>NC_138781.1:11412719-12612719 GCF_965178545.1 Coloeus monedula
TTCCAAAACAGGCTTCAAAGTTTTTATTATTATTTTGCATGTAGATAGAAAAGCCTAAATGAGACTATCTAAAAATAGCTAGGTAAACAGCCAGCTTAATTTAGAAATGTATGCCTTATTCATATATAAATGGCCATACCTGCTTAAATTTCTTTGTATTTCCTACAGCTTTTTTGTTTATCAGGTCAATTCCTTCCAGCTTGATAGCAACTTGCAATTTATATTATTATGGTCTATGACACCACTTCCAGTTTCATGTTGCCTTCATAAAACTGAATTATAGAACCTACTTTTTTTTATCCCCATCAGTTGTTTTCTTGGGTACAACTCTACTGGGCTGCACTCTGAAAGATTGTTAAAAGTTGGGGTTTTACCCATCATGTCCTAAGCTCTATTTACAAAGGTGATGCAAAATAACATTAACCATTACAATAGGTGTGTGTTCTAATTCTACTAATCATAAAATTCCATTACTCTTCAATGTGCAGAAAACATTTCTTCTACATTATATACTTCCTTGTTTTAGTCAGAATACCTTCACCCAGACCCTGAAAGGCAAGCCTCACACCATGATGATCAATGTAATGTTAGAAGTGCTTGTTCTCTAAAAGCCAGCTAAAGGTCTCGGGCTCTGAACATGTGTAATCCAGAATTAATTTCCATACCTTAGCTGTAATGAAATAGAGTGAAATAGGAAGGCATAGCACATACAACAGCAGCATGATTTTATTTAAATTGCTACATGGCTCTTATGTTTCAGTGTACATCTGTTATATGCACTCACACACATGGTCAAATGAGGTAGAATCTGCCTTTGTTTGGGATTCTACCCAAAGGCTTAGGAATCCTCTCAGTCCAAGACTGTGTACCTCACTGCTTGGCTTAGTGGGATCATGACATTGGAATGACTCCACCTATGGTAGTCACTGCAAAATCAAGCCAGAAGGGTTGGATTTCACACAAGATCTGCCAGGGGAAGAGATAGCGTATTTTTTTCATTCACTTGTAGTGATAGAGCCTTCATTCAGTATAAAGTAATAGCAATCATAGCTAAAACACCAGACAGCTGAAAATAGCGTGGCCAACAGAACCAGAGCAGTGATTGTCCACCTATATTCAGCACTGGTGAGGCCTCACTTCAAATCCTGTGCTCAGTTTGTGGTCCATCATTACAACAAGGATATTGAGGTGCTGGAGCATGTCCAGAGAAGGACAGTGGAGCTGGTGAAGGGTCTGGAGCATAAGGGATGGCTAAGGGCAATGGGGTTGTTTATTCTGGAGAACAGGAGGCCCAAGGGAGACTTTTTCACTCTCTACAGCTACCTGAAAGGAGGTTGTAAGAGATGAGTGCTGCTACTCCCAGGCAACTGGAATAAGAATAGAACAACAGGAAATAACCTCAATTTCTGCCAAAAGAGGTTCAGGTTGGATATTAGGAAAAAATTTTTCACTGAAAGAGTGTTTAAGCACTGGAACAGGCTTTCCAGGGAAGTGGTAGGGTCACCATCCCTGGAAGTGTTCAAAAAACAAGCAGATGTGGCACTACATGATGTGGTTTAGTTAGCATGGTGGTATTTGGTCAAAGTTTGGAGTTGATGACCTTGAATATCTTTTCCAACCTTTATGATTCTATGACTCTTAAACTGTGTGCTTGAGACTTGTCCATTTTGACTTTAGGTATCTAAGTACTCACTGGGATGAAGCTCTGCAAATCTACCAGCATCTCTGGGTTATCATTATGTGTTACAGGCTCCACTTTGACAAACGGAGTGTCTTCCTATCTGATAGATTGATTTTCCTGTTACTGTGCTTGTATGTACAAATCTTTTTCTGCATCACTTACTGTTTTGCACAAGCCTAAATATTATGAGAGGGAAATGTATTTCACCATGAGGTCTCAACAAGGACAGACCCTGCAGTGTTTTAAGAGTTAGAGGCTAGGATTTGTCCCGCATTTACCTGTCAGTGAAATGACATCTAATTCAAGTCACTCATTAAGATTTGATGAGAGGTCAGAGGAGGCAGATAGGCATCTCTCTGAGACATCTGCCTTGGGATGAGTTGAACTATTAAATGGCTAAACTTCAGCAGGTTGAGGTGCATTTTATCATAAGTCGTTTTTTTTTCCCCTATGACTGACTTAGACTATAGGGGAAAAATTCCTTTCTGAAGACAGAAAGTGAAATCCAGGAGATGTTGGTTGTCTTACATCTCAGGAAATGAGAGGTTTATTCCTGGTGCCACAGAGCTGAAAGAAGTGAATGTGAGAAATGACTTCTACTTCCCATGATACTGCCTGCATATTTCTGTGAGTAAGGACCAAAATGTTTGCAAATGCACCAAGAAAAGCTATACTTGAAGAAAAAAGGTGAACGCTGTTTCTTGGGCTTTTTTAGTGAATCTGAAATATGATTCACTGTCAAAAGTATTCCTCACTAAAAGAGATTCTAATTTTAAGTTTGAAAATACTTAATTAAATACTCAATAGCATGTAGAATTATTTTAAGTGCTCCTCAACAACAGAACCTAAAAATCATTCTCCTTACAACAATGTTTTAACTATCAGTTTGGGAAAGGAGAGTGCTCCCCGAACCAGTGAGTCGAATTTTCTTATAAATGTGAATATAGGGCCTAGCAGTGTTTCTGAATTTCCTCTTGTAGGAGATTTTTTTTTTTTTTTAATGGGGATTGCTTGTTACTTTGCTCTTGTCAAAATAAACATCAAAATTTTAAAGGACAAACTGTCCTGTTTAGAATAAAGAATGTAACTGCCCATGCATATGTGGTAAACTGTGTGAACAAAAGTGCAGCTGGTGAGAGAAATGATGCAAAATTGATGGTGTCTTTGGAAGCTCCACATGAAAAATTTATTAAATATGATCCAAGGTCATAGCTTTCCATGTAGAAAGAAAATGAAACCAATGCAGAAAAGAACTTTGTTTGTTGTAAAGGACCCTGTACTTAAAATGAATGCGCTTTCAAATAAAATCTGTTACAACTAATTGCTAGTTAGAAGCCTATCCTATCTCCATTTTGAGTAACTTTCTGTTATATTTCTTAGCAAAATTTAAAAAAAAATAATTTTCACAGAGAACAAATGTTTCGATTTCTTCCAAAATTGTCAACACAACACTTTTCTCCTAGATAAAGCTGATTAAAGATTCCTAGACTGAAGGCTATAACTTCATCTATTCTATAAAATCCTCAGTTAATGAGAAATTTTACAAAAGCTAACTTCCTTTTATGCCTACTTAGCAGCCTTCCCCAACTTTGAAAAAGCCCATCTATGTAAGATCCTTCTGATTTGAAATATCTGGCTTAAGTGAGGGTCAATATTTTTTGTCTCTTGCTGGGAAATAAGATAATCTTTTGTTTTAACATGCACAAGATTGAGAAATAAATTACAGGGTAAAGGTATACAGGTAAGTGTGAGAAAGAAAAGTGAGGCTGTAGTAGAGGAGAGTTATCTGTATATATGTGGAGTGGGAACAATCTCACACTGTTAAGTACATCTGGAGGCTCATGCAAAATTAAGGTTTAGTGTTTACCCTTAGATCTTCTTTCCCTGAAGGATCAATCAAATGAAAAAAGTGAAGGCATGATGTTGGAAAAAAAATGTCTGTTAAACCTTGTAAAAGAGATTTGAATATAAGGAAGCTACACCTTCTTCAAAACTCATGTGCTGACCCTTTTTAAAACCAAATTTGCTGTTAATGAGTCATGGACATTTGAGTCAATTACATCTATTTGCTTTGATGAGCAATCCACCATATACACCTACTGAAAAGCTATTTTCATTCATGGGCAGCATCAGCAATGTAATTATAGCTCCAAACACATATCCAGATTTCTTTACTCATGTCATTCCATGATCTGTGTTTCAGAGATAAATAACTCTATTATTGTTGGTATCATTTCCAAATAATAAAATTAATAAAATTCACTTCAAAAAGAACAAGCAGAAATCATGCAGAAGGAAGTTTGTAATATATTTTTATGATGAACCCCTCTAATTGAAAAAATCTTATTGGGATTGATAGGGCTGAAGACAATTTAAATAGGATTAATTAAATTTTCAAGAACTTTTGCAATCAGAAACTTCAAGCTGCTTTGTACTACAAATTTATTACTATATAAGTTTATTTTACTTTAGCATTTAGGAATACTTTTTCTGGGGTGAAACTGTCATATCCATGTTTTGAATAAAAGTTCTGCATTTGGATCAAGACAATCAAAATGATGAGTGCATATAAGGATCTGGTTGAAATCAGTATTGATATGAAGATGAGCTAGGTTTTGTTACACAGCTAAATTTTACATTGCAGAGTGTGACATCATGACACAAAATAAGATAAACAGTAAAGACTACTAAAAGCTAATAAGTCTTTAACCAAGAATCAGTCTTTGCATAATAAATAAATGCCAATACTTAAAAATCCAGAAGCCTTTCTGCATAATAAACTGTGGTTTAATGTCAAGGAGAATTGTCACTTAATGGAGTAACATCACTTATAATTTATACTGCAGCATAGAAAATGCAATAATGCATACTCTAATTTAAAGAATGTTTTTAAAAGTCTGTCTATAAAATCACCTATTTTTATTGTTACTAATAAGAGGAAAAACATTGATTCCCCATTATATGTTTTAATGAGTAGCAAAATGTCTTTAATGTTTAATTTAAGAGCTTTGGATATATACTTTTAATGTTGTCTCCATAACAGCTGAAACAAAAAACCTTTTGAAAATACTTATGAATCACAAAATGCTATAATAGCCCATTGTTGTCTATGATGAGCTAAAATTCTCCCTGAAATCATGTACACCTCTGATAAAAACATAGGAAATTATGAATATATCGTGTGGGTGAGTTGGCTGCAATAGGTCATAATGAAGATTATATTGGAACATGTCATCACACTGGTGTTCCTTTCATTTGCTGATGTCCATTGTGTTCCTGGAGATCAGTGGTGTCACTGGTGGAGAACAGTGGCAAGTGACGTTCCTCAGGGGTCGGTATTGGGACCAGCATTGTTTAACATCTTTGTCAGTGACACAGAGGGATTGAGGGCACCCTCAGAAAGCTTGCCAATGACACCAAGCTTTCTGGACCAGCTTTTCCACACAGTGGAGGGAGGGGATGCCCTCCAGAGGGCCCTGGGCAGGCTAGAGAGGTGGGCACATGTGAACCTCATGAAGTCCAACATGGCCAAGTACCAGGTCCTGTTCCTGGGTCAGGGCAGCCCCAAGCACAAATACAGGCTGGGCAGAGAATAGATTCAGAGCAGCCCTGGAAAAGATTTCAGGGCCTTGTCAACAAGAAGCTCAACATGCAATGGTCCAGCAGTGTGCAGTCACAGCCCAGAAAACTGATTGAGTCCTGGGTTGCATCAAAAGCAACATGGGCAAAAGGCTGAGGGAGATGGTTCTGCCTCTGGGTTCTGCTCTCGTGAGACCCCACCTGGAGAGCTGCATCTAGCTCTGGGACCCTCAACATAAGAGGAGATGGACCTGTTGAAGTGAGTCCAGAGGAGGCCATGAAGATGATCAGAAGATGGGAACAACTCTCCTAGGAGAGAACAGACAGGAAGAGTTGGGGCTTTTCACCCTGGAGAAGAGAGGCCTCTGGGGAGACCTTATAGCACCTCCCAGAACTTAAAGGGAGCCTACAGGAAAGTTGGAGAGGGACTTTTGACAAGGGCATGTAGCGATAGGTAAAGGCATCATGGCTTTAAACTGAAAAAGGGCAGGTTTAGATTAGATATTAGAAAGAAATTATTTTCTGTGAGGGTGGTGAGGCACTAAAACATTGCCCAGAGAAGTGGTGGGTGATCCATCCCTGGAGGTGTTCAAGGTCAGGCTGAATGGGGCTTTGAGCAGCCCGGTCCAGTGGAAGGTGTCCCTGCCCATGACAGGGGGCTGGGACTTGAATGTCTCTTCTATCCCAAACCAGTCTATGATTCTATGATTTCAAAGACGACTACACAGTACTGAAAAAACAGCTGTCAAAATGCTATCAACAAAAACTCTCTCTTACAGTATGCCAAGTATTAACAACATTATGCTACAGTTTGGATTCTGTTTCATGTCACTGTAGAGTAAAAGTATTCCAGGTTTTACCTGTGTGACTCAGAGGCTTTTATAATATATATATATATATATATTTATTTATTTGTTTATATAATGTTGCAATAGGAAGCAACGCAGATTCCCCAGGCAAGTGCAAAGGAGAGCTCTTTATTGCAAAAACCCGGCCTTTTAAAGCAGTTAGCTGGTTATCAGTTTACATCATTTTAAAGCATAACAAACATAATTAAACCAGCCACCACACAGCACAATGTGAGCATGTGACAGTCACGCAGCATGCTTTTCTACCCTGATTCAGCTATGTCTCTTTCCCACAGTCCTTTTCTACCTAGCCAAAGTAACAGGCCTGTGCCATGATTTTACTAAGGCAACAAGGCCTTCATTTTATAAGGTTTTACCTATATTGCAGCAATATAAGGTACATATTTTCTTCCTGATCAAATTTTCAATTGTATTACATAGATGCCTATTAGCTACCATGTTAAAAAATATTAAATTAGTCATAATTTTGTATTAGCAACTAGGCCATTTCTATAACTCATAATTCATAAGGCTGTTCCTAAATGTGTACAAGTCTACATACTTTGTCATGTTCTGTTTCAAATATAGTATTTTACAGTCTATGATGTTTTTCCTTAGCTTTTTATGTCCTTCTGCAAATAATACATACAGTCCAAACATTCAGCAAACCCCAGCCTTGCCTATTTTTTTTGCACAGCAAAGGAAGATGAAATATCCTAAGTTTTTATTCAGCATAATGTTTATTTCTACTGACACAAAGGGGTTTTTACATTCATTTCTCTGACACTTTTAAAGAAAACCTTACAGCCTGCATTAGTAACATAATACTGTATGCAATTTCAAAAGAACACATAAAAGGGCCTTTGTGAAAGGATCTTGTTATTCTAGTGCAATTCTGTAATGGTAGAACAAAAATACTTTGTGTGCTTCAACACAATGCTACAGACTCCCAAACATGTTCTTTCAAATAAAGGCAAAATACCTGCTACTGGGGGCGGTTCAATCACTCTGTGAGCCTCAAATGCTTCAAAACATCTTAATCCCTAAAAAATTAATTGGCTAAATAAGCAAATAATTAAAAATGGAAGCCTCCCTCCTGTTCTCCTTTCCCATCTCCCTCTTCCCAAAACAAGCAGAAAAAATTAACTAAGGAAAAGTTTTAGCTGAAAATGAACAGGATATTTTATACTGTTAAGTGATGTTTATGGTAAACTGGAAAGACAGAAGGAATAATGAAAGAAGGTGTCTGCTGAAATAAAATCTAAAGAACAAGATAAAGGTAAGCTCATTACACAAGTTGCTGAATTCTTCATCAGTATATTTTACTAACCTCCATTTGATCTCTGGATATATGTATATTATCCATACCATTCAGTAACACAAGTAGTAATTTTCACACAAATTTTAAAGAGCCTCAAACACTTTGAACATGGCATCAAGGTGAATTATATATATCAGGTGAATTGCTCTCGTTTAGTCCGTTATTTCTTGTTATTTTAAGTTATATTTTACATTTTCAAAATACATACATATCAAGCCATGGGTTCCTCCTACTAGTGGTTTCCATCCACCACCCAGTAAACATTAATATACATGCCAACATTTTGGTGCACAGTTCTGTTTGCAACAGACTTCACAACACTACTCATATATTTAAAAAAGAATCCACAGTGAAGGAATTTCACTGGTTAAAAAACCCCCACCATATTGACAGATTGTATTTTTATCATCCCTACACGGGTGGCCTTATTTTGAGGACTCTTTTCACCATAACTCTGGCTGAGCAAAGCTATTGATTTCAAAAACGATCTGTGCAAATAACAGCAGAAGTCCACAGTTCCTGGGATCTTTCATTCAACCTGAATTGCAACTCTCTTCTTTAATGCATTTCACTTTCAGCTTAATATGGACATTTACTGAATGCCCCCTTTCAGGCCTTTGCAGCATTAGATGAATCTGGGGATAGCCTAAAGCCTTTCCTTAGATTTATGCTGAATCTCTAGGTGTATTGTATTTAAAAATAGTCACATTAATTTATTTTTTTCATTTTATTCTACATCAATGTATCTCTTAAAGAAAATCACACTTGTGCTTAAATATATAAAGAAAAAGACAGTCTTCCTGTTGAACATCTTATCCATAAATATCTTTTTAAACTAATAGCAGTCTGGTCTATGATTGAAGGCTCATAACCTTTCTTTTTCACTCTTGACCAAGTTGCCTTTTATGTGCTTTATCCTGTGCTATTACACGGCAATGGAAAAGCTGTTTAATATTATTGTTGCAAGATCAGAACTCAGACCTCTAGAATAAATATTCTTCTTATATATGGAGGGAATGAAAGAGGAAAAGAATAGGCAGTTTTAAAGACCAAATTACATTTCTGCAAGCTTTTATTTCAAACCAAACCAACAAATTAAATTTCATGTCTCAGTTCACCAGTGTTTAAAATGGTTTGCTAATATGGATTCCTGCCTTTACAGGAAGATTTTGTAAAGCTAGATTTTGACCTTCAAAAACAACTTAACTATATATATGTGCTTTACAAAATACTGAAATCTTATATAGAGGAGATTCTGTTCAGTAAAAAATCTGGCACAGCAGTACAGTGAAGACCCTAAGTGGGTAACATTTATTCAAGCAGGACCCAAGAGCTTGACTAGCAATGGGGTACGTATCATCTCTCCCTGGGAGGTAGTAAAAAAATTCAGATTTCTGTTATTTTTGGGATAGGTTGATTTTTCCCCATACATAGAAACCTAGAGAAACCAGTTTCAATGCCTGTTTTCAAGAAAAGAGAGTCCTGCCCTAATATCAGGGTTTATACCATTTAACTTCAGAAGGAAGTATGAGCACTCTCTAAAAGGCAACACCGCTAGTCAGAGCACAGTGTTAACTGAAATTATCAACAGGTGATAATTAACAATTATCTTCGGTAAAGCATTGTCTGGGGTATTCATACCACAAATCCCAAATCCCCTTGATTGCAAACCTCTAGGAAATTACCTGGATTTTTTTTCATTCTTTTTAGCAACACAATTTTATATTTAATGGGATAGTGAAGGGTCCTCAAATCTTAAGTAAGCAAGACCAGATTTTTATAAGTACCATGAAAGACAGACTTTCATGAATGCTTAAATATATTATTAGTTGCAATCCCTTTCCCTTTTTAATTGAATGTGAAGACTTCTGTAAAATGGGCTGTTTTGTTGCAAAAATTCAATACTTACTAGTTTATAAAATAGAAGTTGCTGCTTTGGTGTTTTTGGTTTTTTGTTGAGTTTGATCTGAGTTTATAAACAGTTTCTGTTGATAATTTCACTTAGTATAACTTCACTTTGTATAGCTTTGTATTTGGCATTTTGTGAAAGCGTGCAAATCAAAGAAGGAATTTCGATTTGTCAAAGAATAAATTCTTCTAAATTTTTCAGGCATAGAAGGGTAATTGACTTCTGGTTAAAACCAGATAAATGTAGAAAATAATTACATTTTATATGGAAACAATGCTGAAGGACTAACCAATGTAAATGTAACAGATGTTACCAATATAGTGATAGAGAAGAACAGAAGAAAATAAATTTATAACCTGAAAAACCTGTTACCTTCTTCCTTCTCTTTGACCTGCAGGTGAAATTAGTGGCATGATTTGTCATGGTAACAGTGCTATCCTTGACCAAGAGGAATATGTGTAGAGATTATTATCTTCATCTCCCATTTAGACTCACTAAGGAACTATGATGGCCTAATTAAGATCTTGATCACTCTTTCAGGAGAGTGGAATTTAGTACACAGACTTAGTTCTATGATCTTGAGGAAACACCCAAGCTGGAAACCCTTAATAATCAATTTAAGAATGGCCAGTTTCCATTAGAAACTGTACATTCAGTTTTTCTGTCTATTAAGTAAGTATCCTTGTGTATTGGTTTATAAATTCCTTGGAGAAATTATCCTTTACTGTATGACTACAAAGTACTTGGTATAATGAATTAACACTATCAGTCAGGGAACAAATATTATAACTGTGCACACTCTTTTGCAAACTATAAAACATACAGGAAATTACTCTTTTAAGCAATCTTAACAGCCATGAATTTTGTTCAGCTCAAATGCAGCTCAAATTGACCATATGCACCATATGCAAACTGGTGAAATTGCATCCATATGCAAAATGAAATCCTGCTAAATAGTTTGGAATTAGTTGAAAAGACAAACTTATAAATGACAACTATTGTTATCATAGATAAACCAGCTTCTATTCCTGAGCATGAAGTCATGTCGTAGGGGTCATTCCTTTGGTCAGCTGGGGTTAGCTGTCCTGGCAGTATCCCTTCCCAATTTCTGGTGCACCCCCAGCCTACTCACAGGATGACAGCACAAACAGCAGGATAGACCTTGAGGCTGTTTAAGCACTGCTCAGCAATAATTAAAAATCTGTCAGTTACCAACACAGTTTTGGTCACAAGTCCAAAGCATAGAACCACAGAGTTTCAATGAGAAAAATTAATTCTCAGACAGATCCAGTACAGGTATTTAACCTTATTCAAAGCCCAACAACATTAGTTCCTTTCTTGAAGGCCACTATGCGGCTGTGGTTTCATAAAAAAAATAATTTATGCCAAATTTAATGCATTTTTTCAAGCTTCCATTTATACTTTTTTCTTGAAATGACCTTAAAATGACAATGGGATGATTCTACCTTAATTTGAAATTTATTTGCCCAGTGACTGATTTTGGCAACAAAATAGACCCTTTGACTATTTGTAGACAATTCGTACATAAGCTGTCTGAAAATCTGAACAACTTTGCTTACATGAAGATTTTATTTTCAAGCCTTCTTACAGCATCTTCAGCTTCCATTAAGGCACACTGTAAAAAAATGAGATATAGAAGGAATTGCATGAAAAGTCAATGGCCTGTACACAAAGCATAGCCTATTAATTCACAGTTCAGGGAGAAGAAAAATCTTCTTGGCATTGCAGGAACTGAAGATCTTTGTAAGCTTGCATCTTTTTCACAAAATTACATGAAGTTCTATCTTAAGGTAATTTTTGTTTACTGGTTCATTTTGAACAGACACCACAGAAGGACAGATAATGAAACATTGTTTAGAATGCAGAGACTTATCATCCCAACCTACAGAGAGCATATAAAGATGAGATGTTACTAGACATATATCCAGCATGGGAATGTTGACTTCATTGGCAAACCGTACTGTAGAGAGTTGCATAAAATTTACTTGCCCACCAGTGATGCAACATGTTTGATTCAGTATCTGCAGTGCAGCTTGTACGTGTGAACTACTTCCTTCATACTTACTGCTGTTAATTTAGTGACATTCAACACACCAAGGACCACTCCCTTCAGGTGCTGACATGTAGGTGTCTGCATGTGTGCTGGGTATGCAATTCAGTGAACAGTACCCAGAGTGCTGGTCAGTAGACCAGGTATAATTGTCTGCCTCAGTCAGAAAGGCTCATTAGACACCACGGACCCCACTGATTGAATTGGTTGGGTGTCCAGTGACAGTAATGAGAGCTTGAACCTTTTGCTCACCTATAGAGAGACCTAAATTCTTGCACACTAAATGTCAAGAGTCCAACATATGAAATCTAGGACAAAGCTCATCCTAAAGAAAACATCAAAACAGGTCTAGCAAAACAGTGCTCTGAAGTGACAGATTTTCTGTTTCATCTATAAAGTGAGTCTAGGTGATGGTTAGCTCAGACAACCATAGCTATAAGACAAATTCTTCCCTGGCTGATTAGCCTGGACTTTAAATTGAGATTTTTAATCTTCTTGTTTTTTCAACTTTTTGTACCCATCTTACTAGATTTTTTGAGTAGAGAATGCTCAAAACTTCTGATTCATGAACTGCTACGGTTGAAATTGTCCAGATAAATTCTGCTTTTGGTCTCCAGGGTAACAGCAGTTTCCCAAAATGGCTATGTGACATTCTTAACAAGTATATCAAACCACTGGTCATGTTTCATATTATGTACAATATGCCTCTAAGCAGAACACACAAGAAAAGCAATCTTTTTATATAATATAAATAATTATAATAATAATTTTAGCCTCCTGTGAGGCAATTTGTAGTTTTATAATACAAAATTTTCATCTTAACTTTGTACTCTGTTATATTTAGCCTGAAGTATCTAGTTAGAAGATACACGATATGTTAAATTTTAATATTTGAGAAAATTTTCACTGTATATAGAATTTAAAAAAAACACTTCCCTCATAATTCTATCCCATATTATTTTTTCAATATTCCTAATAGTTTGCATAATATTTTGACTAATATACTGTGATTTTCACTCTTCTCTGCTGTTGTCCCCTAGAGTACACTAGGTATCTGTAAGATGCTTCTAAAATGTATTTACATTTTTATGTTCTGCAAAAGATTATTTCTTCTGCAGGAATCCTCTGATGAGATGGGTTAAGAGAAAAAACTAAAGTATTCCTGATATCGAGCCCCCTAAGATTCAAACCAAACTTTGCAAAATGTTTTAGTTGTTAGTCAGTAGCCATGCCATAATGATTAAGCAATGGCATTATGAACATTGTATGCTCAGCTAATCTTTTGTTTTACAGAAAAGAGAAGACAATCCCAAATTAAATGGGCTGTTTGGACAATAGCAACCAGAAGTGATATCAGCAGAACTGAGCAGTAACCGGGGGGAAGGTAATTCCGGCAGTGGGACATCATGACCACCAACTCATTGACCATGTACCGAAAATGGGCCCCAGACTCAAAGGGAAGAAATATTCATGTGGACTAATCAGCACAAGACTTGAGAGACATAACAAACAAATATGGTACTAATTAATAAAAAAATTACATAATTTGTAACCAATGAATGCCGATGCCTTTGTTTTTTAATAGTGTAAAATTTTGATAATTACGGAGCCAGCCTCTCATGGGTTATCTCTCAGCTCCCTACTTTGCACAAACTAGAATAAAAGTCAAAATAATTCACCTCAGTGTGAGAGTTGGTACTACCCACAGGGTCTCAAGCCCGCATTTTTTGGTCACTACAGCAAGGTACTGCCCATAATGCACACACAGGATTGATCTTTGCAGGTCACAGTGGTGGAAATCACAGCAAATATAGTCTAGATGGAACACAGTCTATTGGGAAATGAAGGAGTCCAGCCATAGCTCTACATGAAACTAGTGGCTTTCGAGAACAGCATTTCTGTTTCAATCTATTTCATTCAATCTATTCTGAAGGGAAATATATTTGTGTTATTCTGTGAAACTGTATAATGGTAGGAGTGGGTGGATACACACACATGCTCACACCCATGGACACACTGACTACATCCAATGAGGGAAATGCAGACCAGCCTTCATACAGTCGTAATGAACAATGATGTAGCTCAAAGAAGTCACAGATCAGCTGTATTTTATCATCAATATCATTAAGGCTATTGTGTTTTCAATTGATTATGCTTTCTAAAACATTAATTTAACCACCTTATTCACTTTTCTACTGCTGAGAGCTATTACTATTCTATTAGTCTGAATATACTCATAGGACATTTATAGTAAGTTGCTTTGATCTTTTTTTTACTCCTTAATTGTACTGTAGGAGAATTTCAAGGTTGATATGGAAAATCAAATGTGAATACATCTATGAAGTGTGTAAAGCTTATCCAGTCATAGCTAGAGAAAGACACTCACTCCCTTCAGTTTCTTGTTGATCTCTAAGTTGGTTATGGTAGTTGCACTTCTATACGTGAGGTTATACAGGGAAAAAACCCTTTCAAGACTGGGATGTCAAATTCACTGCTTACAAAAGGACAGGTAATAGATCATTACTGAGGATTAGGACTCACATCAGATGGATGTTCCATTGTCTCAACTTGTGGATGGCCCATTGTTGTGATGTATGGATAAGAATGGAAATAAGATCCACAAATAGAGGATAGGTTTTGGTATCACATTTCTATTCAAGCAAGTTAAACAACCAAGACACAGGAAAGGCTATTCTGATAGTTTAACAAAACTACTTAAAGAGTTTAAGCCAACAGGCCTATTTATTAGGAAAAAAATTTACATGTTTTCCCAAAATAAATTTTTGCAAAAAAAATGATAGTTAAAATTAATGGACTCCATTCTTCCCAGGTTCAAATCTGCTGACAGCAGTGGAATTATGCTACTTTTAACTCTTTGCATTAATATAACCTAAATAGAAAACTACAACTTTTACTAAGATATGCTGCAATAAATTATAGAATTAAAATCCTTGACAAAATTACACTAATATATATAGGGAATGCATCATGTTTATTTAATATCTGAGAATGAAAAATTTTTCTTGAGAAAGTAAATTCTTATTGTATTATCGTGTTATTTTAAGTTATTGAAATGCTGCCACATATTTTTAATACAGATCATTAATATTCAAAGTCTGCAGGTTAGAGGGAGCAAATTTCTATAATCATGCATGTAACATTATTAGAATTTTTTACTTTTGCTGATTTCAGCATGCTTAAAACCACACAACATAGCCTTAAGCAAAATATGAATGATCTAGCAGAAAAAGGACAAATAATTATTATTTTTTCCATCTATGAACTTTCTATTTTGTAGCTGGAGCTCAAATGATTAATGGTAACACATTTTTTTGTCTTGTAGCTTTAATATAAAGTCAGAGTCAACAATATATGTGTGACATGGGACCGTTCTAAGGAATTTCACAGAGTACAGTATGAAGCTATTAATGCACAGAACACTGAAGTTACTTTTTTACAGGTAAAGATATAATACTTATGAGGATTTTCTTTTAAATAAAGTATAAACACTACAGCTCAAAGTACATTGATTAACTTAGCCATTCTATCTCAATCTCCTTAAACACATCATTTCTATAACTGCTCTAATGAGCTTGGAGAGCCTGGCACATACTCCTGATTTGATGTGTTTTTAATTATGATACTGTGGATTGTGGGAAAAAAAAATAAAAACAAACTCTAAAACTAAAATTCCCAAGATGGCTGTGTTTTTCTCAGTATGAGTATGGTGAGGGATCAGGGCTGAGACACAGAAATTGCTTTAATCCCTGCAACATGTGAGGCATGATCACGGTGATCTTTCTGCACTCGTGTAGACCAGAAGACCCAGGGATTGACTGGAGATCTCCCTGTGAGGGAGAGGAACTGGCTGCCCTACAGTGACAGAGACTCAGGGAACCTGACAGGGCTCACAAGCCTCATCCTGGCAGTTGCTGCTGATGTGGAAACCTCCACTGATAAAACCTTACACTGGCTGTGGGGGCCAAAAGAGCAAGGGAAGGACGACCATAAAAACCAGGAAAAGGACAGAACATAAAAAGTGTATGTTTTAAAATGTTAACTACATTATTTCCTTTTCTGTTACAATTAGATTGAGATACTCTTAGGGTATAAGTTATAACAAAAATATTACTTACTCTTAAGATATAAGTTATAATAAATAAAGTCTGTAATTTAGATATAGGTGTGCTTCCACTTTGACCATAAACAAAATTTTGAGCCTAACACATTTTCCTGTAAATATCCTTCTTTAATTTAACTGCACATTGAAAACTTCTTAGTGATTACTATAATCCCCATGCATGCAGTACACAATTGCTATTTTTTCACCACTTACCTTGGTTTCTATATCATATCACAAAAGCAAGTATTTCTCATAGGATGCTTTGACTGCATTCACCATGGAAACATTTTCAGAGGTAACATTGCTGCAGGAATGCTGATGGTCATTTAAAGAAATATATGATATAAATACACAAAAATAACTGTAAGTATGCAACTCCGAGCTGTTGCACTAAATGTTGATTAATTTTATCAGAATTCATATTTCTGCCCTTTAACATAGTTAATAAGACAAAGGCAAAATAGTTATCATTTGTTCATTAGTAACACTTAGAGACCAAATCAGAAATTCCACCGATTCTGATATTCCACTGGATACTACAATGCCAAATGGAAAAGAAATACCATCGTGCACTGTGTTTGAGACATTGAAATTACAGCAGGACTAGGGGAATGACACCACATCCTCATTAATGTGTTGCAATTGCAATAGGCTACTGGTAACTGAAATTCCTTCAGTTGCTTGTCAGTGTGCCCGGCTTGAAGGGAGAAACTCAGATATGAGTCTGCAGAGAAAAATCTTTTGCTGCTTGAACATGGTTCTTTGTAGGAAGCTCTTAGCATTTACACTTTTTATACAGGCTTGTTTTGTTTTGCTTTGCTTGCAGCTAAAAGTGGTGCTCAGTAGGGATTATTTCTTATTCAGCCTGTTAAAAAATACAGTGAACATTCAGGAAGGGTAAACAAATTCTCAGTTCAGAGAAAAATTTCCCCAGGCTGTTTTTATTTTTTTCTCAGTCTCACATAACAGATCCATACTCTACTTCAATGCAAGACAGAGGAAATAAAATTTACATTTGTATTATTGGTTTTTTGTGGATGAATTTTCTATGTATTCTGCAGTTTCTATCAGTCATGTTCATTTCTCTAATGAGTATGTAAAGCATGTGGGATTTGAGTCTTAGAAATAGTATAATTTTTCTTTTATTTATACCTTTTCAATAAAAACAGCAATGAACCTTGTGGATGAAGGGATCTTTTATGCACAATTCATGACAGAGCACCAAGTGAAGCTTTGCATTGTCACCATGAAAACTTATTTATTATTTGTTTTCCAGTGCCCATGACTAGAATTGGTGTATTTTAAAAGACTGTATCCCCTTTTTGAGGGAATTATGATTTTGATATGCAACCCGTGGGTAGCAATATATGCTTCAGACTTTTGTGTCCCTAGAATGTAGAGCTTATCTTGTCACACTGATGTTCATGCAGAATCAGTTATCTGTAAAGGGCAAAAAGAAGGGAAGACATTGGATACTGACCATGTGTAAGTTTATGAGGTTATTTGACCACTTAGTTAAGGCTGGTAAGGCTACCATACCTTTAGATAAAATCCAAATTTTGTTGTCCATCACAACTTTCCAGCTCAGAGGCATCAGTTCCTAGAGGTACACAGTATCTCAGTTCAAGATATAGGAGATTGTTTGACTTTAATTTATACTAGAGAGTTCTAGTATAACACAAAAGGAACAAGGTAAATTAGACATGGTGAAGATACATAATAATTCTCCTGTAGTAAACTTCATATCAGATTCATTTATTTTATGAATCAAAATTAAATTTCTTCTGGGCCAAAATCTAGAATCTAGAAATCGGCAAGTGTTCTTTGGTCCTTATCACATCCTCACAAAACACCACCAGGAATAATGAGTCTGAGAGCAGAAAGCAGAATGAAATTTTATCAGGAAGACATCTTGAAGAAGTCAGAATTTTTACCAGGTTGTCAAAAGGTGCTGCCATAAGAAAAGTTCTGCCTTAAATACAAAGTGAATCAAATATATTTTGCAGCATTAGTAGTGCATTTAATTTACAATTGTCAAGTTATATTTACAATATGATTTAAATTTAGTGTCAGTGATCCATTTTATAGAATGATACAAGGCACAAAATACAGCTACACATTAGAAAGCTGATAAAGTCTAGTTCCTGATTTTCTAATCAGTTTTCATTTTGCTAAATAATGAAAGACATCAACAGCATGTAGCCGTTCAAGCATCTACAGATCCAGATATAGCCATTTTGAAAAGATATTTATTCATCACATTTTTCCTATTCTTCGTGACTTTTTTCCTAACTGGCAAAACAATAGTAATAACACTGTATTACAATTATCCTTGACTTATATTAAATCTGTGCAACTTAAGTGACTTTTAGAGACTTATTTCTTGAATTACTGCAATCTGATTGAGGCTCTTTTCCCTAATTTACTAATTATTTCCCTAAAATAACTATTCTAATATTTTTTTTTTCAGAGTTGGTTATTTATTAATCTTAAAATGCAGGGGGAAAAAAACCCAAAACCAAAAAAACAACAAAAAACCCAACCAAAACCCATCCCCACACGGATAAGAAACTGTCTCCCAAAATCTTTTATTAGAACATGTAATTTTCGTAACTCAAAAACACTCCACGAGAATATCAGTGTTTGTCCTCTAAACAGTTGTGCTTGCTCTAATCTTCCCAGAGTAGTGAAGTAAAGAAATCTGCTGAAGCACATGTTTCTTTAGGAGAAAATTTGCTAAATAATACCAGATGGTTTTCTCTGACTCAGTAGATCAGTCTTTGGGTGCAGGGAACAGGAGCACCCTAGAGCATTGTAGTCCTGTTTCTTCGAGGGTTGTGCCGTGTGTGTTCAGAACTACTGGTAAGTCTCAGTATGTGCTTCATTGATTAAAGATGAAGAGAGTAATGAAACTGCTTTGATCCCTGCAGCACCTACTCTAAAATCCCTTGGGATCTCCAGAGGGCCACTGCTTGTTTTAAACCAACTGCTCAATCACCACTGTCTTAAACAGCCACTTAAGAGCTGGCTTTTAAGGCAAGGCATGAAAAGGAAATATTTTTCCAAGTCTAACACACAATTTAGGATCTAGTTCTAGTGTGATAGAAGCAAGCAGAGGTAATTGTAGCTGCAGTAGTTTATAGCATAGCTCAGTTCTGCTTTTCAAATACATTTTCATTTACATGTGACATAACTCATCTGTTTCTAGTGTCCAAGAGGACAGTTGGCACTGTCATCATCTTTGGAGCAGTGTGCAAGAAACTCAGAGATGTATCAATAGTTCATATCAGGGCAGGAGAAAAATTATGTGAGGAAAACACTGCTCTTAGGGGTTGTCTACAAGGAGTCTCATCAGCAAGTGTTTTTCAAAAGACCAGGCTGGATGTGAAGCAATATCAGGCTCCCTCCATGCCACTGGTTCTGCAGTAGTATCATGAAAACTGTTAAAGGCATTCAGCATCAGTGTGGGAGAGCCACAAATCTCTCCTCAAGGTTAGGCAATGAAACCAAATGAATATTTGCCTACATCATGGTTGTAAACTCCATCACAGTGTAGAAGGCCAAATTTTCTTTTATCAGAAAAAAAATCTAGACCTGAGAGTTTTGACAAAATGAGGACTCTACAGGAGTGGCTGAGAGGGATAAAGCTCTGTTAAGCTATTTTACAATCCTACAGGTTTTAGTAGTACAGCTAGAAAGTTAAGTAGGCAAGATGATCTTCATAGTGCCTAAAAACTTACTTTTCAGGAAATTGTCCAGCCACAAAACCAAAGAGCACACTGGATGAAATCACCAGCTGCTGTATTTTACAATAGAATAGAATGGAATAGAATAGAATAGAATAGAATAGAATAGAATAGAATAGAATAGAATGGAATAGAATAGAACTTTGGTGGATGGTTTCCATCCACTCAAAATGCATCTACTTGGCCACTACTGAAGGACTTTAGTCAGGGAAATTAAAATTAGAAGTAATTTGAGGTTGACTAGTGAAGTAACATTATTTTTGGGAACCAGTAAAGATCAGATAAAGGAGCACCAGTGGGTTTGGATGAGCAGTTTATCCAACATTTTTTCTTACCAGTGGTAAAAGTATTCAACATAACTAAAATACAAATAGCAAACTTCTGACAAGACAAAGGCAGGAACTGTTTTTTTATGGTAGGTGTTTTCATTGTGATATTTGAGTTTGGAGCTGCAGTTATAATGCATTCCTTACTACATAATAGAATAAAATAATTGATTTTTTTTTCTTAGTTACAGAATCAGTGAACATGCAACAAGCAATTCACCAAGTGAACCTAGACATTTCATCTTATAGTTAAACCTTTTGACACTGTGAAAGGGAAAATTTTATGCTACTTGATTTGTTTTCAATCTGTCAGGGAAATCATGGTGTATTGTCCTTTCAGGACAGCTACCAGGAAGTCCTAGAACTGTTACTAAGGATGTTGTAGATGTGACCAGCGCACTACCACGAAAGTTTTCCTTACAGTTATTGTTAGGATCTCTAAAGCACAGGGATGGCAGTGAGAGATTGGGATTCACATTACGTTTGTGATACACATTTCTGGACCAAGCCCCTTAATTCTCAGCAGGTGAGTATAACCCCATTCTTTGTCCACCTTAGCCAGTGTCTGATGGATTAAAGGGGGTATTTGCTAATTATCTTATCAGAGCAACAGGGGAAAAGGAGGTGTTGGGTAGGAGGATTAAGACAACAGGAGGTGAGAGGGGACAGACAGCCGTGCACTGCAGGAATGCCTGGGTGTGCACGGCTGCTGGATAGGAGACACAGTCATTTCCTCCTGGGAAATGTGCAAGCATTAGATGTCAATGTGCAAGCTTTATAAATGGCTGTGTCATCTTCTTGACACAATCCAGCTTTTTGGTTTTTCTGCACCTCTGCTTTCTTTCATTGATCCTTCACACATGCCCAGAGAAATTTATTAACGATACTTTGGGAAACTTCAAATACGATGTTAGGATCAGGTTGTCTGGACAGATCACACAAGTCTTCGCACCATCCCCCCCCCCCCCCCCCCCCCCGAAGACTTACAGAATATATATTTTAATTTCGATATTGTAAGCATCTATGTCTCCCATGGATCTTAACCAGAGGTCAAGATATGAAGTGGGATTGCAAGAGATCTTTATAGTTTAGTGGATAACCAAGGAAAATAGAATGTCTGAGTCAAGTCAGGGCTACAACTCTGTTATGAATGGATGATGTAGGTTTAAATCAGCTCCTGTCTTTTGCCCAGGCCTCTGGCAGCAGGCAGTAGCTGTACTGAGGTGACCAGCTCCCCAAGATCTACTCTTATTCGCAAGTTCTTTAATAATGGCTGATTCGGTCATAAAATGGATTATTTACAGACACAAAACTAACAGACATAAGACTTAAAACAGGCTATAACTGCACAGTGATAAGACAAAAAGGTATACTAGTATTATACACATGGAGTTAAAGGTACCATTAAATTTACAGCTAGCTATGAAATTGTTTAACTTAGGATTCCATGTTTCTTACCATCCACTCATGATGGGGTACGCATCAAAAAATCCTCTCTCTCAATTCCCGGGGAAAGGGACCTGGAATTGGTCCAAGGTTCCAGGGAGAAATCTTCTCACACCTTTCCAAGAAGTGTGTAAGAGACTTCTGCTTCTGTGATAATTGTGTGGGCTTTTATAGACATAAGAACCATGTCTTTTGTTCAAGAATATTTCTTTCATCTCTTCCCAATTTGCTTTCCAGAGTAAGATGTTGATTCTTAGCTGGGAGCCTGAGCCCTTTTGGCACCAGAGATACCCCATGCTGGGCCTGTGACCCACCCAAGTTACCTCTTGCATGTGCACCAACCACCTGTGGTAAAGAGTGGGTAGACATGTCCTGCCACAAACACCAACAAGAGAAAGAGAAAACTATCAGTGTTGGACAAAGAGACAGGGAGGTTTAGGGAAAAATTTTGTTTCCCCATTTCATTCTGACACAGAAAGGAAATTCTGTTGTAATATGACAGCTGATTTTACCAGTACCCTACTTGCTTCTCTTGTCTAAAAAGTCAACTCAGATTTTTCTTTATCACCTGGACTCTCAACATTTCTATCAAAGTTGGTGAAATTTTGGATTATGCATAGTATGCAATTAAAACTCTTATAAGAAGGTGTATAATTTATCTATCATATACCTATTACATACAAAATATGGCGGATATATTCAGTGGTGTACAGCTGGTGTACAGGAACTCAGCTGGGGTTTGAGAAAAACTTTTCTACCCAAATCATGATGACATCTTGGATGAAGCAGCTCTTTCATAAGGCCCTGAGAGCTGCCTGTGTCAGTGAGTGTCATGTCCCATGAGAAGAGTTTTAA
Source organism: Coloeus monedula (assembly GCF_965178545.1). NCBI lineage: Eukaryota > Metazoa > Chordata > Aves > Passeriformes > Corvidae > Coloeus > Coloeus monedula. The sequence continues at coordinate 11,434,625 of NC_138781.1, forward strand.
ATTCCTGTAATTCACAAAAAAAGGGAAGAGTTTCTCCACAGCATAGGAAGTAGAAATTAGGAGATTGTAGAATATAATTATTATTGTTTTCTACTGATAAAGTGACACAGAGCACAAAGGAGTCTCTACTTGTTTTTGGCAAGTGCTTAGCTCAGTTTTTACACTTCTGGAAGCACAGCAAATAGACTGGACTTCAGGCAAATCCCTGAGGTGTTAGCACTGGTCACATTACCTAGAGACTCTATCAGTGACAAATTCCTTGGAGGTCAAAAAAAGGAAGAAAGACCGTAACAAAGTAAAGCCCTAGAAATTGCTTTGCCTCTGCCTTCTCGCCCTCATTCCCTATCTCCACATCTGTGCATCTGTGCATTTGTGAGAAAACATGGATAAATTATTTGCAAAAAGAAACAAGAGGAAAGTTGTTTTGAAATGTGTGCAAGGTTTGAAGCTATTGATACAGTAAATCCATGGTTTATTAAACAAATAAAAGTATTAAAATACAATAAGCAAGTTTCCAATCCTGGAAATACTTAGGCAGTCATTGAACTCCAAAGGACTGATTACTCATGAGTTTAAAGTTAAGCATATAATTAAATATTTCCACTCTTGAACTTTGGGTCATTCTGCTCACTGCTATTTCAAATACCTCCCTATAATTGACGTTAACATGAAGTGGTGTGAACTTTTTTAAAAAGCTGAAAATAATTTGAATAAATGAATTAATACTTCCTTAGAAAAATAAACAAGCATTTGATAAGTATAAAGAGCTTAAAGGGCAAGTTGCTGATTTTATAGGAAATGATGACAATTAAAATGCAATTTGCCTTTTTTATCAAATTTTAAGGCATTTAATACCTACATATTAAATCTCTTTGCTAATGACTTATCAGTTTTAAATACTTTGCAGTAATGACTTATATAATTTCAAGTGGTTATTTTCCATACTTCATTACTTTCCCCCAAATGATCATTGATTTGATAATTAGTTGATATTTTAAAGGCTAAAGACGTGATGTCCTTGAAAATGTTTTAAGTGTCTTGTTCAGGGCAAAAATAAATTATCATCTTTGAAATGCCATTCAGCAGTAATTTTAGTGGGCTTTTTTTAGTCTATTACAGATTGAGAGAGTCTTTCATTTTATATTAATTAGTAGTTTGTGGCAAGATACTCAGAAATCAACATATTGCACCAAAATTTCATGCAGTAAGATATCTCCCTGTACTCAGCGGGTAGCTGTAATGTATCTTTGAACAAAGCCCACATTTCACTTGATGTAAAAAGACTTCCAATTTTCACTGTGTCATTTCTCTTCTACATAACAAATTAACACATTGCATAACTTTTATCCTCTTCCCAGCAGGCAGGATACATTAGTACAAGATTTCTCAACCTCTTAGTGAATTTTTAAAAGTTGTTTCATAAATGTTTTCACCAGACTCTAGGAATTCGTCTGACCTCTTTGCAGAAGAACTCCTTGAAGTACAGTATCTACCATAGCACAGGAGCTGGAGCACACGTCCTTTGAAATAACCCTTCTGTCTTCAATGGAGCTAAAGAACACATTTAACTAACATTTTAACTTGTGTATGTAAACCTATAGACTTGAGGACTAAAATGGGGTAAAGATCATGTTCAGCAAGAATAAAAGCAGCAAAAGGTTAATATTTTTAACAAAAGACTAAAATAGTAAAGCAAACTAGTAATGAATAACTTTTATTAAATGTGTGACTGTACATTCTGATTGTGGCTGGAAGGTATTCATTAAACTACAGTGTTAGACAGCTAAACTGATTAGCAATCAACTCACAGGGGCAGGTCATGTTGGTTGTCTTTGTCACCAAAGAGTAGATGGTGCCCTCCATAGCACGGGGAGGTGACGCTGTTGCTGTGTCACCCAGATTGGAAAGTTCTCCAGAGCCAAATAGAAGAAGACGATAAATTATTGATGCATCATTAAAACACAGAATGGTTTGGTTCAGGAGACCTTAAAACATCACTAGTTTCAGCCCTCCTACCATAGCCAGGAACACCTTTCACTAGACCAGGTTGTACAGAACCCCATCCAACCTGGCCTGGAGCACTTTCTGGGATGGGGCAGCCACAGCTTCTCTGGGAAGCCTGTGCCAGTGTCTCACCACCCTCTCAGTAAAGAATTTCTTTCTAAGATCTATTCTAAACCTATTTGCTTTCAATTTAAGGCCATTCCTCCTTGCCCTATCACTACATGTCTCTTTAAAATGTCCCTCTCCAACTTTCCCGTAGTCTCCTTTGAGTACTGGAAAGCCACTCTGGAGTCTTCCCTCCTCCAGGTTGAAACACCCCAATTTTCTGAGCTGATCTTCATAGGAGAGGTGCTCCAGCCCTGTGATCATCATCAAGTTGATGGAATTCTTTCCCACAGAAACCTTGTGTGAGAAAATTCTGTCATCATCCGATTTCCAGCTCTTAATGATGACAAGTTTTCCATTTCTTTGTAATATGCAAATTTGTATTTGTCTGTTTTGAAAAGTAAATTCATCTTGTGAATATCTCTAGCAAAATCTCTGGCAAAACAAATCACTTTTGAGTAAAAATGTTGGGTTTTTATTTCTAAAATATCTTTTAAATTAAAAAAATGCAAGAAACTTTATAGAAATTTTGTATTTTCTAATAATTTAAAATAAAATAAGGATCCTAAGTCTTTAAAGTTTTCATATTTCATGATGTTTTGCTAGACTAGAAACATTTATCAATCTTTGAAATTAAAAGAAGCTGACAAAATTAGAGGCAACACTTGTTGACTTTAGCAAAGAAGAGGATAAAAAGATATGAACATTCACAAGTTAATTAAACACATTCTAAATATCATTTATATGCCTAAGTCCCAAAAAAATCAATAAGAGCTATAGCCATGCTCAAAATGAGGTGTTTGCTTAAGGAATTTGTTGATTGGCCTAATAGAAGGTACTTAAGCACATTTTCTGTCACTGTGGATTAACACAGATGTACTCAGACTGGCTAATCTAGAGCTTACATTGTCAGTGACCCGTCAGTTAAAGAAAACTGACTTCTAATGGGGGTCTAGTAGGCTTGATTCATTGTTTTTTGCTCACACTATGTGTAGACCTAACTTTTAAGATGTCAATATCTTAATTCTAGTTTTATATGTTTGAAGTTTTTTCTCAAATTACGTTTTTTTTAAAATTGCCTCAAAAAGGGTTATGAACAAATGTAACTTATTTGCCTTATTTTAAGGTCAGGAAAAATTGGATCAGTTAGTGCTGATCTCACTGTCTGTTATGCAAAAGTAAAGTCCTTTTCCCCATTGCAGCATTGCAAAATTATTTTGTAACTGGTGGAAAAATTTGCCCTCTGTTGCTTTGATTGTAAATGAATATTTTTTAAACTACATATTTAATGTTTTAATTACAATAACAGAGGGCTTTGTTATTTCTGTTGTAAGTCACTGAACATGACACGAAAAGGGAATTCAAGTATAGTCACTTGGTTATTAAAGGACACTCCATCATATTATAAAGTCTCCTTACAAAATCCCTCTGACAGAGTTTGCCTCTCACTATTTCATCTTTGAGTGATCACCAGTGTAAGAGAAATCTAATTTATATCAAGTTGATGTATTAGCAAGAGATTCCAAAAAGTGAGTTTCCTGAGCAGCTAACCTTCTTCTGCTTCCTGAGCCCCGTCACCTCTGAAATGGATGCTCTGGCTCCAGATTTCTATTTCCATCAGTTGAACCTCTGCTATAAAAAAGAACCATTTACACCTGAAGATAAATTCCCTCTATGATAGGGTAGGGATAGGGAACCTTCTAATGGCTTGGTTTTCCCTCTTTTCATTACTATCTTCTCCATGTGTATATAAGAACTAGGTACAGCCTTCTGATAATCAGCTCAGTAATATACAGACAATTGTGATAATTGTCCTCACTTGACTTTTCCTCATTTATGTCCTACATTAAAAAGAAAAGTTAAAAAGCTAGAAAGTTTGAGAGCTAGGACTAAAGAGAAGGAACAATGAAGATTAAGAAATGTAGGAGATATGTGTGAGGGAGAGGAAGAATCAGGAAAGGACTACACCAGGCAGAATGACCTGTACAGGGAAACACTTGGTTAGAGTGGACAAGAAGTGAGGGCACAGAGTAATGTGTGAATAGAAGGAGAAAGCAAAGGAAACAAGGATAAAAAAGGAAAGTTCACTAGAGAAAGGCCATTTGCTTGCAAATGTTTGTATAATATTTATATACCATTGCAGTAGAGTATGTAACACCAGTGATAACACCCCTGATCAACAATAAGGGCCTATCATAGTTCCTTATGATGTTTGTTACAGGCAAATTGCACCAAATATAGTGAATCTGTATCACTGACAGGAAGACAGGCTTTTTCCATCATTAATTCACTCTAGAAGACCAGCACTGATGCAGATTCTAAGATGAATTGGGAATTTTAAACTTCACATCGCTGTTAAGAAAAAAAAATACAAACCTATTATGGATCTGTGATACACAGGGCTCTGCGATTGTGAATTCACTGAGGTGCTTATGGCCTTTGTTGTTTTTTTAGAAGTCGATATCCATGGCAATCAAAGTGCAAGTTATTTTTTTTCACAGAAATTTGAAAAATCAAATTTTATTTGCTAATTGAATTGTATTATAAATGAATGTTGTATTTTTTTTTAATTCCCTGTATTTTAGAATTGTTGTTTCCCCCTTTAACAAACTGGTATTTAAACACTGGTTTCTTAGTGACTGCTTATGAGAGAATTATGCTTATCTAGTCTGTAAATGTCATTTTATGGATGTTATCCTAGTGAACCTTGAAAGCCTCAGAGCTCCAACAATCTTAGCTCATCTCTGAAAAGTACAGGGTCAGCTATTTGGGTTAAAGCAAATGCAGTTGTTTAGCTACTAAAACAAATATATTACAGTCAAATGTTGAATGTTGATGTTTGAAGGAAAAGTCTCTCTGCTAAATAAATAAAATTATTACAGTGGCTTTAACAGGAAAGTAAAAAATATTTTCTGTTCAATTAGGCTTATGTACATAATTGAAACAGCTTTTAGGCACCCCTGTTCTGCATCCCAAAGCTGCTGGGAGACAATCACCTACTGCAGTGTAACAGGCAGCCAGTGCCATGGACATGAAGGATGAAGAAGCTGGTTTATGGGATAGGTTTAGGTTAGGAAAAGGTTTAAAATCAGCTGTGATGCCTGGATACACCTGCAGTTTAACTTCCCTAATTCACCCCCAGGGGGTGGACATGGGAGCATGACAGACATATTTAAATCTTCCCACCTGTAAATTGTCACATTATGGAGAGGCAGTCCTGAGTGGAGTACATCTCTCAAAGAGAGAAGAGCTGTTGAAAAGTCACACCCTTTGTTACAACACCCAGGAATTTGGGAAATTAGTCTGTAAGGGAAGCTACAGAGAAACTGCCAGGTGTACATTCAGATCACAAACCTTGTGTGTTTGAAATTTTTCATTTCTCCTGTTTCAGTTCAAAGCCTGGCCTTAAGGCTCACTTAGTAAAATATTTTATACCTTTATCATTAAGTTTTAATCAGGGTTAAATTGGCAAGTTAAAGATGTTCTGCTTTTGCATACACAGAAAATCCAAGGAAAGCAGCGAGCGGGCTCACCCTGACCTGCCTTGCTGTGGGGCACCTGGAGGGACTCAGTGCTTGACAAGCTGCCATAGACATGGTGAGCAGTGCAGAGACTTGGGGGACACATGAACTGTGACATTCCAAGTACGCCATGGACAGACAAAGGCAGAAAAGGGCTTTCTCCAATTCTGGTACCCTGAAGGAGTAAAAATATGGCTCAGAGCACTTCTTAGAGATGCAACCGGGTCATCCTTGTGTGTGGCTGTGAAAAAGGCAACATGACAGTTTTGAAATTAGGTCCCCTTAAATATGTGTGTGTACTTTCAGTTTAATGGTCAGGACTGGGGCTTTTACTGCTTTACAGTTTTGTCTAGTTCTGGCACCATCCTTTCTTATCTTCTTCCTCCTATGAACCCAAAGGTTGTGGCTGAATGTTCCTCTAAACTGAAGTTTCTTAAGGTCTTACTAGACTGTGTTCAGTACCAGAAAAATGGCTTCTAGGGCCTTACACATTTATTAATAGTGTTTTCCTTTTATAACAGTAACATTATCACATTACCCTAAAGAGTCCCTAAAGAGAAGAGAAATCAGTATGTGGTTAAACTCTAAATTGATAACTGTGCACCGGTACAAGTACCGGCACACAGGTAATCAGAAGTGGGAGTCAGACAGTTCTGTCTGTAAGATCCAGTCCTAACTTATTGAAGAATCCTGTTTTTTCATTAAAGCAAAAATCCCTGTGATACTTAAATAAATAAACAAATAGAGAATTCTGTATGTTTGACTCAGGACAGTGTGGTGACCTTTTCCTTCCCAATAATAATTTGTTCCTTACAATAGTGCATAGACTGATCAATAATTTCTCCTTCTGCTCTAACTGTACTTAGAAGTACATGATACTGCACAGTATACCCTCCCCCACCCTAAGCTGTGATACAATAATTAGGTATACTTCTGTATCTGATCTAATAACCAAGCTAGACTGTGTGAATTAGTGGGAAGAGAAAATGAGTACAAAATTAATTTGTTCTCATCAAGGATCAGGATAAAGACTGACAATGTTACTCAGAAATTCAGATTTCTGAATGGTCTCTCATTTTATACCACCAAGCAAGCTGTGAGACATTAAATTTACAGTGTGCAAGAGACAAAGAATAAAGGGCTGTTCTTAAAAGTGTACTGTATTGTTGATAAAAAATGACATGCAGAATTAAATCTCATGTCACCTTGTGTTTGAGATCATTACAACAGCAGCAACTTTCTCTGCCAACATGGGTGAATTAAGAATGGAAGTAGATATTTGCCCCATTTTACAGTTGGAGAAACCACAGGAGAGATAATTGTCAGGGTTTCTTTTTTAATAATTACATGAAATAATAACAAGGGAAGTGACAGAACTTAGAAATGAGAGTAGATTTTATCAGTATGTTTTTTATCCCTGCTTTCATTTCAGATCTTCCCCTGCTTGAAAAAGAACCCAACCACTGACCTAAGCCTCTGCTTCACCATCATCCACAGCTCCTTTTCACACCGTCCCAAGGCCCTGACCTTGCTCTGTTACACAGTTCCCCCATCTGCCATTTCACATTACTCACCATGTTTTAAACCACATGCCCACATTTGTAGCTTTGAATCATCTTTCCACAGGTACAGAATGGAAGTAAATGAAGAGTGCGTGAACTCACTCATTTTTAGATTATTAGAAAGTCTTTATATTAATCTTTTCATCTTCTCCTCCCACATTGTCACACATATTCATCTGGGGAGACAGAGTCCCAGCAAGAAGCTATAAATATTCCATTTACTTATGACACAGGTTAAAATTAATTTCTGGAAACCATCAGAAAATAGGAAAATCAGATAGGTAACTTCATCTAGCATTGATAGGAAGACATTATCCATTAAAAGAAGCTTTTCTATACTGGGCATAAGAATCTGTAAAAAATATTATTTTAATAGCATATTATTTAATGCCTGATTACAATAGGACTCTGATAGAATATGAACAATACTAAATGAGCTCATTGGTTCTCAAAGTTTTTACACAAAGAATAACAAATTGTTTCAGAATGTTGGTAAAAATATACAGTTTTATCAGAAAATTAATCTTTATTCAATATTTGTGTGACTACTTATGTGACTGAAGCTTAAAAATCTGAGTGGAATAAAAAGAGGGAAACTCTCTTCATATTTATTAGAAATTCTGGTTTATGAACAACAGAAAATTAAAGAATCACTTTATCCAGAACAGACAAAGGATGAAAGAAACAGCATATTGTTTCATTCCAACTATTTCTTTCTTTCCTGATTGGGAGAAATCATGCTATGGAATTGTGGTGGACTATGACATTTATGCTTTATCAGCTGGGTATGTCAGTTAAGTAATAATTAGTATGGTGGCTTTATTTTATTATTTTGCCATAATAGCACTACAAAATGTCAATACTTTCTCTGAAGCATTGAGCTGCCATGATGTAACAACAACTTATCAAGCCAAGTGAAGACATAAAAAACAGAAGGCTGTACATGTACTTCCTAAACCCTCATTAAGACTTTTATTTATTAAAGATTGTGGTCTCTGTGTGTATGTGGCTTTGAGGAACATTCAGCTAACATTTCTGACTCGTTATTACTGATCTCACTAGTTCATTGGTTGGGGTCTCACTTAAAGGAACCAAAGAGATGTATGAAATCTCCTGCTCCTAAGAGACAGCTGAATGCTGATTATGTCATTAAGATTTTATCTGTGCGAATAAAAATGCAGATTATGAGCCTTAGCATATTTTCCTAACACTGCAAGGCTAAAATGGTGCATCATTTTATGCCTAGTATTGAGCTAAATGCAAGGCAGAAAAATAATAAAAATATTGACCTTCTTAAACTAATATTCCAGTTTCCAGGTTAAGGACAGCATAAGGGGAATGCAAAGATATTTCAGAATGGTCACTTTTCCATTTCTTTCATCATTATGAATAAACAGTTGCATTTTGAGGTGAAAATAGAAACTTCCAGAAATTTTCAACGATGGAATTGTTTTGACTAAAATATTAGTTGAGAGAGATGAAAACCTTTCTCATGAGCAGACCAGTTTTAACAGCTTTTAAATAACTAAATGGTAAACATATTTTTATGCCAAATTATAAGTGATCTTTATTTCAAATGATGACTTGCTACTCTGAAATGACTATGCAGTCTTGTCCTTTAATGAGAACTTCCATAAATTCTGAGTTAAGCATAGTAGGCCTCTGAAAGATGTTCATTTAAAAACAAAAGAAGATGTAATGGACTGTGGAAACACTCCTAGGAAGTAAAAATAATATTCTAAAGCACTTAGTAAGTTCTTTATTTGAATTGAATTTTCAAGTCTTTTGCTTTGTTATGGATTAAAGAAAAGCTAAATTTTAAGTATGCATTTATATTTATCCACATGCAGATATGTAAATCGTTGATAGCCATGAATGACTGGTACAATTCTCATGTTCCACTTTTTTTTTAAGGAAATAACAGTCTTAGAAAAAAGGATGTTAAAACTTAAAATAAATTTAGACATATAAACCCCAAACACACCTCTCATTGTACTGATACTATTTTTAATCAGTGAAGAAAAGTTACACCAAGAAGAACAAAGATGAAAGAGAAAGTGTTCTTGAGCAGTTTGATCTTCTACCCCTTACCATGTGTAAAGAATGAGACCCCTCTTGCCATGTATGATGAAAAAGGACTCACTTTCATTAGCAGAGGCTCTTAGAGACATCTGATCTGGACTCTGGCTTTGAGAAAAATACTTCCAGACTTCTCCAAATCATTCACTAAACAGTGGTGAAAACTTCCTGTCCTTCATTTTTCTGTGTCACAAAGAGTGTCACTGATATTTGCAGGAGCTGCAAGAAGTTAAGTTGGAGAGTCCAGCCCTTAGTTTCACATTATCAGTATAATATCAACAGTCAGATCTTTTAAAATATCATAAAAAGAGCATGAACATTGTGAACTGAAAATGCTCAGAACAGATTTAGGCAATTTATGAGCAAAAAAGCTTTTTGTTTCTAACTGGGTATGGGGAAATTATAAGAGAAATTTGGTTGTGAGCTGTAAAAGCTGCCTGCAGAGGCACATGGCAGCACAAAGGAGCACATGGAGGCACACAGAGGTTCATCTCCACTGGCCTCTGAGGGGAGAAGTTGTCACACAGCAGTCCCCTGCAGAGAGGAGCCTGCCGGGAGCTGAGGGATGGGTGAACGGGAGTGATCACCCCATAGAAGGACATTGAGAAGGTGTGTTGCTGAGGTGGCAACACAGGATAGGTTATGTAGTGAGGATTACCATGTAAGGAAATACTATGCCTTGGAAAAGAGTATAAAACCAGCTCATTCCTTTAAATAAACAATTCAGGTTCCCTGCTGGTCTGGGTCCGTGATTCAATTGCCAACACTGGGGCCCCTTCTGTTTGAACACCGTAAATTCTCCAAGAAGGAGGGTCGTAAATATTCCAGACCCCATATTCCTAGCATGCGTAATCTATACTGCTTTTCACCCACATTCATGGCTTGGCTGCCTTTGGATAGAGCTTTCCCAGGACCTCTTCAATCCCTGGAGTCATAAGGAAGGATCTGCTGCAGTTATGACAAAAGACAGAGCTGAGCTCAAGCATGGAGGACAGTTAACATCTGAAATGAGTGTTTGAGATGCAGCTTTGAGAGCATTAGCAGGGGATGCATAGACACAGATGATGTTCATAACACCAGTTAGAGTAAAGGGAGCTTACAGGTTAAAAGGCTTGAAAGTCTATTTCACTAAAAAGGGGATTTTTCTTTGTATTTTGCAGAGAATAAACTTACACATTAGAAAAAAACAAACAAAAAGGAAACGAGCCAACTATAAACATGTTAACATTTTTCTGAACTATTCAAGATGCCATTGCTTGTATAGCATGCTGTAATTAATCCTTTCGGGCTCCCCTGTCATGGTTGTACAACATAACTACGGGTTGTCCATCACTTAATGACTTCTGTAGGTGAGCAATTATTAAAATAATTAATACCTAGAAAAATTACCAGGACAACCCTATACTGTTACTTTTTTTCTTTCTATAAAGAAAATTTACTAGTTACTGTGTGACTTTTGGATTGTCACTCAAACCCCATACTTGAATTGCTTCTTTTCCATATCAAAATTATCTGCATTGTATCACATCCTGCTGAAAAAGAACATAATTTATTCCAAGGTTCTTCAAATAAATAAATGTTTCAGTGTAAATGATATCAGAAAGATCATTTGAGGCGTGCCAAAATAGAAAATGCAATACTTTACACAAAACTGCAATATCCAGATTAACTTGGAGCAACAACTGATGATGGGAGAATAGAAATAAATTGTATATCTGAGAAACAAGAGAAAAATATTTGCTATTACATCTGTTTATAAATGTTGCATATAGCTGTAATATGTACAGAAGAGTAGATGAGTTTAGCCTCTATATTTTGATTCCCACCAACTCATTCAATTACACTTGGAATTTTGCAGTCTTTCCTTTGATCCTCTTACAGGTTTTGCATTTCGAAATAAACAGAAAGAAGAGACAACAGAAAACAAAGCTACTATAATTGTCTAACAGTAGAAGGCTACTGTTTTAATTGAAAATGAACTAATACTTTGAGGCACCCACTCTTTCTTCATCCTCCCAGACTGTGGCTTGTGTTGAGGTACCAGCTCCACCACAGATATTCACAATTCTCTGAGTAACTTAATTTTGTGTTCCCTGAAAGAAAGTCGTGCTACTGACAAGGATGTAAGTCCTTGAAAACTTACAACCTCAGCCAGCATTTGATTTCCAACAATAAGATAGGAATCTAGAACCATACTGGCTTTCCTTCCAACCCAAGGAGATTTTATTAAACAAAACACCTTTCTTACACCTAATTTCCTCCTGTGATAGTATTCCTCCCCCCCTTTGCCATTTTAAGGTTAGCCCACACTTCTGAAAATGGAGTCTAAGGCAGTCTTCAACAGCTGTTGTCTGACTTGTCCCCAACCACACAATGATGAAAGAAAGATTTGGGGGTACCCATGAAGGGTCAAACATCTGAATATTTACATATGCAGAAGGATGACACCCTTGCATGTGTCTTACCTTTGTGGGCATCATCTTAGGAATAGTAATGGAAATAGAGAAATTCGAAGTGGATCAATATCTACATATTAATGCAGTGGTGGGCAAAATGCAGATGGGCTAAAACTGGGCTAAAATGCAGATGGGCTAAAACTGGGCTAAAATGCAGATGGGCTAAACCTCATAAATATTTACTATGTTCAGGGAGCACAGTTACAGGTATATACCAGGTGAACCCTTGTGCTTGAGCAGCAGCTGGTAATGCTGCCAAACACAGAGTGTGATTTACATAACATTTTTCTTTAAGAATTATGCTGGCAGCATTTATTATGTTCCCTATGAGACGTATCAATATATTCTTGTATTTCTCAAGCTGTATGTATCTCCAGGGATTCAGAAGAGATTCAAACTCTTCCCTAGTCATTTACAGACCGGGGTTTTTTTTCAGTACACAGAGATTTTTCTAACTGTATCTGTCAGCCGACCCTCAAGTGATAGCACAAAGGAGCAGCAGATATGTGTACAACCATATAATTTAAAATGAGATTTTGCTTATTTAAGAAATCACACATAAGGCACAGGAGGTGTGAATATGGAAGTATAACAACCAGTCCTGTCTATCATGCCCTGCACAGTCAAGCTGTGTGTGGGATAGTTTTTCTGTGAGGACAAGTCTTCTTTTTGACTGGAAGACTAAAACAGCTTTCTTTCCATATCAAATTGCCCCTGTTACCCAGTGATTTTAATGGGATTTAATTAAAGGACCCAGGAAGTTTCACTGCTCTTACTCTACTTTTGGGGTTTTTTGTGTTCATGGAGGTGGCAGGGTTTTAGATGTTTAGGCTGTCTGGGAAGAATCTCCTGTGAAATGAAACTTCCATTTCCCACTTTCCCAAATTACATTCTCTAAGGGTTATTTACTACAACACAGATGAGGAAGAAACCAGATAAACACCCAAAAAAGCTGGTGTTTGCAACAAAGTGCATTTCTAAGCTAAATCAAACCAAGCATATCTTTGAACAGCAGAACTGTTTTTGAGAACAGACCTGTATATTCCTCCATGACCAATAGGATGTATTTATATGGCAGTTTATTAATACTGAGCACCAACATTTTATGCTTATTCTTATCCAGCGTAACTCACTGATGGACTGTTATTTAACACTAAAGTCCCTTTCTCTCTGAGTTTTAATCATATGAGAAATTAGATTGAATTTGAATTTACGCAGCAAATTTTATGATGTAAGTTTCCTAATATACTTCAGCTTAATACTGAAGTAAATTGTATTATCCCTAATGGGTCATCAGTTCTGAGGTTTAGTATTTGATCTTGCTTTATTATCTTCCCTAGCTGTATTCCATACCTAATTTTTTCCTGAAATGAGCATTATTGATTTACTCATTAAATACTGTCTGTTTGGTGTGAATCTTTCATCCAAGCAGTATGATGAATCCCTTTTAAAATAATGATTATATGCTGCACAAGACTTGAAATACTGTCTTCCTGAGACGGTTTTCAATGGATTGCAACTAAATACATTGTATACAAAAAAAAGTCTTGTACCCATTCTGCAAAATGACATCCATTGATTATATCTCCTCAAAAATGGAACAATCAATAAATTATTATATTTCTTAAAATTAAGCTCATTTCAGGGTGAAGGATTATTTTCTTGGTTTCATTTGAAGGTGGTGTTGTGTTTCTGTACTACTTCAGCTTAAAAGGCAAACTCATATCACAAAAAAGTGGTAAAAAATCTAGAAATGTTTAAAAATGTATGTTTTATCATGAAAAAAATAAAGAGAAAGCAGATGGGATGAAATGAGACTCCAGTAGACCAACATACTGACACAACTATATTTTCCAGCCACTTAAATTTTCAAACCCAGTGTGTGGGTCTGTAGACATGAAGTTTTTGTCATGAAGGATCTTTCTGATATTTTTCCTAAAAGCTCAGTCCAAAGGAGTTGGGTCAAAAGCAGTTGATTCTGCTACAGAAACGTATAGAATTTGTCAAAAATGTCCTAAATTGAAGAAAAGATTGCATTCAAATTCAGTTACAGATTAAAAAAAACCATTTCCATAAACCATAGAAATATTTTTATAGAGTGTGTTGTTTGATTCAGGTCAATGTATTTTACTTTATTGAAGCACACAGAAATATTGTCAGAGCATTTCAACCTTAAACATTTTGTGATTTTATGCACTGGTATTCATCTAAGGAATCCAAGGTTTTACAAATGAAACTATGTGGAAATGAAGGAGAAAAGCCATCCCATGTGAAGATGGTTTGGCTGTGGAACAGCCTGTGCTTACTCCAGTCCTGACAATTTTCTCTGAGCAAAAAAATTAAACCCTGAGCAACCTCCTTTGAATGCTGGGTGAGGTGGAAACCACCTGAGTTCCTTTCCAATCTAAATTATTTTATGATGTGGTGATTTTCAGTGCATAACTATCAAATTTAACAGGGTTGTTTTAGACTACAGGTTTCATGGTGTTTCCTGTCATAAAGTGTCAAAGTATGAGTAATACACAACTTTTCCAAGTTTTTAACTCCTTTTAAAGCATTTGTTAGTATGGAGGTAGTAATTCTTCTCAAAGCCAGTTACAGGTGAAAAATGCAAAACTGTTTAGTTAAACACAGTCTGAATTTCTAGAAGTTCATTATATTAAGAAATAAAACACTGGAATGTCAGTTGGAAATGCTACCTTCTCAGTAGTATTTAACAACTCTTCATGTGGCCAAACCAAACGAATAATCAGCTTGTAATTATTTTGTCACAATGCTCTATAGGTGTGCATTATTCACTTTTGGGTACTGCTGTCATAAAATAAAGGAAGCAAAATCAGTAATTCTTGTAATCTAATCCTGTGATGTTAATGTGGAAATCACAAGTATATGTGATTGCCAAGTATATGTGCCTGACATGGTTTTCATTTGCTTCTCAGTGAGAGTTATCTTATCAGCTGCCACTGAATACCTGATTACTGGAGACAGCCTCCAGATGTTCTTCTATCTTGAGTTGTTTGTGTTACTATTGGTAAATGCAGGAAGGATCTCTTCCCTTACATGGGCTGCATTTTAAAACATGCTTATACGTTTCTGTTCTCATTTGTTTCCTTCATGGACCAGTGGAGCCTGCTTGCTTAGCACAGCAGAAAGCAAGCTGCATAGAGCATTGAAGTTAAAAATCATTAGTTTGGCTTTAAAAATTATGAGTTTTTAAAAAGATTAGCTAGAGCATACGCGTGTATGAAGTAGTACTTTAATCTTTAGAATACTATAACATCCTTCTTTGTTTTCTTTTCTTTTCCCTGAGTGATGAGATTCAGAAAAAAACTTTCTGTAAAATTCACCTCACCAAGTGTGACAAAATGAGTCTTCTATGAAAAAAACCGTATCATTAAGTGTTTTGAAGTTATGAAAAATCAACATGGGGTTTTTTTATGAAAATCAAGCTGGGGAAACAAGCCTGCATTTCACCATTTCATGTCTAGTACTCTTGGCAAAAATGAGCCATGCCACTTTACGCCCTCATTTTCTCTTTCTCCCAAAAAACTTGTAGACAAGCAACACACAATAAGAAGGCTGGAGGGGGCTGAGTGGTGGCTCCTTGAGTTTCTGGGGAAAAGAGCTGCACAGTGCTGTTGCTGCTCAGTGATCTGCACAGTCAGCAGAAAGAGGGGGCATTCTGTAGACTTCACTAAACACTGCAGAGAGAGAGAAGCAGAGTTTCCTTCATTCCTGGTCTCCTTCTGGCCAAAAAAAGGAAACTGATTATACTCTTCACTGAAGCTGCCAAACATTAAGGAGATGAAGACATTTTTGAAGATGTGATGTGACTTCAAGAAGAGGCACACACACATACATATGTGGTTACTGCAAGTAGAGAGTATATATGTGTTGTCACTGCAATAAAATAACAGACCAAAGCATGCTATGTTATAGGAAAAAAAGGTTGAGACTGGAAAGAGACAAAAAACCACCCTGGATCAAATTTCATTTTCAAGTGACAAAATTACGCAGTGCTTCTCTTTACACTGAACTCCAATCCAGGCTATCACAGAGACCCATTACTCCAGGCCTTTAGTGTCTTGATGATGAGAAAAGTTTTAAAAGTCCAAATTAAATTTATTCATAGACAGTTCAGGTATAGTTCTTATGTCTTTTAACTCAAAGAGCTCTTTTTGCTATACAGTGCTCACTTCTTTGATGAACCAACTAATATCAAGTTCTAACCCCTGTATATTTTTCATTTTGTTAAATTAAAAAAGGTATTTCAGTGTCATCTTTCTTCTGATCCTCCTCATAGTTCTTCCTCAAACTCTTAGGTTAGTACTCACCCTTCCTTAGTGCCAGCAGTGATGGTTAACCCAACATCAATTTGAGGTCTCTTTGGTGCCTTGAGCTCTAACTTTAATACACCTGTATCTCTACACAAAGACCTACTGATCAATTCATTTTCTCTTTCTATATTGTTTCCAAAAAATAACCTACCATCTTACAGCAGTAATTTCTATTGTCCCTAAATTCTTTGTACTCTTTGTTATTGACTTTAATTTCCTCCTTGCCTTACTTCCCACTTATTTTTTCTCCTCCAGGTGCCTTATCAAGAATCATTCAGTTTGATATCATTCAGTTTGTATACCTGAGTGTAATAAGTCCTTCTCTAAAAGAAGGTCCTAATGAAGGCTTTTAATGGAACAGGAATCAGATGACCATCTACTAAACTCAAATAGATAACAGAATCTAAGGAAAGAGGAGATAAGTTCATAGGCTATAGGAGCAACAGATAAAAGAGAAATCACATAGAAAAGTTGTGGGATTCTAAAATAATCTACAATCCCAAACCAGAACAAAAGATTCAAAACTCTAAAAATACTGTGAATTAAGAAATCCAAAAGAAATACAAATCAAGTCAAATCAAATCAATCCAGAATATTTTGAAAACTTTCAATTTTTTATTTTCAGATTTCGTATTATTTGTACTGAAGTTTTTCTACATTTATCCTATATGACCAGACTTAGAGAAAATTGTGATTAAAAGACTGAAGTATTTTCTCCAAGCCTATTAATTATCATTCTTGGAATTTTCAGAGCCTTTACACAACTATTTTCACATTTTCACTGACGTCTTACCCAAAAGCATTTTGGCTTGTCAACAAAGACAAATATAGTTTCTTCCAAAATGTATAGCACAGAGCTAGAAGCTCTGGAAGAAGATTTGTTTTCATTGCCCAACATATCAGGCTATGGCAGCCCTTCCCATCTCCATCAGTCCAGAAATAGAGTTTTATTACTTCCCATGGATGAGTCCTAATGAACACAGAATAAGCTGCTCACACATCTCTTCTTAGTCACAGTATGGAATTTAGTCCTTCTTTATAACCCAAAGACTTAAAATTGCATAATGGCCAACTGAGATGCTAAATTAAATCTATATTTAAAACCATTTTCATTGTATTATTAGCAGTGGCAGCCACAGCAATTTATTCAGGATCATACCTGTGAGATTCCAGCAGTTTCTGAAAATTGTTAGAGTAAATTAAAACAAAGATTTTTGTAATACATTTTTTCCTCATTGTGGAGACTCTCAAGCTGAGCAAATACATTATTAGTCTGGTGTAAGTTTAAGTGGGTACTTAATAAAGCAGCCAAAGCTCCACAAAGATCATGGCAGGCTTATAATTCTAATTTAGATTGAATTGGAAACCTCCTGCTATTTCCTGAGATGTTTCTCTATTATCTCTGTGATATAGCACAGCTAACATTGTGCCAAAATCATTAAGGCTGTAGGCACAAATGCCATAATATTCATGTGTCAAAACACATGTATATATATTTTCTCTATTTGCATGCTGAAAGTGAGACTGCTCCATACCCAGATGATCACTAACATGCTCATTTAGTTAATTATGTACTTAATTCAGGGTTAGACTCTCAAGGGGAGGATGGTGGGTTGCTGTGCTCAGTGCTGTCGGGTGTTGCTGCCTACGGGGATCCCAAGGCAGGTTGGGTATCACGGCTCTGCCCACAGCACGCTTGTGCCAGCCCCTGAGGTGACTCACAGTGACTCAACCAAAGAGTGGGCTGAGCTCAAAAGCAGGAAATGTCTAAAAGGTCACATCCCACAGGTAAAAATGTTCTGAGCTTTGAAGAGAGGTCCTCTCCTGCTCCTGCAGCCAGGTTTCACAATTGTGGAGCTTCAAAGGCCAGAGGAGGAGGAGTTATTTCTATACATGCTGCTTCCTCAATATTTATGTCTCACAGAAGAGACAAGACATAGTCTCAAGTCTAACAAAGCAAAACAGATACTTGAGCCCACATCTTGGAGTTCAGCATAAATGGTTTGAAGGACAGTGTCCACTTACCCCAAGCCCAGGGGCTGAACTGCCTGTGCTCCATGGTTCAGAGAAACACAGGAGACTGGAGGAAACAACAATACTGTTGCCAAGGTTTTGAGAAAGCATGTGAGCTGGATCCTCACAAGAGGAGAAAAGGCACAGACAAAAATGCCTTTATTGAGAGAGAAACAATTAGTGCCTCAAGGTTTCAATAGCAAAAACGGAGGCGAAAAGGTAAAAACACTGAGTGAAAAGAGCACTGACGGGTGGCATTTCAGTGGCACTGGAGATCAGCCTTTCAGGTACAAGAAAGCTGCAGAACAGTTGAAGTACAAAGTGCTAAACATATGTTTAACATAATCTCTTGGGATTTCCCATCAATAATTATATAGCCATTGAGCAGGGTAACTACAGTGTTTGCTGAATGTTTGCAGTTGCTAGAGTCATATAAGATTTACCCAAATGTTAGCTTGAGATAAGTGAAGAAATAATTTAAGATTCTGGGTTTCCTCTCTTTATAATGTGTGCAAAATATTAATTCCACATAATGTGTATTATTTTTATTTTGGCTATTGTTCTCTCTTCCTTAACAAATCTGGAACTGTTGCACTAATTCTGCATATTTTTCCAGTGCAAACCAAATGAAGGTTAAACTTAACTATTTGCAGGAAAGAAACTTAAAAAACCCAAACACTACCTACTTGGTGCATTGTGCTCTCAATTTCTTGTATCTAAGTTACAGGTTAGGTTGACTAATTTTTTTTGTACTCAAAATCTTGCTATAGCCAAAAGGAACAAACTTGCTATGCAAAGCCAATAATTTATTATTAATCTAATCTAGCTAACTAAATAACTTAATTCATTAACAATTATAAGAATGTTTATAGTTCAAAACTCTATAACTATAGTTAAAGTGAGGTGTGTACAAACCTTCCAATATCTCCTCCTTTCTCTGGCCTTACTTTCATTCCTGCTATAAGCAGTGCACCACTGTATTGACTGGGCTACAAGACTACAGTCTGTACTGGCCCTGCAAGGCCTCTGAAAAACAGATTTATCCTGTTGTCATTTTTTCCCAGACTATCTTGTTAATGATTTCATAATCCTGTGTCTTATGGTGGCACCAATGGCTGCACTGGACTAGGGTGAATAATAAATTAGATAAAGGTGAATAAGACTTGTCCAAAACTTAAGAAAACTACACTCTCACTGCGTGAATATATGCCTTTACTTTTATGAATATCCACACAGTTTCAATGACTAAAATATTTTTATTGGTGTGTTTATTATACACAACTGCACATATTCAGCCTTAAAAACCTGTCTTTACTGGCCTACCTTTTGGCAAATACTTCATCGCCTTATCCACAGAGACGTACATGAACATATGTATAAGATATATGAGAAATTAACATCAGTAGAAGAACTTCTCTGGAAAAAACCTGTGGATAAGCTTCACCACAGAGCTCATAAAAATAATTATTTGAAATTTTATTGATATATGAGACAGATCTTCATCTAGTTATCACTGTTTCAACTCCAGTGAAGCCAATGGAATTACATCTACATATACTGAAGTTTTACTCCACATAGCTAATTGACTCAGCTAAGAGTATGGTGTCAATAGAAAAATCTCAAATAGCAATTACAGGTAATGCTTCTAAGATTTTATATCTTATTGAAGAGAATCCTGATAAAATAAAAAATTAATCAATCTGTGATAAGCTGCGGAATGCAATTCATAATGCTGCAATTTAGAAAATCTGTGTTACTGCACAGCATTGCGCTAGAATGTTGTACCAAATATACCATTTGAGTGGTTTTTCATGCTTGACGATGGCCCTCACCATGTGTTTTAAAGAAGTGGGGACAGAAGTAGAGAGAGAATTAATACAGAAAATTATACCACAGAGAATACGAGACTGTTGTTTCCTTTCCTCTTCTGTTTTTTCTCCCCTGTCCTAAAATGTGTGAATATGTAAGCTTTAAGTAATTCATCCCTGTCCTGAACATAAGAAATGGGAAGGATACAACTCAACTGAGCAGCAGTTAGTGCTGGCTGAGAAAACAGCAAAGCTCACCAGCTCCAGTAACAAGACAAGTTTGCTTTTCCTTTGTGCAGTGTCATAAGACCAGGATGATAGAATAAAATGCTCTTCTCTAGGGAGTCCTCCACACAGTCCTCATACAGCATCTGCAGGCCCAGATGCCTGAAGGATCTCACACTCTGCTTATTAACCAGTTCCCATACTTGCTGTTTTCTTGTATGTAATACTTAGTGGGGAAAGTGTTTAGGTACAAAAATGGATAACAGAATTCTGTATCAAATTCTCTTTGAAAAATATTCATAAGGAGGTATTTGCAGCTGCTTTCAACCTTTTGTACCTTAAAAAGTTGTTCTGCTGTTCTGGGTACCTCCCAAAGGTACTTCTACCTCCCGTCTTCATTCAAATATTTATGTCTTTGAAAACAGAATTGTAGAATCACAGAAAATCTCATGTTGAAAGGAACCCATAAGGATCATCCAGTTCAACTCCCTGCTCTCGCCTTAGTGTCCAACACTAAGCTGTATCACTGAGCATCATCCAGACATTCCTTGAGCTCTGACAGGCTTGTGCCTGTTACCACATCCTTGAGGACCTTGTTCCAGAGACCAGGAACTGCATCAGTGAAAAACCTCTTCCTAATGTATAATCTGATGCAGCTTCATTTCGTTCCCTCAAGCCTTATTGCTGGTCACCAGAGAGATCAGCACTGCCCCTCTGCTGCCCCCCGTGAGGGAGATGTAGAGTGGGATGTAGTTAATATCAGCCTGTGTGACAGCCGATGTGTTGGACCATATGCAAAATTGTGCTCCCAATAGCAGCAGCATTCCCCCATCCCCTTTCTTTTTTTTTAAACCTGTTTCTTCTAATCTAAGAAATTCCTGGTGTGTAGTCATAGAATCGTAGAATCATAGAAATCATAGAATATTCTGTGTTGGAAGGGACCCATCAGGATCACTGAGTCCAACTCCTGGCCCATGCAGGACATTCCAATAATTTCACCATGGGCCTGAGAGCATTTTCCGAATGCTTTTTGAACTCTGCCAGTCTTGGCACTGTGACCCTTTCCCTGGAGAGCCTGTTCCACTGCCCACCCACCCTCTGGGTGAAGAACCTTTTCCTGATATCCAACCTAAATCTCCCCTGGTTTCTTCGTGCCATTTTCTTAAGTCCTGTCACTGATCACAGGAACAAAGAGATCAGTGCCTGCCCCTCCACTCCCCCTCTGAAGATGTTGAAAACTACAATGACATCCCCCCTCAGTCTCTTCTTGTTCAGGCTGGACAGACCAAGTGACCTCAGCCACTCCTCACACAGCTTCCCCTCAAGGCCCTTCACCATCTTTGTTGCCCTCCTTTGGATGCTCTCTAATAGTTTAATATCTTTTTTTATAATGTAGTGCCCGAACTTCCCTCAGGACTCAAGGTGAGGCTGCACCAGTGCAGAGCAGAGTGGGACAATCCCCTCCCTTGCCCGGCTGGTGATGCTGGGCCTCATGCCCCCCAGAACATGGGTGGCCCTCCTGGCTGCCAGGGCACTGCTGGCTCATGTTCAACCTTCCATCAACCAGGACCCTCAGGGCCCTCTCTGTGGTGCTGCTTTCCAGTCTCTCATTCCCTGGTTCATACACACTGCCAGGGCTGCTCCGTGCCAGGTGCAGAATCCAGCACTTGCCCATGGTTGGTGATTGTCCGTCTCTCATTTGACAAGGTCTCTCTGCCAGGCCTCTCTGCCCTCGAGGGAGTCGACAGCTCTTCCCATTGCAGTGTCATCAGGATGACACTCTCTGTCACGACACTACCCTGAGATCAGCTCAGGTGGTTACAGCATGGTGCCAACAGCACTGAGGTTGTGATCCCGGTACAGGTCCTTCACTTAAGAGTGGGACTTGATGATCCTGTGGGTCTCTTCCAACTCAGAGTAGTCTATGACTCTGTGATTCTGCATATCAGCATGACAATGTATGTCCTGTCTCTCAAAGAGCATCCAGGCTGGCCTTTTCCCCTGACATTAAACTCAGGTCCACACTGTTTCTTTTTCTTAAATGTGTGAGTCTTCCTCAAACAGAAAATCAAACATCATTTTGACTGTCTTAGAGGTGAGGCTGTACTTTTGGAAATAATACCAATTGTGTGGGGTCCCTTCACTCCTCATCTGCTTATTCTGGATTCTGCTTTTCCTGGAAAAAGGAATATGCATGTGTTAGGCCAGTGCTCTGCTCTGGTTGCACAGACATGTTTTTCAAGGTCTCAAAGGGGCTTGGTATCAAGAGGCAGGAAAAGGGGGTGCTGTGAAATGTCACTATCACCAAGCCCATGAATGTATAAGCTTTAGACATGCACATTTTGACTGCTCTTCATATTTTAGAGCACATCTTACAATGCTGTGACCATTTTCATGCTGCTTCTTGAAACCCCCTCAAAGTTACCAATACACTGTTATCTTTGTTTATATTGGAATGCTATTGCAATCTAATAACATTATACCGTAGTAAGACATTTCCCTATTATTTGAAGAACATTTTAGTTCTTTGCAGCTACAGTGTTGATCTGGGATCTTTTTCTGTTTAATCATGCATTTCTGTAGAATCAAAGACATACAAATCTGATAGTAGCCTCAAGAGAGCACCATCTCCAATCCCCAGCAATTAGGCAGAATGAATGTTTTACAATTCTTTTCTAAGTTACTCTTCCCAATACCAAATCTCCCTGTACTGTGGGTACATCAGCATAAGTTCTGTTCTTATTTGCTTACATTTCGTTATATATTTGTTATATATTTGTTTATGCAAACTGTTTTCATGTTTCTTCCTAAATCATGGATGAAATTTGAAAAAGGTGAAAAAACAAGTCTCTGAGAATTCACTGCTTATTAACAATTCCCTATTTACATTTCTATTATTATACGGCATTTTTATAATAAACCTAAAAAATCATCACTCAGCAAATTTTTAGTCCATTAAATATGAAACATTGATTTTTTTTTTATCAATTCCTTTTCCTTCTCTTGAAGCTAAATGTCATATACAGCATGAAGGGAGTAACAATATGGGATTGATTCAAATTGTGCTGCTTCTAATTTAATAATAAAATATGATACTATCTGTTATACTTGTAATCAGTATCTTTTTTTTTTTTTTTTAATTAGAAGTGAAGGATTTGCTTATCTCTTCAGCTGGCCTGTGACAGCGAGCAGACCCCAAGCTGGCAAAGGGCAAACAAGTGATCTGATTTGGAAAAAGCATTCTAAATGTCAGATTTGTCATTTACTTTCTCATATTCCAGACCTGCCTTCTGCATAGAGTAAATAACAAGTGGTTGAGTCAATGCTGTAGAGTTGCTACGTATTATAATTCTAAGACAGAATTAAGCTATGAGAAAATGTGGTGGAGGACATCACACCCTCTTGGAAGGCAGAGGAGTGAGGTTACTTTGTAGTTCAGTTTGCTGCACAGACAGCAAGGAAACTTCAGAAGAAGAATCCACACATCAAAGACTTTTTACTTTTAAAAAAACCCATACACAATCCCCCCTAAATCTTTCATCTGCAGTCTCACAAATATGCTGTTCTAATCAAAGACACAATAATGTATGTCCCTGTAAATAAAAAATATAAAGACAAAAGGTTCTGGTGTGGATGGAAAGATGCAGAAAAATTCTGGTATCCCTAGCCATGAGCTAGAAACCTGTTCATGAATATCTCATCTTCACAGCAGATGGACCAGCAGCTGAATTGGCTCCACAGTTCCAGCTCTGAAGGATACTTCAGAAGCAACCCTGCATTAATGACAAGGTCTCCTTGTCGGATATAGGCTTGAAAATTATATCCATGAAAGAAAGCCCCAACCCTTTGCTTTGCTAGATTAAATGTGGTTTTATTTCCTACTTTTAAAGTGATGCAAACATACCTAAAGGGGAGGGAGACTTTTCCTGGTAACCAGCAAAAATGCAAAGAAAACAGGGCAGTGACATCCTTCAGGGTACCTAAAACTGGAGACTCTAGAGTGGAGTCCTCTACTAACAGTGCCAGCAGTGTCAAAAAGCAGGATTCACAAATGATCAATACTGATGAACTTTATCGGCATGATCTCTTGGAAACAGAGGATACATGGCTTCAGGAAACTTGTATTTTCACAGATTCTCTTATCTTGTGTTAAATTTCTGCATGAACACAATATCATAATATTAATTTTTAATTTAGGCAGTGAATACAGAACATATCTTGTTGCAAGAAAAAAAAAAAGAACTCTTAGGAAAGTAGTGTTAATTATCATAGATAATTAGTCACAGAATCCACCACAGAATCAGTCATAGAGTCAGCCATAGAATCACAGAATGGTTTTAGTTGGAAGGGACCTTAAAGACCATCTGGTTTCAACCCCTCTGCCATAGGCAGGGACAACTTCCACTAGACCAGGTTGCTCAAACCCCACCCAGCCTGGCATGGAACACTTCCAGTGTCTCACCACCCTCACAGTGATGCCTTAGGTTTTAACTTTTATATTTTTTAAACCCTGTACTGCCTAGTGTGTAACTCTGAAGTTTCTTGTGACCTGTTAGCTGCTGTTCTCTCATGCTGGCTAGACATAAGAAACCTCTCTAGGTTTGCTCTCCAAGGACACCTAGATTGTCCCAGGCCCCAAAATATGTAAACAAAAGCCTCTGAAGAGGAGGGCAAACTTGGGGTAATTACATCATTAACTACAGTTGTAATTGGAGAATCGATCCTGATATGCAAATGAACCAAACTTATAAAAGTGTGAAGAATTCGTGACCAAGGGTCCATCTTGGGTGTAGCCTTTTGACTGCCCGGGCTGTATCTTTGAAGGTCCTTCAAATAAATACCTACTTTTATTCCCTGATTCTTGTGCAGTCTTTGGTTTTAGGTGGCCATCACAAGCATCAACAATAAAGAATTTCTTCTTTATATCTAATCTAACCCTACTGTCTTTCAGTTTAAGGCCATTCCCCCTTGTTCTGTCTCTACATGCCCCTGCAAAAAGTTCTTTCCCAACCTTCTTGTAGGCTCCCTCCAGGTACTGAAAGGCTGTAATAATGTCACCCCTAAGCCTTCTCTTCTCCAGGCTAAAAAATCCAAATTCTCTCACCCTTCCCTCATAGGAGAGGGGCTCCACCCCTCTAATGATCTTCATGGTCTCCTCTGGACTCATTCCAACAGTACAAGGTCCTTCCTGTGCTGACGACCCCAGAGCTGGACACAGCATTCCAGGTGGGGTGTCACCAGAGCGAGTAGAGGGGAGAATCCCCTCCCTCACCTGCTGGCAACACTGCTTGTGATGCAGCCCAGAGCATGTTTGGCTTTCCGGACTGCCAGTGCACATTGCCAGCTCATGTCAAGCCTCTCATCCACGAGTATGATAATACTCTGTGATAATCCTCTATGATAGCTTTGAACTGCTCTCAGAATTTAGCAAAAATGTGCTTAAATTATCACATTGTTGCACCAGATATTTGTATGGTCTGTTTATCACAAGTACTTGTGTTTGTCTGTCTGTGGCCACGTGTGTGTGTCTCTCTAACACACCCAGTTGTATTTTCATTTACTCATGCACACAGTATGTCTGGCTGTCTTGCCAGAAATATGAACTGTGTGCCTGGAGGAATTAACTACAATCTTTTTTCATAAAGAATCCAGTCTCTCTGGCAACACACAAGCTTTAGTTCCATTATCTAAATCTTTTATCTTCCCTTCTTCGATTGAAGGATAGTTTTTCATCTTTGTATTTTTCAGTGAATGAAGTGCAGATGAAGTTCTCTTATGTGACAGAAACATTCCACCTTTCCTGTGAAATTGCCCTGAAAGCCTCATCGAAGACAACACCCTCTGAATTATTAGGTGCATATGTTAAAAATAGTCATTTGCATTCCATTAAAGTAACACAGACCCTATTGCTGAAACTTCCATCCTGTCCTTTGAATTTATGTGCATTGAAAAAAGCTCTTTTGTAAATATAATCATTATCCTCCTTTCTTAAAAGAATCATAAGAAAATATATTACCTCTTCCTATTTCTTTGATATTTCCTTCTTATGCATAAAGAAATACTGTGCCATTCTGCGAGTCATTCTTTTAGGATAAAAATTCTTATGAAAAATTTCCTAAAACCTAAAGAACTGTAGTTATGTTGGGTATTCTTTTGGCCATTCTCTCCCTTTCTATATTAATATAAATCTTTCCAGCTCCTGATCTTTCTGTCACATTTGTTGATTTAGTTATAGTGGATCAGAATTATTGTTAGTAACTAAACTTGCACCCTGTTTGCCACTACAGAGGTGGCAGTCTGTCACCCAAGCAATTCTGCCACATGGCTTGGTTGCTGTGTGCGCTGCTTTGAATGCATTTCCTTATCTTAGTTCCCTTAGTTCTTTCCACTTGTTCCTTCCTGCCCTCTTGCAGTCCTGCAGCTCCAGAACCACAGTCCTAGGAACCTTTGCAGTTTCACCATCCTTTTCCTCATGCAGGCTCAGGCCCATGTACCTCAGTTCATTTGTCAAAATCCAAACAGGCTGTCCTGGCTGCAGCAAATCAAGCTTTTGTTGCTGGTCTTTCACGTTGTAATTGCTTGTCTTTCTGGGAATAATGTCACATCTTGAATGCCAGATCTTTGCAATCAAAATCCTGGCTTTGCAATGCATGCTTTGTGCTGTGCCCAGCTGCCTTTTCTTGCCCATGCTACACATCACTGCCTTAACAAGCTGCTGAGTTCCTGCAGAGCCATTAAATCATTGTGCCTCATCTCCCCCTTTCTCACTTCCAGGCTTGTCATAGCTGAATCACACAGCACGTGAACAGAGAGTATTCCAAAACAGGGCTTCATGGAGAAAGAAGAAAGACATAGAGGATATTTTCCCTATCTATAAACCAATAAATTATTTTCCACTCATGGAGTGTAGGTTTTATAACCTAAATTCAGCTTGAGAGAGCAAAGCAATCTATCCCTAACACGGTCTTCAAAATCATCAAAAACAGCAGCAGGATGTAATATAAGCTTGCAGTAATAACAGAACTCACTTTTCTCACAGTTATGCTTCTTTTCCCATACAATACTTTATATCTGAGACCATAATAATTATTAGTCATTATAATTGTTCTAATACCATTCCCAAGTAAAGCCAGAATATCTACCATGTGCAGAAGGAGTCTGATATTCCGTGTTTTTTTTCCGGTTTAGGACTTTCTTTAAGAAAGGGTTTTTTAAGATTTTTGGATAAAACAAATCTTCTTGGATTGTTTTATTTTTCCCCTTCTCAAGGATGAAAAATAACTTGCATGTGATTTTCAGAAAATTTATTAGTGCCAGACACCAGTCAAAGCAGTGAAATGCAAATTCTGAAAAAAACTTTGTAAAATTCTGGGCATGCTGGTTAGCACTGTATAATTCATCTTTCTTTTAGCCTGTAATCTGGGGCTGAGCTGCCATGCAGTATATGCTCCATCTTTACCTATCTCAGCCAGCACTAGTATGCACTGCTTATCATCTTCCCTGATAAAGTTCATCCATCATTCTAATGTCATTATTTGTCTTATGATAAATTCTGTCAAGATTGGTAGAGTATGATTAGTTTTTCAAACTCTAAAATAGAGACAGAAAGATCTCTTTAAAGCCTGCTGATAGGTAAGAAGAAATTCCAGAAATCTCATCTTCTGTATTGAAGACAAAGAGGGTCAAACTCACCACAATAGGATAGATGTAGAGTAGAAAAGAGTAGAAAAGTTGCCAGGGACACTGAACATGAGTTTTCAGCTTTGTCACTCCCTGCCTACTGGTGTCTATTGTCTGCTAAATGAGACAACTTAAATTGTCAAAATTCAAGAATAAGAACATCCTCAAAACAGAACTTCCGTAGCAAGATGTCGTCAACTTTTCCAATTAAGGTCAAATGGTTTCAAGTAAGAGGTAAACCCATCATTTGGTGGGATACGCAGCATAATTTAAATCACATTTTTCAACTGAAACTTGCTGCATAATCACAGAAAAAATCCCAGTCTCTTAGTCCTAGGTGGGATTGTGCCTTGCCCCATGCATACTCCCATGGGGGTACACAAAGCCATTTTGCTTTTCCCCTCTTCCTCTCACCCTAATTTTCGTTGGGTCTTCTGCTCTGGAAAAGATGGAAATCTCCTTCTGCAAGTATTACTTGGTCAAAGCCACCAGGGCATCTGCCAAAGCCCTGAACCTTTTTACACAACGCATCGCAGCAGAAGATGCACGCAACTGGTAATTGCCATATCACATTTTGGCACACCAAGAATGAGATGGTCAGATCACCCTTGCCCCTTTCCCTGTCCAGATGAGCAAATGAGAACCAGTTCATTTACTGTGACTGTCAGTCAATTACAACTCTTGCTCTGAGCAAATACCAAACACTTCGCTCAAGAGATATTGTGCCTAAATGTTCTGGCTCACAATTGCCAGCTTTAGTTATTAATTCTACGGTAGGTGAAGCTGAGAGATAAATTTGGTAATAGAAGATTTAGCAGAGGTTATATTTATTAACCCTTATTTAATCACCTCAGCCAAGCAAACAGCTTTGATCTACAGCATAGAGCTGTAGTTCAATATTTACACCTTGCATGAAAATACAGCATTTAATCTAATCAAGTTGGCCAATGCTGAACATGCCACATTAAATGTTTGCTCTTCAAATCTGGAGTTCACTCACTCTGTCATTCTAATTCCCGGACCCAATTTGAAAATAGTTTGCATTACATGCTATCTTGCAGCTTTATGTGTTTGCCTACCAAACACAGGTTAAATGACCTTGTCGTGTGAATGTGACATTGTTAAAATCAAAGAATAAATGCAACAGTATTATCTACTAAAAGAAAAACGAATACATTGCTAACAGCAAAAAGACAAAATATCTCTCTATCCATAACAGTTATTTTGCTACCGAAAATAATCTTGCTTTTTGTTCCACAGCAGAACATTAGCAGCTTGTGTGATCATAGTAATTTTTTCTCGTCCTGCTCTAGTAAAATCCTTTAAACAGTAGGTTGAAAGATGAACAAATAAATGGGGAGGCAGCAAAAATAAACAGTGTAAAGTTAAAATCTCTAAAAAAAATGACAGTCTAAAACAAAGCAGTGAAGCCTGACTCTAATCTCACACAAACCAGTTCCAGTAAAGAAGGAGCAATTCTAATGATCTTGAGGGAGGTACAATGGGAGAATGATATCACAGCTGAAGCCTTATTTCCACATTGCTTCTTGTGCTTCTTGTACCAGAACTGGGACAGCAAGGAAAAAAAAGTGTTTAACTAAACAATTACCCTCCTCTCACCCCCCTGCCCTAAAAATATAGTAAGAAAATGGTATCACAAAGACAGGACTAAGAAATTTACACAGAGTTCATTTTAAAACATCTCAATTTTTCACTTGCAATAAGTTTTTTATACAGGCTGCCCTCACAAATGGACAACATCTGTGGTTGTGGAATAACTGAACTTGTATAAAGAGGCAGAACTGTATTAGTCACTACTAGAGGAATATCTCTGTGTTTCAAATGTTTCTTCAAAGGACTGGTGGCCACAGCAGGCTACAGAAGTTATGGAAAGGGTGGGTCAGGACATGACCCCCCCCCATCAGGCCATAAATGACCCTGTGCTGTGCTGTGCTGTGGGATGAACCAGCTCCTGGGCCCAGCACAGGTACCTCCTGCACTCTGTGAAACTCTGCAGCATGGACTCATCCTTTGAAACAGATCTTAAACTTTCAGCCCCACTTTGCTCTATTGAGCAACAAAATGCAGAAAACATTTCTGTGTTTCTTCTTCTGCGTACAACCCTACCAGTATTAATATAAAATTTTTCTTCCAGTACACAATGTTTCCCTCCCTACTTTTTTTTGCAAATATGTATATATAACTAAATACATAATGGGGTACCATCAATGGTTTAGAGAGGAGAAAATCAATGTCATTGACAGAATATTATAAAGATATTCTAATGACAAACCAGATTATACATTACAGAAAGAAAATTCAGTGATTTTTCCATGCTCACAAAACCAGAGCAAGCAGAAGACATCCACACTTCAATTCACCTGCCCTAAGTTAGATACCTCAGAGTTTCAGTTCTGGAATCACAGCTACTCAGCCTATGTTCCTCTTAGGGACAATGGACATAAAAGATCAATTAAAGAAGTTTTCAACTCATCCTAAAATAAGTCGTGTTCTGGAGGTCTAATTCTCTCCATCCAATATAAAGGTAACATAGTACTTCCAGTTCATCCATAGATAAATGTATATACTTAAAGTGATACAGACCCAGCCAAACCTCCTGATTCCTATGTTATACATTATATAGTAGTGTGAAATGCATAAAGGGAGACCTAGAGAGTTTGGTTCATGTTTTGCTGTATTTTTCCATTGCTTCCAGCCATTGGTATTTCATTCTCTCCCTTCTTCCACTTACAAAATACCTGACTGTTAAACACGATGAACTATTTTATTGTTAAACATTTAAGAAGAGATAAATGATGGTTTGAATGTTAATGCACCAAGGTAGATCAGAATCTTAGCACTGTTAAATGGTTTCTGAGCCACTAGAGCATAGCATCAGTGCTATAAAGAAGCACTCCCTGATGGATTGTTAGCAATACTCTAACTCTTTTCAGGACAATAATATTGACTTCACATTAGATAAACATGAATCTTCTAAACAAGAGGTGAATACACAGGAATCAGCCTCTTTGTGTCTAGCAGCTTAAAGGTGGCAGGACACACTCTATAGAGTTTAATTTTAACTGTAATTAGCTTTTGCAGTGAAGTGCAGTAAGGTAACAAATGAGGTACAGTGCTGCAACACAGGACTAAAGAGAGAATGGAGGAGGTCATACTCTTTACCTTGACAATTTTTGGTTCTCACAAAACCCATTATTAGTAAAACACAGACATTAAATGATGCTTGTTCTTTCAAAGAGGTAGTTGTGTGGGAGGAAAAAAAAAGGTTAAAAAACAGTGAGGTATTTAATCTGTAGTTGGAAGCTGCTCAAATGTGAATGCTGACACTTTCCTCTTTAGCCATAGACCACATATTCTGAAAAAGTAATTCAATGACTCAGTAAATTGCTTAGCATTTACCAATGGTTTATGACCCCAGCAGAAGTCAGATATATCAGTGAATTTTTACCTTTACAGGTGCAAATTTTCTATCTGCTAATGAGAAACAGAACAACCGAATGCTACTACAGAATTTATTCAGAACTTGGAATCATAATTTTAGTTCTATTATAATTCTACAAAAAAAAGTAAAATCCAAGAATTTAATACTTCTGATTACCCAAAAAGTAGTCTTTAAATTTCAGGAATGTAGGAACTAGGAATCCAGAATTTGAGGCAATTATTTACTCTCACTCCTACCATCACTTAATTCAGTATAGAAATTTGAGGGTTTTTACCAGTCTTCATCAGCCCAAGAAATACAACAACAGAAAACACAGCTGGAATGGACCTCACAAGTCAGGCTAATCCACACGCGTGATTCGACCCCAAATCAGCTCTGTCCAAGCTCTTCTTGATGGATATTTGTCTAAATCAGTCTGCAAAGTCTTTTATTTCAAAGATTAAATCTCCTTATTTAAAAGAAAAAAAAAAAAAAAAGAAAAATTATATGCTCATGAATTCCATTCACATTCTTAATGTCTAAAAGCTCACTAAAAAATACTTTTCACAGAAAAACTGTGATGTAGTTAAAATATTCAGTGGCTGACTATCTTTTCTATATTCTACTTGGGTTTCATTTCAACCTTGCTTGCTGGCACTTTGAAAAATTCTTATAGGTAAATCTGGGTGTTATGCCCTTCATTTATTCATACCTTGCCTCACAAATCTCACCCTCAAATGCAGCATAGCAAAATACTTATAACATTAATAAATAAATTAAACTATCAAAATATAACCTTTACCTTTCTTTGGAAATTTGAAACTGTCTTTACTGTGAGTTTAGTTACTCTGAAGAAAGACATGGAGTTGAAAAGGCAAAAGAAAACTGTTTTCAAATGTCTGTCCACAAAGCCATGATTTGCTTCAAAACTTAAGTGCAGGAAAAGGATGAGCATTGGCAAAGAAAAAGAAAATTTCTGAAAGTTTATTTCAAAATTTGTCAAAATGTTGCTGCCCGTTTCATTACCTCTTTAGAGGCCGAGTGCTTCTTTGTGTGCCTGCCAATCCAGACTCCCATTTCTGCACTACAGTTGTTCATGTAGCCTTGCCATGAGCTGCTTCCATTGCAAACGATCAAAGGGAATTTCCAAACCCCTGAAGGAACAAACCAAGACAAAAACAGTGTACCAATGCAGCACCCGTCACTCAAGGATCGTGAAAATGCTTTAAAGATACTAATTATCTGAAGTTTGTAATGGCTAGGGATTACAGATTAGTACAGCATATAAAAATAAAGTACATGTACTAGAATCATGTATCTTTTACTAAATATTGATGCATACATTGAATTGTGCTTTAAAATAAATGTCCCCTGATATTTCTTCATTGCTATTTCTTCATGCTCAATGACATTACTTCATTGCTACTTTGCTCAGAGATATTTTCTAGAATATTACGTTATATAAGGCCATACCCTCAACTGAGATAAATCAGTATCATCCTAGTTTCAAATGAGCTGCACTGAGTTTAAACCAGTAGAAAATCTAGCCAATTTTCTTCATCCTTTTACAAAAGCCCCTGCATGTAGCACAGAACTTGTGTTCGAACACAAAGAAAAATAAGATTTTTGGTGTATGCACAGCAAGGAAAATTACTAGCTTTTGGATATTGCAGATTTAAGGGATATATGAGAAGCTTATGAGCTCTCAGACTCTACTATATTGCTTTGGAAGCTGGGCTGGAACAGGCATGATGAAGAGGTTTAGCAGAGTACATATTAGAAATTCGAGTAAGCCACAACCATGCAATAAAAATTATAGCAGACAATACAATATAATGATTTTATGAAACATTGGAAGCATCCAAAACAGCTCATCTCAAGTTTTGCTTCCAAGTAAATTATTAACTTGGTCTCCAAGTACTGACAAATATTCTGCCTCTCTTTCTCAGGGTTTTTTTTTTTTTTTTTCCTTTCTTCCAGCCCATCAGTTTTGGCTTAAGATATGATTCATAAAAATGTATGTGGAAACTCTTTTTATAATTCATTTAATGTTTGGACCAACCTTAACAGTGACTTGAAAACTTCAGAAAGTTTTTATTTTAATTCTCTCCAGACTCAGAACAAATACAACTTTTCTCAGTGGAGAGGGATGGCACAAGGGAGATTTGGTCTCCAATATGGTAGAGAAAAGAGAAGCAGATCTTGAGAATTAGCTAGTTTAAAATCAGCTTATTTAGAGCTGATGCCACGTAAAGAGGTCACGTGGCTCTAAATTCAGAACTTCAGCTTGCATGGCCTTTTTCACAGATTCAAAAAAAAATTTCCAGGTACAAGCCTGGAATTTTCTGCAAAATGCAATTATAATATGTGATTATTAGAGTCTATGCTACTACCAGAGTCCTGCTAATTCAAGCCATCTCAGAAATGGTGAAAGATTGACCTTAGCTTCCCAAGAATTACAATATGTGCAGGAATGGAAAAGGCCAAAGCAAATGATGAAACTAAGACAAAAACCTGGGAGTCTGCTCAGGTATTGCCTTTTCTCTGGAGCAGTGGCAGTGGTAACAGCTCGCTTAAGAAAGGCATTCCACACAATCCAGTCTCCTCTGGGGTCATACCAGCAATGGCTGATTCCATTTTTCAGGATGTTGTCTAAGACAGACTCTGCGGGTGGGTTGGACTGCGGCTCTCTGCTGCCCTAGCTAACACACAGACATATAAATGTAGGTATATATGCCTGAATACAGGCACTTTCTGCCAGATGTTTATGGCCCTGTGGTTTGGGTTTGTGTGGCCAGGTTTTGGTAGCAGGAGGGCCGTGGGGATGGAGTCTGTGAGAAGCTTCTGACAGAGTCAATCCCAGCCAGCTTCAAGACAGCTGGCCAAGGCTGGGCCAATTGCCTCTATGATAACAGATTTAAGAAGGAAAAAAGTTGCAGACTTATGTCCAGAGAAGAGCAGGGTGAGACTAAGTGAGAGGAACAACTCTGCAGACACCAAGGTTAATGGAGAATGAGGGGCAGGAGCTGCTCCAGATGCCAGAGCTGAGGTTCTCCTGCAGCCTGTGGTGAGGCAGCTGTGCCCCTGCAGCCCGTGGAGATCCATGAGAAAGCAGAGATGCACCAGCATCCCATGGAGGAGACCAGCGCCAGAGTGTGTGGATGCCTGCAAGGAGGCTGTGAACCACTGAGACCTGTGCTGGAGCAGGATCCTGGCAGGGACCTGCAGACCCGTGGAGAGAGGAGCCCACACTGGAGCAGGTTTCCTGGTAGGACTTGTGACCCTGTGGGGGACCCACGCTGGATCAGGGGAAGGACTCCTCTCCCTGAGCAGCAGCAGAAACAACATGTGATGAACTGACCATAGCCCCCACTCCCCATCTCCCTGAGGCACTCGGGGAAGAGTTAGAGCTGGGAATGAGGGGGGGGAGAGAAAGGGTTTTCAAGGTGTTATTTTATTTTTCATTATCTTGCTCTGATTTTGTTAGTAATAAATTCAGTTAATATCTCTAATTCTAGCCTGTTTTGCCTGTGACAGTATTTGGTGATTGATGTCTCCTGGTCTTTATCTCAGCTCATGAAATCTTCGTTATATTTTCTCTCACCTGTCTAGTGATAGAGAGGCTTTGGTGGGTGCCTGGCACCCAGCCAGGGCAAGCTCACTCCACCCCATTATTCTTAATGGAAATCTAGGTAAAGTAGAACTTATGTCTGATTTAGGGTAAATTTTCTATGCATATTTCCTGTTCCAAAGATAGCATAACTCTTTTCCTTATCATGAGGATGTATTGTAGTAAAAATATTGAGGATTAGTAGATGCTCAGAACTTTGTGCTAAGACCATTACTTAAAATGTCCAAATCTCTCAGTCAGGTTCTTTTTTTCAGAAAATCTTTCTGGATTTACAGTGTGGTGGTAAGATTGAGCCACTGAGAAAAACATCAGGGAAAATTCAGGAGGTACCCACTTCTGTCAGTGAACAGTTACAACATTTTGCAATGGAAATCGCTAACTGGCCAATACTCACTCTAGAGGATAATCAGATAACTGGTAATGATCACACATAAAGGTAAGGTTTTCCACATAAGTGTGCTGTGGAATGTTGTGGCTATAGAGTTCCAATGGAAAATGTCACTATCAACTGATATCAATTTGCTGTTTGCTGAGGGAAAATTAAAGTAGACTTGAATGAATGGCTAAACTGGCGAGGCAATGCCTGGCAAGAAAATAAGGGAAGATAGATACAGTGCAGGCAATGAATAGCTCCATGACTGTAAACTGACCCAACAGCACATATGGAAATTTAGCTAATTACTTGTGAGAGGGAAAAAATGAGAATCCTGAGAGAAAAGGAATTCAAAATGGATTATGCTGCTTCTGCATTCACCAGCTGTAATATGTCATCTTATAAACTGCAAAATGAGTGATCATTCTATAAACCTTTAATTCAAATATGATATCTACAATATGTATGTGGAAGTTCAAAAATCTAAGCTAATAAAAAAGTATATGAATTCTTTCAAGAGCAAAGGCCTTCTAAAGAATGCAAGGTGTAAACTGGGCTCATTTTATAACAAATGTTAAAATGTAAGAGATTCAAAAATACCTTTATTTCTAAAATACCCCTGAAAGAAAGACAGAAATGAAGTTAAAATGGAAAACTGTTTCATAATCAAGTGTCATAGCTCATACAAAAGGATAACTTTTTTGACAAACCTAAATAAGAAACTATCATTGAACAGAACTTGAAACAAGGAAAATAATTATCATTGAGTATCAGTGAAAATATAAAGAAAAAAATGAAAATAACTAAGAGACGAGATATTTGTTCTTTCGTGAATAAAGCTCTGATGGCAGATTGCAAAACTCAACTTCTGGAATTTAACTGTACTGCTGTACAAGTACTGCACCAAATGTTAGTGCGAAATATTCAGTGAGCAGAAATCATCACTACCAGGTATTTAAATTTCAATTAGGAAAAAAAAAAATTACAGTATGCTGTGTTTTGTCTCCTTTTCCATTCTTCATGATGGGATGCTTTCCACCAGTTTCCAGAAGTTGTCCAGAACTCAAAAACCCCCCGATAAAAATGTTCTCCAAAAAGAACCAAATGTCTTTTTTTTTTTTTAACAGCACTTTAAAAAGTGCCGCCTTCTCTCTGCTACTTAACAGATTCCTCGTTTTTAACTCCCCAGAAGGTGCAGCTCAACCTTCCCAGTTGGCACTGGCCAAGCTCCTGCTCCTTCCGGCAGCCTTGCGATGCAGCGCAGCCACGGCAGCGCCATCCCTGAGCCCGGAGCACCCGCCAGACACTCACACCACGTCAACGTGGACTGAAGGCATAGGAAAAACGCTGCCAGAGCCAGCTTTCTGTCTGCTTCAGCCCCTCCGTGCCAAAATCCTTCTCCTCACCAGTGTGCAGATTGCCAAAGACACCAAAAACATATCTCCCTTTTTACAGCCCAGGAAGATTTTAATTGTTGAAGGGGGCATTGTTTTTTACTTCAGGGACTTGGCCAATGTAGTTTGTCTCTTGCCCTTAAAACTAATTTTCTCCTTAAAAAATGAACCAAACTGCTCAAAGGAAGGGTAGGTGCAGAAACAGGAGCAAAATCTTTTTAGAGAATTACATTTCTGTCATGTGGCACATTATTTTGAAATAGTGTAGGGGAGCTTCAGAGTTGTAGTCCCCAGTATTTTTAATTCCTAATTATGAAAACAATTAGTTGTTGCATCCCAGCTTGTCACAATGAAGTTACATTAAATGTACTTCAATATTTACAGGATAGGCTATTTACTGCATTCTTCAATTCTTTTTTGGCCATTTTGAAGTTAGAACTGTTCTATCTCAAATACTTGATCATTAGCAAGGTCATCAAAATACCAGACCCTGGATCTTATTTACTGTTGATATTTCTACTGTTGGGTTTTTCTGGCTACACTTTCAATGTAATATGGAAAAGACAGCCCATTTCCTGAAGTAAAGAAATTAAAAAACAGTAGAAAGAAAAATTAATTACATCTCCTTTATAGTCACAGAACTGAATTACCGAGACTGAACATTGTTGCCAACATTGAGCAGAGATTCAAGGTAGAGGTGGGTACCCAAAGTCCTACATATTCTTGGTATAGACACATGCTACTTTTTTTTTTAAAGAGTTGAAGCTTAGAGTATTTTTTTCTAACCAGACACAATCTGTTTGAAGTTCTCAGAGAAGTGTAGCTAAACTTAAAGTTTTTAAGAACATCTTCTCCAATGATGTCTTTGCATGCTCTCCTTTGACTCTAGTAAAATCAACAGAAATACTTTCAACAAGCCAAGTGCAACTCTGCCTAACCTTATAAATAATTCTAGAGCGGTTCTGTTTGAGTTCCAAGCTAAGGTTAGAGTTGACTATCACTGCATTATATTGCATAAGGATATCACATGGTGTAAATTTTTTCCTTAATAGTCTGTGTGTTCTGGAAGCTAAGTCATAGGTGATTAACTCTCTAGTGAGTGTTGTTAGTGCAGCATATTACACACTTGGCTAGCCCCAGCTCTTATTCATGGATTTTTATTTTTATTTTCAAGGATTAGGCTAAACCACACATAGAGGGTAGGTAAGAATTTTTATTCTCTTTCATACTCCTGTGCTTGGAAATATGCAATGGAGAAACACATTAAAAAAAAGGTTAAATTGCAGAAGCTTCACTTTTTTTTAACATAGATACTAAATAATCAAGAGGAATATACAAGAAGGTTGAACCCTTCAGCTTCTTTGAGTTTACATCTGTGTCATGCTTTATGGATTGGAGAAAATTTTGCAAGTGTGAAGATGAGGAGCAGAGCTGTGAAATTCAATTACTATGCTTTGCAAAATTTGTGAATCTGTGCTGACTATCTAATAACACGAAATATAGTAACTGTGGCATTTTCTGTTTTTGCAAAATAAATCTGATTTTTTCTCTTCCTGAAATAATTCCTTTCTATTATTAAAAATAATAAAATCCTTCAGAGTTTTTCATCCTCCTAGAAAAGAAAAACCCGTTCTCCAAAACAGATAAGAGCTCTAAGATACTGTTTTTTAGAAAATTTGAAAATCTTAAACTTACTTTTTAACTTGCACAGAAAAAAAGCCCATCATTTCATGATAACTTTTTGGCTGATGCGAGGTAAAACAGGATGTGATTAGAATTGAAAGCTATCCAGTTTTATTTATCCCTGCTTCTCTGATTTAAAATGAAGCCTGGCTGTGTGCAGATGATAACTGTGAGCAAAGGTTGACATCAATTGGAGCTGTAGGACGAGCTGTCTCTGTGTGTGGGAGAATATCACCTTTTTTAAAAGATGCTGAGTGACACTGACAAAATAGACAAGGCAGTCTAGATCAATGACATAAAAGTAGTTGTCGTATAATGATTAGTGAACTACCGCTCATAATAATCTCCTTCCATAGACTCCTCTGAGGATAATGTTTGATTATTTGAACACATCATGGTGTTAATTATGGCTAGGCTGAATTTTACAGTGTAATTTGTATTTTTACAGTATGCGACATTTGAAAGCTAGAGGTAATTTTCAGTATCTTATTAAGTATTTGAAATTCTGTTTGTAGCTTTTGCTTCAAACAGCAGCCTTTTAATTTAGTAGCTCTTTAGCAGAGTGGGCTTGATATGGAATAGTCATTAGGTAGTCACCATATCTATAGGGAGTCTCATGGGAAGGTGTCTATCAATTTACCCCTTAAAAAAAACAAGGCATTTAGAGTCATAAATCTAGTTCACTTCCTTTTTTAGCT
Source organism: Coloeus monedula (assembly GCF_965178545.1). Classification (NCBI taxonomy): domain Eukaryota; kingdom Metazoa; phylum Chordata; class Aves; order Passeriformes; family Corvidae; genus Coloeus; species Coloeus monedula. The sequence continues at coordinate 11,473,636 of NC_138781.1, forward strand.
GCAAAACAGAGGAGATTTATCTGATAGGAACCTAGGCTATTCTTAAAATCCTTTAAACTATGGATGAATAAACCAGTTCAAGTAAAATACTAAACCAGTAATATATTGGAGACACATAGCCTTATACATCAAAAGAGCCCAAAGAATTTAACAAAAAATAATCTCATATATGCATCTGTGTCTTTTTCTTTCCACCCATTCATCTAGGATATTGTCCAGTGAATCATGGTATTTATATGGCACACAGTTAAGCCTTACCTTTCACTCTGAAGATGAAGAACTATTATCCCCTATCCTATACAAAAGAAAAAAGTATAGAGAGAAGTGTTAGTAAAGATATGCAGATGCATTCAAAATGCACACCACAAAACCTGAAAATCAAGTATCCTGCCCTATGTGGTGGGGCAGGGGTTTCATATCACCTCATTTCAGGTGTCTGCTGTAAGTCACCCACTTCTTCCTATATAAATAGCAAGGAGGAAGTGGCACTGATTCCTTTTGTCTGTCCTTTTTAGGATCAGCTGGCCTCTGCTTTAGGGGTTTATTGTTGTCTCCTGACTACAGTGGTAGCCCAGAGGATCTGATCAAGTGGAGGTGTAAGGTGAATCCCTACTGCAGGCTTATTCATGCTGGATAGGCTTCAAAGAGAGTGAATCTTGGTCCATTTTCAAGTTTTCTGCTGAGAAACATTAGTTTATGAAATTCACTCTCCAGTCTGTACTAGAACTGTCAGTGCCAAGAGCAAAAAGCCTGCTCTCTGGAAATCTGCATACTCGAGCAATTCACTGTTTTACTTTGAATAATCTTTTTGACATTTCTTGGTTCCAAAACTCTAGCAGAACTATTCAAAGTCTCTTGAGACAGATCTGAGCTGGAAGACTTGGTGACATAAGATTTAATGATCCTTTTCTCCTGCTGCAGATACTCCAAGCTCATATGTTTCAAGAGATTACAAAATAGATTCAATAATAATGGAATATGTTACTAATTACAGCTGGTAGTAGCTCATAGTCACTTTGCAGTTTTGTATGTACTTACCTCTAAAACATCACAGTGTTTCCAGCTTTCAAGGCAAAGCTGATTTAGAACAACATTGTATCAAGTGATAAAAAATCAAGAAGTGATAAATACCTACTTTGGTTTTTTATGAATTAAATAGCTCATCTATTCCCAATTTAACTATTTAGGATATCCTCTAGATTAGCTAGTGAATATTTGGAATGTGAAAGGCAGTCTGAACTACAAGACAGTGAGGTAAAAAGTAAGTATATATTCTCTGGACTTTTTCTTTAGATTAACACTGTTTATATAAGTAATGTTACTGATAAACTTCATCAATTTTGATTGTATGTAAATATGAACTATTAAATACACAGAAAAAATTATCAGAGCAACTATGCAAAACGAAATCTGAATTAATCATTATTCTTCCCTTTCTTTTAGTTGCCATCATGTCTTCTTCGTAGGCCATGTTTCTCTCTCATAAAATAGATTATCTCCTTTTTAGTTGATTGGGTCCAATGGGCTCAGATTGATGTGCTTCAGTTCCACTTTGAGGAATCACAGTCATTCCCATTACCACTGAAATAATGCCCCTTAGTTCTGTTAATTAGAGGTGGGATTGGTAACAGTCCTTATACTCACATTGCCCTCACAATGGATCATGTCTGGCCACCAGCATGTGCAATTCACTTTGCCCGACAGATACAAACCATTTTCAGTGATGTAGAGAATGATACCAAATTTCATTCATTTGCTCAAACATTCTCCCTTCTAGAAGTTGTCCATATTTGCCTTGAACTGATTTTTTTAAAGTAGACTGCCAGGCCAGAATAGCAGGCACTGTGAATGGATTTGGCAGTCATAGGTGTGTGATCAAAGGGTATATTTCCACAACTCTGGCCCCATTCAGTACAAGTACAGAGGCACTTGTTCAAGGAGCCAACTTACATGGACCCATCTAATGAAGACCTTCCAATTAACTGTTAATGTTACAGAAGCTGGAAGGCAAGCAAGGGCTGAGGATTATGGAAAAAAAAAAAAGGAGGGTTCTTAGCTTTCATGGGTTAACTAAATTAATGAAACAAAGCATGACCAGAGTATTTTAAAGAGTGGTCACTTGGTGTCTGGCCTGAGATTTTTGGCAACTGATTTGTATAATGGTTTATCATTTACAGTTTAATTAGTAGGAAAGTTGTAGGACCTGATAAAATGTTTAAAGCATATAGATTGTGTCAAAACTGAGCATGTAATTTTTACCTTCTTATCTGGGTATTTCAATTCTTCACTTCTAAAAAATTTTAATATTTCTCCCTATTTTAAATATGCTGTTGTGAAAATTAATAAGTACTTGTGAATCTCTCAGATATTTAAAATTTTCTATGGGAAAAGTGTGGATACTATACTAACTGTGGATAAACAGCATATGACAAAGAAAGTCTGGCATAATGATAGGGTTAGCCCATCAACCAAAGAGGAAAAACCATAGTGAAGAGCATGAGCAATACATCCAGTGGGATGTGCCAACCAAGCATTCTCTGAAAAAAATCATGTGAGCATCTAATTACAGCTTGATTGTCTTGTGACATACTAAATGGGCTGAAGTGGGATTAGACAGCTGCTTTAAAACTTCCTAACATTTCATAGCTTAACTTACCTCCTGCTCACTAATTCTTTCATTTAATCTACCTCTTTGTATCTTTATACATATATATATATATATAAAAATAACACCAAAATGTTAGTAAATAATAAGTTTCAGATGGGAATGAAAGACATTTAGATTAGTTCCTTATGTTGTAATATTATGGCTTGAGTTATATTGATGAAAGACACTGGTGAAGGACATCAGCAGTGTCTGCCTAAAGATAAGGATTGTAGGCCACCATTTATACTGAAAATTCCGCTTCTCCATACATGCCTTCAAGTTAGCAATATGTGTCTCAGACTATACAGCCATGTCCAAGGTTACAGGTTGATACTTTGGAATCGCTTCTGTTTTGCTCCCTTTAAATATTCTGTCAATTTTGTTGAGCTAAAAAATTGTGAGACTATTAAGGAGCATTTAGAGAAGCATGTTTGGGACGGAGAACTACTTAGCAATACAGTTCAGATTCTAAAATTATACACCTTACATGACCAGCGAACAACAAACTTCAGTGTGACATCTATTATCATTCAAATGTCTTTAACTTGGAATGTCAAATGTGCCAATACTCTGCTTGATCAGAAATATTTGTAAAAAAAATTCAACATTACATCTGAAAAAAATGAAAAAAGTCCTCATAAATTTTAGCTCTCAAGGGTAATATTTATACAAAAAAAGGAGAGTAATATAGAGACAAATATATGATTTTTTGATAATTACTAAGGTTTCTATACAATTTAACTCATTACATTTTTCTACAGGTTTTTAATGAGAAAAAAAACCTGGAAGGTATTTTAAAGGCCAAAGTCCATTGCAGTTCATTAACATTTTATCTAAGTCCCTTCACTAATAAGTAAATTAACTCAAATTTCTTTCAAAATAAAATCTACAAGATGCTACCAAAAGCACCAGCAAGGTATCCACATGTCATGCAGATAGAAGATACTCAGTGTGTCATGGTCATGCATAGATACAGGGAAAGTTTCCTGGGAAACTTTCCTTCCAGGAAGTTGCCTTGTAGGAAAAAGCCATGTTGGAATTGTAAAAAGAAGAGAAGCCCGGGGACTCCGGCGGGGGGAGGAAATGCAGTCCAAACCAATATGGTTGATAAGAGCAAAACTCGGTTTATTAGCAATCCAAAGGCACTTATACAGTATACCAGCTTGTCAACTCTTAAGTGGCTTAAAGCTTATCAAAGCGAATTTCTATTTCTACATAATTGGACTTACATTGGCAAGCTTCTACAGTTATGTTATGATTAAAAGAATTCAGAGGTCACCTCCCTTCTCTCCCAGTTAGCCCATCTTATCAGTACAGCTGCATCGTTTCAAAACTCCCTCTTTGTTCCCCGCCCTGGTTGTTTTCTTCACACAAGAATTTTCTCATGGAGAGTTTTTCTCACACACAGGCCTTTTGCTTACAGGCCTATTGCTAGTGTAATTCTCTAATTGATTCCATAATTCTATCAATGATCCATGTCCCTGATCCTTTAATAATTCCCAACAAAGCCACATTTTCTGGCTCTTCTCTGACTGTCCCAAACTGCCCTTTGCATGCTGGGACCTTGTCTTCCAGCTGTAATTCAGAGCTGGAGTGACGGTGCATGACACTGATCTCTTCTTTGTGGTGACCTGTGACAGGATCCGGGGGAATGGCCTGAAGTTGTGTCAGGGAAGGTTTAGGTTGGATATTAAAGAAAGGTTCTTCACCCAGAGGGTGGTTGGACTCCTGAGGGAAGTGGTCACAGCTCCAGCCTGACAGAGTTCAAGAAGTGATTGAACAATGCTCTCAGGCACAGGGTGTGACTCTTTGGGCGTCCTGTGCAGGGTCAGGAGTTGGACTCAATGATCCTGGTGGGTCCCCTCCGACTCAGTTTATTCTGTGATTCTGTGATTATGTGACAAGAGCAAGATGAGCCAGCAAGAAAGAAGCAAATGTGTCTCCAAGTCTCTAATGATGAAACTCATGAAGATCAGGTTATTAATATGTGGGAATTGTCTTCGGCATCCAGTATAACCTACATCCTTGCCATCACATGTACATGTTATTTTTCTCTTCAGGGGGATCTAAAATAGTACTGGGAAAGAAGGAAAGATGGAAATTGACCTTAATGCCACCCACTGATGGACACAAACAACAGCTAGTAGTTTTTTTGCTTACTAATTAAGGGATTTGGTTAACCTATTAATAAATTGCGGTGTTGGTGTTTCTATGGTGATAGGAAAAGGGTGATGCTTTGAAAGTTCTGAGAATAGACCCTGGACAGCTAAGAAGAGAACAGTAAAGAGTCTCCCTATTTTAAAAAATCTGCTTTCAAAGAGAAAGATTTATTTTGTTAAAAGCTCTTAATTAGATTTATGATTGCAGTGCTAAAGTGAAAAGGTTAATATGATAACATTTACTGCTGTGGATATTGATAGCAAACAGTACATTCTAATTTCAGATTATTCCCCCAGGTAACTTGATTATTACTATTATTAAATTGTAGGCTTTATTGGGATTTTTAACTGTTTTCTCCATAAAATTAGCTAAAAAAAAGAGATTTTAAAAAACACTGCTGAGTTTTCTTCATGCCTCTTGCTTCATGTTCTACTGCTGTTTTATAAAAATTGTAAATATTTCGGAGTCCCACAGATTTTTTTGTATTTTCTGTGTTTCCATTACAATAGACTAAATCAGGACATTCTTTATCACAGTATATGGGAAGCTACAGCCAAATTTGAAAACCTGTACTTGATATAATCTTTCTGTACAAACTGTTGCCTTGAAGTCAATTATGGGAAATTATTAAACTTGGTTGAATAAGAGCATTGAAATTGAAATAATCCAGGGGGACAGATCAATGATAGGAAAAGCAGGAACTGAAAGCATTTTTATGTACTGATTCAAAAGCAAATATATATGTGTATTAATCTTCAAAAGATTTTATTTAAGTCTGTCTTTGTAATAACTAGCCTGAATCTGCTTAACCCTCTAGGGAACAAAATTTATTTCAATTTATGTGGACAAAGCTGCCTGCATGTAAATTCCTATCCCAGCTAGCAAACCTCTCACCAGTATCAAGCCAAAGACCTGGAGGACAGGAAATATAATTTTGAAATATGGTGTTTTTCCATCTTTCACCATGCTTTCATATCTACAACAAGACAGGCAAAGACACATCCTGTTACAGGGGAACTATGGTTCAAGTCTTTATATCCAAAATAGAAGGAGATGAAGGGGATTATATCCTCGACCAGCAATATTAAACTGTTGAAGGAACTCATTTTATTTTTTACAGGTGAAATGAATGCTGCAGCAACCACCCTGAGTGAAAAGGAAGCACTGCTGTTGAGTTTGAAGAAATAGGGGCAGAGATAGTGCTCCAACAGGTGGTTTTCCCATACAATGTTTAGGTTATTTCCAACTGATGTCTAGAGTCCAGCTGTACCTCTTACAGCTACACTGTGCTACACTGCAGTGTTATACCCACTTGCCACAGCTCAGAGGACTCGTTAATACTTGACTGGCCTGAACAAGCAGCAGTTTCCAGAGAAACTTTGAAAGCCTAAAAAGCCCTACGCTATGGCATGAAGTCTGAGATATTTGAGCTCAATAATGAAATTAATATTTCGTCTCCAGTCATGAGACACAGAACTTGAATAAATGCATATAAAAATGGGCAGAAACATCTCCTAAATGCTTATCAGACTGATCTGTGGGAGAATGTTGGCTTGTCCAAAGAGCTGCAAGCCTAGACTGACTCTTCAGGGTTGTGAATTACAATGAGAGGTAACCTGTACTACAGGAAAACAGTGCCACAGACACTGCTAAAATCCTTCTCCACTTTATTTCCCGCTGATTACCTTCATTTCACCCACCTCTACATCAGTGCTTCAGTTATTAGGACTTGACACTTGTTTCAGAGATGTTAGTTCTACTGCTTGGCAGGATATCACAAATGTTTGTAACAAGCATTATAAAACCTGAATTATTTTGGGATTTGAGCAGACAGAACGGAATATGCTCACTTTCAGAGATACATACCGGAGATTTTCCTATGGTATCAGGATTAATTGAGGACACTGGGACACTAGGCTGGGGATAATATGAATACATATTTGATTAAATAGGTTAAAAAGGGTTCCAGCCTTTCATTTCATTTGCATTAAGAGAGAGCAACTTTCAATGAGCTTCTGTCCTGATGTTAGGCTATGACATGGAGCAGGTTAAGCTGTTGGATATACATTATATAATCAAGTACATGTAGTTCAGTTCTAGCAGTTCTAATATTTTTGCTCTCTGAAGGGAGGTCATATGCAATCTCAAGATATCTGCAATTTCCAAAGAAGAAAGGCTGTGAAAGACAGTTTTAGGCAACACAGAGTATTGATTTCCAGTACTCACAGACACTCTCATTATGTCTTCTACAGAGTATATTTTATAGCTTGAAAATTCCTGGGCCTTAACCCTCTCAGGTTCAGATGAGTAATCTTGTGAGGAAAAGATGGGAATGGGAAAATGACTTTGAAGACTATATGTTCTGCTTCATATGGCTTCATATCATAGAGCTACAGTTCAATGTTGGTATGATGCATAGCTATACAAATTGAAGGCTGGGCCCCAAAAATACCAACTTTACCATTACAAATGTTGCTTTGATTAAAATAGAAATTTAGGTCCTCATCCTGAAGGACAGACCTTTATTGGATTTTCAGTGTCCAGAAACTCAACTATCATGTTTAGCTACCCAGCAGAAAAATAAATATAGAGCACAGAAACTGTATTTAAAATTCACATTGGATGAACTTCAGATAGTTTAATTTTATCAGTTTACATATAATATTCATTTAAAAATTACAAAAAAGACCTTCTATTTTTTAAACTTTCCTTTACTTTAGCTTATTTACCAGTTCTAATGCATCACAAGCCATTTTGAGGCTGATACTTCATCAGCAGTCATAGAGCTACCCACATTCATTGCTAATGTTCATTGTAATTACTACAAAAACTATTAAACATCCTTGAATGGGAGAGTGTCACTAAGCTTTCCCCTTACGGAAAGGCTTGTCTGTGACATCTGGAGCCTGGTTTAGAGCCTTTTGTTAGGATATCATTCACTGTATGATAGACTTGTCTGTCTAAAAATCAAGAAATTCACATCCTCCTTCCCTTCCGGATACTTTCCGAGGAGATTCCATAAAATACATTTCTCTCTGAATGTTTTTATACAGTTTTTCATCCTAATTTCTCCTCCAGCTATCCCAGCCTCTCAAGAAGAATTCTCTGCTTCCTGTATCTCTTTTCCTTGAGAAGACCTTCAGGTGTTGTTGTTATCCTGACTCACTTCCCAGCTGGTTTTACAATTAGCTTAGCTCCCACCAACACCTCTCTCTAAAGGAGCTGCATCTCATAACCCATCTTTCTCAAGACTAGACCCTAGGCAGACCCAAGTTATGCTGTGAAAGATATGCTCTAAAGATTTATTACAATTTAAATCAGGTGGAAGCAGGGAAATAGGATAGTAATATGGAACTGTTATGCAACACAAAGACTAAAACAGATTAAAAGCAAATGAACAAAAAAAGCCAAACACCAGAAGATATTAATTACTCAAATAGAGCTGGACTTTTCTATAAGTAATTCACTGAAACACATTTTGGGGGAATGGAGTAAAACACTTTTTATTTAAAATAGGGCAGGGAACTAAGGACTATGGTGGGACTACATCTGGCATTCCCATCCATGAGCAAACACCACTTTTCAGTTTCTGGAGGGCAGTGCTATACACTGTGCTGGGATCAAGGAAGAGATAGAGATGTGCTTAAAAGAATAAATCCTTCTCATGCTAACATAGGCCAGTAAAAGTGGTTGTTGCTCTCTGCTGACTGTAAAGGCAGACCAGAGCAATTAGCTGAGGTGCTGGTATCTGTATTGCAAATATAGAAAATAAGGTGAGTTGAGTGTCTGGGAGTCTTTTCACTGTTTTCAGGACATTTCTTTAGGCTCCTGCAAACTAGTCCATATTCAAAAATTCTTTCTTATTTCAAACAGAATTAGAAGGGAACAAAAAAGATTGAGCTGGAGAAAAATTGTATTATTGTCTCATTTTTAAATACAAATTTTTTGTATCAGAACTAAGGAAAAGTTTCTGAAAGTCTTCCCTTGTTTTTACTTTATATTTTACAGTCATCCCCCAATCTTGTGATACTGAGGATTAAGAGATTAAATTTTCCACATTAAGGTAATCAGAAGACTGCTTAATTGAGCATATTACATTTTTCCTCCTTGTATAAGGCACTTGTAATCAGACTTGTGCATTTCAGAGATCAAGGAAGGACCAAAGCCTAGATAGTCAGAAAGCAGATACCAAATCATTTCCAGGCACATCACTGGTAAATAATACATTTAAGGGAAAGGTATATTTATTTTTCTATCATGATGGTGTTCTCATTGCTTTGATACTGCATGCACTTATGCAATTCACAGAGTAATTTTATGGTTGTTAGTAGAGATGAGATAAACCTGATGGGAAAAAAAGGGAACACCAAAGCTCTTCCCAAAACTCAGTCTAAATGTTGAATATTATTTAACCATTTATAGTGTTCTGATAGTATACATTTCAACTGCATGAAAGTATTATCCTTTAGATCTTAACCCACTGATTCCCCTGTTAAATTGATCAGATTTTCTGCTGACTGAGCTGTATAAGAATAGCTATCGCTCTGTAAAATGTGCATAGTGAATACCTGTATGAAGAATGACCCATTTAATGGGAAAAAAACCCCAGAGAGATGTAGCAATGAGACATAGAACCCTCCTTTGGGGGTGATAAATGGCTACCATATTTCTCTCCCTTTACTATCTTGTAGGAAGAAGTAGATACAGAATTTTTAAAACTATTATCTCCAGTCTGACAGCCTCATCCTGTGGCAAGCATATAGTTTGAAGTCTGTGACCCACATAAATGATCATTGCTTTTGTCCTTAGTATTGTGACATGTCAGGAAAGGGAGTGACATCAAAAAAAGCCCTTCCTCCTTTCGTCCCTTTACGGTGTCCTCATGAGCAAATATGAAGTGGTCACAGCACCAGCCTGACAGAGTTCATGGCAGACTTTCAGGCACAGACTTCCAGGCACATGGTGTCATTCTTGGGGTGTCCTGCACAGGGCCAGGAGTTGGACTCAGTATCCTGATGGGTCCCTTCCAATTCAGCATATTCTATGATTCACCGTGCATCAGGATCTCAGAAAGGAATTTCCTATTTAAGGACTTATATGAAAATATAAATCCCTAGCAATAAGTAAAACATGTAAGTAAGGTATTCATCACTGATGTGTTGCCTTAAATGGAACAGATGGATAAGCACTGATGTCATCTTTCCCCCTCAGCTTGGTGTGATGGTCCAGAAACATTGTACCTGCATTACTGAACACTTGCAAGGTTTTACCAGGTCTCACTAACTTTAACAGCAATTATGTGTCCAATTCCATCAGTAAGAAGCTTTGAAAAGTTCCCGTTTCTGCGGGTAGCATGTTTTTCCTGAAAGCTGAGTGTCTCCCAGCACACACATATCAGCCAGCTGTGTTACTGGCTGTTGTTCCTAGCAATCCTATCTGCTGCAATTGGAAAGCACCCACCTAGAATTATGAACTGCATGGAAGATGATTTTAACATGCATTTTCCAGTGGATTTTTATGAAGTGATCTGGAGAGAAAACCATTAATTCAGCCAGAGATTAGCAATAGCTGCTGCACTGCTGAGGGCAACATCAAGGATCCCTTCCTTCCCAGCAGCCTGGCACAGACACCATGTGGAACTCAAAAGCCTCTTCTGCATCTTTAAAAAGCCTTTCATTTTCCTTTTGTGCATGTGTCCTCAGTGTTTGGTGTTATAAATGAGCAGCCTGTGACCACCCCTCCTCTTGGCACAGCTCTCGTGTAGCGCCACAGAGCTCCAGCACTGCCAACATCCGCACAGTGCCTTCTTCCCTGACCTGTACCCACCAAGATTACAGAAGCACATTATTTTCCTGTGCAGCTCTTTCACCTCTCACTGCAACCATTTCCTACACAGACACAGAATTTATATAAAAGGCTTTCCTCAGCTTTCATCAAATCTAGGTTGCAGGCCTATTTCGTAACATTAATTCTCTCCCTCACCAACCGCCACATCAATTCAGTACTTTATAAACTATTTCAGGGATCCGATTTATCAGGCCTGACAGAGCTTCACACTGAAATAAACAGCACTGCCTCTGCTGAGCTCGCTCAGTGGCTCCTATTTATCATTATTTAATTCAAGGGCCTAAAATTCTCTGACATTATTAATAGTAAGATGAATCACTGGAAAACTACAGAATCTGTGACCAACGAGGCTGAAATAATCCATTTTGGTGAAAATGTCTACGTGGAATTGCATTCCCTGATGGGTAGCTGCTCTGTCATTAGCGACTCCATATGCATGGGTGGTAAAGAACTGAAGCATGAAGTCCCCAAAGAGTGGGATACTTCAACTGCCATTCTCTTTCCAACACTTAACACCAAAGCAGAAAATAAGGGAATGCAGCACAGCTCTAATGCCTCTGTCAGTTGAATTTAAATGTACTAATTTAATCCTTTTTGTACTTGATTAACTTTAACTTGTCTGAGGTTGAACTTTTGTGTTAACTGGACCTGCAAATCCATTAGTTCATTATGAGGACTGTATTACTTAGGCACCTTGATGAGAGATAATCAGCTGCCTGGAATGTATATGAGCACTTGCTGCCTTAATTTGGCACCTCATTAGTGATATTTTTCAATTTTGTTTAAATGAAAGGGATTGCACTGGGAGTTTGTCCAGGGTCTGCAATTTCCCTTACGAATAGCCAGCCTTATTCAGCATCTGTATGACACAGTAAGAAGTTAAGAATTGCAGAATTTGTTTGGTTCTCTGTCAGGACCATTCTGGGAAACCAAGGTAGTTGAAGAGGCAGATCCTGAACTCTTTTCTAAAGGGGCAGAGTGCTGTCAGACCACCTCCCTGACAGAGGTGACCAAGGAACCTTGACAAACAGAGGTGTTTTGTAAAATTCCTTTAAAAATTAAGACTATCCAAAATAAAAAAAGAGTATATATTTAAAAAACATTGAAATTTCTTTTGTTTCCCCTTCCAGAGGGGAAATTTACTCATTGCTGTTTTGTTATTCACTATCATTCCCTTGAACTTTGGCAGCTGACTTCCTTATTAGTGTCTGGACAGAAATTGTAACTTTTGAAAAGAGCAACCAAGGACAAAGGACCAAGCAGACACAAAATTGCCCCGTGAAGAATTTCTGCAATCATTATTGTCCAGGGGATTACCTCCCAAACAATTAATCATTTATCCAAGTTAGAACCCCCAGAGCTGAAATACACACCCTTCACCCTTGCTCAGAGCCTGTCTTCAGGCAAAAGTCTGACTAAATGACATACCCAGTTTGGCTTCCTCTGTTTTACACAGTTTCCCAGTGCTATGTTAGCAGCATGACATCCTCAAACACCTACAGCATCACCCTGCCACATCCCAGCATGTACAACTCCTTCAGCACCCTGTTACAGAAACACCATTCTGGAATGTTACAGCACACCACCCTCCCATTATTTCAGATGCTTTGAACTGAAAACGTGCAAAACCAATATCAACATCTTAGGACCTATTTACAAGGCTGGGGGTGAGCAAAGCCAAGGGACACACAGCATGGATAAGTCCAGTCTGGTCTAGGGACAATTATCCTTTTAGCAGTATAGTCACTCCATGCTATTTGGTCTTGTCTCTTGGAAGCAATGATTGCTTCCTGAGCCTTTTTATTTTGTAATATAGTGATAGCCTGAGAGACTATGATTTGAACTCTTTCCCCAACATGTTAGAAAAGAAATCAAGTCCTGGACTTTCATATCACGTTCCACCACAGTGGAGATTACAGATAGCCACAATTTTATGTTTTCCAGATGACTAATCTGTGAAATGTGCTCCAAGTGCTTCTACCAGGTCAGGATCTATTAGTAAAATACAGAGCTATTTAGTGTAATTATACATCTTGAGATGCAGAAAGTTGAGCAACATCAAGAGCTGTGTTTTTTTGCCTTCTTTCCAGGAGAAACCTAGGGAGTATTACTGGAAAAAAAAAATAGAGACTTGGCAATTTCAAGCTAGTCTTTGAGCATATTTTATGTTCTCATATAAAACATACAGTTACTTAAACTAGCAACAACTTTTAGTATTCAGTCACCTTTGTGAGGTAGAATTAACTGAGTTATTGGGGACTCTTGTGATCTCAAATATCTTCTAAAAGAGATTTTCATGGAATCATAGAATTGTTTGGGTTGGAAGAGTTCCTTAGAGATCACCTAGTTCAACACCTCCTGCAGTCAGCTAGATCAGGTTGCTCAGAGCTCCGCATTTTCAGGGATGGGGTATTTACCACCTCTCGGGGCAATCTGTGCCACTGTTTCACCACTTTCATTGGAAAAAAAAGTCTTCCTTATATCTGGTCTAAGTCTAACCTCTTTCAGTTTTATCCCTTTTCCTGTGAAATTTATTTGCAAAGGTTTTATTCCTAGACTCTACATTTTGTTATCATTTATTTGGTCTCTGCTTAATTTGGGGTTGAATCACACTGACTCAATCCACCATCTATTCCTCCATACTATGCTCCAGCAGGGTTCCCTGAGCAGTGGTGTCAGATGCACAAAGGTGCATCAAGCTGTAAAAGTAGAGCAAGAATCACATCCAGGCACAGCACATCTCCATGTGCAAATCAATAGGTCACAGTCTCAGTTTATGATTTTCAAAACATTTTATTAATAGGATCGGAAATAGGACCCAATGTATTTATTAGCTGTTTTTTCATGTGCTGCCACTATCATCATTTCAAAGAAACACAGATTCCTGATATTAACAAATTATATATGGGGAACACAACCTTTGTGCAATATAGAATACTGTTGAAGAATTCCATTTTGGTTTATTATACGTAGGAGAATTATTATGGTAATAATGTGTAAAATGGGGACTTTCAGCCTCAATTATGAACCACCGAATTCCCAAAAGTAGTTTAGCATGTATGAAGATCCACATTCCACCTAATTTTAACCAACCAGTTCATTAATACTTCTGAGACTTACATGCAAACTACGGAGTCTTCTACAATTTCTCTTATCACCAATTAGGCTAATCCCTCTCCCACTCTGCAGAGCTTTTGGAACGTGTACATTAGTGGTAACTGCATGTGCAGTTTAAGGTGAGACAATTACTGTTAGTGCAGAGGCTCAGTGAACGTCTCAGTGAACATAATTGTAACTATGGCTATGTATAAAATTCTCTCACTATTTAATTAGGGACAGGATTTTTCTTCTCTTTTCTTTTCTCTCTTAAGGAATGCAAGGTTAACTCCCTAAAACACAGGGAGGGAAGGGACTTGTGAAGCTCCAGAAGGGATACCCACAGCAAGAATTTACAGGCAGTCATAACTACAGTGCATGAAATTGTTCAGTTTTTGTCACGGCTCTGTCTTGCCATTTTTCATAAAATTAGGTAGGGAGGGTTTTATTACCAAATAATTGCTTACAATTTTCTATGACCAGGCAATGGCATTCAGTTTGACACATAGCAGATCAGTCACCAGAGAGGTGGAAATAAAAGGTTACAACATAGAAAGTATCTTGGGGCTGATTTGGTCTTTCAAGAACCTGTTCTTCTGCATGGGAATCCCTGCTAAATTGTGCTAGTGAAGGAAAAGACTTCACTTTTGGTCTTATTTTGCTGTGTGTGCAAAACATATTTGAATCTTTTTTCCAGTGTTTGGATAATATCACAATAGGCCCATCTTTCCCTTTGTACCAAAACACGTAGTACAGCTGTAATTGTATTAATAACCAAATCCGGTTCACAACCAGTTCCCACTGCCAGTACCTAGTTCTGCCTGCTCTCCTGACCTGATTGTGGCCTGGGGTTGTAGCTTGTTTTCCTCAGGATTGCTGAAGACCCCCAGCACAAAACGCTCTGTTCTCTCTCACAGATTGCCCTCAGTTCAGACAGCCCAGTGACTGCCTCTGCAGCATTATATCACTATGAAATAGGTGATCTTTTCGGTTAGTGGTTCCCTAGCTACATCTGCTCTGAGAAATCAGTGATTTGAAAGAAGTTTGAAGCCACTAAGTCCAGGTAAGTGACTTTTGAACTCCAGTCCATTGATTTCAATATGGCATTTGTGAACTGGATTTCACTGTTTCATTTCTTCTTCTTCTTTCTACATAAGATGATTAAAAATTACTTTTCTTTCCTGCTTGGATGGCAGTAGAAGGAAGCCTTCTATTTGTTTCCCTAGCTCCAAGTCTATTGCTGTGGGATATATTGTGACATCTTTACTCACACAAAATTTGATTCCACACTTCAAGTGAAATTATTACAATCAATCATAATAATGCTGATCCTAAATATAGGACAAAAGGCAGCAGACATTGCTTTGGACAGGTTTCATTAATCCATATTGGTATGTCATATTCATGCCACATTTTATGTTCAAGTATCAGCAGCACCCAGAAGCATCCAGCACCATCTCAGCAGCAGAATCCCTCAGTGCAGCAAAAAACGACGTAAATTATGGATAACATGTGCACTGAGTTGTTTTTGTTGAGATTACATGAATGTTCCCTGTCTCTTCTGCCTGCATAACAGGTGCTGTCTGTAACTCATGCTTCACTCCAGGTCCTGGCCGTTGGAGAGCACCTCAGCTTGCCCTGCTTTTGGCTGATGACGTGGTCATACACCACCATCCTCACACCAGGACAATTTTCCAACATGATTCCAGCCAGGCACACAGTCCTTCTCAGAACTGTCCTAGTTCTGCACACCACAGAGTCAAACACGTCTGTTCACATTAGCCCAGGGACCAGTTTCCCCTACAGAACTGTTCCACACAAAGGTGAAAATTGTCCCCCATCCCACTGGGGGGGGTGGTGAATGAATGGTTGTGTGGGGTTGCTTTGCAGGGTTGACCATCAAAGTTGTTTTTTCTGAGAAAAGCTTAGAAGAATTACCTTATAGTATGTTTACAATAATAGTTTAAGTCAATCTGATGAATGAACATATATATGAAAGTAAAATATTAGAATAAAATGTTAGAAAGACAGCTGCATATAAAATTATTTTCTAACTTTTCAACGTGGTTTCTATTCCTTTAAATAATTCAGCCAGCAGCAGAAACTTGCAAAATTCCCCTGTAGGACTGAGGCTGGTTGTTCCTGTCAGATTTAAAGGATCTGGGAAAGAAGCTGCAGGCAAAGAGGGAAAAGAATTTTGGTGAAAGTCACAAGCTATCAAGAGCTACTTTAGTTGTAATCTGGAGTGAAAAAGGAGAATTGTGTAGAAAATAATGTATATTTTATGTAGGTCTTGAGATTTTGTAAAAAGTTCGTTACAAGCCGAAGTGTTAAGATAAACTTAGTCTGTGATAATATAACATTAACTGAAAATCTAATAATGACTTTGTAGTTAATTGAAATGTTTTGATTTCAACATCTACTTTTTACCAAACTTTCTCCTTCTAGCCAAAAAAAGTATGAAATTTGTGTTGAAAAGTGACTTTGGGCAAACAGTGAAATTCACAGAGTGGTTTGCATTTGGACTCGATGTTCTCAAGGGTCTTTTCCAAATGGAATGAGTATGATTCTATTCTGAAAATAGTTCATGTCACCAGGTACCTGGAAGTCACCTAGCCTGGCCTCCTGCTCCACTCAGGGCCAGGTTGAGCAGGTTGGTCATGTCCAGTTGGGTTTTGAGTCACTTTGAGCAAGGAGACTCTTGCACATGTAAGCCTATGAACACACACAGAGAAAATTTTGCTTTACATACTTTATTCCCTTAATTTTAAAAATTCTTATAAAGATTAAAAAGAGTGGCAAAAATTCCAGTCTGCCTGGAAAGTAAGAACTGAAACATTAACAACTGTGTTATTTGATATTATTTATTGGCTAGCTATTAATTAAAGGCTAAGGAAGATCAGAAAATAGATACCCAACATAAAACATTTAATTTCAGAAAAAGCTGGAAAAGACTGAGATGCTTAAAGGAATCCTACATAGGCAGGTGAATGGGTAACATAATGGCAGATAAAAGTTCTGCTGAGAAATGCACAGTAATACTTACCAGATAAAATAATTTGAAGACATTATTGCTGAATTACAGCTGAACTTAGAATTACAAATGAATTTAAAAACTTAGAGGAGAGAAATACAGATAATGGGAACAGGATACAAAATCATAAGAAACCTATTATTTTCCTAGTAGAGAAAAGAATGATGAACTCTCACTTGGAATTCCATGCTCAGCTGAAGTCATCCTATCATGAAAATAGCCTATGATCATTAAGATTACCCAGACCTGAAAAAAAAAAGATAAGTGACATGAAGAAGTTTCTATATAAGGATAGACAGAAACTACTCCAATTTTAGTTTAGAAAGAGAAAACAAGGATATGACAATGAAAGAAAAATTAACTTTTCTTAATGTGCTATTATTTACCTAATTAACTTAAGAAACACATGCCTAAGTATATGGAATTAAGAAATTGAATAGAGTTGTAAAAGGATTTCAGGCAAGCCTTCCAGTACAACTGTGAGCTAGGTTTTGAAACTGCTGAACTCTCTAACGCAGCTGCTTCTGGGCTTCTAGTAGACATTATCTTGGATTAAAAACCAACCAACCAACCAACCAAACAAACAAATAAAAACCTTTCTATGAATTTCTTATGTTTAGGGGAAAAGAGAAGAAGAACAAATCAGAAAAATATAAAAATATGAAAATTTTTGCTTGGGAGTAAGCTTGTTGAATCACCAGAGCAGGTGTCAGGCCTCAAGCTACATGTAAGTACAGTCTCTGTGTGAGATTTGATGTTGACATTTACCCATTCTTTGCTGAAACTTAAGGGGCTCCCCATGGCATACAATTCACAGCATCCATTCTCTTCAGGTTCTCTCGTTATGCTAAAGATAACAGTATTGAAATCAGCTTGAATAAATATATTTACAAACAGCTGAATTCTTAGGAATTACAGCTAATGACAGAAAAATGAGAGAAGGCAGATAGGGCCACTGAGGCTTTCCCTCAGACAAGCCCTATCTCATGCCATATCAGTCTTGTACAGAGCACAGACAGGAATGTCTTTTTCATAACCCTGGCTTTTTTACTCTCTGGACAGCTGGCTCAAACTTGGGACAAATCCCATGCAAAGAAACAGAAGACATTGTATAAAGAATGCATCTTCTCTCACCATCCAGGCACAGAGATTGCCCGGATCTCCCCAGAGGAAGTTCCCATTGTACATTATGCAGAACAAGCTCCTCTGAAATCATTCATCTCACTTCACTGGAGCCATACCATTAGGAAAAAATATGCAGTGAGTGGGAAATGTCAAAACTGCTCCAGGCAAAAAGAGCAACTGTAGATGCATTCTCTAATGTCATCCTACTGATTTTCATGATGGGATAGATAACCCTCCACATGCCCTAATTTAGCACCCAGATGCCTCAATGCTTTTCATGACCAAATGTACTTCACAACCACTACTATTTTCCCTTTTCCATGTGTCTATTGTTTTGTTTTATTTTTCAAGCCCCTACCAGTTCCATCTCTGATTCTCTCCTGTTTGATTTCCTCCACCCACTCACCCTACCTTCAACCTCCATCACATCCTTTGTTTCTTATCTATGCTGTCTTTCCATACACCTCCAGCTCACCAAATTTCTTGACCTAATCTGTGGTCCATTCTTTCTTTCAATACCTCCTCACAAAGCACTACCTCTAAATGTCTGTCTGCGAAACAACACCAGCAGACCAGAAGCCATTAAACTAAAATAGGAAGATGAGGGAACTGAAAGAAACTGAAAAGGAAGATGAACAAAAATTATAGAAAAACCCCAAAGTTTGAACAAGCAATATTATGCAGCCATTTTGCCTCTCCTCCATCCTGCCTGATCCCAAAATAGCCTTGTTCACTGTTCCTGATTACTCCCTTTTTTGTCAGGAAAAAAAAAAAAAATCATAGCTTCAGGTTCTTCAAACGCACTCCAGCTGCTTTGCTTTCCAGTGTAGCACTCGAATATTAATACATCAGTGAATACTTCATGGTGCTAATGATTTTTTACAAAATGAAGTTTTAATGAACACAGCTTTTATTTTCTCATGGTTCCCAATGAGGAGTCCTAGGATGCTTTGCAATGCAGGAACAATTTTCAGGTTATGTTTTCTGATCAGTCTGAAACCATAAACTGCTCTGCTCTGAGCTGGTTCTGCATATAGCAGGATTAAGGCAAAGCAATTCATACTGCTCTACCTTTAATCTATATCAACAGGAGGGCCAATTTAGTTTGTCTAGGCCTGGTACTTAAAAAGCCTGATAGAGGTAACCTGTGAGAGGCAAGCAAAATAAGAGCAAAGAGGGTATTAAAAAAAAAGAGGGAAAAGGAAAGAATATGTGAGAGAATTTCCAGGTTTGGGGAAGGGATACATTTGAAGGATGTGATGATGCTGTATTTTGTCTCTAGACTCCAAAGGGCTTTTTAAATTTTTACATTAATGCACCAATGATTATGAATTGCTTCTGTTTGTAAACAAAAAAAAAGTCGAATAATTTTAATTTTTTTAACTATTTCCATACTTGTCAGTGTTAAAATACCACTTTTGCACTACAGAAAGAAAGTAGTCACCAAAAAATAATTTTTCACAGATTAATTTATTAGAATACTTGCATCATTTAATTATATTTTATTATGGAACCTTGCATAGTCATCTTTAAATCTTATGCTTTGATTAAACCTTTGAAATTTTTAAAAATTACATCCATCTTACATCCATTTCTGTTAAGCTTAATCTGTTTATCATTTTACCAGCTGGTTCTATGAAACATTTTTATACGGTTTCCATGAGGCATTACTTCATTTTGTGGTTTTCTTGCACTTTAGAACATCAGGCATTTGCTACCAACTCCACTTGATGGCAGAGAGGCAGAGTTTGCTACTTGATCTCTTCTCGCTGAGGCAGCTCTGAGTGATATGTCCTTACCAGCTAGATAATAATGACTTATTAGACCTGTGAGAATTAATGATATTTATCTGGAAGTAATAGAAAGACAAGCCTGTGATTACGCACTCTGCTTCCAAAATGCATCCTATTGCATCTGAGAAGTACCTCTGTGCAGCTGCTTGGCAAACTTTGTTAAATATGGGGGTTTTGCCAGAGCCTGAACACTGGAGCTTGCTTTTGTGATAAAAGTGTATACCCCCTGGGTGAATTAGCAGTATAGGCAATCATATACCGGTGCTCGGGCCTGTGCCCTTCTAGATTATCAGTAGCCATAGCCCAGGTAGGTAAGGTATAAGCTGCTGTTGTCCTACTCTTTCAGATTCAAAATCCTAACTCCTAATTTATTTTATAGGGGTGTGTATTTTCATCTGTTTTGTATAACTGTGATGAGTACTTAAGCTCACTTTTTGGGATGTCAAAACCGTCAGCTGTAGAGACCATCACTTCCTGGCACAAAATTGTAGCTCCTCGTGGTAGCCAGCGTGGCCAGCAGAACCTGAGATCACACAGGGGATCCACAGGATACATATCACAATTTTAGCTCTAAAAATAATATATTTCTAGCATGCCATGGAAACATAGAGATAATTTTGATTAGAAAGGACCTCTTGATGTCATCTAATCTAACCCCCTCCTCAAAACAGATCTAATCCAACCAGGTTGCTCATGTCCCAATCATGTCTCGGATGTTTCCATGGAAGGAGGTTTACAGTCTCTCTGGGCAACTTCTTCCAGTGTTTGGCCACCATAACAACAGATGAAAATGTCTTTTAATGCTAAACTGGACACAGTGCTCCATTAGCTACTCAGAAACTGGAGTGATTACATTGAAAGTCCGCTTCTGAAGAACATAACTAAGGCTTTATTTCAGACACCTGAGAGGTGGAATGCAGTTTATAAGCCATGTGTATAAAATGTCACAGATGTTTTCTCCACTCAGCCTTTCCTTGGGTGAGTGGGTGTTGGATCCCAGTGGTGGAATCAGCAGTTGCTCCTAAGAAGCAATATTTATCAAATCATACAATGCAGAAAGAGATTATGTTTTTTCTTTCCTACTCATTTTCTAATTTTCTGTGGTGGGAACAACTGGAAGTCCCACAGGTAAGCCTTTGTCCATAAACCATGAAGTAAATTTAAACTATTACAGAAAAAAATGGACATCTGTATCATAGTCCTTCCATTTCCCTTTTCCCATTTACTCAGTCTCTTTTCATGTGCAACCCAAGCTACTTTAAGGGTGAGCATTCCGTTCACTGTGAGCAGGTCTGGGAAGTAACCACTCCTCGCTGCTCTTGATGATCTTCAGAGGCTGTAATTGCCTGCCTGGGTGCTTAGACATTTGGAACAGAGAGTTCTACCCCACACTTTCCCGGCTCTGAACGAGCTAAGTTGGTCTGACCCAAATTGCCACTCAGCAATTTATCTTTTTAGCACCTTCATAAGGGATCTCTAATCTCTGACAGGAGATTGAATTAATTCACTGAAGTATGTGACCATACTTAACAACCTTTCTAACTCACCCATTTTCTGGTTTGGAGCCAAGATTTACATAATTATTTCTATTTTTGAGCAGTCAGGATTGACACATTTCCCAAATGCCTACGTTTAGACATTTTTAGCTTACACTTGCCCTAGCTGAAATATAGTCTTTCATCTCTAGCTTTGTAAGTACTTGATGGACTTTTGTTCTTCAGGGATTGCAAAATATAATTCTATCTAGGTAGGCTCCACTGAGACCTTTAAATAACTGCTCTGATTATATCAAACACATCCAGGGATCTTTAATACTCTTTCTGATGTAAAGCAATTTCAAGAATTACAAAAAATAACAGGTAACATAATTTAGAACTCTTTTTTCTCTAATCAAATTTGTCAGAAATATTAAAAAAATTCTCTGTTTGAAAACTAGAAAGGGGATACTGTCTTTTTCCTTTCCTGTTTTTCATTTCTTTAACTTTTTTTTTTTTTGGATGGTACCTGAAGGGTGCAAGGAGGTACAAAGGAGGTTGCCTTTCAAAAAGCACGCACACACAGACACACTTTCACTAAATGCTGTTTCAGAATGCTGTTATTCATAGAACAACTATAATTTAAGTGCAGAAGGTTTAATATCAAGGAGGAACTTCTAAAATGTTAGAGACTATGTTTAAAAAAATCAACATAAACAAGACAGTCCTTCTCAGCAAGCCATTAGTGTTTCACATCGAAGCACACAGAAAACTGGTGGCTGTCATTGTTTGGCATCTATTGCAGATCCTGCAGTTACATTGGGCAGTACCTGCAGCACCTCAGATACTGGCAGATCATGGCAGATGAATACTTTTTAGATATACTTGCCTCTATAAAATAAGTTTACATCTGTCTATTGTTATATTTATATACAGCAATATATTTAGCCAGATACTATGTAGATTTATTTTCCTTTCAAATTTCAGGAACAAAAATTCTAATGAGACAAATTACTTTGTAAAGCTCCTTTGCATGGGGGAATAGAGCCAGATGCCAGAAAGCACTGGGGGGGAAATTAACATTATGATGGTATGAGAGCACTTCAAATTGCTCTACTCTCCAAGGGTAGAAAAAGGAATTTGACACTCTTTCTTCTTCCATTTTTTCTCAGTCTGAAACCCTGGCTGCTTAACTCTGTGGTAAATAATATTGTATGTTAAATTTAAAGAAATTAAAATTAAGGAAAAAATACCATCAAGAAACAAAAACCTGTGAACTGGGAGATAAATATGGTTTTCAGTCTTAGTGTTGGCTCTGCATCTGCCATTGGGAGACAACATGTGGATAATGGGAAAGGCAAGTAATGGAGAAGTCCATAATGCAAAACAAAACCATGTCATTATATAGGACATTGGCAGAACATGGTTACACAATAAATTGGCAGTGTTCTT
Organism: Coloeus monedula; assembly: GCF_965178545.1. Classification (NCBI taxonomy): domain Eukaryota; kingdom Metazoa; phylum Chordata; class Aves; order Passeriformes; family Corvidae; genus Coloeus; species Coloeus monedula. The sequence goes on from NC_138781.1 coordinate 11,496,265, forward strand.
TCAGTTTGAATAAAGAATGAACGCTTGTGCACTGTATTATGAAATTGATAAGTGCCTTAGAGCAAATTACTTCTTTACAGATCCATTCTGCCATCTGTGATGTTATGTAATTACCTCTAAGAGGTTTTTTTTTCACTAAGGTTTATGTTGCTAACATTCATAGAGTATTTGAGGTCCTTATCTGCTTCAAAACTTGGGGTTTTACTGAATGAAAAGCTAAAGAAGGGAGAGAGAGCATCCAACAACTCCCCAGTAAGTAGGTTCTAAACGACATGGGATTTTTGTCACTGTGTCACTTTTCTGAACTTAACAGGTCAACACAGATCTAATATTTTAAAGTAATGGAAAGCTTGTCAATCTATTCTGTTTACCTCAATGCTAGTTCAAAGCCTATTGATACACAATATGCAAATATGTCAGATGTAGAGAGGATTTGGCTCATTTACATGTATCATGGCACCAGAGTAAATTTTTATTTAAAGTGCATTTACTTTTTTTTCCACAGAAAATGTCACAATAAGGGTTTAAACTCATTTAAAATACCTTTCCAGGAAGAGCTGTTCCCACCCCTGTGTATTGATGCTTTCTTCACCTTCCTCCACTGCCTGCAGAAAGACATTCGTGCTGATGCTGGCCCTGCTGTGCCCTTAGCACTGGCCAGAAAATTTCCCTGACGGAAATCAGCATTCCAGCTATGCTACTGGTGTGTCACTTCTGCACTGGGTGGCAAACAGTTACCAGGCAGGATGGTGATGCCTTTTCCTGGGCTTAAAATCAAGAGTCAAACACAGTTAGAAGGGAAAAAGGGATTTTACCTGTGTGTTTATTTTAAGGATTCTTAGGTGCACTATGTCCAGGTCGAATGCACCAAAATGCACATCACACCCAGCACACCCCCAAAAGATCTGGTATAACATTATAGGTTTTACTAGTTAGCATATCTGTTAAAAAATCCTCAATGAGAGGCTCGAATGAGCCCCCCTCCCCAAGGAACCTTCCCCTGGATGGTTCTATCTTAGTTTACAGAATGTGTTCTGGAGAGGACCTTGGGGTCTGGGGCACACTGATCCCTAACTACGAAGCTTCTAAAATGTTTAGTCTCTTAGCTGAACAAACAAGTCCAAGAATGTAGGCAAAAAGCACTAAGAATACAGAAGCTGTAAAAAGGTATAACAGGGGTACAAAAGAAAAGGCAAAATATCTTCATGGCATCAATGGGAAAAGACATTTCCATGAAGCTCTGGAAGAGATGCCATTACTGTAGATGTGAATTACATCTATTACATGGATGTCTCAAAGCATAGGTTTTTAAATGAGCCCGGACTTTGATTGCAAGAGTGGCCCTATTAAAATTATCCCCCTGATGACCTGAGCAGAGTGAATCATTGCTATTCCACATGTTGTCACCAAGCCAGGCCCTGCAGACTCCCCTTCATCCTTTATCATGTAACAAAGGTCTCCGATGCCACTTGATAGATCCGATGACTCCACAGGATTGCAGAATGTGCTCTGAGCCACAGGGGATCCTGGTCTTGGACAGCAACCCTGTGGACCACTGAATACTTCAGGCTAAGACCTTCAGTCTCTGGAAATTACACCTGGAATTTGATTCCCAGTGTGACAGAGGTTGAGACCTACCTGGAATCCTCATCTCCTGCATCATTAGTCTCCCTCACCCCAAAAAATCACATCTTAAAACAAGTTCCAATAAGAACTATTGAAAAAAACACCCAGTATATTGTTGCTACTTGATCAGAATCACTGACTCAGCTTCTACTCTAGCATCTCTGGGGTATTTTACATTCTCCTGAGAATAGAGGAACTAGTTCAGGCTTTAATAAGAGAACAGACCTATTTTTGGGAAAAAAAATTAAATATTAAATTTTCAATAACTGTTTTTCTTAATCATTTTTGAAGAAATGGGGCAAAGAGAATAGAGAATGACAAGTATTTAGTCAGAGAACAAAATGCACATGATGTGTGCAGTGCTAAAAAAACATTTAACCACACATGTTACCAGTTTCCTGGAACATACTACAAGGAGCTATGCTGTGCTCTGCTGTATGATCCAGGGTTGGAAAGACCAATTTCCTACATGGCAGTTTACTGGTAGGACCAAAAGCAGTCTTTAAACTCATATGCTCATCCCATCAGAACATGATAAGCCAATGTTTGGCCTACCTAGAAACTTCATCTTTCCCTATATGTGCAGAACACCTGCCCAAGTAAAAATGCCCACAGCTGAGACAGTATGACAGGAAAAGGCAGACTGGGATCATGGGAATATGGCCATGGTGTCAATCAAGCTGTACAGAAGCCATGTTGAGAAAAGTGACAAAGGGTGAAGTGATGAATATATGGTTTTGGAACCAGGTTGGGTTCATGAAAAAAGCTGAGGCTATTTCAGGGAAGAGGAAGAAAAAACTTCAGCAGCCGTGAAATATGTTGGGAGAGTATAAAACTGAAAACTATAATAAGCCACTCATGCATTTAATCTGGGCATGTGTTCCATATTGCCTTAGACTAGTACAGAAATTTATCCCTGGGCAGGACAAACATTGAGGGCTACTGAGACACCTTCTGAGTCATCTCTGGCACAATGGCCAACAGCAAAAGAACTGCTTGGAGCAGCTTAACCAGGTATTTTTTTCTGTCATCTTACTTTATGGTGTACATTCCAAAACACTGGGTTTGAAATCCCCACTCTGGCTTTGCTGGGTAGTCTTGTGAACTTTCTCCTTGATTTTCACTTTTCCTTCTCCTGCAGCTTTTCTTCAAAATCAGCAGGATATATGTTGTCCTGGCTTGTATGGACTCTGCACTTCGGTTCCCAGAAATTCTGTTTGCTTTTTATTAAACCCGCAAGGCATGCAATGATGCCAAGGTTTTATTTCCTGATGAGAGGAAGCCCCTTTATTCCTGGGCATATCTTGAAATACCGGTGTGTTTCACCTCTTCATATCCTTAAAGACAGATTATTGTGCCAACAGTTTCCTAACTTTCAACATAGACAGAGATTTAACTAGAATTAGAGTTGTTGCTTTTTAAAAAAATTTAAACACCAAGACTTTTTATTTTTTGTATTACTAGAAAATGGGAAAGATCTCACAGCCCATTAAACAAGCAGTTCAAGTCTTAAAGTACTGCACTGAAGCACTCAGTCTAGAGCAGCAGTGGGTTTAATTTGCACTGATATGCTAACAAATCTAAGGGTCTGGCAAAGCTTTTATTTAGGATTTTTATGAAATCTCAGATAGGCAGCTCATCACACATAGGTTGTTTTTGTGGGGTTTTTTAGGTACTTGAAAAATAACTTCAGGGACAAGGTGCTGACTATTGTGCTTTTCTTGAAGCAGTGTTGCCTTTGTTAACCTGTAGTCAATCTGGGAATTAGCTTATTGCAAACTCTGCAACTCATAAGCAAGCTGTCTGGGCTCTAAAGTGCTCTGACAATAAACAAGCTGTAACCTTAGATCACTGCTTTGGTCTTACCTCCTAGCTAGACCTCAGCAGCCATAAGAGTAGACTGCTGAACGCAATATCAAAAAAAAGATTTACAGAAGCTAAGGACCTATTTCAGAATTTTATGGTTATATATTTTCAATTAGTTCATATGGATTTAAAAATTTGCTGACAGACTTCTTTGAATCAAGGAATATGGCATTTCATTATACAGCTACACACATATTGGGCTTGGTTGGAACTGTCCAAAAGATTGTAGAAGGTTTTTCCTGGTGATTCCTATTCTCACTTAATAGACTATGATATTTCTAATTCTTAGAATATCTGGGAAGAATAATCAAATGGAGACATGGCCAGAATCTTTTTAGGCAAATGTTTATCATCTGTAATACACAAAAAGTTTCAGGGAAAGCATTTTATTCTAGGGAGGTAAGGCAGTGACAAAAAAGCCACCATCCATACATAGAAAAGACCTCAGAATGCTAGGATCTGAATTAGGGTTTGAAAGCCTAAACAGTAGTGGCCTGGCTATGTTGGGCAGTTTGTACAGAAATCAAAAGGAGAGATATTGGCTGCCAGCTGGCTCTTCTCTGTTCAGCTGTAGGCAGAATGATCTCATCTTAGCTGTTACCAAACACAGAAAAAGGACCTTCATGCACTGAATATACAAGTCCCCTTGGCTTGAGCTGAAGAGATAAAAGCAAGAGTCAAGTGGCTATGTCCAAGCTCCTTATTTTGGACACATGAAAACATGTACCAGACTTTGGCCAGGAGGGATTCCCCTGAATAAATCAATCAGGTACTTACTCCAGGGTGAGCTGGCACATTACTCAGGCTTCATTGACAGCAGTCTCTCCTTTGGCTATAATAGCTTAGGCATGTAGTTCAAAGTTTGACATTTAATGTTCAGGTATCTTTACCTGAATCTTAGTCCTAATTTTGAATTCAGTCAATGGCAGGATCAGGTCAGAACTAAGGAAAGTGGAGTTACTGCACTGCAGCTGAAGAGAAATTAGAAAATCAAGGCTATGGGGAAAGTAGACGAACAATCTCAACATTCTGCTGTTAAATTAAAATAAAATGAAAAATGCAACAGACAACTCTCAATCCTCCCCAAATCTGAGGGGTTTGACACCCACAGGCCATAGTTCAGTCACTGTATAGAAAAAGTTACAACAATGCATTCAGCAAAAAAAGTAGGAACACTTCATCTGGCAGAGAAAAAGTGGCCTAATTCATGTTCCAAAGAAAATATAAAACTTGTAACAACCTCACAGCAACTAGAAAATGAAAAGGGCACTCCCTGGGAAAAATGAAAAACCAGGAATCCCAGGGATAAACTGACATGATTAGTCAGTTCTGCTACCTCTGAATATAGCAAATCAGGGCGGTTTTTCCTTTCTTTTCAGGTAATATTTTACATAAAAGGTAACATAATAATAACAAAATTCTGTAAGGCTGCTGTTAAGTAAGCTTTAAAACATTTTATACAAGTTTATAGATGACAAAATGAGACAAATTAAAAATTATTACTTTTTTTGCAGGATTTTGGTTTTTGGTTGTTTCATTTTAGGTTGGGGCTTTGTTTTTTTTCATAGCATGGCATGCTGCTGAGATCCTATCTGTATTCCAGATAATTTTAACTTGGCTATGTGACAATTTCAGTACACAATATGCTCATGCTTTGCACAAATGACTATATAATGTTTCATTAAGGACTGTAAATACCCATCAACCTAATCACAGAAATGCTGTTTCAGTGATTTTAGGGCCATTTAATCTGGGCTATGATGGCAGGGATGAATAGCTTTATTTCATTAACAGTTGCCATTGCAATTACACTGAAGTAAATATTTTTGTGGAAAAATTAAGCAGCCTTTCCTTTTGCCCTGACACATTTGAGCAATATGAGTATCCTTGTATGAAGAATCTTTGCAAGCCATAGGAGTGCTTTCCTTCAGAGACCTTTCTATATCAGCTTTCTGCTCTGCTAAAGCCACAAAGATCAGCTCCAACCATGTCATGCTAATTTTTGACCTCTTGTGTGCATCTCTGCTTCAATTTTTTGTGACGACCAAATTCCCTTCCCAAAACTATTCTCTGCCATGGGATTTGTAGATTCTGGTATTACTAGTCAAAACCAAACTTGTGTGGTTCTTACTCTTTGCTGAAGAATGAACCAGTTGATGCTGCAGATAGTTTAATTATTTTGACACTTGAGTTTTCTTATGTTTGCTGTTTCAATCAACTCCGTCACTCACATGAAGCCATTGCTCATCATAAAAATACTTGGAGGAAACATGATGAAACAGGAAAAATGAGATTTTGCTTTCAAAAAAAGTCAGACTAGGAATAACTTCAAGGCACAGCATTAGAACATGTGCATGGACAACAGAAAGGTGACTGGAGAAGGATGCATTGCCAAAGGTGGTCATTCATCCCTGGATATCTTTGCTCATGCTTTCTACATGCATGGTCTTCACTTTGGCTTTTAAGGAGTTCCTAATAATTTCCAAAAAATTATATATTTAAATATTAATTTCAATCCTATAACAAGTCTAAAAATGGCCACATACCATGATTTCAGAGGATTAGTTTGAAAATGAGCAGAAAGGAATCATTTTCAGGGTACAGTATCACTGGAACAGGCTTTCTAGGGAGTTTTGAAATTTCTGTCCTTGGAAGCTCTCCCAGCTTGCTAAAACGAACCTGTGACTGACCAGTCTGGTGTTGGCAACAGTTCTACTTGAAAGGCCAGGCTGCACTAAGGGATATCTGGAAGTTCCTTGTAACCTGTGTTCCTATGATTCCATGCCCAAAGTTTTAATTCATCTTAAATATATATATAATATATGAAGTAGGCCATATTCAAGTTTTGTAGTTCTGATGTAGCTCTTCTATTTTAACAGAACTGAGACACTGAACTTGATAATAAAGTATTGGGTTTTAAACAATTTCAATAATAATCATAGTTGGAAAAAACTTTCCCTTGCAACCATCCAGCTATGATTTACCCATCCACTACAGATGCCGTACACCTATAACACTCATGACCTACTTTTCTCCTAACTTTATCTCCTGTAATTTTTCTTTAATCTCAAGTTCACTCTCTTCAAAGTGAAAACAGCTTGATGTTTCATGTGCTCTGCTTGCAGAAGAGGGAATAAGCTGTCTAATGAAGGGTTTAAGCCAATGATATGGCCATGTAGAATAAACTCCTTCAGCATCATTAAAAAAAGAAAAAATCTCCTTGATTTGATATTCACCAAATTCATAGGGAGTTTTTACATAGATTTCAATAGATAATGGATATAGTTATGAATGTCTTGAGTATATGCACAGCTAAAGTCACCCTAGGGTTTAGTATTAGATATATGTTGGGTTAGAAATTCAAAGTGCTTTTTAAATAATTACTTTTTAAAACTACAGTAATTATACCATACAGATAGGAAGATTTTAATATCCACACAGAATGCTAACAATGAACTATACAGTGGCTAGGCATATGGGAATAATAAAGGTTTTGAAAATACAATGTGTCTTAAGAATTTGCTATTAGGACTTTATCCCTTAAAGAAGCCACGTTTAAAGATTTGTGACCGTGAGAGGTACTACTGATGACTTTGGCTGCATTTTTAATAAAGATAAATCTGTATATGGTAGTGTAATCAAAGCAAAAGGATACAGCATATTGATCTTACTTTGGAACAGCTAATGGAGACAAGCAAAGCCAAGACTGAAAATGTCCCAAGAAGTACCCGGGCAAATCTGTATCATATTAGCAAGAAAACCATCCACACCTTGGGTACTCCGGGGAAGTGTTCCTACACATTGAATGAAATCTCTTGGGAGGGTAATAAATCCTACACAACAAATTATATACTAACAGGTTCTTAGGGGAGTTGAAATAAATCCTCACCACCGCTTAGTGCGTAATCTCCAGATCAGATTCCCATTCTTCTTTAGAGGAAAATAATATATTGCTTCTTATACTCTCTGCCAGCCAAACGCCATCTATCAAAGTTATGAATGTAGTTGAAATATTGATCCTGAGCCAAAGTGAAACTAAAGGAAAGTTTAATACATTCCCTATATTAGAAAAAAAAAAAAAAAGTCAAAAAATACTAAAAACATAATTTCTGGTCAAAAGAAACTTAGATAAAAATGGAAATTAAAACACAAAACACAATACAACCCTTGACACTTGTTTTTATTCCTGCAAGCTGAAGAATGAAAGCTAAGAATTTGATTGTTCTAGATAAACAGCAATAACAAGAACTAAAGCATGGAGAAATTATTGTTGCAGGGATAAAAAAAAGTAGTGTTGTACACAAATGTGTTTAACAAAGAATTCCTTGAAAAATGAGATAGATGATTCCCATTAAATGGCTGGTACAAACTGGCATAAACAGGAAAAAAAAATGACTGGAGAGTAGGGCAGTGTTGACTCTTGAAGACAAGCTCAGAAAGTGAGCAGGTATATATGCAAGAATGATTTTTGACTGCAAAAAGCTTGTTAGCTCATTCAGAGGGAAAGGTTTCTCTGTCAGAGGTATTGCAGCAGCCATCCAACAAAATCTGGATCTTCTAGCACAGTCTGCTCGGCTGTTTTTTGGCTGGGATAGAGTTAATTTTCTTCACAGTAGCTGGTTTGGGGCTATGCTTTGTATTTGTGAGGAAGAGTGCTGATAATACAGGGATGTATTGGTTACTGCTGAGCAGGGCTGACACAGAGTCAAGGCCTTTTCTGCCTCCCAGCCCACCCCACCAGCAAGAAGACTGAGGGGCACAGGAGGCTGGGAGGGGACACAGCTTGGACAGCTGACCCCAGCTGACCCAAGGGATGTCCCACACCATATTACACCGTGCTCAGCAGTAACAGCCAAGGGAAGAAGAAAGAAGGGGGGAACATTCAGACAGATGTGGTTTGTCTTCCTCTGCCACCATTATGTGTGACAGAGCCCTGCTGTCCTGGGGATGGCTGAACAGCTGTCTGTCCATGGGAAGTGTGAATGAATTCCTTGGTTTGCATTGCTTCTGTACATGGCTTTTGCTTTATCTGCTGAACTGTCTTTATCTCTATCCACGAGTTTTCTCACTCTTATTCTTCCAGTTCCCTCCCCCATCATATCAAGGGAGAGGAGCTCTAGACAAGGCTTGACTAATTGTCTCTTTTGGCATACTGGCTTATAGATTTAGGTCAGGCTCTTGCTGGTTTTGTTCCCTGGATAAGGATAACAGAGGCAAACATGGTGATAAGTCATGCTCACACTTTCCAAGCCCTTAACTTGTTTCAAGTTTTTTCTTATGGTTTCCCTGCACAGCCTGCAAATTTCTGTACAGGGAGTGCTCCTGTGCTCCTTGGTGATAGCCCTGAGCTAAGGGGAGAGAGCAGAGGCATTGTTACCCTTACAATGTTACATGTGGGATGTTTTCTGAGGGCCAATTAAGCCTATTCTTAGATTTCAGGATGGAATAAAAAGTCTTAGAGCAACCGAAAAACAAGTTAAAAACATTCAGGAAAAAAAAAAGTCTTGACAGAAGACTAAATACTACAGGATAAAAGTGCATGTTTTAAAGTTAAGCATTAACAGCTTTGAAAAGTAAACAGCTATTTCTCCATCCCCCAGCAAAACCACTGCCAGCTGTCTGCCTCTGTGGGGTTAACTGGAAACAAAAATTGTTGCAGGAACAGAGATAGTGCTTGGGAAAGGAGCATCTTTTACCCATTGCTGTACAAAATTTTCACTTTAGAAGAAACTGCTGATCTGTTCTCATGCAAAGAATTATGCTTGAAATAAAGGACTTGCCTACAGCAGAAAAGAATTAAGAAATGTATTTCAAAGGGAATAAATAAGATTCAGTATGAGTGAGGGAACCCTCTGTGACCTCTCTTAGCACTTTGCTTACTAACAAGAAAGGAAGTTTCTAAAGATGCTGAAGGGTAAAATGAAAGTAAGATAATCCCCTAATTGAACTGTAGAGGAAGGAGGGAAGGAGGGAGGGAAGGCAGGAAGGAAGGAAGGAAGGCAGGAAGGAAGGAAGGAAGGAAGGAAGGAAGGCAGGAAGGAAGGCAGGAAGGAAGGCAGGAAGGAAGGCAGGAAGGCAGGAAGGAAAGAAGGATTCAGAAAAAAAAATACTGCTCAAATGGAGGATATTTTAGGCTTTCCAGACAGGAAGTGAGCAGACCCACACCGTTTGCAAACTTCTGTGTATTAATAAGACTGGGCTTTGGATTTAGTCTGGCTAACACAAGAAGGATCTACAGAGCAAAGAGGGGCAGAAATTACCCCCTGACTCTGGGAGTCTTGGTCTCGCCTGTCTAATTCTTCTGTGCTCTTCAGGAAGATGATTTAAGTTCATGTATGAGGGGAAGGAAAGCTTTGTGGAAATATTAGGCTAAATATTGCAAGATATCTTGTCAATAAAGAATTTGCTAAGAAAATACAGTAACAACAACGAAAGGATTGTTAGGTGATGGAATATCTGTTCCTATAATGTGAAAATAAACAGAAATATTTTTGTTTCCAGCACCCTTTAGAGGGTGAGAAATTTCAGAGGGAAGAAAATTTTCAAATTTCAGTGTTTAATGGAAAGAGTAGAGCTGCTTTAGAACCTTGATAGTGGTACAGGTTTCCTTAGGTCATTTCAGCCCAGCTAACATCATTCATAGCTTCAAGTTAACTAAAAGATGCCAGGGGTGCTGGTGATGCCCAGGTGCTTACTTAGCAAGCCAAGACCTGTTGTCTCAGCTGTTACACATTACCTTAACTTCACTAGTCCCAAAAACTGCAGTGAGGGAATCTGGTAGAGACAGACTTGGCTTTTTGCAGCTGTGAAAACATAGTTGTCATCATAGTGACTTTCAGAAGTCTAGTTGAAGATTAATTACTCTTATCTGCAGCTACTGTTTCTAGTAGGCAGAAAAAGGGTGACAGGTTAAGTCTCTTTAAGTCCCTTCCTCATCCATTATAATTCTACTGACTTTTGGCAGACCAAATATAAAAAAAATTCACAAATAGTTTTCATTTGTGCGGGAGCTTGGGTGGGTTGGACGGTCGGGACGAACGGAGACGAGAGATCTCTGAAGTCAGATCTTGGAACATGCGGTTTATTGCAAAGGGCGTGGGTACAGGGGCACTGCTTAGAGCTGCAGCTGGCAGCTCTGAGCAGGCCCAAGAGAGCAAGAGAGTAAGCGGGTAAGTGAGAGGAATGAGAGTGAAGAAGTAGTGAGAGAGAAAATAGAAATAGTGATGAGAGTATAGTAAGAGTGTCTGAAGTCCTGGTTACAATACAATAAATCATCTTCTGTACTGAATATTCTAATTGTCACTAACCAATCTAATACAAGATACAAATCCTATAGCATTTACATACAGCCTATAAGAGTTCTTATATTACCACAGAGTGTTACATCTTAACTTCTAAAAACTACTCTTTGGACCCCTTCTGCTGAGCTAGTAGGGTCTGCTCTGACCCTTGGACCTGCCTGCAAGCAGAGGGTATTGTTCAATCAAGAGGGGATTACCTTCAGTTGGCCATACCATTGTTTTCCAGTTGTTCAGTAACTAAGACTTGGTATCTCAAAGGTGGCTTTCATTTTGATGTCGCTTATAGTTTTCATATTCCCAAAATCTTTTGTCAGGCAATCATATTTATAAGGCTTTCCTGTTTCATCTTCCCCAACAATTTGGTTACTTAACTTGAGACTCTGGGTAGCTTTGTGTGCTGTAATTTCCCTACTGTATTCATTCCCTACTGTCTAGCTTTTTCAAAAGTTTATTGATATCAACCTTCAAACTAGCCTTATGGATAATTATTGCAGGATTACCTCAGCTGAGGGGACTCAAAGCACTCCTCTGTGGGCCTTAACTCCAAAAACCTCAAGTTCTCAGAGACTTTTCTGAAAATCAAATTGTCCCTTTTTTTCCATCTCCTTAGATGATATATAAATAAGAATAATTTTCACTAGTTTTGTTTTATTTTCATCTGGGTAAAAATTAAGATTTAGAATCACTCAGTTACTGAGAATATGTACTCATAAGCCACAACTGTATTTATTATGAAGTTTCATGTTATTCTTGAAAATGTTCTAGTATAATTCCAGGGCTTTTAGACCAAGGAATTTGGAGACAGGGGAGAGGGCTGCTGGATTTTAGTAGAGCAAACATGTATATAAGGGAGCCAGTGTGGGCATTTGTGCTGTGCGTTACACCAGTAGGTAAGAAAATGTTGCTGCTGTTCACTTGCAATTCATTATTATCTATCCTCCTCTTGCCTCTTTAATTTCTGTTTCTTACATTCACTAATGAACCTGTTCATAACTCCTTCAGTGTCTCACTCAGCCATTTTCCCTAATGAAAAGAGAGAAAAATGACACATGATCTGAATGCACATTAACCCTTTGTTGTAGTTTAACCCTGGCCAGTACCACTCAGACCTTTACTCGAGGACATGAGATGGGGGAGAGAATCAGAAGGATAGAAGTGAGAAAACTTGTGGGTAAAGACAGTTTGACAGGTAAAGCAAAAGCTGTGCACACAAGCAAAGCAAACCAAGGGATTCATTCCCCACTTCCCATGGGCAGGCAAGTGTTCAGCCAGGGAAACAGGGCTCCATCACACATAATGGTGACAAATGCCATCATTCCAAACATCCCGGCCTTCCCTCTTCTCCTCCCAGCTGCCATTGCTGAGTAGGATGCAATATGGGGTGGGATGTCCCTTGGTCAGTGGGGTCAGCTGTCCTGGCTGTGCCCCCTCTCAGCCTCTTGTGTACCCCCACCCTCCTGGGAGTGGTATGGGGTGGGAAGCAGAGAAGGACTTTACTCTGTGTAAGCGCTGTTAAACACCCCTGTGTTATCAGCACTGTTTTCCCCACAAATCCAGACCACAGACCCACACCAGTACGATGAATAAAATTTACTCTATCCTGACCAAAAATGTACATACTTCCAAAGAGGCCCCTGATGCAACAGAGTTCAGTTGTTATAACAGTAGCACAATGTGAGTGAAAATTTTATACTTTTTAACAAATGGGGTTTACCAAGACTTAGAGAAGAACTAAAAAAAAAAAAAAAAAGATCCCAGACACGTAATCTCTACCATCAGAATCAGATGAGACTAGCAAAAAAATGCTAAAATAATTGCCTCACCAGTCTTTGCATTGCTGCTGTGACTTATTCACTTCAGAGCAGAGCTGAAATTGAGTCTCTTAAGATTGCTAATTGGAAAAATAACACTGGTGAGACTAAATACATTTGTCAACAATTTGTTATGGTCTGCCCTCTAATGGCTGCAAGCCTGAAATGGGCAGTAGGCAGTGAAATCGTGACTGTAACCTGATGAAGTTGTGGAACCGAAGTTGTGGAAGTACCTTTTGGGCTTTCCAGTTCAAGTATAACAACTGCAGCAGTTGTGGAAGAATTGGGCTCCAAAGAGAGAAGAAAATGCTAAATTAGGAGCAGATGACTGTCAGCCTAAAGGTATTGACCATGGCAGTTCAAAGCAGTGTATCTTTGTTAAGTAAAGTACTTGCATAAGCTCAGTTCTATAATATCCTTGCTCCCTGTGCAGAATTTTCTGCTTTTTTGCAAACTGTGTGCTCTTTGATCCAGTCCTAGATTTCAATAGTCTAGTCGAATGAGACCTTTTAAGGTTTCTGGATGCATCTGAGTACAGTTTGAAGGACCTCTTGCCAGATATAAAGTTCTGAGTTGTGAAAGGAACTGAAACAGCCTCAGGCTGCCCCAAAACTGGAATATGTGTGTAAAAAGCTGTTGAATCGTCACCTTTTGCCCTCCTTGACTCATCCCCTGAAGAAAGAAATGTTTAACCACAGAAAGAATCTAACCTAATGCATGGTCCTTTTGATGTATCTTATAAACCTAGAGGGAATGCTAAAAGGAAAGCTTATGCTATCCTAGTCAGAGAGAAACCCATGAAAATATCTATTGTCATGTGCTAAATGCTTTAAATTATTCTTTCTTAGTTTAGGGGGAAAAAAAGGTAGAAAATGTTCATGAAGATGAGTATCAGTGAACTGATACATTTCCTATAAGTTATCTTACCAGAAAAAACACAGTGAATGTCCGTAGGAGCTATATAACAAATACAGGCTATGCCTTTTACATTGGCTAACTTAGTTTGAAATTGTGTAATTTTGGCTATGAAAATGACATGCTTTTGTATTTTTAACGCATACTTGTTTGTCTGAAAATGACAAACACACAGTGAAAACTCATCTCCACATGCATGTTTGCAAAGAGGATCTAGACATTTGCTGCTACCTCTGAATCTTTTTATTCTCAGTCACCCATTTAACTGAAAATTGCTTAGAAATCTTGGTGTTCATGTAGGAGGTAGACATTCATGTACTATAGTAACACTCTCACAGCTATAGACTCGTTATGCATTGGCAGTGGGAGGACACACTTTTACAGGCGTCTCCCCGTTACGCAAAAAAAATATGGTGCTCAAATACTTATGGCATTAGGCAGTCTAAACTGGATTGTATGTCCCTGACAATTATGTTTTTCTCAGCTCATCACCTATAAAAGAGAGATAAAATAAAATATAAATCTGCCTAGCACATTTTGTGGAGAAATGAATATTAATTGTGGTACTACTATGCAAACCAGCATCACAGAAATTTTATAGCCAAAATGGACTACGTAATTATTGTCTGAGCTTGACACAGGTCATTGGACTTTTATTATTTAACTCCCCCTTTCAGTTCTGTGATTCTGTTGAATCAGAGTAAACACTTTAGACAAATATTCAGATTTTATTTCAAAGTCCTCAGTGAGGTTCTCCCACCATCCACGATGACTTGCTGCCACCAATAGCTAATTAATCCGCTGCACACTTTGTAGTTTCTTTCTTGCTCTAGTTCAAAGTAATTACAAACTGTGCTTTTGTTACCCTTTATCATTTACTGAACAAAGAGGGCAGCTTCAGGAACTTACCATAAGGGGTGTCTTCTGTTCCTCTGGCCATTCTCAAGGCTCTTCTGTGAACCAACAGAACACAAAGACAGTTCTCTATTTCTGCTCTGGGTTCCTTCTCTAAGGACCACATCTCTACCACTGTTTCAGACCAGGAATTTATATTAGACTGGCTAAGTCCCAAGTCTTTTTGTTGAGTCACAGATTTCCAGGAGGGAGTAATCCATTCAGGGATTATGAACTCCATTTATTGCTTCAATATAACATTATATTTGCATATAATGAAATTCATATAATTTGTCTATGCTCTCTAACAAGTGAATATCAATGACATGTCTGTTATTTGCCATTTAACCTATTTTTGTGTCAGTTACAGTTGCTTCTGATGAGAACCTTATGGTTTTTTACATGTCAGAGTTTAAAAAAATGTATGCTTAATGACAAAGAGAAGTAGGGTCAAATAACAATTAATTAAACTGCAAATGGCAAAACCACACCATCATAATAACTCCCTGTTCTGTGGCTGATTAATCCATGTGGTTTACAAACAGCCTATGTTGATTTAGTACTGTCCAGGTTTCTTTGCACAGCACAATATCCAAAGCCATGTGGAAGCCTGACAGTACCCTATCAACCAAGCTTGGATCTTTCCAAAAGCTAATTTTTAGTGAGATCTGCTTTCCATAGACAGATGTGGATTGGCACCAATTGCACTGAAGTACTGCAAAGATGACTGCAAAGGGTTATTAGAAGATTCGCTATTCAAGATTGCTGGTTGATGGTAGTGGTGTTGGTATTCCACTACTGATATATATAACCACTATCAATATCTAATTTTGTAAATGTGAAAATGTGGTTTCTATTCATGACCTTACATGAAACTGTGAAATTTGCTTTTTTCATACCAGCACAGACACAGTGTAAAGCTGGAAAGGGACAGTGAATAAGATATAAACACAGCCAAAATTAAGTTGTTTTACTGTAAGCTAAGCATCTGAAACACTTGCATTTGCAATGCAAGGCCTGACAAGGTGAGACAAGTTCTCTGCAAAACTGCTGTCACTCCACATTCCCAATTCCAACATGAAGTGCTGAACCAGATTTTCAGATGCTGAAACTTGGTGCAACTCCACAAAATCTATCTAATTTAAGACAAAAGTGCTAACTCAAACACAATGAAGAACTTCTTCGGCTTGTAATGCAGACTTTATGATGGTCATAAACAGATCTGAGAATATGGAGTTGGGAAAGAGCAGCAACCTTCCTCATGCAGAAAAGAAAATAATATCTTCATGTTCTGTAGTCAAGGATACAGCAGAATATAGGATATAGAAGAATTAAGATAAATCCTTGGTTCAGATGAAGTAGAATATTTCTTAAGTAGTTTGGAAGGAAAACAGGTTTAAAAAAAATAAAGAGGTTAGATGTAGATAAGCAGGCAGTCAAATTTTTTACTTTTATTAAAGGAGAGCAGCAATAAATTCCAAATAAAATAACATGTTTTTCAAATAATCAAAATTTTCCTTTTCCTTGGTTTATCGAGGGTTCCTGCTCCTCAGCATGAGCACTGAACTGCAAAGGCTTGTCCTTCTTGCTTTTTTGTTTGCCTTTGGCCCTTGGTGATCGATCTTAATAAGAGAGTTTGAGTGTATTGCTCCCTTTGCACCTTTTCCTTCCTTCTCTGCACCTACTTTATGATCTGGTAGTGAGGGTATTCTTTTATAAAGTGGTAAACAGAAGTCTGATCCATCTCAGTATGAAAAAGAAATTGAGCTGAGGTCTAAAATAGCCCAGGCAAGTACAAAAGCTATTAAGCAAAAGACAGGCAGCAAAAAATTCTCCAGCAAACTTTTTCCCTTTTTTTTGTAAAACAGAATGGGTTCAAACTTGGCAGGCTTCCTAGCATGGATTAGGAGTGATAGGAATGAAAAGAAGTACCAAATATGCAGTTTTGAACCAAGTATCTCTGCTTTAAAGGCAGGCTGAACCTTGACACACATTTGCCATGGAAAACTTTAAGAAATCTTTGCTCACCATCTAGGTTTTCCAGCTTGTTTTCGATTGTACTTATCCCTTTCCTCTGTCTCTGAAGGGACAGGTATCTCAGATGTTCTGAGTCACCATGCTGGCACTGAATTTTTGGGTGTTGATATTACTAAATTTTAGGGTACTAAAGCACAGATTGTGATGATTTTCCTTTGGGCTGAAATAACTTCTGCATCTGACATTTAGGTATTTACACCATTTGAACTCATACTTATGAACTAAAATCTCTGGGTTTAAGAGATTCCTAAAAAAACCCCAAACAATAATCTATGAATAAATTTGCTTTAAATTTGTCTTCTAAAGTACTTTTTCCATAATAGAGTTCAAAGTTGTTAGAGAACCAAAATGAGCAAGATTTTCCCATTGAGATCTGGCTCACTGGCCCAGCAACTAGCAGGCCTGATGGAATCAACTTCTGCCACATGCTGTTGCTTTATCAATACAGGATAAAGGAAAAAAAAATTCTAAAGAGCCTCAGATGTTCTTAAACTATTTGTTTTACATTCAGTGTCAAAATAATTATTTTCTTAAAAGTCTTTAGTGACATCCCTCATGTATGGAGAAAGTGATTACAGTTGAGAGAGAGTCCTTTGGAAAAATATCAAGGAGCATTTCTTCCAGTATAATGCATTGCCTAATATGTCAGCTACTCAAATTTCATTAAAGCTGGTTCTATCTCCTGCAGAGGTTTATACAGAACTATGGCATGGCCAATGGTTACAAGAAAAGCAGCTGACAAAACTATTTAACTACAATACACTGTGCAGCTACTGGAACTGCCATTAAATGTTCACAATATTTCTTTGTCAACATCACTGCTCTTTTTTTGCCTGTGACTTTTTTTCTGCCTGTTGATGTTACTGAATTGCAGAACTTCCCTATTTGCTCACATACTTAAAATGGGCAGTCTGGGGTTTTTTTTGGTATAAATATTCTATGGTACAGGGGAAGTTCTGGAGGGTTGAATTTTTTTGTATTGCTGCAAAAGCAACAGTCAACACATTCACGTGTATATATTATGTAGGGGCAAAGAATAAAAAATTAGCAATTTTTTTTGTTTAATCTCTGCTTCTTTCTAGTTGAATCATAGGCCCTTTAAAAAGAAATAACAA
Source organism: Coloeus monedula (assembly GCF_965178545.1). Taxonomy (NCBI): domain Eukaryota; kingdom Metazoa; phylum Chordata; class Aves; order Passeriformes; family Corvidae; genus Coloeus; species Coloeus monedula. Next base: position 11,513,830 of record NC_138781.1, read on the forward strand.
GATTTCAATATGGTTAGCTTTGGGCTGCTCTTAATAGCCATAGAAAATTTACATTTGGAAAAATGATAATAAAAATAATTAGAAAATAATAAAAAATAAACAAAAAAATCCATCCCCTTCCTTTATTAATGAGAAGCAAAAGATGGGTACTCTCACCTTTCATGCATTTCCTACATTTTATCTAGTGACTCTTAGGAGATCCTTGTAAGCCTGCATGAATCTGGACTTCTCTGTGGGTGACATTTTCCCTGGAAATTTGAGGAGAAAATGAAAGAACAGCATGCAGAAAATGAATATTTGTAAGAGACCTACATTATTCAACAACTCCTTGTACTCATGTAAGGGATTTTTTCCTGAAAATAGCTGTAGAGGACAAGAACAGAGCTGAATGGGGACTTGTGGATCTTTCTATGAACCACTTAGCCCCAAAGCTTACTAAAGCATTTGTCCTGGGAATGTTTGACAACTATTTCAAGGACGGATATCCAAATCGTACAGTATTATTCATGTGAAGCTGTTGCTACTTTTACCTCAGAGTAGAAAGGACAGATTACAGAACATTCTTTTCCATAGAGTGAGAAGGGAAGTAAATGGACAAATGTGAAGCTATCTGGAGAAGGAGTGAGTTATTATTTATTTTCTTCACATTCTCTGGGGTTTTTTTCAGTGTTTCCGGCCAGGACAGGGTCAATTTTTGCAATATCCAGGAGAGGCATGACCAAGATCCAGAGGTTATTCCACACGACTTCATGCCATAAGCAGGGATGGGATAAGGGGTCCTTTCCAGGCAGGGAGTGAGAAGGGAGCAGTCAGGGGTAAGGTTGTGTCCTACATGGTGGGTGTGAATCATTTGCCTCTCTTGTACACTCTGTTATCTATATTGCTGCTGTTACTGTTTCTTTCTTATCTCATTGCTGTTCCCAGTAAATTGTTCTTATCTCAGCCTGTGACCTTTGCCTTTCATGCCTCCAATTCTCCTCTCCAGCCTGCCACAGAGGAAGGGGGGAGTGAGTGCCTGGTTTGGAGTGTTTCATTGGGAACACTAAATTGGGGAATACCATTCCTAAACCATGACACATTTTTAATTTGAAGGATTTTTAAATAATTATAGACTACATGAGAATTTGGGAACTTTTGTAGAAGTGTTTAATTCTCCAGTGATTGTGGACTGGAATTTAAACTACCCAGGCACTTGCTGAGAGGCACTACCTAAACTGCAGAGAGATTGTCTGCCAAGCATATTAATATCCAAGGCCATGGACATCAGCTTTATATTGACTTTAACACATGCATGGTCCATATTTGGAAAAAGTACTTTTTACTCCCTTGGGATTTTTATATGAGATTGTACATGAATTTTACGGGAAAGCACAAAGATTTTTAAATGAAAATATAATTTCTCTGTATTACAGAGGCATCCAAGGCCTCTTCCTTTGCCACTGCAAAACACAATTTTGGTTTCATCACAAGTTTTTAGACCTAGTCTGGAATAGATTGAAGGTCTTCCTTGACCTTACAGAAAGCAAATTTTCCTTTCCTAATTTAATGCCATTACTTTCTCAAACTTTTATGTTCATAATTTATGGTATTTTAATATGATAATACGTGGCTGTATTGAAAACAAGGCTCCAGTTCAAATCTAAGTAATTAGTATATAACATAGACATATTGCAATACAGAATCCATAGAAGCCCAAAAGTGGAGGAAAAGGCAGAAATTCTCTATTTCATTCCCAAGAAAATAGCAATTATTTTTTGTAGAAATAAAGACCTAAGAATGTAAGTGAGAAATGCTTTAGGAGAAAAGAATAAATTAATTGATTTTTTTTTCCAAACACAGGAAGTTTTATTTACTTTCAGTTCTCTTTAATCTGTGGTGGATTTTGGCTCTCATTGTTGGTCATTGCTTTTACCTTGGTTTACAACTGGCCCCTGGGAATTTCTTGACTAGGCTTCATTAGCTGCACTTCAGTAATTAACTGCCTTGAACTCCACATACTGTTGCCACAAAGTACTTGTGTAAGAACCCATGAATGAGCTACTGAAGAAGATGAACTTGAAGTCAACAACTTGGTGGCTTGGTTGTTTCAACAGTGTCACATGGAACAACATTTTATCTTTCAGCAGACTCCTCTCTCACTTTGGATTATTCCCAAGGACTATTATAAGGCTGTTCCACCTCACGTTTCCATCAATAAACTGCACTGAATATAGCAGACAACCAGGCTTAAAAGAGAGCCTCAGAGGATACCACTACTCACTACTGGCATCAGGAACACTACTTTTGGACTGTCAGTCACGATGACAAATCATATCTCCCCAGTCTCTCTACTGCATTTTTATATCACTTCTTTTCCCATGTAATTCATAAATCCTTACTTTCTGGTAAGTCTTTTATGTGACACTTTATCAAGTGCCATTTTATGAGTCTGATAATATAACACATATCTTTGATTCCCTTCTATTAGGTATTCCTGTGACAGGAGAAGATTATTTTATTTATTTATTTATTTGTTTATTTATTTATTTTCAAAAATAAGCTAAGCAGGCTGGGAAACAATCAGAAAAGGGGAAGGAGAAGGATAAGAAAGAAATTTCTTGTAAAGCAAATCCTGAAAGGAGGTAATAGTTTGAAAAGACAAATGTCTAATTGAGGACAGTGTGAAGGAGGAGAGACAGACAACTTTAAAAAAAAAAACCAAAAAACAAAGGCTATAGGGAGTACTTGGAAGGAAAAAAAACACTAATAGAAACAATCTGAGAAAAAGCTTCTTTCTTCCTAATACTGAGCTAATTTAAGATATTTTTACTTCTTCATCTGACATCTTTCCTCTGGGAGTTCTAAGGTAGAAATAAAAATGTTTTAGGGTCATTCCATTTGATCATAACAAACAGGCTTGTTTGAAAGAGGAAGGCAATTAAACAGACATGCTTGTTTATATTAATACAACTGTTCTCCTTGTCAAATAATCTTAGTTAAGTCAGCTAAATGATTTCACAGCTGATTATTGGCTCTTTGAAAAAGAATGGAGACAGTCTGCTTCCTAGTATTAACGCATCTAACAATCGATACCTTTGGCCAAAGCCAGGCAAATTGCCAGCAGGTGCTGCACACATTGATCTGCCTTCTCCCAGGAATGTCTCCAGTCTGTAACATGCCTGGTTTCCAGCTGGTGATCTCTGGAGGCTGCTGACTACGTTGCCTCATGGGCACAGGCATCCTCAGGCTGGTGGCAGGACCAGCTCCCATGGCTTTACAGAACTGTGGGGGGGTTGAAAGGCTGTCAGGAGGCGTTTTCTGCTGCTGTGTAGAGCTGCACAAAGACAAGGGGAGGAAAAGCTGAGTGGCAGGTAAGAAATGCAAGTGAAAGTGAAGTGACTGCAAGCTGACACTGAATTTACTACATTTACTTTCCCTGTGCTGTTGCACTCACACTGTAACAGAGACAAGGCACTCCACCACCTTTGGGGAAGGAGGGGTTGTGTCAGGGAGTCCACATCCTTATCACCCACTCTGGGTCATGAGTCCTAGCATCCACAAGTACCTGACATTTAAGTCCTTCCATGTGCCTGCCTGGTTTAATTTTAATTCCAGCCAGCAACTAAGGAACACACAGCTGCTGGCTCACATGCTCCTCTGTGGGATGGGGAGGAGAATCAGGCAAGGAAAAAAAACCCTCGTGGGTTGAGATACAAACAGTTTAACAATTGAAATAAAATAGAATATAATCATATTAATTATACTAAATTATAATAATACTAATAGTGATGATAATAATAATAATAATTGCAATTTAAAAAAATAAACCACAATTAAAAACACAAGTACTGCACAACACAGTTCCTCCCCACCTGCTGACCAATGCACAGCCTGTCCTGAGAAGTGCTTGATGGCTCACTGCCAACTCCCCCCAGTTCATGTACTGAGCTTGGTGTTTTGAGGTATGGAATATCCTTTTGGCCAGTTCAGGTCAGATGTTCTGGCTGTGCTTCCTCCAGGAATTTTGTGCACCTCCTCACTGTCAGAGCATGGGAAACTGAAAAGTTCTTGATTTAGAGTAAGCCCTTAACAACAACTAAACCGTCACCGTGTTATCAACATTATCCTTGTGCTGAATCCAAAACACAGCACTGTGCCATCCACTAGAAAGAAGATTAACTCTATCCCAGCTGAAAGCAGGACAATGGCCCAAGGCAGAGGTGTATCTTGGTCTCTAGAGAAAAGAATGTGTCCTGGAGCTGTCAACACAAGTAGACTTTGCATATAGCAGGAGAAGGTCTCTGATCCCTTGTCTGTGTAACTCTGCTGTTGGCAATGTTGAGATAAATTAAAAACCCTTTCATTTGCCAAAAAAACAAATTTTATTTATAATTTTTATCAAAATTTCAGCACATTTAAAACTAACTTGATCAATACATTGCAAGATAATGTGTTAATAACTAATTCATCTTTATAAGACAGATAATGAAGAATCACAAGGCTATTCCTAGAGTCAGAATAAATATTGTTTTAACCAAACTGCTGAATTGTTGGGTTCCAATATGTTTTTATTAAAACATCTTTATATTATTTCTAAATGGAGCCTTAATATATAATTCAATTACAAGATCAGTGTGAAAGGATAGAAACTGTTCTTTAATACTAAGTTTTAATAATATTCTGAAATTAGCTAGTGGAGCACAACTATGAAGATGGATCAGATAGATAAAGAAAGGACTAGAGCAAAAGTAACATGAAACACATAAAGGGAGAGAGGAAGAGCAGTTCATCTATATTTATTTATTTATTGAGCTCTGCCTGTGTTTGCTTATATACTGAAAACACTTTATAAGAAAATGTTTTCCTCTACTCTGCAAAGAAAAGGCCCAGTACTCAATGGAATTAGATAATGGGCCAGACATAAACAGTATATAAGATCCTCAGCGCTTACAAAAGAAAAGAAATAACTTTAAATATCCAAGAAAAACTACAGGTAAACCAACTTGAATTTCTCTGTTAAATTTCAATTATTTCTAGAAGAATATACTACAATCACCTTTGTCTTAGATTACTATACCAGCAATGACAACTTATCTCAATGGAAGAATGGTTGCAATATGGCACTATCAAGAGTCAGTCAGTGCAGAACAAGTGGGTCTATCTGGTTTGCAACCAACATCAAAGAAAGTCTGCAGGCTTATCAACTATAAACTCCTTCTGAAAGGTCTGGCAGACTATGGTCCTGAACATGACAGAAGCCTTTAAGTGTTCTTAAGACATTTCTTTGGGAGGAAAGAATAAAAAGTCCCTTTGGTGAGGGTTAGTCTGGAAGCAGTGTCAGAAAAAAAATTAACTTGCCTGAAAAAGCCCAACTTATCCGAACTTTGAGTATTAGATTTTGGGGAGAATGGTTTTCATTTTTCTTCTTGTTAAAATGAAAAAGACTGAAAAATAAAGAAAAAGCAGGAAAATAGAATAAGCGCTTTGAAAAATATGCAAAAATGGCCAAGTGGATGTACTTCCAGGTTTGTGCATGTTCCCTCAGTTAAGAATGATTTTACAGCCAGATGACAAAGACCCTGACAATAGGGCTTAATGACAAAGCACATGAAACCCTACCCAAGGCAGTTTGACTGGCATTTCAGCATTATTGTATGCAATGAGAGCTTTCCAATCAGCCAGAACAGTGGGATCCACCAAGGAATCATGATCAAGTAGCTATTAGGCCAAATGGTATTGTCAGAATTCCACAATTTATGCAGCTTCTTTCAGAGAACTGAGTCCTGAAACTTCTAAATATCAAAAGGGTTCAATATCGAATAGAACATGTATTTAAGGAAAATTGGCCCCCAAATTGCTATGCTATTGTCATTTGTTCTTTTCCAGTTCACTTAGAGGGTAAAGTGGAGACTATTTTTAAAATTCAATATGAAAAAAATTACAACTGAAGTTTCTTTAGAAAAAAAGTTCATTTAACCAGCTGCATCTTTCTTTTGTGTTCTGCTCAGATGTTAACTTGGATTATAGCGTCAATGTTTCTCATGCTTTTTTGTTGTCTGTCATTTACGTTTTGGAAAATTTAGCACAATTTTAGGTTTGCACTGATTTGTACTCCTTTGGCCAAGCCTGAGCCCCTCCAAACTCTTCTGGAAATGTACCACATCCACAATCACTCTGGCAAAAGTCTGCCTGGATCCCTTTCAACTAACACAAAAGCTGTGCAGCATGTTATTTAATGCTTTATCCTTTTCTCATTTGAGTCTGCTGCAGAGCTCCAACTGACTTTGCTGAGAGCTAAAAAGAATCCCAAATGCCAAACTGATTTGACTTTAATAAGAAGATTTTGCAGTATGCAGCATAATCCATCTTTACACAAGTGTGCACTCTGATGCTCTGCCTGTCCCCTGTTCAGCTGGACTCCTCTCACTGGCCACTACGTCCAGGGGATGCTGACACTCAATTTCTCTCTCTGCAGCACTGCAAGTATTTCAAACCACAGCCAGGAAAAGGCTCTTGGATTCGGGAGAGACAACAATGTCTCACATGAGGGTAAAGGAGCATCTCACACACAAGGCTTTTTCTGGGCATTCATGTAGAAGCTTGTCACAAACTGCTGCTCAAATATTCAGCAAAAAGAACTGAACAGTTTTACAACCTGAATTACAAACTGTGTTGTACAAGTTGGAGCCTTATTTGGCATAGGAGACTTATAAGCTGTTTGTGATACTGTCCATATTTGCCTCATAAGTGGCTATGTATCTACAAGAATAGTAAGGGGAAAGGACCACATTTAGGAATGGTCCAAGGTACATTTCTCATATTTGAATAGCTTGCCTGGGAATTCACTTATCCCACCAGGAAACAGGCCCATTACAAGACAAAAGCAGTTCCTTCCTTGCATGGATCCATTTATATCTGTATCAACGTGACTGCTAGAGAAGGTAGAAAGCCTGAGAGTGAAGCAAATGGAAAGGAGTGCCTCAAGATGGACCTTTTGTGCACCCATCTGCAAGCCTGCATCTTTATCATATGGAATCTGGGGGAAGAGATGTGAGTAGGGAGTATAGAGTCAGAGAGAAGGCACCTTCATTATTGAGAGCCCCACTGTTTCTGCATGAGCTTCCTGCAATAAAGGTGCAGTGTGAAGAAACCCTCTTCAACGGTCAGTTGACTAAAAGGAAGAATCAAAGTTTAATCTTTGATTTCTTGTAAGCTAAAATTTTTTGCATGAAAATAAGCAACAATATTGAAAAAGGTTTACCAATATAAGCAGACTATTTTATAGATTATTTCAATCATTTATGGCACTCAGCAGCTTTAAACTTCATACCTTGAATGCTGGGACATTGTATCACCATATTCTGGCTTCCCATAAGACCACATGTATTATCATAATTTAATAATCAGAAAAACTAATAGACTCTTAGATTCTCACTCTTGTTAATGAAACAACTTTAATTTCTCTAAGAGAATTAAAATTACACATTTGCCTTCCAGACAGTTTTAACTGTGCATTTAAAGCATCCTTCCCTCCACAAATACCTTATCCTTTTTGCAAAGCACTAGTTACTGTAAATGATACAGCTTTACTGAGTGTTGTTAAGATCTCCAAATGCTGTACAAATGGTACACTGCCTAACCATGCTAATTAATAATTATATTTTTCAAATATTATTCCTCCAAAGTGAATGATTTTTAGGGTGGTCTAAGGCACATTTCTAAACCAGACTTTAAAATCAGCCAGATTGCTTCTGCAAGAAAAGATCAGTGGCACATTCCCCTCTTGGCCCCCCAGGGAATGTTCACTTTGCGCTCTGGAGCTGCCAGGGTTTATACTTTTGAAAATAAAAGGAAATATAAATCAATTACTAATGAATGCAGAAAGACAGAAAGAAGATTCTTGCACCTTTTCCCAAATGAAAGCCCAGAGAAGAATTCGTATTAAAAACCAATTCCAAGTGGAATCATCCTGGTTTTTATTGGCCTTTACTTATATAGATGTGTACAAAGCAGTTTCACGTTAAGTCTCCCAAAACCATCACAAAAGAGGCAAGTCTCCTTTCAATGGTAAGTTAATGCATTGCAGCACTGTGGCCATGAAGGTTGTGTCATCAGTTACAGAAATGTTGTCTGCAGAGGGTATCATATCAATTGTTTTGTTTTCTTTATTAGCCTCATGCAAATATGAAATCAGAGACTGCTGATCCAGAGCTGCAAAGGCCCATCACTTACCCAAATGTGCAATAAAACCTACTTTAATTAATTTTATTGTCTGTCTCCTAGAGACAGAATGAAAGGGTTAGAAAAATGTGAGCACCTCCAGTTAAAGAGGCATTTGCTTGTATACAAGGACTAACAGCCTGATAACAACTGCCTGGGTGAGCTGGAACCAGCCACAGATGGTGCTGGGCTTGCTCATGAGGTACTGACTGGTGGCAGAGGGGAGAAGTGGCAGCCAGAGGAAATGCTCACTGGGAAAGAGATAAATTAGGCTGTGGATTTGGGATCCGCTTACTAGATTTTAAAGTAATTCTTTTCCAGTAAAGACATCATCTTCAAAATAGTCTTCTCTTCACTGGGATTCACTTTTCCTCTCCTCCAGTGCAGACAGCAGTGGCTGGTTACATTTTTGGAAACTGTTTTGGTCTATTAACAAAAAGAATGAAATGGAAATATCATAAATGAAGAAGTTAATTTTGCACAGGCTGTGCTGCTGGTCACAAGTTCTTTGTGAGAGGTACGATGTTATTGATATTCATGCAGAGACACTCAAGGTAGAGCTTGTCAAATGATGTGATGATTAATGAGGATGAAACAGGTAAGTAGCCATTACTTTTGTCAGTAATCATTGGTGTAAACAGCAGGAAGAAAGGACAGTGCTTAGAACGGGAAAACACATAAAAGAGGACTCATGGAAAGAAATTAAATAATTTAATTTCTTTTATATAATTATTAGTAAGTGAGTTTTGCTGGACAAAACTCCTAGTTGCAAATTCCGGTGGGGTGCTGATTGATATTTGTGTATACACAAAGTGTCCCTGTCATTAAGGTAAGTGGATGTTTCCCAAACTCAGTAGCAAAGGTTCCATCACATATGTCATTTCAATATGAGAAACATATTATCAAAAGAATAATTTTGTATTTCAAAGGAGATTACAGTAAGTTTTCTTTTATTCTTGTAGATGTAGTGTTGCAGTCTCCTCTTGCAACTTCCTCCAAGTCTTGATCTCCAAGCAGAAGATCATGGTGTGTGACTAAGGTGGCAATACTGGTTGGCATAAAACTAAAGCTAAAATATTTATCTTGTAGATGAACTTGAATAAATATCTACTTGATGAATAGAGGAAAAGGAGGAGCAGACATTGACAGTAACAGCACTGTTTGGTTGGAATATCACACTGTTCACTAGTCAACAGTTTAAAAGAAAGTAAGCAGATAAAGAAACAAAAAGTGATTTGGCCTGGTGATTTTCATACTGCCCCATGGAGAAAATAAAGGACTAATTAAATTCCCTAACTCAATAAGAATCAACTTTTCTTCTATGAAAGATATTTATTTGTTGAAAAAATGAAAAAAGCCCATGAAGCTAAAGGAGATATAGTGTTGTGTTGATCTCAAGAAAATATACAGATAAGGATCTTAGTCCTTTTTTGTCTCCACGTTAATGAATACAATGCCATTCAATACTTCTTTTTGCCTTTCAATAGTCCCTTCCAAAAATATTGGCTATATGTAAATGAAAGTAAGTTATCACACAGCTGAAACATTAGAGAATGTGAAGATTAAAGTGGGATACTCAAACAAGGGTCACAAGAAGGTCATTGTGTGCTGTGCTGTGCTGTGCAGCAATCTCTGCTGCTATACTGGCCCACTCTTGTTACTTTTTCTAGCACCTTCACTGGAAATACATGTGAAGCAAGGAATACATCTGCATATCTATAAGAATTGCAAAGAATGTCATGCAGTGATTAGAAACAATCTTTTCTATCTCCAATTAGCCAGATACAACATTTTAGCATATTCTGAACAGGACTGTATCCGGCAATGTGCAAACTCTGTTTGAAACATCTCAACAAGTCTCCAGTTCAGAGTCTGAGAGATGATAGAAATCTCCCACAAAATTATTTATCTGTACTGCACAGACTGAAGCTAGCTTTGTCTTTTTTATTTGGGACAGTTTAATCAGATGTCTTTGAATATCCTGGGTAGAATAAAGTAAGCTTAATAAACATGCACTGGTTGAAAACTTCTTTGTAAGAGCTCAGTATTTGTTTCCCTTTCTTAATGCCTTTGAAAGAAACCATTTGAAGCTCTGTGGTGTCTGAACTTCTCCTGCACTGAAGTGCATACAGAGATGAGAAGAGAAGCCAAGCTGACTATTGTGATCATGCTTTTCTTTTTGGCTTGAGAGATAAGGCTCCACAGAAATCTGCCATGTGGTACTGAATTTAAGAAGATGAGCAAAGCAGCGGCACGAAGCTTCAGGCTTTCAATAACACTGCTATATTTATATGATGATAGAATAACAGTAAGGAAAAAGCCTCTGCCCCAGTAAAAAATAGAGGCACTAATCCTGTACCACTGAGTACAATGGGAGTTTTGTTATTTACATATACCGAATGCACAGCACAGAGAATTCCATACTCTACCAAGTTCAGTGCACTCAGATATGAAGGTTAAAAAGACATTCAGTGTCAACGCCTCTAACACTCACATATCGAGATTTTGGCAGACTTTATACCACTTTTTTCTTTCTCTCTACAGTTTAAAAATCTAAACTAAGCAAATTTATCCAGACCTTGTTTCAGGCTTTTTTATCAAATGAACCACATTATGACTTTACTTACACTTAGTCACTCCCAAAACCAGTTTCATTAAAGTAAGTTGTTCTACCTACATTTGAAAAAATGCATAACATTGCATATATTTACATTTGCAAAAGTGCATATATACACACACATAATTTTATTTATATATGTATAGTTTGATACACATATAGACAACATATTGAAAGTGACAGTTTTTTATATATATTGCCTGTCTTTCAGGGTTTTTAACCTGTGATGCAACCCTAGGCAGTATTTTGGAAATCAACATATTCTAGTTATAGAAAGATGTTAGCTTTTGAGATTTAAATTAATATTTTAACAATTTCATAATTCATAAAATATATGGAAGGAGTCAACGAGTCAGCAGAAATTTCTTTCCCACATTGTTTGAAGTATTGTGGTCAAGTCCAGAGAGTGAAAACATATCAAAAAGGGCTAAAGTACTACACAGATCAATTTGAACTTAGAGCATTTCTTAGTCCTGCCTGTGCATCATCTTAAAAATTCAATCTAAGGAATTAACAAATAAATTGTTACAAAAAAACAGGTAATGTAAAATTCTTTATAAGCAATCTATACAATTCCAGCTAGCACTGAATGACTCATTTCTTATTTTAATGTGAATTGATACTGCATAGCAATTAAAACACTGGCTTTAATGTTTCTTCACAAAATTATGAGAGAAGCATATAGGAATAAAGTAGCAATAGAAAGGGGTAGTGCTGTTTTTCCAGTTAGTAAACCAATCTAGTTTTGTTCATCTACTCCTTAAGATTTCTACCTCTTGATGTATTTCCAGAAAAGTAGGAAATTACTTTTAAATACAAGAAAAAAACCTTTTTACTCTAAGAGTTCTGAAGCTGGATTCTCAGAGAGGTTCTGAAGCCTTCAGCCTTGGAGATATTCAAAACCTATCCAGACAAGGTCCTGAGCAACCCACTCCAGCTGACATTGCCTCAAGCTGGGACACTGGACTAGACAAACTCTTGAGGACCCTGCCAACCTCACCCATTCTGTAATGCTGTGGTTTTTGCAAAATCAGTCTGGTGTAGATTAGTAGCACTGGATGAAAACAAACACTTGTTACCTTTTGGATGGGATATATCCACTTGAGTATTAAGATATCAAAGGGAAAGCCAGTCACTAAGGTTCACTTCCTAGAGGGAAACAGGCATCCATTCTACCCAAAGGTGATAGCAAACACTCGTTATGTGAATAAACATACACCTCAGACATGACTATTTCTCTTAATAATCCTAAAGTCTGATATGAAATAAAATGAGCTCTGGCCATTTTGCAGAGGTTTGAGCTACAAGTCAGAAAGAAACTCCATAGTGAACAAATACCAAACCACAACTTCAAAAAACCTAGGCAAAACAAAATTTTGAATAGCCAAGGAAAATTAAAAATAATAAAGTTTAAAAACCCCAAATGAGTGACAACAAATAATGCAAGAAGACAGTTGGCTTAGAAGAAATATGTGTGTGGAGTTTCACAAAATGGGGGAGGGATACGTTGTTGAGAAAGAGGTGCAAAATTGGTGTGTGGAAGCAGGCTCTATATTTCAGTACTCAGGTATACAGGAAATGGGAGGTATAGAGGGGATATGGGGCTAGTCTTACTTCAGAGCCCCTTTCCCAAATTCATGGTGGCTGTATATGCAGGAAAATGGGTTCTAAAATAAATTTTCCCTTTACCACTTGTAGAGATGTACAGCCTTCAGCTTTGCTTAAAGCAGGTATCAAAACCTTGTTGGGGTGGTTGTACATAAACTACATGTAGTGTATATGAACTTAATGCAAACAAGAACTGAACGTATGATTCTAAACAAACAAGAGTAAGACTGAAGCACTATTTCCTGCTGATATGTTTCTTGTCTGATATAATTTGTTTTCCATAACCTATCCAAGAAGATTTTTGTTTATCATGAACCACCCAAATAGAGTTTGATTTCTATGTGCCAATTTCACTATCTATAAGCCAAATAACATCTTACCCTATAAATGGTCCCACTGCAGTGATGTGGTTCTTGAGGTGTCCTGCACAGGGCCAAGAGTTGGACTCAGTGATTCTGATGGGTCCTTTCCAACTCAGTATATTTTATGAACCTATGATTCTATGGTTCTATTAGGAGAGCACTATGTTATCAGAATATTTACATTGCAATCCAAAGGTTTTATGTACAGAAAATGTTTTTTAATCCTGGGGGTCTTTTTGAGGCAGAATCACATCTGGATGGAGATTTCATTTCAGCCAAGAGTGGGCAGAAGACTGTTTCTGTTCAACTTGCCAGATCACATAAACCCAGAGTTTATGCTCATTTTGTCTTCATAATGGAACAACAAATAAGACCTGTGGAAAAACAAATAGTAGCTGTTTTGCCACAAAATTATAATAACATGGACAGACTACTCCATCCAGGTTCTTCTGATGAAAAGTAAACATAGTTTTATTGACAGCTCTAAAAAATCAAATTGAAACCTTACCATGTGAATACTCATGTAGTTATTTGTCCTAATCTTGGGCTTTAAAATTGTATTTAATTTACTACTGAACACTGGCCTCTTTGCAAGCTGCCGACAGCACCCCGCCAGAGCGGACAGTGCTGCCCAAGGAGAAGAGCATGAAGGCTGGAGATGACAGAAGGTCTGAGCTTGTATCTGCATTGACCATCTCAAATGCACTTCCTCAAGGGCCTCCCCATCCTACCATGGCCCAAGACCCATTCTAGCCACCCAGGGATCAGTCCCTGTTGCTGGTCTCCATCTCCCCACAGCCCTGCCCTGCCTGGAAACTGACCCTGCCAAGCTCAGCCTACCTGCAGGACGATGTCCCAGCTGGGGCTGGCCTGGCCCTGTCCCAAAGGAGATGTCCAGTGCCTGGGGCTGCCCCCACACCCTGCCCTGCTCCTGGCTGGGCTGGGACACACCCTGCGAACACACTTCTCCCGACAGATTCCTCATGAACTGCTCACTTCCCCTTACTTCTTACTTGTGACTGTTTGTTTGATCCTGCTCCTTTGTGCCTGGATGACAAAGTGTATACAGAACCAAGTTTGTCATTGAAGAAAGACAGAAATATTAAATATGTCCTTCTTGCACATTCATAATGCCTTTGGTGTACAAACAGCCACATGGAGAATCACCTGGCCTCAAGGAGTCATGGGAATTGTGAAAATAATGTGAAAATAAGAACAAAAATGAACAACGCAGGTGATTGATCCCAAAAACCCTGGGAAGCCACCAGAGCCCCTGCTCCACGGATGAGCACGGTGCTGGCACAGGGGCAGCAGCCAGTGGCCAGTGGCTCGTATCCCAGAGAGTGGCAGCCTTGAGAGCAGCCAGGCACTGCTGCTTTGCTGTAAAACCTGTTTGCACAGGACACATCAAGCACACTGCTCCAGGTTCTCAAGCTCTGTCTCAATGCTTTCTGTATCCACTGAGAAAGAAAGTATATTTTGACTGCCAAGATGTGTAAGATGTTTGTTACACAAGGACATTTAACCTCCTTCCACGCTGACATTTTATATACAGAAGTTTTGGAACAAGATTCCTCTTTAAAAGGGAATATCCAGTGAATGTTTATAAGGAAAGTAGAACATTAGCTAAACTTGTTTTCAAATGTTTTTAAAGAGACTACATAAACCACTCCTGTTTTCAGCAAGGCAAATATATGTATTTCTACACAGAATTTATAAGCATTGAAAATCATCTGGAAATTCGACACAGAAAGAAACATCCACTTCTTTGCAGGTGAAGACAAAAAAAGTTTTAGGCATGTTTATAGTACCCTCTGATGGAAAGAGGAAGCATTGCAACTGCACCATAACATCTATTTGCCTAACTATAAAGATAGAAAAGAAATATTTGGCAAACTTTGGTTATAAATAAAATAAAGTTATTCTTTAAAAGATTAGGAGTTTTATACATACACACACACACAAATCTTAATCAATAGAATAACCTCTTATTTAGGTTTGGCTTCCTCAAGGAAACAAACAAAACACATTATGAGTTCTACCATTTAATCAGGGGGAAACCTTCCCAAACACAGAATTTTACACTTTTCATTTTATACTACACCTATCTTTATTTCTGTTTCATAAGAATTAGAAAAAACGTGCTATTTTTAACATTCTGTGTATTATATTACCTATCAGTATTCATCCCATTTGTTTGTTCAGATGAATCACTAACATGCCTCAGAAACACTGGGGTCAAAATTGCAGAATGTCAAGCAATTTTTAGAAAAATGCAAACTGAAATCACCAGAGAATTAGCTTTAACAATTAGTACTCCCTTTAAGATTTAAAATATCAGAGCAAACTTGCTCTCATTTCTTTTTTTCTTCTCACTGACTCAGAAACAACTTCAGCTGTCATTACTAATTGGCAGGTCACTGAGAAGGTATTTTACACAGCAAGATTAGAAGGGTGAAAGTTTCTGAACTCTGACTAAAACTCAATTTCAGTGTCAAGCAAAGATTTTTTAAAGACAGAGTCAGCGCTCTCTGACTTTTATTACTTTATTCAATTACATTTTATTATTTTTCTATTGAATTACTTTTATTTGACTGAGGTGGGTAGGCCCTATTCTATAAAGCATTCAAGCTGTTGCCTAATTTTTTTTTTCTCTTGGAAAACATCACAAACAGATAACTAAATATCACTATACTCTTATGTGCAACAGAAACTTTAAACATATTGCTAAACATATTGTTAGAGTGAAGGAAATAATTTCCTTTTATTTAAGCTCATATATGTTCCAAAAAGAACTGTTAAAGTTATTACACTGATAAATGTAAATTTCTTTACCCAAAAGATACTGAGAGAAAGTAGAAAAAACATGTATTTTACTTACATTTATATATTCCAGCTTGATAGTGCGCAATCACTTTAATTGAAAGAATTAGTTTTTTACCACCAATTGTAAGCCTTTAGGGTGAGACTTCAAGTAAACTGAAGACAACACTTTTAGCGTTGCCATCATAACTCCATACTGCGGGCCAGGATGTCCCTCCTATTCTTGCCTGAAAAATAATGAAGAAAATCTGTGTCAGGATTTTCTAAAGGTATTCATTCTCTTACTGAGGTGGTCTAATAGCTCACCACTCTTCAGCACAATAATTTTCCTGCTTTCTCAATAAGCAGATACCCCAAAATTCTTATTTTTAGGTTTCCATGTGTTGGTTTTCTGCTGACTTAGTGAGCAGACTCAGCTCCTGCAGGAACCTGACAAGAACCAGGAATGGTACAAAGGAAGAAGGGGAAGCCTGTGCCTGAGCAGAGGAGAGGGCAGTTGTCAGGCTCTAGCAAAGGAGTGAGCTGTGAGATCAGACAAAACACATTGCTAAATTCACCCTAACTGAGAATTACCCATCAGCATACATTCACCTCCATGTTTATACTGTAAAAATTACACTGCAAGGTCTATGAGAGGAAAGATCAATCATTATATACATTCTACATGCTCACCTAATCCATTTGTAGGTCAGCAGCAAAAGAGAAAGGCACTAAAGATTTACTTTATGTTATCAAGCACAGCTCCATGAAAAATAAAGAAATAGGTGAGTGATCAAGTCCTTTCGGAAGTGGTCAGCAAAACTGCATTAACAGGAACTGGTATATTAGAATTAATGAAAACTGAGCATACAGAAATCCTGGGAGCTCTGGAGTTCCCAGAGAGGGCAGAACTGTGACTTTATTCAGTCAAGCTCAAGTCATTTAATCTTGGTTATGAGTACATCACCATAGAATGTACATGTCTGGAAAATTAAATGAAAGAGGTATATTGTCTGTGGAAGGACTTGCAAAGACCTTAGCAGACCTAACCTACTGAAAGCTATAAGTATTTGGAAAGGCTCATCATTTTCACTTATATGATAGGCATGTAAGAAAAGGAGTTACTCTATTGAAATGCCATCTAGGCTACAGAACAGGCCTGTTGCTTCTCTTACATATTTCGTTTATGAATGTGTGTCAAAGCCACAGTTACCAACAAACCTCCATTGCTCTAGGACCTGTAGAAACACATCATGGATTTGAAGAATGTGAAGCACTGACAAACAAAATATTATAAATTTGGGACAAAGGAAACACTTTCTACATTTTACAGACACGGGAATAAAGTAGGCAGTTTGAATGATTTGTTCAAGGTCTCAAAAGACATCTGCAGCAAAGCAAGAATTTTTATCATAAATTCATGAGAATCATTGAAATGAATCTTATATGACAAACAAGTTATACAGGTAATTCCTTCTCAAATAATACATTCTTTTATGTTGCTGTTCTACCCCAAGTAAGAACAAAGGAAGTATTCCTAATAAGCTCAACAGGATTTACATCAGTCTCCTGAAAAGTCCACCAGGAAAAAGACACTTTTAATTTCACAGATTACTAGAGGACAGTTTCATTGCCATGTATTGAAATTGCAATCTAAATAATTGATAGGGGCACAAGTAGTTTTAAGACTGCTTGTTAAAAGAAAACGGTTCACAGGCATTTATAGAAGAGAAATGAGTTTTATGAAATTGATTAACAGGTGTGATGCTTCTAAAATAAGTGCTACATTTTATAATATATCCCTTAAAAACTTCATTTAGTGTGCAGTGCATGAAAATCAAAATGAATATATACTATTATGGTGTATTCCCCTGACTCTTGGTGTTGGTATGCTGCTGTAACTGGCATCCTCAAATTCCTACCATAAATGCCAATTAAAACTATTTTGCAGAAAGAGGTGCATAACACTTTGACTTTTACAGCTCAGAAGACAAAAGATGATTAATTCTCTACCTGAAGAAAAGGATCAGCTTTAGCTATCCAACTAACAAGTGACTTTTTATCTTCTAAGAGCTGAGAAAATTCTCAGTCAAGACTTTTCGACTGCACGCTCGCACAAGTCACCTCTGTCGCGTAATGAAACATAGAATGCCATTTGCTACAGCAAGGACATGCAATGAAAAACTCTTTAAAAAAGATGTATTTTCAAGACACAGTTGTCTAGGATTTGGAAGTGATGCTGACCTCCAACATGGATCCCTTCTTTTTCTTATCCACATTTGAAAATTTAGGCTAAACTGTAGCACACAATTATCTCTGTGTTAACAAAAAACATACATGGAAACCAAACGAAGTCTTGGAAAATAAACTAAGGCACTGTCAAAGTCAGTGAAAAACGAAGACAGAAGAAATTATTACTTATGGCCAACAGTAAAACCTCATTGAAATAATAAGTACAAAATTGGATCATAAAAAGTTCTCAAAACATTGGGGCTGTTTAAAATCAGTAGTAGAAGATGAGAATCAGGCTTTCACAAGTTTATAATCTACATATAAAGTAATTCAAGTCATATTGTTTTTCTTCCCTACAAGTGCTGATAAACTCTTCATCAGGATGGCAAGTCCCGCTAGGCTCTGTCAGTCCTGTTATTTAATTCTAAATGAAGTATGTCTTATCAATTCATTCTATGACATGACCCTGGTCAAGGTTAGATGAGGGTCTAGCTATAAAAGTGCAGGAGGTAACAAAAAGCATTATTTTTCTGTAACAGACTAAGAAAGCAGTGATGTGCACAGAGGTAAAAATTCTTCCCTGCAAATACATTTCCCCAGATATGTTCCATTTACTCGCTAAGAGAATATTTTCATTCTTCAATAACATTATAAAATGCTAGAACATCATAGTAGGCTTTTTCTTTCCTGTACTTTTTAGAGATGAGATAAAAGCAAGGATTTTATTTTTTTTTAGTAAATCCTGTTTATGGGAAATCTGTTTAAATTAATGCCACTCTTTTTTCAAATGTCTTTTAGAGTCAAAGAAGAAAGTGAGTCACATGGCAAAATTATTCTGTATGCTATTATCAGTGGAGATGAGTCAGCCCTCCTACTGTTTGCTGATGTATCTGTCTAGCGAAGAGGGGGAAAAAAAAAAGAGAAAAAAGTCCTTTCTCTGTGGAATTTATCAGATCACAATAGTTTGTAAAAACCAAGAACTAGATAAAAAAGACTTCTTGGGAAGAGTGTCAAATGCTGCAACCCCACTATCTTCTTTCCCTTATTGCAATGAAAGCCTAAGCAAATCTTCTCTGTTCACATTTTGTTTCCTGATTATTCAGGCATTGGGTGCAAAATGTGTATTTTTAGGCAGCACATAGTGGATGCATACCCAAAAATACATTAAGGTGGCACATCACCAGGAACTATAAAAAGACTGCTAAACCATTGCAACTTTTAGGAGCACTGTTACTTTTTGCTAGAGGGGGCAACTACAACACCTTGTATTTCATAGACCCTGGGGCTAAATTGCTACTTGAAAGATGTGGGATTATGACCAAATTTGTCAGAGGGATTTCACCAGGGGTACCTACTTTGTGTTAAACCTTGTTGAGTATTCAGCCAAACAGAAAACACAATAAAAGTTGTTTTGCTCAAGAGATGTCCAGCATTACTAGGATTAGGGTTACTAGCTTTAAATTATTTTAATTTGAGATTAGGTTATGTAGTCCTTAGTAAAAATTAGGTAGGCTTCATAGGTGGCTCTCTTCACATCTAGTTTAAACTTCGATTTCTTGGTTGAATATTAGCCAACAATTTAATTTATTCCATGCTCCTAGGTGACAAAGCACTGTCAACAAGGGAAATGAAAAGAAATGAGACAGGCCAGGCTAAGAAAAAATTCTAAAATTAATATTTTTCAAAAGCACTTACTCTGTTTGAACTACATAGTTTACAATCTTTATCTTAGCTGTCCTGACCGTGTCTTTCTATCATGAGCAAGTGGCAAGTGGTGTCAGAATCTGAGCCCTGTGAGCCAACCAGTCTTGCGAGTAAAGCAAAGCTTTCTACAATCTGATATTTGAACACCAAGCAGTTCATTAAATGAACTGTTCTGGAAAAAAAAAAATGTTTTGAAGGAAAAAAAAGCATTTAAAAGCACTAGCAGTCATGGTAACTGGTTCCTTGAGCTTCCAAAAAATCAACTATCAGGGGCAAAACCTCTTTTCTTTTATCGGACCTGTGAATGACAGAGGACTATGACCATCCTTTTAGGGAGATTAGATTAAACTGTAATCCCTTGTCTTTTGTTGTCCTTCCTTCTTCAATCCTTCAGCACTGTCAAGACCCAGCAGTAGTCTTGCCTTCCTTCTGGTTATCTGTCAGCAGTTTTATCAGCCTCTCATTTACCCAAAGAATTTTAAAAAATGTATAAAAAAATGTTGAAATAAAAATATAAAATAATGGAAAAAAATTTAAATTACTCATTAATGAAAAGCAAGTGTTCAATCAAAAAGTAGTTTTGATGTTAGGCAGTATATATATAAAGTATATAATGTTTCATGATGAAAATTAAAAAAAAAAAAATTTAATTGTTATAGCTCAGCTCTTCAAATAGACAAAAGTGGTGAGGAAGCAGTACAGTAATGTCTGTGCTATGTAGAAGACAGCAATTAAACAACAAATCTGCTACTATAATATTTTTAATTATCTGGTACTATTCTTATTAAATCAGAAAAAAGAATAAAATATCTTTTCCTTCTCTTGTTTATAAAGCATTTACTTATTTTTCATGACATTGAAGACACACTATTCCTTTCAAAACTATGCAGTATGGATAGTAGCATGAAATTATTTTACTAACATAATTAAATGAACTCAATTGTTCTGAAAAGAAGAAAGAATAAAGCATATAAAGGCACCAGTGGGTCATAGTAATATTCTATCTAGATGCTGCTTATATCATCAAAATTCAGGTTGTTTTTTTTTAAAAGCATCCATACCCATGGCAGGCACACACAGAGTAATAAGTATTGTTATACACAACATTTAGCCATAGGTGGACACATTTTTTTGAGCTATCTGCCTGAATTATTCACAGAAGCTTTGTGTTTATATATATATAAATTGGTACGACATCAAAGTGTAAATTCTTTCAGGAAACGGATATCTAAATGAATTTTTAAAAAAGTGTAATTATAAACAATGTTTGATTCTATGAAAACAAACAAAATATCTTTCTAAGGACAAAGATGTTGATTTACTAGAAACAGGAAACCAACACTGCATCCTGGTCTTTTAAACATACAGCATTACACACGGGATAAATTAACTCTGTGTAAATATCTCTGTGTGTATATGCATATAATTAATATTTAATACCATGGAAGATGAACTCTAGTGACTCTTGTTGCAACAGTTTAAGAAAGCACTGCCTGTGACTGTTCCAAAGCTACCCTGGAGGAAACTGCCCTAATTGCAGAGTCGTCAGGAGGAAAAAATGAGTCAGAGCTGCAGCAGCTCCAGCACAAAGTCAGATGCCTTTGTTCAGTCCCACCTTGACCAGCTCTCCATGTGCAATGCCATGGAAGATCCTGAGGGCACAGACATCCTCCTTCTCCAGCCCTCACAGAGACTTAACTTGCAGCAGGTGTGTGAGAACAGACAGCTGAGCTGAAAGACAGTAACAAAATTCTTTAAAGGTCTTTTACCACAGCCCTTAAAGCAAGCTTCAAAATATCTCTATCTGTTAAAGGTTAAGTCTAGCTATACACACAAGAAGACATATAATAGTATTTTGAGGGAAAATATCATTTATTTTTAAGAAAATAAATCCCTCTCACTCCTTTCACAGATTGGATCCAGAGAAGGTGTCTACACTCTGCTCTGAGTTTTCTGCACAGTTGATTGGTTATTTATGCACAGCTCAGACAGGCAGTTTGTGTACATTCAGCAGAAACTGCCATTGGATAAAACCACACAGTTATATCCAAATATTAGCCTAAAGTGAGCGGCTGAATATGGACATCAAATGAGCATTGATCTGGATTTAGCTTCAAAATTTGGTTAAGTAAAGCATATGATCCAATATAAAACCAACATTAGAAATTCATAAAATTAAATATAAAGACTGTAAGATGGCTAAATTTGAAGCAGAGGAGGAGCAAATGAAATGTAGATCACTATAGGATAATAAGAAAATGAGGAAAGGGAGAGCAATACACAACCAATGTTTGAGATTTTGTGTTGTTCGTTAACAAAAATATTTGGATTCCATTTGTTTGTTTGGGTTTTCTAAACCTTGGTGGTCTGCAGAACACCCAGTTTGCAGCTTGAGCAATCAGATTGTCACATGCTGTTTTCAAATGCTGTAGTGTATTTCACCGCTCAGACACTGGTCAGAATAGTGTAAAGCACAGACAGATTTGTGATGTCCTGCCCACAAATCAAAGGGAACCTTTCTTTCCAAATACCTCCCTCTAACATTCATTCACTCATCACACTCAGGAGTCACACTAGCACAAGGGAAATATGTGTATGACCTGCTTTAATTTAGAAAAAGACGTATGGGCAATGCATAATATTAACTCTTTGAAAAAACAAAGCTAATATTCTCTCATTTCATGTTATTAAAACCATAATAAGATGGTAGAACAATTTTTTCTCTCTTTCCAGCTGGAAGCAAATTTAAGAAACCAAATATTTTCCTATATAAGCTTAGGTTTTGTCTTTATCAAAGATTTTTTTTTAATGTGTTTGTTTGCATTGTTTTTTCTTTCTACATGTAGAATCAACATATTCTTTAAAAAAATCTGCTATTTTCTGTTTACAGAATTTCATTTCACTGCTGGAAGGAGTAGACTAATTTGGGAGAAATATTTTAACACCGGCAAAAAAAAAAAAATCTGAAAAATCTAAATATTTCGACCTTAAAATGCAGGATACAGAACTTTCACATGAATCTCATCACTTATATAGGGATTACTGCATCTCAGCAGGGTGCAGCTGTTAGGAAATGCATTTCTATGAAGCTATTTTATACTAACAAGGCTCTTGCCATGAGTTTGCAAAGCTACTAAAGTTGCCTCAAGCAAGCAATTAGAATTGCAATTAGAATTTCCTTCATTTTTTTAATTCATTTTCCTTAATGTCTTTCATTTTTCCTTCTTCTACCGCTTTTTTTTTTTTAA
The DNA here is from genome assembly GCF_965178545.1 of Coloeus monedula. NCBI lineage: Eukaryota > Metazoa > Chordata > Aves > Passeriformes > Corvidae > Coloeus > Coloeus monedula. The sequence continues at coordinate 11,536,602 of NC_138781.1, forward strand.
TTTGTGCTTCACCTGCTGTCATATTGTAGTACTTTTTGCAGCTCTGTTTCCATTAATAATGTTATGTGAAATCAGAAGCAAGTACTCTCTTTTAAAAGCTGATAGTGAAGAAAATCAGCAAAACTGACTGTTAATCACAAGCATATTGTGGTGAATCAGCATCTTCTGACCCAATTAAATACATGCAAATACTATTTTGCCCAGTTCACAGGTAGAACAAAAAAGGGGAATTGGGGGCAGCGGCTGCTACACGGTATTTCTTTCATGCTATTGTGGTGAATTTCAAGGTGGAAAGAGTTTTCAAGGTGGAAAGGCCTACTATCCACAAGGGATGAAAGGAGAATGAGCTAGTGTGAGCACACGCCATTTGTAAACCACTGATATGCTCATTATTTATGTATTTTATAGTGTGCGCCTAAACCTCCACGTCATTTAAATAGGTCAAGGCAAAACAAGGAAGAGTTCTGCATGGGAAAGAGTAAAAGATCTAGATTATCTAAAATTATAAAATATTCACAAGACCCAAAGAAGAGCAGCAAGTCTGAGGATAATCAGCATCCTCAATGAGTGCAGTGATCTCCAGACAAGTCCTAAGGGATGAGGAAGGTCTACAGCCAAGACAAGGCAAGTTAGCAAAGTAAGGCCAGGATCAGCAATCAGGCACAGACATTACCCAGGCAAGGACCAAGCCTGAGCTTAAACACAGCTTCTGAGCCAAGGGCAGATGCTGCATGGGCAAATATTCCAGATGAGACTCCTCACAGATCTTTCTCAAACAGCTCATTTCACAACAGCTTGACCCAAGCACATGAGAAGACCTTAAAGAAGTACCTTGTCAGCTAAACTGTGAGGAGTGGGGCCTGCTGGTGCCCACAGGGCCATGGCACAAATCCTAAAACTCCTGCTGCTTGCTATCATGCTCCATGTTCAGCAAGTCTCACTACCTAAGACCCACTTGGTTTCTAAGGTGCTGTTTGGAGCCAACTACAAGTGACTCCCCAAGGATTCCCATGACACCAGATGATGCTCTTTGAAGTGCTGCACTGACTTCACCAGCATGAGACCTGCTAGGTTTAGAGGAAAAGCTTGGGGAAGTATCCTATGGCATTATACCACATCTCTAAAGACATTATTCTGCTATACAGAACCATGGGGAATGACAGCATTTCTGAAGGTAAGATTAAATTTCTAAAAGTGTTTCTCTAAATCCTTCCTGAAAGAATGTTAAGAGAAGTTGATCTCTTGGTAATGGTATGTATGTAGAAACAGACCCTTGCAAAGTGAGGGTGTAACACTATGAATCAAGAGAGAGAAGAAAGGGCAAATTACAGGTAGATAGAGATGGGACTGTAAGAACTGATGTTACATGTTCACATCTGAGAAATTACTCTCTAATCTCAAATTCCACCTTTAGGCTTGTTTTAAGAAATAAATTACACATGTATAAAGATTCTAGCTAGTGATAGGTATAATTGAACATGCTTATTGCTTGGTGAGAAGAGCAAAATCAACATCTGCAGTCTTAGCTGGAAACACCTGAGCATATCCAGAGTTCCAGCATTCGATTAGGAGCAACAGAGGAGGCTTGGCACATGGCCCCCAACACTGTTACCAGGGTCATATGCTTCTATTATAATGAACATAAAGCTTATTTAGAAGGAAAATTACATTTCTCAAAATTGAATGGGCAGCTGAATGTTTTCTTGCACATGGCTTTTGGGATAAGTTTTGGCCATTTAAATGTTACCAGTGAAATATCCACATATGTTACATAGATTGAGACATCCCTCCTAAGTCTGTCTATGTCAGCAGTTATCCTATTCCCTCCCTTACTGAAGACCAGAATTGGAAAAGGAAACATAAGCCTGGGAACAGCACTGAGCTTTTGAAGCTATGCTGCTTTTGGCTCACAGCAGGAGACATAATACAGATATTTTATGTGGCACTGTGCAGCATCAACGAGGCCAAAGCAGGGATTCTGCAGCAGGGAAATACTGGGGATTGTTTCTGAGGATCACTCTCCAGATACTAGTGAATGTCTCCAAAATAATTTCTTTTATCTTTCTGCTCATCTTCTTTGTGCTCCTTATCCAAATAAATAAAACACATCAGTGTTTGTTACCAGATCAGTTTCATAGGCTTTGATACTCATATCTAATACTTGAGTATGTGCCTACATGTTTTTCTGAATTGGATCAGAATACTCTCCAGGGCAGATGAGCTGATTTTCTGCATGCTCAACAACTCCCCGCTCCCCACTCCGTGTCAGTAGGGGTCAAAATTCAGACAACACCAAGTCTACTGTCTTTATTAAGAACACTTCCATCCCTGGAAGTGTTCAAAACCAGGTTGGATGGAACCCTGGGCAATCCAATCTCATTGGTGCCCTTCCTGCCCATGGCAAAGGGGGTTGGAAGTAGATGATCCTTAAGATCTCTTCCAACCCAAACCATTCTGTGATGAATTCTGTGACTATAAAACAAAATGTAAAAATATAGAGATCACCTGTTTTAGGTATGAGCTTTAAAAATTGAGTCAACAATTTTCCTTAAATTGGAAGAGATGATTTGACCTTTCTTCATTGATCTAACTAGCATAGAACACATGCACTGTATGAACAGAGAATTTCAGGGTGGCTACATATAAAGACATCTTTGGACAGCCAAGGCTTGAGAGGCTTTACTAGTAATGCACAAACTGGAATCAAATCACAAGAATGTGGAATGCAATCCATATCTTCATCAGACAGAGGTCTTAATTTGGTGCAATATATTTGATCTATACAAACATGTGATTTGTATTTGGAAAAAAAAAATCTATAACTTTCTCTCATTAAAAATTAATCTGCATTATTTTACCACAGTTGAACACAGTTTTCAGCAGTGTTAGAAACAGTAACAACTTCAAAGTCCCTACTGAACTTCTGGAAGACTCCATAATATCTTTCATGGGGCCATAACTCTGCTTGGGGAACACAGCTTTTGTGCTACAGCAACTGTGTGAGTAGCAAAATGGGATTTCCAACTACAGAATATAATATTTTTTGTTTAAGCTTTATCTGATCTCCTGCTTTCAGCTGGTTTTGATTCCAGTTCTCTTTCATCCTGTAGAAAAAGTAGTTAATTAAAAGAACTCTGAACACAAATAGGTTCAAAGTATTCCATCAGAAGTCAATGACTACAGCTTCTGTCTGATCCTTAATCGTCTGCATTTCCTGCTGAATGAAATAGGACACAGAGTGAATTCCAAAATAGCCAAAGACTAATTTTTTACAGTTATGGAAATGAGTGTGTTCAATTATTGAGCAAAGACATAACAATTTACATATTTCTGATTTTTTATTTTGATATGCGTGTCCCAAATGATTTTTCATCTAGGTAAGTTATTCACAAATGAAAAATGAGTGCCACTCAGTCACACTCAGTTCTTTGAAAGAGAGTTTAGTCATGCATATTAGCATCTATGTATTCCTTGTCATCCAGAGGCATTAGAGACAAATCCACTTCTACTTAGAATTCAAGGCTGGAAAACCCCTGCCCATGCAGTCCCTGCAGTTTCCAATCAGTAACCATCCTGAGGAGTTACACCTTTCCTCCATATCTTGCTTTTGACATACACATACCCCTGGTCACTCACTGCTCAGGTAAGAGGTCTGGCATGACACTTGCCATCTTTTTCAGATACCCATACAAAGAGTCTAGTTTCCATATCTACAATAAACTACATAAAGATGTAGACTATGGTTAGGAGTAACTTATCCTGAAGATTGATGTTTAGAAGAGTCATCTAAGATCTTTGTTTATTTTAGAAATTACTAAAATGACTACTTTTGGATTGAGCTCCTAGAAAAAACACAGGTGATTGACCCCGTGGGAGAAGAAGGGAAAGAGGGATGATAGGATAAAGAATAAAAAATTGTCATTTGTCTTCAGTAAAACACCTAATCCATAAATGGTAAAACCCACTATTCTCATAGCATTTCTACCCAAAAGGTCAACTGCAAGCAGGATGCGAACTGAGTAATCAGCACGCCCTGGCATTTAAAAGAAGTAGCAGAAAAAGGCCTCATTGTTATACTCTTCATAATGAAATCATGGAAAGGCATTAGTCCAAAAATGATTACAAATAAGCTTTGCTGAACCACGATAGGTGCAGGTTTTACCGTGTGGAGAGATTAAAGCCGCGTGCAATCACTGCCTGGAGACTGCACATCATTTCACATCAACTGGCATGATGAATCTTTTACATAATGTGAATCACAGTCTAATTGTGAGTTTGATTGCATCTACTGTTCTGATCACACAACCTCAGCACATAGAGGCGAGCAGGGAACTAAGCTATTGTACGGAGTTAAAGGAAGAAAGAAAAGCTGTGTAGCATGAAATGAAAGTGACATCTCACAGGATATATATTACCAAAAGTTGCTGAGCAATTTAACAACTACATGTAATATATATCTTGACAATATCAAAAAAGGCAATTAGAGGAGCATGTCTTCCTCCAATAGAAATACATCATTTCTGAAATCAGCAGGCTGCTGCTAGGAAACTCAGACTGGAAGCTTTTTTGCCAGAGAAGAAGCATTTAAGACAATAAACTCTCCATTAACTGCAATGCAGGCAGAATGTAACTAACCCAGGATTCTTAAAAGAGCTGGCAGAAAAACTGGTACTATATGCTTCAAAGATATTTCTAAATATCAGGTTCAGTCATGGATTTGTCATAAATCATATTGCAAAATAAAGCAAAAATCTATCCTCTATGGAAATTATATTGCTTCTATTACCATAGGAGCTGAGGCATACAAAATCCGTAATGTATTTATTTCCCAATACCATTACAATTACTGTCTTCACTTTAAAAAAGTGAAATGGAATATCAGTTAATGAAGGAACTTGTCCTAGACACTACAGAAATCTACAAAACAGCAAGTGATGCTGTCCAGATGTCAGGGAAGAATTCTGTACATTAGTTACTGGAAAGGTGCTGGACTGCAGCCCTTGCCTGATTGTCAGGGAGCCATCTGGATATGTGGTACAAGGCATTGTGACATTCACTACAGAACTACCATATTTCTCAGTCTTGCAAGAAGAAAAGAGAATCACAGAGTCATGGAAACATTTAGGTTGGAAAAGACTCTTAATATCGTTGATGTACCCTAAATTTGTCTGCAACTCTCTCATCTTTTAAATACATAATATGTTTAGGGCCACAGCACTTTTTTTTTTTCTTTTTTTTTTAATCTCATACAGTTTTTCTACAAGGCAACCCACTTTTTCTCTGAAATTCATTACAGCTAAAGACCAGGGAATCATTTCAAACTTGGATTATGTATAGGTAGTTGTTTAGGAGCTTATGCAGCTTCAGTTTGATTTTAGGTGAATGTGTAAAGCATTTGAAATGTTTGTAAAACAACAGATATCAATAGAAATAAATACAAGTCAAGGGTTTCATATCAGTTGACATAACTCATAACTCCAGTGGTGGAACTATGACATTTTACCTCAGCTAGACAACAGTTTCAAAGATCCTGGAAATAAACTACCACTCAGTGCAGAAGTTTGCTTTGCCAGCAATTTTTTCTCTTACAAAGTTGATAGCTTAGCTCTAATATAGGATAGCTCTAGGATAAACTATAAATGTTTATGGGGCCAATAAAGGTATTTGCATTAAATTTGCATCTTTTTAAAAAATGAAACTCTGATCTTGGATCTCTCTGATAGATGCCTCTGCTGGGCATATCTCTGGCCTATATTGCAAAGTTTCTGATGTGCTAATAGTCAGTCAGCACCTACTTTAACATTTTTTGACCCACTACAGGGTATAATGTAGGATAATTAAGCTGTTCAAATCTGAGTGTGGAATTATCATTGCTCCTTGGGGATTTGGAGTCTATTTGTTAACAGGAAGTTAAAAGTAACACATCTCAGCTGACACTACAGTGCACTTGACAAGAAAATTGAACTATATTTTGCTATTTAAAATCTAAATATTTAGTACATGGAACACACAAAATGTGGCAGATAAGAAGTTTCTGGACTTTCGGGACTCTTTTTTTCTGAGATATTTCAAAAGAAGTCAGAAACAAAGTCCATTACAGCGACATCCTCTTTCACAGTTATGCTGCTATGAGGATGACTTAAAACTCAGAAAAATGCATGTAACAAAAAAAATCACAGGATATGGCAAATGCAAAATGCAGAATTTTCTCATGCCTCAGACAGAGGGACGAAAAAAATCTGGAGCTGGGTAATTAGACTGCCATATGAATTTCCCCTCATTTAATATCACAAATTATTGTGGTGGTCAGCAGCTGGCCTGAAAGCCTCACAACAATAATTAATCCCATTTTATAACTCCCTCTTTTATAACTGAAATAACCAGGACATAACTGAAATTACATAAGTACCCTGATTACCTGTGTAATCCAACCAGTGTGGGCTGTTGGAGAGCAGGCCCAGGCCCATGGGGACGCAAGCAGCTCTTGGCTGGTTGGCCGGGTGGCCACTGGCTCAGCCCACAGGGATCGACCGTGGGGACCTTCAGATCTGTGTAAGGGGAAGAAGACTCAATAAAAAGGGGCTGTTGTGCATGAACCCAGTGAGTCTTGTGCTTGTCTGTCTCCGAAACTGCGACAACAAGTATCAACCCCCAGCTTGAGTACTGAAGTTTAGAGATACACAAGGAATGTGTGTAAGGTAAAAAACATTGTTGCTACTATGGACTTCATAAGGACAACAGCACCTTTCCGCCATAATTTCATTTTTGCTGTCTTGCAAGGATTTGGTATCATGATGAGAACTGAAAGCACCTGCCTTTAGCAGGAATAGAACACAGAATAGGCTAACAGCATAAAAATACAGGTCTGCCAAAACTTCTGGACTTTAAGGAAGCTCAAATTTCCCTGAAGCACTCTCCATTTCCCTCATGTAAAAAAAAACTACTACAAAACCCTCAGAAAATCATACTGGTGTACCCTTATCATACAGAAAGATCATTTCTATAAAAGGTATTACTTGTAAATGTCATCTGACTTGTCAGGTATTGAAGGAAGATTCATAGCTCCAGCTGTAAACAAAGGGCACTCATTAATTAGCTTCCCAACACAAAAATAGAATGAGATGCAAAGACAAGTCAGTGGCTCATGCCAGATGGCCAGGTAACAAATCATAGAACTGGACACATCTCGAACCATTATTACTGGCATAAAAGCCATGGAGTTTCTGAGAGGTAGCCAGTCAACCCAGACAGGCTCATTACTGCAAGTAGCATTAAATTAAACAGTGGCATAAAGAGTCACACAATATCTCAAACGCTAACACATTGATTAGCTGATTACTTAAGCAAAATACTGCAGAGAGCTGTGTGTGCCAGTATGCATGCATTTAAAGTACTACACATGCACAGGTCACTCACATACCACATTAAAGTCAATAAATTAAACATGAATCGTTGGGCACGTTAAATGAATTGCAACCCATAATCATCTAAGTAGCAACAAGGCATTCATTTAACCTGACCTAGATGGATTATATAAAGAGTTATTAAATATTACAGGAATACAAATTGCAAGTTAGAATCCTTGGAACTCTGTTCTGGTTGACAGAATTTTTATAAGAAATCAGTAACTGAAACTATGCATATGTCTGATATTTTTGGACCTACTTCACTAGACACTGGTTTATTGGGGTAGTTTATATGCAAATAAGATAATGTGAGACTGTAAATAATACAGCCATGCGGTGGTCCACTCTGAAATCTTGTGCCTTGTCTGGGATAACAGGGTGGCAGAATACAGTCAGTTCAGTCAGGTATCTCCAGAATTGCAAAGCAGGCGTATTTGGCTTAACTAAGTGAAGAGGAAAAGGTTTATTTGAACTTATTCTGGAATGCACAACAGTTACTTAGATTTGTTTTATCATCTTATTCAGAATGATTTCATGGTTCAGAGAGAAAAGCTTTAGTTCCTTCAGTCAAAAGATTTAGGGTAGAATTCATCTGATTAAATGCAGAGGCCTGCTCTTTATCTGAGTCACCCCAGCCTCCACAAATATCAGTAAAAATCTAGTCACTATAGACTACAAAGTCTAAGACAGAATTTCTATAACTCTAAAATAGACATTTTAAATACATCTGATGGATTGAATCCTAAAAAGGTCTGTTTCTCTACAACGAATATAAGCGGAGTTTCAGAAATAGCTGTTACATGTGTCTCAGGAAGATGAGGTCACTCCTGTTCCTAGAATCTGCTCTTGGTTTTCCTGCTAACCTGCTGTATGGCTCTGGAAGCCTGAACTCTATAAAAAAAATCAAGACTGCTATTTCAGACGTCATTACTCTATTGATGACATCTATTAGGTAATATCTTTCAGGCATCTGTATTTACTCACAGTGTCTTTCAATTTTCATCTTTTTGTACTTGTGCTCTGACACCCATTCTGTGTCTTCTGCATAAACACTTCCATTTACAAATATTTATATATATATTTATTTATTTGTATGGTCTTTAAACAATAATGTCATACAGGATGTAGCAGGACAGAACCTCAGTATCAAATGTGCCTCTTTGCATAATACCATACAGGTAGTTAACAATGAATTTTTTAACTGTTGGCATCATCTGAGGTTGGAAAATTTTCCTTACCAGCTAATTTTAATAGGCCATGGGCTTTAAAAACCACCAAATTATTCTTCACAGTGTTATAAAAGAAAAATTGAATGCCTCACAGTATATCCCCAGCTGTACTTGGGAGGTGACAGTGAATATAAATTTCATGGGAAGGTTACCTGAGGGTAAAAGCAAAAGGAATAATATAAAAACCCTGCCTAAACTTACATTTGGAAAAGTACATTGTGAAGTGGATTGCTAAATGCATTTAAAAAAACACCTTAACAAGCAAACAAAAAGAAAAGGAAAAAAAAAAAAAAAGCAAAAAAAAGCAAAAAAATAGCCACCCACCAAAAAAACCCATCAAATGAAACACAGTTATTTTAGATTTACAGGATGATGACAGTCACCTCAAAACAGGGACATAAATAAGGCAGAGGTGTTTAGTGCATTCGTTGCCTTTGTTTTCAATACGGATGATGAACCAAGGGGGTCTCTGAGCTGAGGGGCCATTACTGCAAGAATGATCAACTCCCAGTTTACCCTGCTCCAGCTGGATCCCTACAAATCTCTGGGGCCTGATGGAATTCATCTAAGAATCCTCAAAGAGCTGGCTGACATCATTGCAAAACCTCTGTCAATTATTTTTGAGCAGTCTTGGGAAGCCAGAGAGGTCCCATCTGACTGGAAGCTGGCTAACATTGTCCTGATTTTCAAGGAGGGCAAAGAGGAGGGCCTTGGAAACTACAGGCCTGTCAGTCTCACTCCAGTGTCTGGCAAAATTATTATTCTGGGAAGTATAGAAAAACACCAGGAGAACAATGCAGTCATCAGTCACAGTCAGCACACAGCTTCACGAGAGGAAAGTCCTGCTTGTCAAACCCGATTTCCTTCTACGTCAGGGTAACTCACCTAACTGAGCTAAGAAAAACCATAGATGTAATCTTTTTGGACCTCAACAAAGCTCCTCCCAACCTCTTGTGTTTGCCCAGTGTCAGAATTCTGCAGGGATTTTGCATAGCTGTCCACCAGCAGTGAGGTCACTGGTCCCTCCAGTGAAGTCTGGGAGCATAGTATGATCCTATCACCAGTAATAGAACAGGTAAGAATCTACTGAAAGTAAAATTTGGACAATTCCAAGTTAATCTAAATTATGACCTAGGCCCCCCTATCCCCCCCTCCCCCCCAAAAAAAGCTGCCACTAAGGTTATGTCTTAAAAGAGATTCAGAAGTGCTTATTTTTAATTCATTTACAAGAGAGTAAACAAAATATGAAAATATGATTATTAAATTTAGAAGAGTTAGCTGAAATTGGTTACTACAAATACAAAATACACAAGGATTGACTGAGGATCACTGAAGGACCATGTCTGTAAACTGGTTATTTTTTAATTTCTGTGACACCTTACAAGAAGATTTTTACTTATGTAAGTCTAATGAAAGGCCAAATTAATCTCCAAAGAAAAATCCCTGAATAAAAGAGAAAGGAGCTGTGTTACAGAGAAAAAAATGAAAGAGATATTTAGTCAATTTTCCAAACTGTCTGCATTTTTGCATCAGTAAAACAATTTATATTATGAATGATTTAGAATGTAAATATTAAGATATTTGTAGAATCTTAGATTACAGGCAGGTACACCTTTCACTAGATCAGGTTGCTCAAACCCCATCTAATCTGGCCCTGAATAATTCCAGGGATGGGACATCCACAATTTCTCCAGGAAACCTGTTCCAGTGCCTCCCCACCCTGACAGTAATGAATTTCTTCGTAATATCTAATCTAAATCTGCCCTCTGTCAGTTTTAAACCATTCCCCCTTGTCTTGTCATTACAGACCCTGGTAAATGTCTCTCTCCATCTTTTTTATTTAAGCACAGAAAGGCTGCAATAAGGTCTCCCTGGAGCCTCTTCTTACTTATTACTAGAGAAGATGATAAAGAAAAGTGAATCAGAAAAGATTCAGAAAGGTGACAGAACATATGTTGTGGCAGCAACTGTAATGCTGCACATTCAAGGGAAATATAACTTTGACTATTTGAATGCACTGTAAATTATTATTTAACAGAAGCCAGCCACAGTAATCAGCTATGTGCCACTGCATGACCTTATCCAAGTTCAATGTTCATGCAAGCAAATTAAGCAATATTATAGAATGAAAAATGAATTAAAGTTTATCATAATGCCATTACAGTATGTCATTCTTTCACCAAGTGTCCAGGATTTTACCAGGTGAATTCATTCTATATCCCTAGCACTAATGCACAAGGAATAAATAGATTTTGCATTAAGGTTGCAGAGCACAGCTTGTCAAACAGCATGGTTACCAAATAACATTCCATTTAAGTTAATGTTAAATTTTTATTACCCAAACTAAATTACTGCAGGTCTCCAAAATAGCCTATACTATAGTCACCCTTCATGCCAGGATATTATTCTGAGCTAAAATCTATGTTGCTGTGAAATTAGATTGGACTTATCCAAGCCATATGGTCTAAAGCTATCTTGAGTGTCTTTTTATTACAATATAGTCATCCTGAGTGGTACAGCTCACAGATTTAGACATTTAAATTTAGATGTTTACAAGCAAGCTAAGATCTCATTGCAATCAAGAGAGATCTAATCAGATAAATTTACTGAAACCTAGAGATCTATTCAGTCAATGCCAAAATAGACAGTTACTTTTGAATAGTTATTTTAGGCTATCCATAGACTTTTCCTCAGCATAATACAAGCCTAGAGCTGCCTTGCAATGCAGTCCCAGGATCTTTGTTTGGGTGATCCCTAATGTAACTCCAGTAATATCACTGTTATCTAGGCTTTGAAATTTCAGTCTTTATGGATTGAAATGCTGCTCTCTTGATTCCCTTGATTTGATTATCATACTTAGCACAGATAGAAAATAGTTATTCATTTCTATCTCAGTTTTTAAGCTCAGACTCAAAGCTCGGTTTATGTATGGGATATCCAGAAAAAGACAAACAATAAGTGGGGAAATACAACACTGTTTCCTGGATAAAGATAAGTAGCCACTAGGGGAGAAATAGTCTCCTATACTGTCTGGTGCATAAACCAAAGCCTGACATTTCATAGTCCTTTACTCTCCTGGCTGTAGAAGCCACTGTAAATTCTCTCTCAGCCTTTCACAACAGGCCAGGCTGCTCAGGACTTACCTTCAGGCTGTCATGCTGGCCACAGCAAACAGTAACACAGCTGCTTGTGCTTAGTTGAAAAAGTTCTTATTGCACAAAAGGAAGCTAAAAGATAGAAGACCAGTGTGATGGAATTAGAAGCTAAATTGTTAGGAAAGGAAATGAAGCCATAATCTTAAATAAAGACTTCTGGAAATGCTCAGAACACAAATTGATGATATCTTCTTGTCCTTTCATACCTTTTATTTTTGGCCCAGGAAAATGATGCAGAGATTATGGAAGTCATAATCACAGTAGTACTTTTATTAATATGTGTGGTATTTATGTGGATCATGAAGATTAAGTCAGTTCTGCCACAACAGACCACTGGTGTGTATGTGCTGCCTTCTGTATTAAACATGTCTAGATGTTGCTCTAACGATGCTTTACCACCCTATGCATCCAACAGACATTCCAATAAGTATTGTCTTCTCTTGTGAGAAACTTCCATCTGTTTCTGCCTTCTCTGACCCTCTCCAGCTGTCAGCAAACATACAACAGACCTTGGCTGAATTCTCTGTATGAATCTGAGCTCACTGGAAGGTTCTGCAGACCTCTAGAGAACTGTAGCATCATCTACTGCACCATACAAAGTCTTAGCTGGCAAAGGTATATCTCTGCATACTCCAGAGAGAATAAAAAAAATCACCTCACAACTTTGAAATAGTTTCTAAAATGTGGCCTACGGGTGGTATCTGAATCTTTTGACGTACTTGCTCATTTTGAATAACTGACAGCATCAAATGCAAGTTTCTATGAAGCCAGTGGCATAGATCTTTGTATCCACTAATAGGTGAATTAGGGCCTAAATTTTATCTGCCAGGAAAGTTGGGAATGACTATGTGGTAGTTTGGGAGATCAAGTCATAAAAATTTGAGTCTGGAGAAAAAACCCTACTAATCTACAGTAAGTTTCAAAATTTATCCCAAAGGGAGTATAACATTTCTGAAAATGTTAAAGTCACACAAACCACTTTTATGTGAAATTTGAGGAGGAATAACTAATAATTATTTTTGAAATTCTGAATTGCCTTCAAGTAACACATTATTTGTTCTTATTTGTGATTCCTAGGTGATAATTTATGACAGCTCATACATTTGACAGAATCTCAGGACCACAGTACAGGTGAGGTTGGTAAGGGTCTTTCACGAGATCCAACCCTGCTACTCCCCAGAGGGTCAGCCAGAGCAGGATGGTCAGGACCATGTCCAGACAGCTTTTGAAGGATGGAGACTCCACATGCTCCCTGAGCACCCTGAGCCAGCACTGTCACACTCAGTGAGAAAGTTTCCTGATGTTCAGAAGGAACCTCCTGAGCTTCTGTTCATGCCTCTGGTCCTGACACTGGGCCTGGCTTCATCTTCTTGACACTCTCTTGAGGTATTATGTAAGATCTTCCCTGATCCTTCTTTACTTATTGGAGTTCTACTTAATATTAACAACTAAAAGTTATAATTCTAGTCAAAACAAGCCATATCAACTCCAAGTGCTTAGGTATTTCCTCAGCAAGGCAAAAGCTGAAAAGCTGAAATGAGAAGCTAAACAGGACATAGTGACTGAGTCCTTTAGACAGGCTTGCAGCATTTAGGAATGGTAAATGCATGTCAATATCGATTTTGGAAGAAAATAATTTCAGTCCCATAAATGCAATGACTCTATAATAAGATCAGTTTAAGAGAAAACCGATTTTGATAGCAGGTGTGAAGGCTACTGGAACCAACAGACCAAAATCTATTTTCAGTGAATAAGCACGGGGATAAAAAAAAAAATCTTACTTTATTAGAATTTCTTTCTATATATTATAAGAACATCAGTTAGAGAAGTGACAAGTTATCAGGTAGTTATAAGTCAGCAAGTGATTATCAGCTGAAGAGTTTTACCTAGTTAACTGCACATTTCTCTGATTGCATTTAGAGCAGCATATTGTGCATATGATTGCCTGCCAATGATTCTGCTGGCAGAAGGATCAAGTCCTAATTTTCTTCAGAGGGCTGCCAACAGGATGGCAATTGAGCCTTGTATCTTAGCATTGACAAGATGATTACCCTGACACCAGAGAAGGGTATTTCACCAGCTATGTGCAAATCATTTACAAAGCATTTTAAGCCGCATTTATATATATGTTATATATTATACATGTTATCTTCGTGAATCATTCCTCCACTTTCTCCTTGTTAGAAATTGTGGCAGCAGTTTGCCTCCATCAGGGAGAGCAGGTGAACAGCTCCAGCCATTCTGTGCACCTGCATTAATGCTAAATCAGCTCTCATGAATTGTGCATGAGATCCCATACGTTATAGTCATTAACTCTGGCACAAAGTAAAAAAAGCTGCTTTAGACAAGACTTTCCTTTACCATGTCAAGCCAGAAATAAAAACTACAGAAGGTAGTGAATCAGACCCTAAAGATTTTTTTCCTCTTACTTGTACTAAAGGATGAACATGTTAAATTAGGAAACATCAGCTGCAGGAGAAAAGAAGAAAAGATGAAACTCTGACATACAAACTGTGATTAGTTTAATATATAAATCGCTCAGTTGTCCATGATCCATAACAGTAACTAAAGTTTTAAAGTACACTTCTATCCATTACAGGAAGGATAACCCTCGTAACCTACATTCATTCCCTTAGTCCACTAATTGTGTTTTCTCCCTGAAAAATTTTAATGTTGCCATTAAATGAAAGAGTCCATGATTACCGGGCTGTTCTATTTTCTCTTCAGCGCCATAGACTGCTGTAGCTCAGTGATGTGCTTCCCTCTAGTGTCCACCACATCATACGGAGTCTGTAAAATGTCAGGCTATGAACTGAGCTACGTTAATTTTCACTGGTGATTACACACTCATTTTACTTAATATCTCAGACTGAGGCTACAGGTGAAGATAACACAGGATCAGTTTCACACATTAAATTATTCACACACCAAATTCCAATGTAACATTTACCCCTTCTCATATCTCAGCTATTATACGAAAATTTAACTGCTATTCATCTCTTCTCTTTGTTTTTTTAATCTTTTGCTTCTTTTCTTTTTCTTTTTTTCCCCCTTCTATTTTATTTTAGTGATGCCAGCCACAGGGGTGACATCTCCTCTGATACTAAGTTTGTGGAGATCATTTAGGGTGCAGTTATAGATACAACTAATATCATAGACAATTTTACATAGCACAGTTAAGTAGTCAGATTATTTAACAGCCATGTCAGCCAAAGCAGTGGACTAATTATTACTTCTCCTGACTGCATATCTCCCCAGGAAAATCTGTTTTATTACAGATATTTCGAAAAAAAGCACTTTGTTTTGGTTATTGGATCAACCTGGAATTTTGAGTCAGTTACACAACAAAACTACTTGCTCCTATTGGCATTGTGGTTTTTTCTGAATTTTAGTTGAAACTTCCTTGTCCAACTTTTTCCCATGCTTGCTTACATTCTTTATTGAGCATCATGCAGCTGTGAGTGATATCTGTGTGCATCATTTCAGCCCTCATTCTCCAGAAAGCCCTGCCAACGGAGCCAGTCTGGAGGCACAGTGGACAGCAGCTCACAGCCATTGGCTGACAGAGCAATGTAACTGATTCATGCATTTTATTATCCTTTTCTCAAACTGACTCATAATTAACTGCATTGTCTCAGTTCAACAAGATGAAAAATATTCTGAATCAGATCAACAAAGTCAAACAAATTACTACATTAACATTTTCCTTTTAGAGAATAAAATTAATCTGAAAATGAGTAATTTCTTCTCTAGCAGAAAATTTCAAATGTGTAAAATTATGACTTTAAGTTGCAAAATTTTGGCAAAATACACTTCTGTACTTGAATACAACAATCCACTCTGAAGCCATATATACTATGATCTCTTTTACAATAATGATTATTTAGCCTCTCAGGAGTTTTCTGGCAGCATACTGAGATTCTTTAGATCACAGTGCTCCTTCATACTCCTAGTTTAGAGATACCAAGTTTGTGATGAAAGTATGTGTGTGTGAGGAAGACAGAGAAAACATCTTTGAAATGTAGACTTGCCTTTAGGTAACACATTTCTTTCTTATTGGCCTTTCCTGTTTCTTTGTGTACTAGTCTGGGAATTTTATGAAGTCAGTATTTTCCTGTACTTGCTGAAATAGCAAAGTTTCAGAGCTTCATAAAACACAAACGCCATTGCACTGAAAAATGGTAAGAATGGATATAGGAGGAAAGGAATTTCAAATCCCAGATCAAGTACCTGAGTTTTAGCAGCTTGAGAGTATGATGCTGTGAGAGATGGAAAGAATAAGGGGAAAAGAGAGTTTACAACTTTAGGAAATATTTTGCTTCTTAATGATTCAGCTGAGTTTTAGAAGTACTACTGCAGGCTTAAGAGGAGTCAGAACAGAATTTTTTGCACGACTCGTTCCAGTTATCTTTATAAACATTATCTTTCTCTCTAGAGCACAGTGCAAGGTGTGCTGGAAGAAGAGCTATAGAAAAACTACTGCTCTTTTCTTAGGGATGTTCTTTTTGGAGGGGGTTTTGTTTGGTTGAGTTTTTAAGCATCTCTTCTTTCTTCCTTGCTTCAGAAAATAAGGCTTATGTGACTTAACCATGCGGCAGTCCATCTGTCCATGTGGCAGTCCTCTGATAATCACTTCAAGCCAATTTCAGCTAGTAAGGGAGAAGAGGCCTGAGACACATAAAGAACTTGTAAGCTTTGCAAAAATATCTGTGGCTTGAGAAGAAAGATAGAACCACTGAATATCCCTGTAGAAGGAAAGACTACCAAGCACAAGACACGTGGGATCGTGAGCCCAGAATATGTCTTCAAACAGTCCACACGTGCAACCAGAGCTAAGCACAGCATGCCTGCCCAGGCAGTGGCTGCACAGTAGCTGTGTGGGCAGCCACAGATATGGCAGAAACTGGCAGTGCTACAGAGCATTGCAAGATGGTGATAAGTGTCATGGAATAGCTGGGAAATTATGAAAAAGAAAGTGCAAAAATCTGCAAAAGGTCATCCTCATGGAACAACTCAGCAGTTTTCTACTTCCAGAGGAAGGCTCAGGGGAGGGTCCAGCTTCTACTGTCATTCATACTGCTTTCTTAACTACATGAGTTTGTTTTTTTCATATTCTTGTGAAAAAATTAGGAATGTATGAAACCAAGTGTCATGACATCTGCAACACAAAACTAGATTCAACAGACAATACTTTTATTTTCCTTTGTATGGAGCTGTAAAATTTCCTTCTCCTACCAGTACCCATGGAGTCAAGGACAGGAAAATGTCCAAGAAGTACAGCTCCTCTGAAAATAAAAAGACTATAAAAAGAGAACTGGGGAGGGGGGGGCAAAGGGAGGGGGAAAAGAGGTTTAGGTCTTAACATGGGATGTAGAATCTGTGCTGTTTCCACATGACTTTGAACATGTCATAAGTCTCTGGAAACCTATTTGCTTAAGAATGGCTGCTAGTTACACCCCTGCAGTATCTTTGAGGAGCCATGATTATGATACCCATCCCTACAATCAGAACAATAGCATTTCTCTCTATCACAGGAATTATGTACAAAGAAAAAGGTATGTTGATGATGATGAAGCAATCAGACACTGCTGTAATCAGTACCTTAAATTGTATTTGGGATGGCTGATGCAGCTAGTTCAGAGGCAAACAACAAGAAACAGTGAAAGACATTCTCTGTAAAAACTTACTTTTAAAGCTACTGTTGGTGTCCTCAGGCAGGAGGTTATCTAAATCTCAGTCTCACACAACACAAACCTGCAGAGACCCACCATAGCCCAGTGTTCTGCTGATAAGTGTCTGATTTTCTATGACCACTTTTTGTTTCAGAAGTTCAAGTAGCCTAACTCCAACTCTGCTGAGCTGTACTGCCACCTCCACAAAGCACCAGCTTCTTTCTGTGTCCCACTGGTGACTGTGCTGCTTCAGAGCTGTGCACACAGACAGTGCCTGGCAAGTGCCTGGCAAGCACCTGGAGACTGGGGGTCACCTGGCAGGCTAAGGAGGACACAGACTTTTGTACCTTCCATATGATCCTTTCCTCACAGGACACTACTGGTACTCTCTTGTCATGTTTCTGGAATTCTAACCTTCAAGTTAAAAGTCCAAAGGTAGTAAAGGAAAGTCCCTATAGCTCAGCAGCCCCAGAAATATATCACTGCCACTGCCAGTAGCAGGCTACAGGCTTGAGCTGGCTTTTCAAGGTTCTGGGACTGAGGCTCAGTCTTTGTCAGTCAGTTGAACTGTCAGACAATTCAAACTTTGGTTTGAACTTGGCCTGCCTGGATTTTTCTTCCAGCTTGTTAGATGTAATAGCAATTTTTCTACTTGGAAGGAGTGCTATGCCTAATTAGTTTTATTTTTGCCTATCTTTCAGTGGTAAACCACAGCTTTTATATAGACAGAGTGAAAAATAACTCCTCTGTATGAGGGAAATATTTCCCTTTTCGGCAGGATGGTGGAGCAGCACAGGCATGGTATGACAGTGCAAACACAGGATGCAATACAGAGCAGAACAGGCACGGGGGTGGTAAGAAAGAGGTCACAGGGTAGCACTCGAGACATCAGGGATGCAGGTAATTCTGTAGTAGTTAGCTAAGATATGGGCACCTGGAGCTGGACAAAACTGGTTTTAAGGGTCACAAAAAAAAGCAAAGGAAAAACATCTAATATTTGTAAAACAGTTTACATATAAAATTGGGATGCAGTATGATGTTTCAGACATTAACTATGAACAAGGCATCAATCAGTGTCAGAAAACGTAAAAACAGCTTATAATAAAGAAGAAACCATCAACGTGGTACTTGTCTGACAAAGGGGAAGAAAGCCCATCATCAGCACCATTTCTTCCAGCACACAATGTGGGGGCAATGAACCTTTATGCAACACCCTGCTCCCAGCTTTCTTTGTGAGAAAAAATGGACCTTTTTCTTTTCCCACATTAATTAGATATAACAATTCCTTTGATCATCCTGTTGAGATTTAAATTGTATCAACAATAAATTCCTGGCTTTACTCAAAAAGTGTGTTTCTTTTTTTGCATTACAAAATTTTGAATTTAGCAGACAGACAAACAAGTACAGTGATTACATAAACTCTCTTTCTTTGGATGCCAGGCTTAGAATTGAGATCCAATTGGAACAGAGTAGAATCCACTCTCTTCTATCTTCTTTTTTTTTTTTTCCTTTGGTTGTGATACAACTCTGCTACAGAAGTCTTTTGTCAAAAACTACAAGAGCTAAGCCTTCCTTTCACAGCATCAGCGTGGATACTTTCACATCAACAATCTAAATAGCAGCACTAATTCAGCAACAGACTAAGAGACTGGTGGGTTATTCTAACTTATTTAAAACTGAATTAAGGGAGATTTACTTTAGAACATAAGAGAAACCTTTATACAAAAAGAATAGTTGAGATTGGAACAGATTAGATGAGGAGGTTTTAGAAAAGCTTTGTAATTTGAGCTTTTTAATTACCAGTTAGCCAGGCAACTATGAATGAATAGCTCAAATGTAGTCAGGCCTGAGCTGGGGCAGCGGGATGGAACAGATGGCCTCTTCAATCCTCTTCCTGCTGTATTTCCTAAGATAATTCTCTACTTAATGCATTAACATTTCCTAGTTCACTCATTTTCTTTTGTTGTTGTGCCTTAGACTAAGGCTAGAAGTTTTTTTTTTCCTTTTGTGGCACAGAATGCAAAAGAACATGCAAAACCACCGTGATGGACAGAGAAACCATCTCACCAAGAGAAAAGCAGCAGCTAAGGCTAATGCCTAAATCAGCCAACTACTCCTTGATGTATAATTTCTTCATTTCATTTCATAGGACTGATGGACTGTAGAATTTTTTATGATTTCTTTGAGACTCTGAGCATCCTTGTAATGATGACACAGAGGAAGAATTTAGTTAGGGAGTTTCTTCTGCAGTGCATGTATGGTTGACATTAACAGGGCAAGGTTATCTGGGTTGCAAGGACAGCTGGTTCAGAAAGGTGTTTTGTTAATGACTATTAGTGCAGGAGACACAGTGAAGGAACAGAAAAGGTCATCAACTGAAAACAGGACACAAACTGTGACCAGCAGCAGATAACTGAGACAATAGCAAGGGTCAGAATTCCCACTGCCCAATGTGCCATTCAGGACCCACCTCTGCAGCCTGTGAAAGTGTCAGCCAGCACTTTGTAACTGATGTGAAAGCAAACAACATGACTGGGGGCTCAGAGGAAAGACCAAAGACCTTACAGAATTGTAGTGTTGTATTTCCCACTGATTCACTTATTAAATGCCTTTCACATTGTTCCCTCCCCACTTTCCCCTGCCCCTAGCCCTGGCCACTCCCTCGGGCTCTCCCTGTTGCTTCCTGTACCCCAAATTCACCCATGTACCACCCCTGGGCCCCTGAGAAAACCCCCCTGCTCCCTGACCATGAGGTCCCTCGGCCTTAGGAAACCACCTGGACAAGATGCAAAAATAAAAGCCCTCTAAGGCCACCATGAGGGTCCCTTCTCTGCCTCCTTTGCCTTCACTGTGTTGCTGAGCTGACAGCTAGCAGGGGCAAGAGTGTGGGGCCGTCCAGAAAGGACTACGGGAAGGCGAAATGGTCGCTTTGCCCTAGGCAGCCCTGCTGAGCTCTCTGGGAAAGCTGCAGCTTGCTAGACCAAACCTAGCACTGCAACACAGAATATTTGAAGAGGCTTGTGGCACTGCATGAGACTTATTATGGGTATTTTGAGGTGACTGTAGGAATGTGAAGGCCTTACTATCAGATACTTAAGGAAAAGGACAAAGATAGTGGCAGGGATCAAGGTGGATTGGGGAACAACAAGCATGGAAAATTGAAGACAACAGACTGAAAGAGGGCAAGTCAAGGTAAGCAGGTGGCAGGTTTGTTGTCCTGTACTTGACATCTCCATTAAATTCTATTTCTACCTATTTTCTGTGCAAGCAGGCTCTCATCTCTCTGCTCTGTGTGTGTGCAAGTGCATGATTGTGTGTGCAGGGGCACATGCTCTGCTGCTGAACTTCGGGACCACCTACCAAACATAAGGTCAACGTCCAGACAGACCCAAGGACTGTTTAACAGCATGAATGGAAGAATTCTAGTGATGGGTCAACTACATTTAGGATTTAACGGTACTGGTAAAACTGCAAAAAACAGTCACAAGATGTCTGAGCACCCTATAGGCCTCACATTAGTCTTTTCCTGCTCTGTATATAAGCACCAATGTAGTCAAAATACAGTATAAAAAAGCAGCTTGTAGAGTATTACTAAAATTACACATAAATCAATAGAAAAATGTTATATACTTCAGGTTTATGGTAATATCTTTAGTGTCTCCACAGGCTCCATATTGATCTGATTAAAAAAGATTTGAATCATATAAGAAAATACTGAAAATAAGCTCAGTAAAGGCAGCAGACTGTTACCTAGACAACTTGACTCATCTGCAGTGCAAAAACCAAACACTGAGTGTATCACAGCTGGGAGAGGTGTGACGATCATAAATTTTTAGGGCCTTCTTTTAAAATTGACAGTTAAAATGTAGATTTCAAACATGAAAATGTGAGAAATAAGACTGGTCTAACCAGTGGGTAGATAAAGAAGTAGTTTTTAGATTTTATCTATAGACTGTTGAATTAATATTTAAGGCTTTTTTTTATTCTATAAATTATATTTCCCTAGTACAACACCCTTGTTTCCTGTTACTTACAATTTTTCCCTAGGACAAGGAAAAACCCTAGGCACTTTTTTTACAAGGTACATGCTATTTTGAAATCTAGTATGTTAAAGTTTAATTTTCACACAGGTTGAAAAAGCCAAAAATTTGTGTGAGAACAAAATACTCATACAGGAACAAAAGAATCTTACAAACACAACATGTGCATTATAAGGTATGAGGGGTCCCTCTGCTGGGATTTTATGTTATTCCAGTCCTGAGATACAATGCACACAAAAGTTCACACTGTATATTTCAAACTAGTTTTGAAGGACGTGGAACAGAAATTAACACTCCTGATAGTTCAGTTATAATAATTCTTAAACTGTGCACTGATAGGCAAGAAAATAAACTGTGTCACAGACATTTCTGAGGAAAATGTATCAGCCAGAGTCATGTACATCTAAGCTGTTGCAGAGGCACCTAGATTTCCACTGTAGGAAAGGTTGTACAAGTTTTAACACTCCTAAGGTACCGTTTTCAAGAAATCTGTGATAGTTGAGCAGAAGATACACCAGTCAAGAGATTTAACATTTAGTTCTTCAGAATATTATAAAAGCCTATACAGAAAAACAGGCAGGTTCCAAAGTCTCCTTTCAAACTACTCAGCATCTTAATTCCTGAATTTTCAGCATTAAAACGTGTAAGGATATGCAATTTTGAGAATAAAAGAAATATTAAAATAAGCAAAGTAAGATAACATGGGTGTAGCAGGCTGGTCTGCCTGCATGGAGGTAAAACAGCTCCAATAATACCCTATTTGCAAAAGTTATTGGTGATGGGTGGAGAATGGGGGTCAGACAGCTGTTGGTGCTGCAGAATGCTGAGCCCAGCCTAGCTCATTAATCCCAAAGTTAGACATTCTGAGAAGAACAAGGTTTCCTGACAGAAACTGGCACCAATCACGGTGTGGCAGACAAAGTTCTTGATAGAGGAATGAACTTGTGATAGCACCAATAACTTACTTAAAAAACCCTACGCTGACACAGCTGGCCCAGGGATACATGACGGATAAATAAATCACTTTATTTTATAAAAGCCCAGTCCCACTTTTTCACGGCAGGGTCTTCTAACATACCCTTTCTTGGAGTGTGTGTGGAGTTTACTTCCTTGAGCTAGGATGTTCCTCAAGGCTACCCCTTGAGTCTGAGTGACAGAGATTTACCCACAGTCACCAGTATGGGTGAGTGACATCAAACTCTACTTAAAAATTATTTTCGTAGATTTAACATCACTGCTTCAATATTGCTTCAATACTTTGTACATTATAGTTAGTTTTAGCTAGCTATACTGTGTAGTAAATAATGTTGTGTAAGATCTGCTAGTCTAATCATTATCACCCTCAATTTAAATCAACAATTTATTTTATTGATACAAATGTATTTGGTTTGCCATCCTTAATTCTGTGGGATTAAGGAGTATAAAGGCTCAGTTACACGTATATGATACTTTAGAGCTAAACTTTTGATTTTTTCTGGGGCTAAGACGGGATTCAGCTGCACCTAGACACCTGTTTGAGGAGTTGAGAAAGCAAGGAGGTCCTTTCTGCACCCTGTGACTCAACAGGAGAGCTTCTCTAGCAAACTTTGTCTGAAGCTCCTGTTCTGGCTGTAACAATGGCTAAAGGCAATCTGCACCAACATTATTTTCTAAGTAGATCTGAAAAGGATTCTCCTGGCATAGTGGTACTCACAGGCTTGAAAATAGAAACAGGTAATAGTCCATAATGCTATCAAGTAGCCCATAATGCTATCAAACAGAGCCATTTTGCTGGGAATTGTGTCATAATGGGAGGCAAGGAAACATAACAGAAAGAATAAATAAAAGTAGTTAAGTACATAGGATTATTTATAAACCATTTTTCAAGGAATTAACAAAACTAAGGACTCCAGAAGCCTGAGGGTGGAGGTGTCTTGTTGCAGTTAATGGTAATGCTGTGTGATGTCTGAGAGACACAAATGCAGCACAGAATCAACTGCCTCCCTGCAGTGCGTTTACTGCTGGCATTGGCAGTACCTGAAAGCACACACTGAACGGGAAAATGAAGAACTATGCACTTGAAATAAAGAACCAAGAAGAATTCTGTTCTGTGTATATCTGAGTTCTTCCAGAGAGTGACAGTTCCTGAAGCGTTCCTCCACAAAACCTCCCTGATCTAGGGCAGATCGTGTATTCCCAGTGACCTTTCCCTGCAATAGGAACACCAGATTTCATCTGCATGTTTCAACATACTAGGCTAAGGTTTTCCCTTTGTACAACAGCCTGAGTTTAATTTCCCTCATTTTATCGTGTCATTTCAGGGATAATGTGCTCTCTTTTAGAAACAATTTCTGGTTTTCTTTGTGCTGCAACAAACATGATGAAATATCTTACAAGGTCTCATTTCCTGTTGGATGTTGAATGTTTTATTCATTTCAGCTTGCAAAATCTTTTGCTAGAGAGACAAATTGGAAAGAAGAGATGAACAGAAAACCTGGTGGATGCGAATGAAAAGTCCTCACTTAAGATCTGGACTTAACACTTAAATGTTTTATTATGGAGTTAATATACCATGGTTCATGTGGGGAATAGGATGATGAAGTCCTTGAGAAAATGTCACTTAAGCACAGTCTGTTGTTTAAAATAAACATTTTGCCTGATTCCAATTCAGCAAGAAAATGTGCCCTATTCCTTTTTTCCTTTTCAGTCTAGGGCAGCTAGAGAAAAGATTTGTATTTTATTTGGATTCTTTGCAGCAAAAAAATAGCTTGGAGAAGTCTGTAGGTCAGTACATATTACACTCAGGGTGTGCAGTATAGGATTAGTTTAGAGAGTAAGACACCTTCTTTCCTGAAGCATTTCATGAAAATGCCAAAAGGAACATCCTGCAGAAACTGTCTTGGCTGTTTGCTGGGCAGTTCTCATCTGGACTATTAAGAGTGTACCTGCTGAGGTTTACTGTGAATCTTTTCCCACATTTGTATAATATGAGTTTTGCTGTATTCAGAAAGACTGTTTCATATCTGCTCCAATTTATTAGTCAGAATATATTCTTTATTAAACCTATTAATAAATATTGTTTTGTTTATTAAAAAAAAACCCCAACAAGTAAGCAACCAAAACACACAAATCAACCCCTAAAAGATAGAGAAAAATAAGTTTTAAATACTGTTTTAGGAAAAAAATATATTTGATCATTCTTGTAGGTTAGTGCATGCACATGGAATTTACAGCTATGTAGGACAGGGTAACTACCCATATCTTCCTAGACAGAGAAAAAAAGTGTTCAGATCTTGCCCTTCTAGGGTTAAAAATGTCAAGAGCAGGAGACTCTCTCTGCCCTAATAAACCATCCCCTCACATGAGGCTTGCTTATTGTTACTGCACCAACATGGCAAACAAACGCAGTTTTGAGGCAGGCTGGGTCCTCAGCTGGCCTGTAATACCATTCTGGCTTCTGTGAATGCATTTTCTTCAAAGAGGAACAAGAGCACAGAAAAAGGAAGGGAAATAGTGTTGCCTCATCCCAACACAGATTCACTTCTTGTCCCAACATGAAGTAGTAACAAATAATTACTGTGAGTTGTCTGAACACAGCCTAAGAGAAACAAGAGCACAAGTTCCATGGAAAATGTATTCACTGGAAGTATAGAATAGGCCTTGTAAATACTAAAGCTTTAATTTATTTTTGTAAATTCAGTCCTGTAGTCCCAGTTAATCTGACTATATTTATTGAAACACATGGGACATTATCATGTTTTTAATTAAATATAAGAATACCCCAGCTTGGTGAGATTCAAACCCTAATTCCCTAGAGCCAAATATAAAAGAAAAATATTTCCTGACTGAAATTATTGTGCACTCACCTGGAATGCATATTTGACATTTACCATATTCAGAGAAGGGAAAACAGCTGTTATACAAAAGGGTATAACACTCAGAGTAAATATTGGGAGCTGCAAGATGAAACAAGTATGAAGATGAATCATCAGGAAAGTTTTGCTGAGCCTTTGAAGTTGTATTCCCATTTATCTGGAGCACTCAAATGGCAAAAAGCACAATGGCCATGTGATAGTTTCAGACTGGCAAGTTGCATTCAAAGTTAAAATGTTTGATCTTATATTTTGTAGCTCTCTCTGGTTACACTATTGTGCTTGCAGATTTCCAGACCTCCGACTAAAATAATTTTTTCCATGTTTTTGTCACTCATTCAACTAATTTTACTATCTTAGCAAGGCTTTTGACATGGTTTTCCAACATAGCCTTTAATCGAACTGGTGAAAACAGTTTCAATACATAGGCTATAAGATGAGTGGAAAATTGGCTGGGCAGGGAATGGGTTGCAATCAACAGCATAGAGGACAACTGACACTGAATTCCCAACACTGTTCCTCAGGAGTCATGGGATCATAGAAATGGAATCATTTTGTTTGGAAAAGACACACAAGCAGACACTGGTCCAGCACATTGCCTGCCTCCTCAGCCCAGCTCTGGTGGCTGTGGAGTGTGGTGCTGTATTTTCCCCACGGCTTTTCCTATTAAAGGTCTGCTCCTTCCACATGGGCCCCCCACTTTCCCCTTTCCCTAGTCCTGGCCACTCCCTCGGGTCCTCGCTATTGGTTCCTGTACCCCAAATTTGCCCATGTACCACCCCTGGGCCCCTGAGAAACCCCCCTGCTCCCTGCCCACGGGGCCTCTCTCGGTCACTCTGCCTCTGGGACCCAGTGGACCAACATGTAACAATAAAGTTTCCCAATGGAGAGACCCTTCTGGCCTCCTTTGCTCTCACCGTGTTGCGAGGCCCAGCGAGCCAGAGCAGGAGCTCGGGGCCATCCAAAAGGACTACGGGAGGCCGGAATGGCTGCTCTGCCCTAAGCAGCCCCATTGTGCTCCCCGGGAAGGTTGTGGCTTGCTAAACCCAACCAAGCACTGCAACAGTGGAGCATCAGTTTTGCTGGGGCCAGTGCTTCCAACATCATTTTTAATGACCTGAACAATGGAAGTGAATATACTCCAAGCAGGTTTGTAGAGAAAATCAAAGTGGAAGGGGCCTGTACACTGGAAGGTGGCAGAATTCCATTCAGAGGAATTCCAATGGACTATAGGTATGGACTGATAGCAAGCTCAACAAAAGCAAATGGAAAGTCCTTCTACTTGGGATGGAATAACCCCACTGAACTGCACATGCTGAGTGCTATCAGCAAGTAAGGAGCTGTGCAAAACATACCTGTGGTCCTGGGGGGCATAAAAATGACTCAACACTGCACTCTTCCAGTGGAAAACATCCTGGCCTCTATCAGCAAGGGCTGGCAAGCAGGGCCAATGAAATAATTATTCTCTTCTATTCAGCACTTGTGAGAACTCACCTGGAGTTCTGTGTCCAGCACAATAAAGGATATTGTCATATTGGAGCACATTCAGCAAAAGGGTCACCAAGAGGATTAGTGGGGCTGGAGCACAAGATGAGTAGAGGCTGAGAGAACTGGCTTGTAAGCCTGAAAGAATGAAATATAAAGGGAAGTCTACAGCTGCTTAAAGAGAGGGTGTAGGGAAGAGAGACACAGACTCCACTTGGAGGGGCAAGGGATGCAACAATCAGTAATGGATATGGCATATATAATATGGCAATATATATGGCAATCCATATATATATGGATATATATAGCAATAAAGGAAACTCTGACTATGGAAAAACATTCACAATGAGGGTAATCAAAATGATGTCCAGAGTGACTGTATCTCTTCATACTGGAGATATTCACATCTCAGCTGGACACCCCTGTGAAACCTGCCCTAAGTCTGGCCCCACTTTAAGCAGGGAGCTGGACCACATAACCTCCAGAGGTCTTTTCTCATCTATTAAGAAGACAGATTCCTGAATAGGCAAATTTTTCCCATCTATTCCAGAATGAAGTGACTTACCCTAAGTCCCTCTCTCTTCATTACCTGTCATTACAGAAAACATGTAATTATATAACTGCTATCTTGTAGATGACAAGTATTACACAAATAAATTCAGCCTTTACTGGTTTTCATCCAGGAAATTTCTCATAAAAAAAAAAAAAAAAACCCTACACAATTGGTGTGTTATTTAACACCCAGAACAATCATGAATTTAAACCAGAAATTCTGGAGAAAAACAAACTAAACCTTACATGAGAAGAATGAGGATTAAGAAAATGAAGTAGAAATAATTCTATTAAAATACATTTTCTTGTATACAAAATCCATTTTAGGTATTCAAATTCATAGGCCAATAAAAATCACAAAACTACACTCCTTAATTTATATATTGGAAATTATAAATATATTACAGAACCACTCAATAATGATTTCTTTAAACACTTTAAGCTTTTGAATAGATCCATTAGGAGATGGCTTTGGCTAAAAATCCCAAAGACTTGCCAGCTGAGATAGATCAAAGTAAATGGTACTGATCAATTTGAGAATAACAGATTTAAGTGTTAAGATGATTTTTTTCTTTTGAACAACTACATAAGACACTTTAAGCAGACTGATATAATTTATACATTAGTGAGGTTGGATCCTAGCCCAAAGCTACAATTTTAGTTGCTAGACATCTAAGCCTGCGCTACTCATTGCAGATTCCTTTCATATTGATAAACAGCTAGACATTTCTAGACAATTATCCTAAGAGAGTGTCTAAGTGCCAATAAATCACATTCTGGAGTTGCCTATTTACCTTCATTGATTGTTAAAAAACCCCAGGTGACTAACTCAGAGTAAGGGCATATTGTTGTTTTGGGTCAGGGCTGTTTCTAAAGCAAATGTCGGATTGTGAGTGAGGGCACTGCTTTCATCTGCAACCAGAAGGTGCATTCCAGGATCACAACTGAATACTTCTACTGAGACTAGAGTTAATCAGGAATAACTGCTACCAAACTTGGATAAGGTAGAACTCCACTCCTCAGAATCAACTGCTTGGCTTCTACAGATTCATTCCTACTGTTTGCATCATTTTCTAATGATGACATAGTCCATGACTGAAATTTAGACCGATATGTTTAACAAAGATTAATCTCATTTTAGAAATCCAGTCACTAACAACTCATTCATGTTAAAGACTATTCATTTATGCCACCATGAGCTTATCTTCCAGTTTTCAGAATGAGGTGTCACTGAAGCTCTCAATTGATTTTGTGATTTAAAATTTGTCTTCCTTTATTGACTTCTTTTATTTACTTAAAAGAAGAACGATGACATAAAAAGTTTGATCTGTAAATATCAAAAGCTTCACAGTGGCCTTCTACTGACATTTGGAAGGTCCCAGTGGATGTCATGTTAATAATGTGAGGTTGAAGAGACAGTTGCTTCCCTGAGGGCCCTTGGGGAAGGAGCACTTTTTATTTTTTTCCTCTCAACAATTCTTAGTTGTCCTGTGTCCTGCTTTACAATGAATTTGAAAAGTAACCCTCCTATGACAGAGCAGAAGTCTATGACCTTCTCTAGCTCCCCATGTACTTCCATGAAACCTTGTCTTGTAGGCATGATACTAATTCTAATGAACTGACTGGTGATTAAGCTCACTTCAGGGAGAACCAGTCAATCAGGTCTACCAGACTTGAAATGGTTTCAAAAGTCACAGTCTCCTATACAATTCTATACAATTCAGATGAAAGTGAATGATAAGTAAAATGATTGAATCAAAAAAAAAATTATCTACTGGAAATCTCACTGACAGATCACTGGGAACAGATGGGGGTATAACTCACTGGTAATGGACTTAATAATTTATTTCCATATGATTTTGTTGTATGTTTAATTATTTCTTATATTTTTTGTTGTTGTTTGCTTCATTTTTTCAAGGTTTGTTCAGATTGTGGTGTTCCTTTTACCTTCACCACATCAAATTTGTACAATAAAACAAAATAACTCCACTTAATAAAGACATACCAAGTTTTGCCAGGCAACATTATCATTTTAATGTGGCATGACATAACTTAAAAACATACTTTTTGCTTTTTCAGTATCCAGTGGCAAGTATAGGTAGCAATGGTAAGAGACATTGCAAGAGTTTTTCTGTCAAATTACACAGGCCAGTGAGATGACTGTACAAAATTCTGTGCCTTACAGTGAATTTAAACCTAAATGACTTACATTTTCAACTCAGTTATACACCAGGAATATGAAGAATTCCCATCAATTCCAACTTTCCAGATCCCCCAAGATCCACGAGTGACAAACACATCAGTCCTACATGAAAGATGGCATTTTGGAAGGCAGCCTTGAAACCAAGTTTGGGATGATGGGTAGAAGTTATGAGTACTTTGCAAAGTCACTCCTTGACACTATTCAAAATATATTCTCTGGGGTCTTGAATTCGTCACAGACAAAATTAGGTAGCTGGCCTAAGGGTTACAAGGCTTTTTTCCAGGCTACAAAGCCCAGTGCTACCTACTGAACTTAGCATATAGCAAAGAGATTGGCCATTAGTAGGAATTTTAGACGTTAGAAGAAATTTCTTCACAGAAGAAGTGACTAGACATTGGAATGGGATGCTCAGGGAGGTAGTGGAGTCACCATCCCTGGAAAGACTGGACATGGCAGTCAGTGCCATGGTCTGGTTGACACAGTGGTGTTGGGTCATAGGCTGAACTCAATGACCTCAGAGGTCTTCTCCAGCCTAGATGATTCTGTGAAATGGTCAGGGGTAGACTAGAAAGAAAGGAAAGTAAATGTGTCAGACTTTCTCTCAATGTAGAGTCATGAAGTGTGGAGGAGTGTGAAATTCCCCAAGTCTCACTGTTACATCACCATCATCAGAGATGTTCCACTTATTGCCAGGAAACCCATTAATGAAATTCTGTGAATTAAAAAAGATATCGACTCAACCTGGAACTGGCAGGAATGCACTGTACAAACAATTGTCCATTTCATCAAATGCAACTATAAAACAAAACAAAAACTGAGTTGGCCATTAAAAAGATTCTGCAAATTATTGCAAAGTGAGGTGTCTAATTTGTGGGAAGGGTGGAGAGTATTTTCCAGCTGCTGGTCAGAGTAAAGTGAAACCATTCAGTGCTACTCTGACCAAGAAAAATGAAAGCTAGGAATTAAACATTCTGATTTTGCACAGTGAAAAATTAAGTCTGTTAGGCAACTGGAATGATCTAAACCATAAGAAATGAGAGATTTTCTATATAAAATGTCTTAGGTACGTACATGTGGGAAGACTGTATATAACTATCCATGTCACACTACTGACACTGCTTTCAAAGATGGTAAAGTTGACTAAATACTTATTAAACAAATATGTTTTTCTACTCAGAAATAAGTGTTTAAAAAATGGCAACCTTTGAAGTTAATTTACTGGTTTTCTTTTATTAACAATACATGACCTAACAATTTTTACGGTCTCATTTACTTCTGCAGTTAAAAGAAAAACCCAGTCATTATAAGAGTTTGGTTTAAAAAATTTCACCAACTGCCATTTTCAGATCTGGCAAATTACTTATTTTTTCTATATAATACAGTAAATCAATATTGCAACTAACATTTTTATGTATGGATCAATATCCATATACATACACATACGTTTAGAATATCTTGCAATTCTATGTTCACCATTTAAAAGATCTTTCTGAGTTCTTATAACAGCAAGAATGAAAATAAACATATCCCATTTATCTTGCATAATGAGATGGGTAAATCTGTATGCCATGAAATATTCTAGGATTTTGGGAAAATTCTATCTGTTCCTAACATGACAATCACAATTTAAAAATACCTAATAAATAAATGTTATTTCAAATACCTCTTCTAAAAAGCATGAACAAATTTGTGCTACAAGTATAAACTCATTGAAAGCACATTTGTTATATATTTCTATTCAGAAATACGAGTTTCATATTTTGCATTTTCTAGGTTGTATGAATATCCAGATACAGCTGTCTAAGGCCAGATTTTATAAAATGCCTATGCAATGATGATGCATTTTCCTATAAGCACACTGTTTAAAAAAAGAGAAAATAAGACTCAAGACTGTAATTATTACTGCAAGTCAGGACAGAGTTTCTTGTTACTGAGAAATCTAGAAGTTTGAGTGGCTTGTACAGATCTTCTAAATGTCCATTTCTGGGAACTGAAAATAAACTGGCTTCCTTCTCTCCACATGTGTTACCTCCTCTTCCCATTTGTTTTGCACTGAAGTTAAGCTTTCCTAACATAAACTATAGAGCGCTTTCTACATATAGCAATTTAAAAATTATTTTCTATAATTTTGCCATCTGAAAATGATTAAAAACATTAATGTTTATGAAAATTCTCGTTAATTTAATTCAGTCTTTTTATGCAATCACTGGACAGAGGTAGTCCAAAACCCTGTATCAACAATTCCAAAATTACCTTGATCTGCTTAGCACAGTGTGAAAAATCTGTTTTATTATACAAATGTATCTGCCTTGTGTACATTACTCCTCAATTTAAGCATACCTGCACAAAGTGCCATAAGCCTAAAATATTTTATTACAAATGAGGTTGGCATCACCTGGATTATGAGCTTGCCTTTTATTAAGCAGAGGAGAGTTTCAAGCTTAGATCTCTGACATCAGGTTGCAGGTTTATTTGCCGGGCTTTACATAAATATGAATGACTTGCTATGAATTTTTAAAGAAATGAGTAATCCAAAGTTTTCCCAAAAAACAAAATGAAGGTCCTTAGTCTCTGGAGACTTCCAATTACACTGATAGGAGCATCTGTTTTTTACCACCCACTCAGCTACCTTATCAAATCTGCAGATATGAATGGAAAATTGAAGCTAAAGTCACCATAGCAGAAACCACCTCAGATGTTTCCACATTCATCTGTTATATTTTTATAGATTTAAAAATCCTCATTTCTGGAGCAGCACTTCAGAACCAAGGACATTAAATTGTCACTGGAAAAAAACCTTTTCATTTTAGATTGTATTATCCATTCTTCATTGTTGTCCCCCTTTCTTTTTTAATCCTGAAGCTATTCCATGCAGTAATTAGTAATAAACAACCAGCTGTAGAAAGGCTGAAAGTCCCCTGTGTATTTCTAATTTCATTGACTTTTTAATGTCAGAAGTTCTTAAATGACATTTTCTTGCAGGTGGTTGGTGGAATCTGGTGAATAATGGAGTTTTTTCAAGTTATAGGTTAATGCATACTGACCAGCTATTACAGTGCACATTACATATATACTCGGAAGGGAAAAAAGAAGTAGCTATAACATTAGGCAGTAATGTCTGCTCTATAAAAAGGATTATTTTGGAACAATTCCAAAAAGGATTGAATGAATACTGGATTCCTACATCATATGCTTACGTTGAAAACTTCAGTTCTGGAAGCCTTAGAGGTGCCTGAATTAATCAGAACTTCAGTTTTTCGAATTCATTTATTCAAACCATGTAATGTTCTTCCCCAGTACGCTACTGAGCCTGACCAACATCAATCTCATGTTTAAGCATGGCACAGATCCAGTGTCTGAAACTCTCAAGAGAGACAGTCTAGTATTTTGAGAAGACAACATGATACAACTCTACTTTGGTGGGAGGACAAAATGGATCAACTCTCGAGAGAAGTTAATGAACTTTGGTTTTAACAGGTATCTGGGGAAGAACAGCAGTGCCCCTTCCCCTTTGTGTAACAAATGAAACACAAATTGCACTGGAAGGCTGTGCAGCTCTCACGTTGCCTGTACTGACTTAGCAAGCAGTCTGGGCAGGCCCAACATTTAATTAAAAAGTTAAGCTGGATGTTTAGCTACTACATTCATCCCTGGTTGGTACAGCCTTCCTTAAATCTCCAGGTTATACCTTAGCCTAAACTGAGGAACGCCACCTATGTTTCTGGCTGGTTTTATCCTACACTGTAAAGCAAAATAATTGTTTTTTTTTCCAAAAAATATTGCCCTTGTATTCAATCACAGACTCACAGAATGTTTGAGATTGGAAGGGAATCTCCTCAGATCACCTGGTCACTAAGCAGCAGACACTACCCATGGCAAGGAACAAATTCCCTTTTTAACTCAGTCTCTCAGTGTATCTGGTGTTCCAGATCTGTTTTATAGCAGCTGACTTTTCCAAGTACAGTTTCTGGAACCTTTGTGCCTAGCTCAGGAGTCAAGACTTCACATTAGGAAATATATAAAATGAAGAATATGATGGGGCTTAAGAAGCTTGTAGAGATTTGAAAATTGGTAGAGTTTTGCTATGACTAGGTTTCCTTCTTCTTTTACTTCTATTTCCATTATTTTATTGGCCTTTCTAGTCTTTCATTAATTCTTTCCCAAAACAGGAATTTCATCTGCCAATCACACAGCATAAGGTTTTCGGATGAGAATTTAGTGGGTTTCCACCATTTTTACACTCCTGTATGTCAGTACAGGTTTCTGTGCATCTTTCCATAAATGTCAGTCATTTTTGCTTTTAACAAAGAAGTACATTTTTTAAAATTGCATTGACCATTAAATAAGTGAGAAACCCTATAGAATTTGGTGGGAATTAAACAGTGAATTGATCAGGTTTTTAATTTTAAATTTTGAATGATAAACTGTCACACTTTAGGGAACAGCTAGACTATATAGCTAATTAACAGATTTTTCAGAAACATTTTTGTATTATTTCTGGCAGAACTGAATTAATTAATAAAAATTAAATGCTAGCAAGGCCTACATTAATGCACACAGAGACAGGGTAAGTTTAGAGAAAGTTTTAACAAAAGATAATCTTTAAAATGTTAACAAAAGGTTAAAAGGTGTGTGGCCATGATTTTGAAAATTGATGTTTTTTTATGTTGTAATTATTAAAAATATGATTTCCAGGGACTGGATGATCAACACTTCCAGGAAGCCAGGCCTTTTGAAAGTGCCTTGGTCTGGATGCCAAAAAAATGACATCTATAATGCTTCATATTACAATATTGGTGAAAGAGATTATATAAACAACAAAGTCCTTCCAAACATGAGGTCAGGTGTATCTTTGAATGAAAAATTGTACACAGAAAGAAATGAATGAGAATTCTAAAACAGATACATAAACCTCAGGAATAGAAAGCAGGGATTATTAAATGCTATGGAAGGAAATGATACCAAAACTGGTAAGGATTAACCATTTTCAAATGAGTTCAGGCCCCACTACAACGCTTAAACCATCTGATCATTTGTACAATTATTTTAATTAGGCAGTGATGTAGTTGTGAAAACATCTGAAAATGAGGCAGCTCCTTTTTATTGTAATTTTCTGGCCTTCTAATCACAATAAAATCTGGATGAGTGAAAACTTTCTGAAGAATGTTTACTCTAGCTTACAGAAATGTGGAAAAAAATATGCAGGAACTTCTTAAATCACCAAATCCAGCTTCCAGCTCTGGCACACATTGGATTTCATTATACTTTTCATCAATTTATAAAGGTTGTATGTTAATGCCAAATATAATTATCACTACTCCAATTAGAAAATTGTTCCAGAATCCAAGAGGACTTTCAGAATGACAATTAAATATTGGTATGCTTAAAATGGTCCCTCTGTAGTAGAGTGACTCTCAAAACAGCTATGCTAAGTACCCTGGAAGGCCTGGCCCTAGTGAAATCAGGAAGCCATCAGTCTCTGCACAATTTCTTGAGCTGCAGAGAAATTCCTTCAGCTTCTTGCAAATAGGAAGGCACAAGATCTCTGGAGTGATGTGTTGTCATGACTGTCACTCTCTACAACCTACCCCTGCCACCCAGTGATGCCACTTACTCAGAACTTCAGTATTCAAACAATACCTTCCTTTCAAAGCAAATTAAACACTGGTGTGCAATCCAAATTTAATCACATTTGCCTTTTGTTCTAAAATGTAGTGTGCTGAAACAAGACAATACTAACAATCAAATAAAATATTCCTAAAACCCCATAATCATTAATGTCAGGTTATTAAATCACTGTTCGTCTTCTACCTTCAGCCTTTGGACTCTCGTATGTCACATGTCCTAATAGTCACTGAAGTTAAAAAGTGAGACAATTTAATAGAGTTGGTTTTTTTAAGCAACCTGAATTTCTTTTCCATGAAGTTCAGGTACCTATAGCAGTGACAAAATACTAATATTCTCTCCCCTTCCTGGTAAATATTTTAGTTTTAGGATTTATCATTCTAAGCTATTATGAATTGGTAAGACAACTGCCTTGTGAAAACCAAAAATGAAAATGCAAACATGGTTTAGATCATGCTGCAGTCTTCTCCACTAGGAATGGTAGGTTCATATGATAGGAAAGATATGATTATGATAGGAAAGAGTCTCACATTATTGAGTCTTCAGAGATTTTGCTGTTTCTGGCTCTGCTACTTACATAAGCTCTCACTTAGGCTTTTCTGTTTTACTCTCTAACAATATTCAGGTTGCTTTCTGCAGACAGAAAGCCTTCTGTTAAATTCTCCCAATTCGATACAATCCTAAACTTTTCTATGGACACTTTTCTAGAGATAAAGATTAAAGTAATAAAAAAAACGTGATTGCACAAATGTCACCAAAATAGAAAGTCTGAATGTCCAGATCTTTCAAGTTCCATTTTGGTGCCTCGAAGGTGATTTAGAACCTATATCTATATGAGGCCTAACAAAGGTTAATCATTTCCTCACTATACATCTTCTTGAACTAGTGAAAGCAAATTTTTTTTGAGAGCTACGATGTGATGCTATCGTTTCACTAACAGGTCTTTACTTTGAAATTCCAAGTGGTTAAGTTAGATGTTTAATTTCCAAGCTTGGGTTCCTTTTTCTGAAGAGCAGGAAATGACTTTCTTTCAGATGTCACTTTCACTTTCTGCAGTCAAGTTTCATGCAGCAAGGTGTGCCTTTTCAAAAAAAGCTAAAAAAAAAGAAGAGGTGGGGCAGAGCAGGAACATGCCTCTCACACACATTAATCGCAAATAGAATGGGATCTTCTAGCACAAGGAATTTCTATAGTCCCATAGTGACACTGACACGATTCCATTACCTTGTTTTGAGAACATGAGCTGTTTCCTCTGTCAAACCAGAAGAAAGGGGCCAAAATACAATAAAGACTACGGTTCTTATGATCAATAAATTTTCTGTGAAATGTTTTCCATTATTTAATTATTTTACAAGTCTTTTTGTTTGTTTGCAAATACTTTAATGAGAAATACAGCAGAGCAAAAGTTTTACCACATCAGTGCTGAGAACCTTATAAAAGGAACACCACAATACAGGAAGAAAATATTACAGTAAAAAAGCTAAAGCATTTCAGATGCCAGCCCCAGCCACTAATGGAGTTCCAGCACACAAAAGGAAGTTCTATTATCCTGAAATGTGATGCCTAATGTTGAAAGCTAAGGCGGGTGGAAAAAATGCAGTGGCAAATTTTCAAATGCAGACATTTGTCAGTCATCTTTCAGACCAAGCGAAGTCTATCACTTTAACAACACACAAATAGTATTTATGCTGTTAAGATAGTCTAATTTTAAAGGGAAATATATTTTTTTTTAAATCTGGTGTTGAAAGATTTGTAGGTTCAAATAAAGTTATTTACTTAGCTAGAAAAAATGTAGTTTCCTCTTTCATTTTTTGTGGGTTTTTTTCCTCAAGAGAGGAGATAACAGATTATTACAGCCACTCACAGAGGTGAACTGGAGGCTCACAATATGGTTATTTAATCAGTCTTCTAAGAAACAACCTCTACCAGTACACAAAACATAAAGAAAAACCTTTTGAAAGCTGATATGTTTTAGCTGCAGCCCCACCACACTCCTTCCCTGAATATACTCACCGAAGTCATTGAATCAAATTTTATTGGAGGTACAATAAAATTCTAGAAAGAGTAGTTACGATTTTGTTACAAGATACTACACAAGAATCCTGAATATAAATGAATCCCTAAGATTTAGGTCCACATCTGCAGCATCAAGTTAGGAAGTCAGGGGGCTCACACTGAAAGGTGTGATCACATTGAAATGGGCAATCAAGTCTGAAAATGTTCCAACCTCCAGCACTGATGTCCACTTTGCCCTATTACCACTGCCCTCTATTCAATTCTGACAAGGCACTATGCTAAGACAGCAGAATCCTCAATTGTACCCTTCCCTAGTGGCTGCAGGTATCTTATGGTAAATATTCAAGACCTGTATCCAGGAACTACTGCTGAAAATATGTTCATGAGACATCTTCTAGACAAGATAAAATGAGGCCTGTTTTACCACACCCATCCAGCTACTTATTCTCAGACAAATAGCAGAAGTTGCCCTTTCCTCCAGATGTTAGGTATATTACAGTTCCTGATGATTTATGAATGGCATATAGAGACTTAACATCCAATAGCATTATTACACTAAAATTATTAAGATTCTGTAAAGGGACAAAATATTACAAACGAAAGTTACAAATATGTTATTAATGTGATTTTCAGAAGTTGGATGTTAAATACCTAAGGACTTTTAAAATGACAAGCAAATCCATTCAGAAAGAGCTTTAAAAATATGGTGCAATCCCCTTTCTGTCTGCAAGTGATGCAGTGCTAAACATTGGGCCAAACTACTACACAGAAACTTTATGCAGTGAGATGAGGGAGCTCAGACAGGTATGAAATAACAAAAACAGTACAGCTGGATGCTAGACCTGCTTTGAGCGTTAATGAGATTTAAAATCATCAGGGAGAAAATGTAATGAAATTTTACTGTTGCTATTATTATTCTTATTACTACTAGTAGTACATTTTCTGATTTTGTAGGGATTAGCTCTCTTGGAAGTTAATTCTCCTCAGTACCTCCAACCTACGGTCAAATAAAAACTTCTGCAGATTACCTCATAGTACTTGGTGCAGATTCTGGAATTAACATGTCTATATATACATACATGTGACACATACTTACATGTGTGCATGTGAGTTTCTATATTACATTCAAAAGTTAATACAATAGTTACAGAAATATGAAGTTAGAAGTTCACACAGAAGGAGTACAGTTAAACATTTTTACCATTCGATATTGTTTACACAAGTATAAACCACATGGAGCAACTTATATGAAATTCTACATTCATATTGTAAATACAGAAGACAATACTATTCATATAGAAGAACAGCATGCTCTGTATTTTATCACCTGCATGTGAATATTTACAAACTGTTAACAATAAAGTTGTTGTAAAATCAAGTAAGACAAAATTTAACATTTTGTTCTACAGATTTTAGGTATTTTTCTGTTTAAATAAAACCTTCAAAATGTATGCCACCCACATACATCCTCCCCAATGCCTGGAAATCAACACACCTGAAAGGATGGAATACTGAAAGAAGATAGTTTCACTCTGCATCATCTACTGCAAGTACTGGAAGTGGAAGAAGGGTATTTAAAAGGGGCTCAGACAGCTGACAGAATGGTACCCCAGGAGCCCTACAGAAGTGCACAACCAGGAGCTGCGTACTATCTGCAAGGTAGGCTTCTCTGATTTTATTAATGATTTTTCTAAATGAGATTAATTTGCTCATTTCATTTTTTCCTTTTTACTTTACGACTATAATGCAAAATGAATTTACGAAAAAAAGGTCTGATTAAAATACAACCTTATATTTAGATGCAGCTGCTCTAAATCATTTTATGAATTACAGGCAGCAAAGTTACAGGCTATTATGAATTACAGCAAACTGCTGGAAAACTGGAAAATCTCATTTTTAATTCATTATTTAGTAGGAAATAGTTTATATTTAGTCAAACTTACTACAGCAAATAATGCCAGTTTTCTAGGTACTGTATGTGTTTCTCCACATAGAAATATAAAACAAAATATGTATTTCAGAAAAACAGAAATGGAAAAAAAACCCACCACACATGCAACCCTTTACATATTATATAAATAGTATTTAAAAAGAGGTTTTCTCAGACATTTTTTTACTCTTTATTCATTGGATAAATTTATTTAACTTTCAAATGTTCCACCATAAGATCTGAACTCGTTACACCTATCACAGCACACCTGTAAATACAGAGCATCGTGAACAAGCAGGAGCTGACAATCACCTACACTTGTGGGACTTAACAAAACTGCAAAGCCTTCCTGATTTTGTTAAGCCTCCTCTCTTCTCCCAGTTCCAGAACTAGACAATGTATTGCCCTGGGAGCTGCTTCTTCCTCTTAACTGCCTGCCTTACTGCTACATGCCTTGGTAACCCCCTACACAACAGCCACCAGTGCTTCCGAAGCGTGCGCTGGAGTGAGCTTTTACAGGAGATTGAGGAACTGGTAAGTCAAAGTGTAAAACACTGCCACAATGTATAGATGTTGTTTTCCGTCTTTCTTCAGTTTAGGTGTAAGGGATTCTCAAATGTGTAACTGCCAGATTACAAATTTATTTTTTCACGTAATTAAAAAGTTATGAGTCAGATGTGCCTTCTCTACAAAACCAGAAATCCTAAATTTAGATTTCTTAGTTCACACACATCCTGTTGAATATATGACATTTGTGTGCCTTCCCAAGAACAGTACAGAGTCATCTGGGAGTCCTTCTAATTGGCATCAGCTGTAACACCAGAATGTACTTTACCATGACATAATCCCACTGAAAGAAAAAGACATCCACAGACGCAAAGATTTTGGTACAAATACTCTCTGAAGGTATTTTTGAAATCAGCTATATGAAAAGTTTCCTTTCCCAATTTGTCTTCTTTTGTGGCCTGCCCTTTCCTCAACTCTGTATGTATTGACATCCCTGCAAAATTTGAGAAAAGGTGAAACAAGCGGCTATTCTTCCCATTTCAGATAGGCTTGGGAAGAAAACGAATCTTCTTCAAACTCATGAGATATAGTGTCCTCTGTCAATGTCATCACTTTTACACTTTTTACACTTTCACTTCATTGTTAAGAAACCAACTGAGAAGAGACTTCTATGAATTTTTTACATCATAAACCTGGTTTTGCACATGCTTATAGTTTCTATGCTTATGTTTTCTTTAAGAACAAAAGAGGCTTTTCTTTGGAGTGTGAGGAAGTGAGCAATGAAGATTTGTGTTTCCCTGAGCAGATGCTGAAAGCAGTAAGTAGTAAAATACATGTACTTGACATTATCTCATTGTAGCACCTCTACCTCACACAGCTTATGCACTTT
Organism: Coloeus monedula; assembly: GCF_965178545.1. Classification (NCBI taxonomy): domain Eukaryota; kingdom Metazoa; phylum Chordata; class Aves; order Passeriformes; family Corvidae; genus Coloeus; species Coloeus monedula. The sequence goes on from NC_138781.1 coordinate 11,577,162, forward strand.
GTCACAAGACTTTTACACTGGAATTTTGCCACATTATATTACAGGCTCAAATGATAACTCTGACTGTTGACTTTTCAGTCTAAATTATTTCCTGGAGAGGCTATTTATGGAAATCATCGTTTTCTTCCTTTTCCTATGATTTAAGTCACGATGCCACTTTGACAAGAAAAGGGTTAGATGCTTTCTTGTTAGTCCTGCTGTTTAAATGGGGAAAATTAGTTGGAATCAGTCTGGTAGCCTGGAAACCACCAGAACAGCATGCTGACCTCAGTCAGAAGCAGACCCCATAAAGGCAGTGCAGGGGTAATTTTATGTTTCTCAGCACATATATCCCTTCATGTGCACAGCTCACTTTCAGTCCAGATCTGCAATGCCACAAAATAAGGTACTGGTTGAGAATGTGGTATTGCACCCGAGCAATTAATTCTGCCTGTTTTCTGCTCATCTCTGCAACAGAGCTTCTAAGATCTAAGATTTTGTTCCCTGCACCCAGGGAACAAAAGGGATGGATAGCAGTATCAGCCTCTCCTGTACTTCATCTTCTCTGAGGCAGAGGGAGCTGCCCTTCATTAGATAAGGGCTGTGCCTGGGAGGAAAGCCTGGTACAGTCTGATGTCTTGGGCCTGAATTCAAAGGATCTCCTTTTGCCTCTCGGCCTTTTATTGACTATTGCTTATACATTGCAAATATCTAAGCATATAAATGCAGCCCAAAAATGCAAGATATATTTATGTTACAAAATAGGGGTCCTTCTTATGAAAGCAACTCGAAGCAACTTATGAATTGCAACTGGAAGTTGAACATGCAATTCCAGATTTTCAAATAAATACCCACTTTGCAATGCATACTACTAGCTAAAACTTTTGTACTAAAAAGTTTAGAAAAACACAGGAAAGTGGTGAAAATTGTTTAACAATTTATAATAACCACACTCAGGTAGTTGAAAAATTACCTGACGCTTAAGTGCAAACTTTAGAAAATGAATTTTTCTATACTTCTTTTTTTCATCACAGGTTAAATATGATAATGCAGCCATTGTTCATATAGTGCAGGAAATTGCTGAGTTTTTCAAAAGAGCAGACACTCCTTTTCAGAAGAAGAACATTTTTCTCAGAGGAATGTATGAGGCTCATGCTCAGCTCAAGACTTGTGTAAGTACGATTTATTTATATTGCATGATATTCAAGTCAGATATTAATGGTGAATAAAACTGATAAGTATGTTGAAAATGCAATAGAAAACTTAAAATATTACATTTTCAATTAATGATACCTAAATCATACGTCTGAAAGTAATGACAGGCATTTTTCAGCACTTTTACAGACCTGTATGATACAGGCAATTTTAAATTCACACGCTATATTTATAGGTTTATTTAACAATGTGATGTCTAAAACCAGTATTTCACTTTCTTCTCCTTAAAGACTGCACTAGTTCTAAACAGAAGTACTTACTATTTTAACTAAATATCAATTTCATGTGTTTTTCTTTAAGTACTTATGACTTCTGTCATAAGACAAGCTAACATAAAGAATGACATGCAAGTTGTAGGTAAAAAATCTTAGGTCTGCATTCAGCCTACTTCAGCTAAGTAAACTACTTAAGCATATGCACAAATAGTTAACTCAGTTGGGGTCAGCTTAAGAACTATTTACAGAGGACAAAGCCCCAGATTTACTGTAGCTTCCCTTCAATTAATGCCTGTTCCAGGCACCAGATTTGCCAACAAACCTGCAGGAGAGCAAACCTGAGCGTACAAATGTGCACCCCACCCTACCTTCTGTGCTGCAGGGGAGGGAATCCACTGCACAGCTCTGCAGGGGAGAGAGCTCTCCGTGACTGGACATGGGCCTGAGAGGAGCACAGGAGCACTGACCTTCAAACCCACACTGCTGCTCCTGACCAGGCCAGGCCCCAGGACTAAGTGTATACAGCTACGGACAACAACTGCTGCTTAATATGTGTGTGTAAATATTTACACACATCAAAAATTATTTAGTTCTACTGATCGAACATAATTACATCTGTACATCTGTAACACTGAATGTCAATGACCACCAGTTATTCTGAAATCTGCTTCCTTCAGACAGCAGACACTGACAAGACCAGAATTGTCACAAAACAGAAAGATCCATAGACCCTTGCCTTGGCCTGAACACTGATATATTCATTTCCTGACCTCTCTGCAGACACAGTGTGCTGCACTACCTTTAGCATTAACAGGTTCAGCAGGCTTGCATATGGCAGCAGAGCTACAGTGCTCTCAGTCGGTGACCATGTCCATCAGAGGGCACTGTTTGAACTTTTATTTGCTCGTCATTGTTCAAACTTAAGAGCTTCTTTTCTTTTCCATTAAAATAACAGCTGAAGCCCAGACGTAATATTAGCCATGAGTCTATAGTGAAAGACTGCTTCAAAAAAATGGATGACTTTGTGACCAAGGTAAGTTGGCTGTTTCTTTCCAGCTCAATTTAAGGAATTCTGAAGATAAAAAGCAGCTTCTTATACAAGAAGTCCCACTGCTGATCAAAGCTGTACATAACTGTGAAATTATGCCCCACTTCCACACACTATGAATTTTCATTCACTGAAAATCTTTTGGTCCACACCCATTTCAAGGCCAATGTATCATCATGGGCTATTAAAAAAACATTTAATTCAGCACCAAAACCCATGGCACTCTGTGCCTTTTTAGAAGAACTTTACATCACATGGGTCAGGATTAGCCATGTGTCTGTTGGTGGGAAAAAAAAATGATCATCATTTATACCAAGGAATATTTGTACTTTAGTTGACTTCCAAAAAATTAGTATCCATTTTTTCTTAAATTTCTTTTAAATTACATGCTTGTTCTCAACTCACATTTTGCTTGCCATAATATTGGATGTAATTTTTTACAAACCAGTTAATACACACTTCTTAACAACCTTTTTTTCACAGTCAAATGACCACTGCATTTGGCAAGAGATTCATGCACAGTCCAGAGAGATGCTCCAAAGAATTGAAAACTACTCTTTCAAGAGAAGAGCAACACATTAGGAAAGTCAGTTTCCATCACATACTTCAAGGATCTACTATCATGTCAAGATGTAAAAGTTAAAGGAAAAAGCAAACACACTGTTTGCATTTAAGACTATAAATAGACTAACTTATTTTTGTCAAGATATTTTTCTAAACTACTATGAAAACTTAAGCCTTAATAAAAAGGATGTAAAAAAACCCTATGGAAATATGTTTGCAATTATTTGTTTCAAAAAAACAAAGGGGACATTTTTCATAAAATAGGTATCATAGATAAGGCCCTCCAAAATTGTTTCCAAGCTAAAAAGTAAACATATCAGTTACACTGATTCCACAGAACATTCATCAAGCAAGGATTACAAACCTCTGACAGCCTAATGCTTTTCCAGTGCACATCTCATAGCACACATTTGCACTCTTGCACTTTTACCACTGCAGTCACAAGGCTCCCTAATCATTCATGTGTGAAAAGATCTGCCTCTTTCCACAACACCATGCTGCCAGGCTTCCCACAGCCATTCAGGAATTCTGATGTTGCAGTTTGATCACCCAGATGTAAATTTTATATATGTATAGATATTAAAAAAAAAAAAACACAACAAAACAAACAAAAAGTCTCTGCATTCTATTGTAGAGACTCCTAAACAGAAAAACACCTTTAAGTAGTCACACAGTATCCAACAGGCACTGGCAGCACTGCATACTGGCACATTTTTCCAAACAGCTCACTGATTATTTGAAAGCCTGTAACAGAAGATAACATCTATGAAACTGACAGTTTTGAAGGAGAGAGAGGAGGGGTACAGTGAATGAACAGTGTTTCATAAGATCTTTTAGCAATGAGATATGCCTTATTCCCGTGGTTCCTGATTTCTAGGCACTGGTTTTCAAACTGCCTCTTCAGAGAAACGAAGTTAAAACAAATCAGGAGACTGTAAAAGATTCTAATACTTGCACTTAGATTGCACAAAGATGAAAAGAGTAAAAATATTTGTAACACCCTATGTGTGGCATTTTCTTTGGTTTTGTTTGGTTTTTTTCTTCAAATCTGGTTGGAGTCTTTACAGGCAGCCTAGTGCCTCACTTCAGTATGACTTTCCCAAATTCATAAGATCCCTTCATCTCTCCTTTCAAAAAATGGCTTCAGAAAAAAGCCCAAACCCCCAAACTTTAATGTTTTATAAAGAAATGTAAGAGTAATCAGTTAATCAATATTAACTCTTTTAGATGATCACTATGTCACCATGTTTTACAACAAACACAGTTGTGTTGTTTCATGACATATTCATTATATAATTGGAAAGTGTTCACTCAGCTGAGACCTGATCAGTGTGCAGAGAGAGTGCAGACACTATTCCAGCTGAAAAAATAACCCCCTGAAGTCACACAGAAATCAGTACAAGAATCAAAATTCTTCAATGAATAAATCCCATTAAGCCAAATAATAAATTAAAATAATGAACAGAATTTCCACATCTTTGAACTGAGGGAGTGTTTTGCATTCACGACCATCTAAGGCAGATACTGGTACATATTAGTGTTGTTTGGATATGATCCGGCCTTTCCATCATAAATGGTACAGTGCCAGTGTAAGCATATTATATATAAGGATAGCAGTAAATGCTTAAAAAGAAAATAATAATAATTTTTTTAAAGTCTTAACATCACCTTTCCAATGTGCTCCCTTGATTATAGTTCGATTTAAAATATACACGTATTTATTCCTTAACATGTAGACATTTGTAAACTGAGTTGGGGTAGGATTATTATGCTAATGTGTATGTCTGAAAATTTATTTTAACAGTGGTCATAACCTGTTTTAATCAGACTGGAAAGTACAAAAAGTATTTAAAATATTCAATGCAGAAAATATAAGCAGACAAAAACAACTTTGGAAAAATAAAGGAGTGAAGAGATGCACAGGGCTTTCAAGTTTCAGCTAATGAATAATTTGATGAATGCATCATTTTTACAGTATCTATCCCAGTCTCCTGCCATAGAGGAAGATTGATTAGGAAATCTTTAGGCATCTAGCAGTGATACTATGCATTTCAAATAGAAGCCAATGACAGACACTTTAGTTCCTGCTGGAAAAGTTTGCAATTTCTAACTTTCTTTGATCTTGAATGAATAAACCAACCTGTGCTCTCTTCACAGGAACACATTTTTCTGTGTATTTGCAGACTTGCAGGCAAGTTAAAGCAATATATGAGACTAAGACATCTGTTATCTTCTTTCTGGGGACATCAATCACAAGTCATGGCCACAATCCACTCTGTATGACAGTGACAAAAAGTTTGGACTAGCAGGTATAAGGTCTCCATTAGGAACCATTCTGAGGAAAACTCTCTACAGCACAGGGTATTCCAAAAATACATGAGCTAACTTTAAAACACTTGGCCATAGAATGATCAAAACACAGGGTACAGATCATAGTATCAGTACTTCACTCAGGCTGTGAAGAACAGAGTAACAGCAATCTTGGTTTTATGCAACAAAAATTTAACGAGTCAAAAAAAACCAATGCATAATTCACTGTTCATGAGTGGCTTATTCAATTTTTATTTTCCCTGAAAACCAGCATTAGAATTGCTAAAGATTTTTAAGATTTGGGGGAAAAAAAAGACAGAAGCTATTTAGCATCTTCTAAAAGACTAATTGCGTACTGAGAGAAAAAAGGAAAGGCTGGAGGAAAAAGATTTTTAAAAGGAAGAGAAATAAAAATATGAAAGAGTTATCATATTAAACAGCCTACACTTTTTCTTGGAAAGTTGTAGATATAGGATTAAATATATGTTATCTTACTTAGCATATGTTTACAAAGTATTTCAACATGAAAGTATTTCAGAATATAAATAAAGCAAGCAGTCTAAATACACTATGAAACAACATCTTTGGAATAGACTAGATTTAGTTTTTCTCTTCCATTTGAAGTCAGTAGCATGTACAAATTTAAAAGTACTGTTTTCTATCACAACTATTTATGTCTAGCAAATATGATTTCATCTGCCAAGAGGAATTTCTAATATCAAAATTTAAGCGTAGTTTCTTTCACCAGTTAAGTATTCACACTCAAAATTTCATCTTAAAAGCGTCTGTGTAAAGCCTCATTCCTCAGTAGCAGCCTTGATAATTACAAGAAATGTATATATCCTCAGATGTAGCAAGCACAATCTTTTAAGTAAAGGATGCATTTTAAGGTACAATACTGGAAATTGACTGACAATACTGCATTATATTAAATACCATTTTTACTAAGACCAGATTAATGAGTCTCTAATTCCAGCCTGTGAAAGAATGAGAGTGGTCACTCTTTCCAAGGCATGTGCAGATCCATGATGACTTTGAACGTTTTCACACCTGCATTCTTATTTCCATAGGCTTTTCCCGATATCATGTGATGTAATTTGATTTGAAACTCTTCTCTAGTCTGTATCAGACAACCAACATCACATTAAAAGTCTAGTGGCACCCTTCTTATAGTCTGAACTAACTAATTTAACGAAGCACATAGCACAGTTTGGTTTGTTGCTCAGATTCAGTGAATATTTTAGTGTACCCAATACAGTAAGAGCTTGCAGCTGTCCTTGACCCAGGAGAAAGGAACCTGGTGGCATATAGGAATGCCAAGAATAGGGAGAACAAGTGAAAATAGACATATTTATGTTATTAGCATATGACAAACCAAATATACACTAGTCATTTAAAGTCTGAAGTTTTAATCCACTCCATTTGCACAGAGGCATCTTAAGAGAGACATGGAAGAACAGCACGAGGCAAAGTCATGAACAGGAAAATTCTGCTTATGGGTGATTTTACTCAGCTATGGTAACTGAGCTGTTTAGGCAACAACACTTGTGTATCGGCTTTGTAAAGTGAACTCACAGCTGCAAACAAGAAATGAGCGCCATAAACCAGTTTCTAGACCTTAATGAGAATACATGGCTTTCAGTTTAATCTGAGCTAACCACAACATTGGAAAAAAGCAACCCCACATTGCCCTCTTACGTGATCTTCACTCAGACATACAAGGGAAAAAAACCTTGCTATAGCAAGGCCTGTCACAGGCTGGGGAAGCTCTCTGTAGCTAATAAGAAAAAAATAGCTGCTCTGAATTATACTCCAGAGAACTCTCCTTCTTCCCTGATCATAACAGAGAGCTTCCATTTAGCTTACGCTTGTATGAATCAGTCCTCTCTGCATACCAAAACACTAATAGTTTATGGTGCTTTGATAAAGGGATCATTTTATATTGTTTTATTGGACTTTGTAAACAACACACTCTTCACGTGACAACCTTATTGCTGTAATCATCCTAAATCTAATTTGCTTTAGATTATTCTAAAATACTTAGAGAAAAAGATGTTAAGGATTTTGTAACAACCATGTTCTTTCCATTTACTTTTACTACTTCATCCACTGTGATACTACAACATTACTAATTTCCACTTCTTGAAACCACTCAACTCCAGTACCACTTAATAGTCCCATTGTCTCTAGCTAGCTTGGAATACCAAAATGTTCTTTTCTAATGGAAACTGCTCACAGACAACACTCTTTCTGACAAATGGAACAGCAGTTCTGCAATAAAGAAGTCATACTTTATAGCTAAAGCTCTTTCCTTTCCATGTTTTTATATTCTCACCCCATCTTTCTTCCTGCTTCACTTGCATTTTCCCTGAATATGCCACAGCTGCACATCAGAAAAACCTAGCAAAGTCTAGCTGAGATACCAAATCATTTCCCAAGTAAGGCTTCTCTTGCAGCATGGAGTCCTGAAAATAATTCTATCACCTGAGTTCATATGACAGTCTCACCAGAAATACTGGGTTTACCTGGAACCCCAGATTTCCCCTCTAGAAGGTCCAGCATAGAAGATCATATCTGGCCTTTGTCCAGCTCAGCAGACTCACAATTTTCTACACTAAGCCTTTAAACTTCAATGGACACATGGTGCCCAATGTCTCTACTGCTAAACTTGCATAGGTAAGACCTCAAAAACCATCTAGATGCAAAATCCTGTGCAACATTTTCTAGGATGACCCTGCTTGAGCAGAGGGGTTGGACCAGATAACCTTCCAGCCTTACCCATTCTGTGATCTGTGACTTTCCTCTCTTGTCACAGAACTGTTAATGTTGTTGGCTAGAATGAGCTATTGCTCCTGTTGACTAGAATGAACATTCTGCTCCTGCTATTTAACCACTGTCCACCTTTCTGTTTTGTGGATCACTTCTGCCTCTTGAGAAATATAGACAATACAGCTAAAATTGCTAGTGAATATTAAACATTACAGAGAAAATAATGAAAATACTAATTGTCATATGGTACTCTCTTACATCTGAATCCTTTATTTCTGGTCAAAGAAATGTTCTTATTAAACTCCCATGTCCTGAAAGAGAAAAATAGATGCAATCTTTATTTTTAAGTACAAGATCTAGGTGGCAAAATTATTTAAATTTAATTTGGAAACTTATGACAAGATTGTTATCTCATCCAAACGAGGTTTAACTTGAAGGCTTAACCCACAGCAGTGCAGAAACTGTGCTGCAAACCTGACAATGTGAACACATTACAAGGCTGGAAAGGTTGTAAGACTGAATTAGCTCCATGATAAAGGAACAACAGAGTACAAATCTCCTCCCATTTGCCCTCCTAGTGTGATCCTTGTCCTGTACCTGTGCTCAGCAGCCTCTCCCTCCAACACCCACGCAGCACCTTCCCTCTTAAGGATGGTTCTTGCTCTTTGCCCAAGTGTTTGCTGACTGACATTGCTCAAGGCTGCCATGGAAGGGAGTGCTGCTCCCGACTTGGCTGCATACTCCATAAGTTATATCCACTTTCATTTTCATTACTGGCCTAACTGCAGCAAAATCCCATCCTTTAATGACACCATCTGCAGCAGCATGGACTGTGGCCTCCTGTCAGGGTTCACGCCTTTCGGGGACATCGTGGCCCTAACACCAGCAAATCAAATGCCTGTAATTTCAATAATTTTGGCCTCTTCATGCTTCTAACAATTCTTTTCCCTGGACAACGAGGTACCCCCTGGGTCTGAGTCTGCCAGCTATGAAGTGCTTCCTCTTTGGTCATTAATCACAATCCTGCAGTGACTCATGCTGTTCACCCTGACAGCTGCATAGTAAGAATTTCCTCACAGCAGCCCAAGTTTCTAAAACTACAATGGTTATTTCTTAAAACAAAATTATTTTCAGACCAGCTGCAATTCGCTTGGCAGTGTAACCACGTGTGTAAGCCCCATCCAATATTTTTAGCCTGCAACTGATGTTCGCCCCTTCCATGGAAGATGCTGTACCATACCCCAAAGTACATCCTACACTGGAACACAGGGGAGGAGATTAGTCACATGGACCTTCTGATCCCCTGGATAAAAAAAGCTGAAGAGAACTACACCATAACACTTGTGAAAGCAATGGGAGACCTGTGCCAACCTCCCTACAACACCGAGATTCTACAGACAAGATGCTGTCTGAGGCATTTGGCCTCAGCAGCAAATGGAGATATTCAGTGTCTTCCTGGAAGGGAAATGATCAGCCTAAGGTAACTGATTGTAAACATTAAACGTGCTCCATCTATGCCTGATCCAAACAATCACCATTCAGTTTACTCACAATATGCTGTTTATTTTCATGCAATGATCCTAATGGTATTATCCAGATGTATTTTAAAAGGACTTTGGTCACTTGCAAAAAAATGAAGTGAATCAATTTTTCTTCATTAGAATTCTAAGGGGATTTGAGGAACTATAATGCAAGCAAAGAAAAAAGAAAAATAAAAAAGGAAGAAGCCAGATACTTAATATGTTCATAGCACTGCCTCAAACTCTTAAGTTCTTAAGTTCTACACTCCACAGAAGTTTACAACACTATTAATTCTGTAAATAAAAGCAAAACCAATCTGTTTTGGGCTTTTTTTCTCAGCTCTGTTCCATAGTTTACATACATTACTTAAATTCTCAGCTATGCCTGTCTAAGTATGTCTGAACTGTAGGTTCTGGCATAAGCAATATGTTTGGGTTGGGTTTTTTTTTTGCTTGACTTTTTTTTCAGGCAGGAGGGTGGGGGTTGTGCTACACAATGCGAGATTAGACTTTTTCTAGTGCTGCTCTGTGCAAAGGATGCACACAAACGCACTTTCCAAAGAATTCAATATTAAATACATCTTTGCTAATTAAATTTCATAGACAAGGAGAAATGAGATGTTATTAATTCCCCTCACAGGAAGAAAACAGATCACATTGAATAAGGCATCCAGACTGGCTTCTTGCAAATGAAAATGGCTCTGCCAGTTATTAAAAGCTATTTTTTAAATTCTCTAAGTGAAACATTACATATTTTTCATCATCTGTTATGATACTGAATCAATGTCATAATAATATTTACAAGCAAGAGTATGAAAATTGTACCAGTTAACTACTATACTAAAACTAGCAATGGGAGTGAAAAAAACTCCTGACATTATCTCCAATTTAAGAAGAAAGGAGGAAAGAGGTGGGAAGGAAGTTGAAAGTAGTGAAAGCAAGGAGAAAAGGAAAACAGATGATAAGAAAAATACATAAAAGGAAGGAAAGGAAGGCTGGAGTGAGGACAAGAGTAAAAGAGCAGCAAATGCTAGGAAATGAGGTATTGACTGACCAGTGAACAGTGCAGGTAAAAATAAGTATGTCCTCTAGAAGAAACAATCTTTGCTGTTACACATTATGGTGACACTGTAACAGAATAAAACACCAAAAAAAACAAAGGTAAAGACTGCTCTTGAAATGTTAATTATTTGGATGGAATACCTTACTTGATTTCATTCTCTAAGTACTTGTAATCTCTCTCAGAACCTACTGGCTGCTAACAGACAAGTAATGATGATCCCACTATCTGCTCTGGTACCAAAATTGCTTTTCTAGACTCCTCAGTCCTACAAACACAACTCTGTGGCATTGTACTCCCCAGACAGTTTGTGGAAGAGAAAAAAAGATGTTCTGTACACTCTGGAACACACTCCATTTAGAGCAGTTATGCTCTACCTCCACCTCACTGCCCCCAAATCAATGTCTCCATTAAGCTTAGGAAATTTTGAATCCTCTTTCAATCCAAAGACACCACACTGAACAAGAGCCTTTGAAAGACTGCGGTGACAGCACATACAATAAAATCTGCAGTCATGTATCATTCTGTCCATCTGAGCAGTCTAATGGCTGCCTGAGGTCTCCACAAGCACCTAAGTTATTTTAAGCATTGCTGAAGCTTCCATTTTCAGGCAAAGCACAAAACTGCAAAGAAAACATGCACAATCTCTATTTTAAAGAGTGAAATCTATCCTCAAAGGTAAAATAATCCAACGAGAAATATATATCAAATCCATCGCTTAACAGTACAAATAAAAGCATTACAAATTCCTAAACTTGGGCAAAACCATTCAGTAAGCAGGAAGTTGAGTATTTACACTGCAACAGAGAACAAGTTCACCTATTTAACTTTGACGTATTACAAAACATAAAGATTGCAAATTATAAACCACAATCCGTTTAATTTAAAATAAACTAAAATTCTCCAGTATCATGAGAACTGTTGAATATTTGGGGGAACTGCTGCACAAATATTTGGGAAGACTGCATTCTTAATTCATCATATCAGTAACCATGTAACTACATTTATATTACTTTAACTATACTGCCATGTTAACTCTGTAAAATTCTATTCTTTGTGGAAAGGAATAACCATTGTGATGTTTGTAAAACATCAGAGCTTACATTTACGGATGAAGTTACACTGACCAATTGAATTAATTAGATCAGATCATTACTAATGATACCATTTTTTGAAATATAGTTAAGATCTTGCACATAATTTTAAGTAGAAAAACATTCCTGTGGTTTTTTGGTTGTTTTTCTTTTACACATAGAAATGGTCCCCAAGGTCATAAAAAGGGGGAAGAGACTACTGTCTCCTTAATCAGCCCTAAGTTGCACAAATAATATATATTCTTTATCTCTCCTAGTTCTTTCAGAATTTTCCCCTTGCAGTTATTTCTATCAATTCTGCTAAGGAAAGAAACAGAAAGCTTCAGCCAAATTATTCATTTGGCCCCAATCCACATAAGCACTTAGTTGATGTGTTCTGTATTAGTGCCTTTTCGGAAACAAGTGGCTAAACATTATTCTAACCAAACTTTGTCAAGGAATATGGTATAACAAATCTTCAGAGAACTCCCTAATATCACCCACCCTCCAACAGAAATGACCTCCACGTAAAATTCCACAGTGCACAACTTTTATATAAATATATACATACATATATATATATATAGCCTGACAATTACAGAATATGACTACAAAGTGATGATCAGTGAGGTAAGTTTTACCCAAGTATATTGAAGTCTTCTTCTGCAATCTGCCCCATCGAATCAAAAGAACATTTTTTCTGGATGCCGACACTCCCAACACTCCTGCTGAAGCTGTTCCAAGGATTCACTAATTCAGAAGTACTGTACAAAGGATAATACCACCTATAATCAATTAGTTAGGGCACTCATCTAAAAGAAGGTTCTGCATTTTAGATAATGTTCTAAGGTTATTGTTCATATTTTTACACTGAGCATTAAAGTAAACAAACATAATTTGAGAATTATCCCATAAATAGTAAGAATTCTCCTTAGTATCAAATTCTTTTGCGCTACTAAGGAGAAAGCTGCAGAGCTACCACATTCTGAGAATACATGAGTAGTTTATACCCTTTTAATGCAGACTATGAACATATATACATGGCCCTACCCATTTTCCAACGAGACATACACCTTTTGGGGCTCATAGTATGGCAAGTTTGCAAATTACCTGGTGGCACCAATAATGGTTCACTGTGGAAGTTTCTAGGAGAGAAGGGCTTATGTATTCTTCTCCCCCAAACATGGAGAAATAGCTTAGAAAATTGTATGATTCACTAATTGTCTAATTAGCATAATGTTTCCTTTTATTTGTTAGGCAGGGCTTTTTCCTGTTTCTGAGGATTTTTTAAACCTCTGAGCAATCATGTATGACTAGCACGGCTCAGTTTTTCCAAAAAGAGTGTATCTTACATTACATATCTTTCACAACACAAATCCTCTTTGGTCTGCAATAATTTTGGGTGGTATTTAGCTCAGTTGTCAATTTTCCTACCCAATAAAACATGAAGAACACACTTTTCAATTAAGAAGTGGACTCCAGGCCACATCAAATCACAGCAAGATGTGTTTTTAGGGGTTTAGAACTCGGTTGGGCCTTTTTTCAAGAATCAAAGTTTGAAAGTTAGATAACCTAGAAATACATAGCATGTTTGATGGTAGCACCAAGCAGTAAATTTAGGAGCTGGCAGCAGGAGGAAGGAAAAACAGTGACACATAATGAACCGTTGAGCGCAAATTGAAAGTTTTAGTATGTGTCATTTAAGAAATCATACATTAATTTATCAGAGAAGAAATAACTCTCAAGCCTAAAGACCACACTGACATATTTTCCAGATAACTACTTATACAACATTTTCCATAAAATCCTGGAGGCTTCAAATCTACTATAAGCTGAACAATAGTTTTTGGTTTTAAAGCTATGTAACAACATTTCCATTCAAAATGTTTTGGCTAGGAATTAATTTGCTAGTGATTTATCATGTTTTACATTTAGATTCCAAGATAAAAGCACATTGGAGGAAATAACTTCTACAAAAATACTATTCAATCACTGCCTTTTTTATTTTAATTAAGAACAGTTATAATTAAGTAAACATAGCAATTAAATTTGTGCTTTTCATTTATAGAAGGCCAGATTCCATTACCATTAAAAGTTCCTGTAGTTTTATTTCAGTGGGAATTTACTCAATGACTTAAATTTGTACCTAATCTCTCAACTGAAGAGTCAGTTACAGCAAATTCAAAGCAACAGCCTTTTTTTGACATTCAAAAAAAGGTTGTAGCTCATGTTCAACACATGATTTTCCTTCATGGTGAATATGGTGATGTTTTACCATTCTTCACAGAAAACAATAAAATCCTCTATAGTTGACATGTAGGACCAGGAAATATTGTAGTATGGGAGGTAGGGGACTATTTTGAAAGCAAGCAGTCAGTTCTCTTGAAGAAATCACTGTCACCATCTGCCCAGAAATTATAGCTCAATGACTTATTAGTACCTTCTTTTCGTGCTTATCTGTGCATTCCATGACTAGCCTGCATAATTTTAAAATTCCAGAATTTCCGTAAATCCTTCCATCTCATTTTCTGTTCTTTGCCTGTTTTTAAAAAATATTTAAAAGCTTGAATATGCAGAACTTACTTTTCTTTATGATTCAGAAGTCTCATGAAAAAGCAACAGCTGAGCAGAAGAGACAGCTCCTCCAAGCACCTCAGACAAACTTGGAAGTGTGGGCTCATGTATCATAGATGCCAGAGAATCCACACCCAAGAAAGGTCTACCTGTAGAAAACTGTCTCAGTTGGCTGGACACCCATTCATTCAGTTCTAGTATTCATGCAGTAATCTCATTCTCTTTGGGCATAACTTGTTCTTCCCAGCTGAACCTAATTTCAATGGAAAACACTGTGCCAAATGTAGTACTGGATACATCTTGGTACTACACCCAGGATGTGAACTGTTGTACAGTTTAAATGCAGGACCTGTAATGATGCTGGTGCAGTAAGGGGAGGTGGGTAGCAATCCAAAGTATGTTAAAGGTCAATCAGGATTTTTTAGGTAGTGGTATGATTCAAAGATGGGCAGATAGGCTTGACCTGTATAACACAGGGAACAAACAGGCAACGAGAAATGCATGCACCAGAGCACCTGCAATGGTCAGTATCAGAGAACAGTCAAACCCACCTGTCCTCTCCCTATTCCATGTAAACTGGTTTCATTTAGTATTACAGTAACAGGAAAATTATAGCACACAATGTAGTGTGCAAATGACCTGCTGAGGCTTTACTCAGGTATGAAGTTTCTGTTTATCAGTTTGCATATCTCAAAAGAGCCTATTCTCTTAGTGTCAGTATGATTTATACTTGTGTACCTAGCTACATTAACTATATCCCACAAGGCTAACACTGCTTTCCCCAGCAATCTTCAACACTTAAGCCAGGCAGTCACTCACTTCTGTTATGACTACAGGCAATTGTATTGCTGGAAGATATTTAAGTATATCAAGATAGCCTCAGAAACACACAGTTCCACATCCTTTCCTCTCCTCCCACCTCTAAAAACCTGACACAGCCAAAACAAAATTCTTCCCCAACAGCTCTGCTGAAGAACATGGAGTAGCTATAATAAATGATGAAAACAGTGAAATCATTGGCAGATTCCTAGTTACACAAGGGTGAAAAAATACATCACTTATAAGTTTATGTTGTACCACAGAGCAATGGAAGAAAAAAATACTTTTGGAAAATAGGAGCTCCTTAGAATTGAGGTTGTATTTGGAAGCAAGAGGGACAAGTCTACTTCCAAAGTGTGAATGCTTTAGCTACAGGGAATAGCCAATTCTTAAAAACGGCTGCACCAAACCAAACATAACCAACAAGTTGTTGTCTTCGTCAAAGCACTCCTGAAATGACAATGGTCACTGGTCCATGATCTTAAAGTAGTCATAATAGTTTCTTAAGTAAAAGATCTTCCTGATTTAACAGGTTTTGAATCAAGCCCCAAATCACTCACAGACCTTAATTTAGCTTTTGCAGTTATTCTCCAAGAAACTAATGTGACTTAAACTCGAACCAGAACCCTTTGAACACAGTTTGACTTTATGGATGCTTACATACGTCTATAACAGAAGTTCATGTTCATTATAATCTATGACTCAGAGCTCTCTTCAGATTCTAGAAAGAATACAGTAAATTCCCTGCAGAGTCATAAATGTTCATGGCATGCAATCTATTTGTCAATGGATCTTTTTTGTTGTCAAATCATACTCAGTCTCAGTGTATATTTGCTAATGTGAACTGCCCCCATGCTAGGTATAAATACCCATTTTCAGCTATGCCTTCAAACATTTATCTATGAGTAATTTTGACTACTCAAATGACTGTACTTCCACATGTCTGTGTGAAAGCTGACAGGATGAGCACGTGTATTTTTATGATGTAAGTTGTCTGTGATGTGATGAAGATGTTGAATAAAACCAGTAATTAATACAGCAATTAAAATATAAAACTCGAGTCAGCATTTTGATGCTGTTCCTGACTCTCTCCCTGACTTGCTTTATTACTTTGTGCAACCTGGCCTGATTCTGCAAATACTTTTACTTATGCAAAGTACCACAAACAACTGTATACAGGGTAATACAGCTTTATTTGCTTAAATTACCAAAACCTGGCGTTTTAACTGTTTCTGTGACTACATACACTGCTATGATCAACAGAATTATTTGCCAGCGTGGTGTTACAATACAGGGAGTTTATGAGCGTACTTAAATAGTAACACTTAGTACTAACCACTCTCCAAGCAAAAGCATCAGTGCATAACAGGAGAAAAAAAGAAAGGCACAAAGACTGCGATTGCTACCTACAGCAATT
Source organism: Coloeus monedula (assembly GCF_965178545.1). Taxonomy (NCBI): domain Eukaryota; kingdom Metazoa; phylum Chordata; class Aves; order Passeriformes; family Corvidae; genus Coloeus; species Coloeus monedula. The sequence continues at coordinate 11,593,725 of NC_138781.1, forward strand.
CCTCCCCAGCTTTGCCTCTGTTGCTCTCTTTGACTCACTCTGTCTCTAAGCCATTAATACTCACTGAAGCAACTTCCTCTTCCTACCGGCGCCTGAACACCCACTGCGGTGCTGAGATGCCTCAGCGGGAAGACACACCTGAGGAAGGATGAGAGCAAGCACAGAAAGAACAGAGCTCGGGGCCTCTGGGTTTCCCTGCCCGCCCCCGTGACACGGACCCTGCCAGACGGCGGCAGGAGCGACCGTCCGACTGTTCTGCGCTCCCAGCGGGAGCCGCGCTCTCCGCTCCCTGCCGGAGCCTTCCGAGCAGCCGCTGGGCAGGCCAGCGAGGCCGAGCCTCCCCGAAGGCATCGGGCTGCGAGGAACCGACACGCTGGAGGCGGATTCCCCACTCGAGCCTCCGGCAGAGCCGTACAGGCGCCGGGAAGCCGCCGGAGAGCCCCCGCTGAAGGGGCTACCCAGGGGAGCCGCAGGCGCGACGGAGACACGCGGCGTTCCTCAGCAGCTAGTGCGGGGAGGATGAGCCAGCTCTAGCCGACACAACTCCCTCCCCCGCGCCGCCGCCGTGCCAAGGCGCCAGCCATGTTCCCGCATCGCCCCCACCTCAGCCGCCAAGAGAAAGAGAGGGGGAAGGGGGAAGGGGGAAGGAAGGCCGGGAGGCGGCGCCGGGACTCCCGCCCCGCTGGGGCCGCGCCACCGCCCCCTCCCACCTGCCCGCGCCCTGCGAGCGCCCGCGCCCCGCCCCGCCCGCCGCGCTCGCGGCGCCACTCGGCCGCTCATTGGCCGCGCCGCCCGCCCGTCAGCGCCGCTCCCGCGGGGCTGGCGGGGGCGGGGCCGCGCCGCGCTGTCAGCGGCGCGCGAGGAGGGCGCGGCGGCGGGGCAGAGCGGGGGGTGGTGGGGTGAGAGGAGCACGGGCGCTGCTGCTCTTGCTCGCTTTTTTTTTTTTCCCCCGGGCTTTTTCACACAGTCGCCCCCTCCCCTCAGGTTTTCTGCAGAGATTTACTTGTCGGTAATCACACACCTACAGCGGGCTGCTCGGGCTCTTTTCCCGCAGAGGCCGAACGCTCGGTCCAGCGGAGCGGGGGCAGACCCCCGCGGCCAGGGGCTCCCTCAGCGACAGCGCTCCGCCTCGCCCGCCGGTGCGGCTCCTGCAGCGCCATGGATCACCAGCCCAAGTTCTTCGAGAACCTCTCGGGCGCCGGGAAGGCCATCGGGGTGCTGACCAGCGGTGGCGATGCCCAAGGTAGCGGCTCATGCCGTTCACTCCGGGAGCACGGGGAAGACGAGGGGAAGGAGAACGCGGGGGACTTGCGGGCACGGTGGGGAGTGGGGCAGCAGCAGGAGAGGACGAGGAGCCCCTCGAGGGTGGTGTGAGGGGCAGGAAGGAAGGGCCTCCCCGGCTGGCAGGGCGCCCATGCGGGAGGCCGGGGGAGCAGCGTGGGCTGCCCCAGGGCTGGTGTCGGGAAGCCACGGTGCGGCACATGGAGGGAGTGGAGAGAGGGCTCTGGAAGCGGGACACAGGAGATTGCAGCGGTGCTCGGCTTCCTCTTTCCGTGCTGGCCTTCGACCCGGTTTTCTTACTAAGCACATTTAAAAGATAAATAATTTTTGCATGGCCTGGGCACCTGAGGTTCAAACATCACCTCACACCTTCCTCCCTCCCTTCTTCGCCACGTTTCCTCTGACCCAGGCTGGGCAAGGGAGAGGGTAGAAACGCTGCAGTAACTTTTACTACCAAGATGTCTCGTTCTCTGGAGAGATGGTGGGGAGAGGAGGGTGAGGAGGGATGGCTGATGCGAGCGGGGGAGGAGGAGGTCGTGCCGCCCTGCACGGCGGGTGGGAGGCTTGGCTGCGCTGCTGGGGCTCTGCCAGCCCTCGCCTCATCTGCTTTTCACTTCGTTTTGGCACCAGGAACACGTTTATGTTCTTACCCGTGGTTTAGAACGCTCAGATGGTGGTTTACTCTCCCCCCGTAGGAGTATGTTAGAAACGTGTCTCACCTTCTTAAATCTCTTCAGTGTAGAGGAAGTCGTGGCTACTACAGGACGGGGCGAACAAAAGACCTACAGACATTAAGAGGGAAGGGAAAGAAAAGAAGCTTGATCACAATATACGTAGTCAAGAATCCTTTTTTTTTGTACACTTTAGTTTCCCCTTTCCTACCAGAAAATCATGATGGGTCCTTTCCAACTCGGCATATTCTGTGATTCTGTGCAAATAGTTTGAAGTTTCAGTTAATTAAGATTTCAAACGCGGAATGTACCGTGCAGTTCGAGAGGACTCTTGTTCTGCTTATACCAGGAGAGTTGTTCAGTGATACCTGCTGTTAGCAGCTTCCCTTAACTTACGGTTATTTTATTTAATTTTTTTTTCCGGGAGTGTCTCGAGAGTACTTTACAAGAAGCGGCAGTCATTCGCGTTTGTGAAGAGGATGGGGGGTGGGAGCCTCTCACTTCCTCTCTGCGCGTTCTCGGTAGTTCAGGGACCAGTCTCTCCCCACATTTTGCCCGGGGAGGTGCCGGGACCAGCCCGCGGCCGGGCAGCCTCCCCTCTCATCTTGCCCTGGCTTCCCGGCGCGTCCATGCGGTGGTAGCTAGCACGGACCGGTGTCTCCACGCTCCCTCCCTCCCTCCCTCCGCCGGTGTGTACGTGATCCGCTGCGAGTCGCTGCAGATTCCGCCTCTTTGCGTCATCTGGGCTGGGAGAAGCATCCTCCCTCCCCCTGCCCGCCGGAATAACGGGGAGCCCCCGGGTTTACTTAGGATTATCCGAAACTCTAATCGGGATGAAAGGGATTTGTTACCATCGAGGAGGAGAATGTTGCAGTTCTAGAGAAAAAAATCGATGCGTTTAAATGGCTTCTCTTTTGCCCCTCGGTGGGGCTGCACTTTGTTCAAGTTTTATCCACAGTTTGCCGTCAGTGACATCAATTCCGCTGCTAAATGATTCTAGGAGGAACTGGGAATCAGAGCATCTCTGTCTCAATGGTCTGGTGGCCAAATCACCATTTTAATTTAAAACTGTGGCAGGGTACTGCCTGAAGCAGCCGTAGCTTCTTGTCATGGTTCAGCAAGAGGTTGAGCCCTGCAACTTGCTTCCGCGTGGCTGGAGATTATATAATGCAGCAGCAGATGCATCTCCTTTTATAAATTATTAATCTGCACTTGCCGCTATGTGAATTAAGGCATCTAAAGGACTTGCAGAATCCACGGGTAACATCTAGACTTTACATCTGGCAGATTGCCACAGAAGCATGGAGGATTCCAAAGTAACACCCTGTGAAAGTTGCTGTCTAAGGAGTGGGGTTGTCACAAAGACCAAAAAAAGTAAACTGGATGCCTTCCAAGCTGTTTCATTGGCAGCGTTATCGTCCTAACTTTGAAGAATAGGAAAATAAACCCCCCCAGCATTTTAGAACTTGATCATTTCACTTGAATCACACAACAGTGTGTGACCATAACCGCTTACTATCTTGGTAACAGCAGAGAGGTGTAAAATATGCAACCTCAAATCAATTTGAAGGTTAGGAGTTAAAGAAGGGACAGAATGAGTCATGCCCTGTCAAGGTCATTTGCCCTCTGTAGGACAGGGTGCAAATGTGTGAGAGGAGTGAAGTCATGAAGTACACGCAGAAGGAAATATGCTGCTGTTCCTGCTATTTGAAAATAATTTGTTAAAGCAAAGTGTAGGTGAGGCAAAGCTACTAACTCGGAAGTAGGCAAAAAAATTGTAGCATTAGGAAAAGAGTTCCAGTCTTATGTTTCATTTTGTTTTAGATTTGTTAGAAACTAAAAGTTTTCAGAGTATCTGTAATCCGAACTACACTCACAAACAACTGAGTAGTAAAAATACCTGTTAAACACAAAATCTTAATAGGTTCCAGGATTTAGATTGGACTGTGAATCTGAGCATAGAATAAAATATACATGAAATTATTTTTAAGTGAAATGACTGCCTTTGCTGTTATTGTACTTTTTAATAATTTAAAAGTAGCATTATGTAAATTACACAAGGCTTTCTATTTATAGGGCATGTTTTCAGTTACTTCCTCACATTGGTGCTACTTCCTTGAAAGTTTTCTTTTTCTACCTGTAGAATTTTAAAGACTGTAGAATGTATATGTGTCATACTGGAACTATTATGGTTTACTCACCATTATTTTGTTTGGTGGAGTTAAAGAATTTATCAGTGATCTGTTTCACAGGAAAAGAGATCTGTATTTAGTACACTTAATATGTATAAGTGCTAAACTTGACAGTGTATCACTTTAGCTAGCCAGCTGTTAAATTGTGAACTAAAAATGTACTTTCCACTGTAATTACAAGAACCTTGAGAAGCAGAAGAAGTTCTGACAGTCAATTCTCAATATTTATGGGTTGGTTCAGTTTGTGGACTATTTCTAAATTGTACTGGTTGCAGCTCAGGAAGGTGGTTTAATAAATGAGATTTAATGGGTTATGCTTCTCACTTTGTGGGATTCTCTGGCCATGGTCTGCTTCAGGTCATGAAGTACACTGGTTGAATTTTCTGTGGGTTGCCAGTGGCTGCTAGAGACAGTTTTGGCCACCATAGGTCACTGGAGTTCACACAGCCTCCAAACAGCCTATTCCGGGACCGTGCTGGTTACGGCTCTGCAGCAGGAAGAGTCATCGGAAAGCCGTGGACAGAAGGTGATTGTGCACTCTTGGGGAAGGATGCGTTTGTGGCTATGGAGTCGCTGCCCAGCCAACTGACTCAAGATCCTTGTCTTTGAGTAGGACCATGTTGTTTTTGAGGTAAACTCAAAGATTTGGTGTTGTGGAGGACAGCGTAAGTAAGGGATGTAATGGTCTGGAATATCATAGCCCATCCTGCTGAAGTAAGGAGCTACATGTCTCTACGTTTGAAGCATTCCAGGCTTCCCAAAGTTCTATTAGTTTAAGGCTTATTTAGTACTGTAGATATAGAACTCTTGTCCTGGTGACGTAGATTGGAAGAAGAAGTCTTGGCACTGAACAAATGAAAAAGCTCAACTCCTTCAGCAAATACTGGATTTAAAAACAGCTTAAAAAGAACCCTAAAGAAGCCTTTTGGATTCCAGAATTTTGCAATACTACAGACCATGACTGTAGAAACAAAGATTTACATGTTTCTGCTCTTGAAGTATTACAAGCTGGGAAACATCGTAGGATGTATTAAATATAGTAGTGCAAATGTACTGACCTTGTCATGGTGGCAAGATTTCTTTTTCTGCCATAAACTTCTGAACTAATACAGTGAAATAGATAATTATTATTTTTTTTAAAGTCACAGACAAACTAAAATAACCCACACTCTTCTTATGTCATCCAAATTAGAGTTTATTTGTTAACACTTATGTAGTTTGAACATAGTCTCAAGGAATTTTTGAATTCTAGCCCCCCCAAAAAGCACCTTTTCCAGCTAAGAGTAGTGCATGCAAATAGACGTATATGAAATACACATCTATGTGTCTATAGATACAATAAGTACTATTTGCATGTAAAATTAAGAAATGTAGTTATTAATGGGTGAGTGAAACTATTTTAATGCATTTTCTATTTTTGAGAAGCTGCTTCTATAATTAGTTGTTTCACTGATTGAAACTGGTCTCTAAGATTTTTATTTTAATTTTTAAGAAGGAAGTACGTTTTTCATCTAGGTGTTATGCTATTGTATATATTTTTGCAGTAGAATGTTCTGATCTAATACACTGTTAATGTTCAGGAAAATTGTTTAATGTTTTCTTCAGGTATCTAGAATAATTATTGTGATTATATAAAATAAAATCCGTAACGTAATAAAAAGTAAATGGAACAAACCCAAGTTATTTTTTCAAGTATTTGCTCAGTTCTTGTACTTGACTGCTTCTCTTTCAATGATTATATGCTCTTACTGGCATAACCATTTACATATTTGAGTAAAGTCTTCCTAAGGTAATGTTTAGACATTTTCCGTAGTGATTTTTGCTATAAAGTCTTTTAAGTCTGAATCTTTGTTCAGGGTAGCACTGAAACATATGTGCTAAGTCATTAAGCCTGTGTTAAAGCCAATGTTTGTCTTTAAAATTGGTGGTACTTAAGCATTTCTTGATGCTTGTCCAAGATGCATCGTTTTGATTTTGCTTTTGAATGGTTTATATTACAGTTATGTATTTAAAGGCATGACTAGCTGACTAAAGCAAGGCAAACTTGGCTTAAACACAAACTCTTGTAGAATCTCCTCTGTTGTAGTGGTACGTATGTATGTGGACCAGGATGTAGGCATGAGAGAGGGATGCTCTTTTGGAGGCAGGGAGTGCCTCTGAAATAATTTAAAGATTTCTGCAGTACTGTTTGTAACCTTGTTATGAAAACCAACTGCTCCTTTTAAGGACAGTTGAATAGACAACATCAGTAAGTTGATAAATTATCAACTTTTAAATTTAATTCAAATGTTATGTAAAGCTGTGTAAGTAGTTGCATCTTTGCTGAGTCCAAAAGGCCAAAATAAATCTTTCCCTCTTTCCAAGGCTTTAATGCAAAAGCAAGTAGTAATTCAGGAAGATCTTAAGTAATTCTTATATTATTTTAAAAAAAAATACTGGTTTTGCTTGTGGCTTTCTTTTGAAGCTGCTATTCTAATCCTATATGTTTATCAAACTGCATTTATTATTCAGGACTAAATCCATGGTTAACCTGATAAATCTCTTTTGAAGTAATATGCATGAGTAATAACATTTCATAGATATTATGGTCATTCACAAATGCTGTTGTAAGACTCCACAAATAATGACATTTTATTAGACAGTCCTACAGAAGCTTCACGAATTTTTATGTATTTTTTCTTGAATTACTGCAGTTTAGACATCCAAATTGTAGAAGTCTAAAGCTGCAATGTGTTAACTGTATTTTGTAGGTGTCAAATTCTAACATGTCTTACATTTCAGAAGGGCTGAGGACTAAGCCAGGAGCCTGCCAGTAGACAGCCAAGTCTTTTTTCTGTGTAAGGAAATAAAATACACGACATGAAGTAACAAAAAAAAAAATGTATGTTACATAAACTTAAAAAGCTGCAGTGGTGGTACTGGGAAGATGCTTTCTGTCTGTAATCGGTTTTTTTCCTTGGCTTTTGTCCTTTCATGGAGCAGGCAAATTGTGAATTTTACCTATTTTTCATGCAAGAAACATGGAAACTGGAAGGTACTCATTAAGAAAATAGGTGGCTGTATTAAGAATATATATACATGTATATATAAACTTTCCACAAACAAACCAAACCAAACAACAGCAACCCCCATCCCAAAAAAAAAAAATCAAAACCAAAAGCCAAAACAGAACTGCCAGAAAACCTCCCTACCAAGCAACAACAACAAAAAAGCCTCCCACACAACATGTGCTTTAATAGAAGCAAGCTGTGGGCTTTGGTGAAAGGAGTACCTTGTGCTAAGTCTTCCTGTTTGTGGAAAATGGCAGTGCTGTGATGAGCTGTCAGTTTGGTAAATTTAAAGGTCTTTGTCTCTCAGGGGTGTTAATTTTGTTACGAAAACTGTTTCACTGAGGAGATAACTTCACTCTGTTTAATCTGAGATTTAGCATGCTAACTTATTTTCAGTACAGGCTGTGAGATGAGATTCTCTGTTTTTCTTTGACATCATCCAGTTCTTTGTCTAAAGCTGTGCTTTCAGCTGTCTTGGCATTTGGGAACTTTTTCCAGCTATGCCGCAAGGCTGATGCTGGCTGGAAGAATTCTTGCTACAATTTCCTAAAGAAGAATTTATGTGAAAACACTGTTATTTGTGATTTTTATCTTAAGTGACTTCTACACAAACAGCAAAAGCAACTTTTTGATTTTGGCAAACTTAAATTTTTTGTTTAACCTTCAGCAACTTCAGGGACTTCCTGATGTGTTCATAAGTAATGAATCTTTGAGAAAATCTCAGCTTCATTCTTTAGACAGGTTGACTTTTACAGCTCAGTATTTTTTCCAATAATGGTAGATACTGCAGGATGAGATCTTTGTGGCTTGCTGTGTTGTTTATCTATTCTAGTTATCAACGTTTTATATCTTCAGAGAGGTGAACGCTTAACACCTGTGTCAAGCAGCAGCGCTTACCTACTACCTGGCTATTTTGATATTAAATGCATCTGATTTGGAGAATTGTTGCCTAGTACTTTGGATTGTCATCCTTATTGCATCCCTTTTCTACTAATGTGCCGAGACTATCAGTGTAGCCTAGCTACTTCTCTCTTCATGCTTTGCATAATCTCTTATGTCTGTTTTAGTGGTATGGAAACAATTAGTTGATTAGTTTTGAAAAGTTCCTGAATAATGGGTAAGGTAATGCGGTATCTGAAAGGATGGGTTTTAACAGAAATTCATTTGACCTGTGTAGAGGGACCAGTGGAACTTCCACTGTTGCTCAGGAGATTGAGTGTTTGACCATGGGACTTAAATGGGAGATTTTATGGGAGTATAATTTGTCAGATGTCTGTGAGCAGGGAATTCCAATTGGAGCTTGCATGTTAGGGACCAAAGTGGTGGTCAGACTTCTTTTGGTCAAATGAGTCCATGTAGCATTTTTGGTTAATTTACTGCTACTTCTGTCCTTTTAAATGAGCATCTGTCCAGGTCAGCTTTGGCTCTGTTCCCCACAACATACTGTGTTATTTTGGAAATCCTATAAAAATTGTTCAAATACAATTTCTCATTTGAAGAAGCTAAATTTTAACTTGTTGAATGTTTTGCATTTCAGACTGAAAAGTAACCATTATTGCAAAATTAATTTACTTTCTTGTTCCGTAGCTGTAACTTTTACAATGCTATTTTGCAGTCAGCAGCAATTTAATCTCTGATTAACACACACTCTGTCATTCACATGATTATTGTACAAAGAATAGTTCTGAACCCTTCATGCTCATGGGCTGCTTGCACTGTCATTAAGCAAATTTCTGTTTTAATGGATGCTGGTCATTGTCTTTCTTAGGAATGAATTAATGTTCGCTTTATTTTCAAGACAATGAATACTTTAGTATACAAAAAATGCCGGATGACTATAACTGTGATTTTGCTTTTTCTTCCCAGGTATGAATGCTGCTGTGCGCGCAGTAGTACGCATGGGAATCTATGTAAATGCCAAAGTCTATTTTATTTATGAGGTTAGTTTTTGTTTCATTCATTCTGTATTTTTTCTTCTGACTAAACTTGAGTTTTTTTGAAAACACCATGGAGAGTAAATAGTATAAATTAAAAAAATGTTTAGGTGCCATTCCTTTTCATTGTGTTTTATTCAGTACTTTATATTTTTATGGAAATTTACTTTTCACAAGGTGTATTCTAAAATGATGTAATTTAATTGTAATTTCTTAAATATATGGAATTCCTTATGTGCCACCAAAGACTTGAAAACAGAGAAAAACAGAGGTGGTTGTCACCCTGCAGTGAGCTACATAACTGTGCACTTGTTGGATGTTTGGCCCCATTTATTGTACTTCATAAATGTTTTCTTATACTGATGCTTAATCCTTTGACTCCCCCCACTCCATTTTCCTAGATTATGATAGGATGTGTCCTCACCCTCATTTCACAGATAGCACAGCTTTGTTTTGATCAAGAGTACTGTGACACTGGTGCCATCTTGCCTGGCTTTTAGGCAGAAAGTTGTAACTGGAGAGACAACCAACAAACAAAAAGAAGCCACATCAAAAACCTGACCATCACTGGTCTGTCCAGGCATCATGATTTTGTGGTTGAAGCTTGTAACTGTATGTGCAGAAAGATTGTAAATTTCTGTAACAACTATGTGATAAGAAATAAACATGGGACAAGTTTAATGTCAATGCCAAGGTGATGCTCCATGTGTTTTGTCTTCCTAGAAGACTGTTGGAGTTAGACTTCCTTATAAAGGATGCTTTCAGTTTTTATACAATTTGCAGATTAAACAATAAAGTAAATATATTGATCCTGTTCCCATTGGAATTCCTGTACAGCTCATTAGTAGTTTGAGATTATTACAAATCATAATAAAAAGTCAATATGGGGGAAAGCTTGGTAGGTCCCCGGTAAAGTGTAACTTTAATATAAAAATATGAAGTACTAGAATTCATAGAAGTGCTCAGAAAATAATTTTGTTTTACTTCTGTGCATGGCAAATACACAATTTATCTTTAAAAAGTTGCTGTTTATCCTTCTTTCTGTAGCTCATTTACTAATGAGATGCAAAGTATATTGAAATGCAAATAAGCAGAGGACTGTGCTCCAAAATTCTTTCCTACTACAGTGGTACAGCAAGTTGCTCTGAATACTTAGTGTGTGCTAATTACATGGCCAATCTCTGGAATTCCTTCAGTGTTCAGCTGCTTTGCAGGCTTGCTGAAATGGGTCAGATACTTCTGTGGAAGTAAGGAGGCGGTTTTGGCCATCTTCAAGGCCAGAACTTGGATTTTAATTTATTTTTTAATTAGGTTTAAGTCAAGAATGGCCATCTTTTATCACCTTTTAGAAATACTTGTTATCACAGAGTGATACATTTCAAGAGAAATTTGGATATTTGTTTTTTCTGAACTTAAATAGTGCTATTTTGCTATCATGTTCCCATGTTAACTGGTAGAGTTGGCCAGTGTGAAGTCACAGATATTTCTGAATGGAAAGTGATTGTAAAAAACAAGTCAATATTGGGAATTTTGAGTTTCCCTTAGATATTGTCCTTCTGTCTTCAGTATAACAATAGGGTCTGGGAGGAAATGCACATTTCACTCTAAGTATGGGCTCTGAAAAAGATTATTTACTTCTAGATTAGTCCATTCAGTTCTATGTTTCATAAAGTACCGAATGCTAAGCTTTGTTCTTCTCTGGCTTGTAATTGAAGTATGAAGTCAGTTTTCTTTCACAATGCCTCCAAGTATTTCAGAGAAACAGGGTTGCAAACATTGAAATGAAATGGCTGCTTAATTTTACCCTTTTGAAATGGGAAACAGATGAAGGTGACAAGTGAAGGTAAAAATCTTGTGAGACTTGTCACTAATGGTCCCTGTTATAAGCCTTTGCATGATATCTAAAGAGGAGATATATTTTTCGGTATACTTTAGGTTATTTAATGCTTTTAATAAGGTGTTTCTTCTGAATTACAGTTTACTGAATGCCGACTTGAGTGTGTTAAGCAAAGAGAGTCGTGTATCTTCGGCCTATCCTTTGAGCAGACATTTTAACACGTAGGTCAGGGTAAAGTGATACCTGTATTGAAGCTGCCCTGAAAAAGTGAAGGAAAAACCTGGAGTGACAATACCCAAAAGAGGAAAAAAAAGTTTTCTTATTTGGATCCAAAAATTGAGTTAAAGGTCTCAGCCTTTTCAAGCAGACTTTGCTGTAATCGTCATAAGCTCTGTTTCTCCTGTAGCTGTGTCTGTCATAGGAACTTTTTTTGCACTGCAAAACCATCTGTCTTCTGCAGCTGTGGCCAGCACTAGTTCTGTATTCTAAGTAAAACAGTAACTCTGTTTTCCTAACTCCATTTTTCTTCATTTTGTTATGAGAGATTACTGAGATAAATAAAAATTAATAATGAATTAGAGCTAAGTCATTTTCTGGCCTTTTTGAAGTTGGTTTTATGAAAGCCCAAAGAAAGAAACAGTTGCACACTGGACTTCATGGGCTGTTTTAACTTCCAGTCACAAAAGGGAAGAAAAAGTAAATTCATGAGATGAAAACTGGAAGATAATTTATATAAAAGCTATAATTTTTTATATCTTTTTTATGGTTCATATAAAACCTTTGAATTTATAGCTATAAAATAAAAAAAACCCCTTGTTTTATCTTAATTCATTGAAGTTAGCACATTTCAAAATTTTGCTATTAATTTCAAATCTATACAGTTGCCCTAGTTTCACAGTTTCATACTTTACAGTATTTTATTTTAGTCTGTAGTTACCCGTCTTGACTATCATCACATTATTCCTCAAATCTTCTCCAGTCTGAATCAAAATTTGAATTAACTGTGGATTAATTTCATTCGTGGTATGAAAATCTAGGAGCTGAAAGTATGTGTAGAGTACCAGGCTGCTTTAGGGGGCTTGTTGAATTTTTGTTCACTAATCAAAAGCTATTAAAGTCAGGTTGATTTTTGTTTTGTCTTGTTTTTTCTTTTAAATTGAGAATGGGAAGAAAAAGTGATGCCTCTCATTTATGGCAACTCATTTTAGGTACTTGAGGTCTTAAATATTTGTACAAATAACCTGCCCTTTTTCTGGGATTGAAGCACGTAGTTCCCGCTGGCTGCGTGCTCTTGCTACTAAGCTATGGAACTTTCAGTTTCATCATCTTGATTAAGAGTCTTTTTGTCAAGAGGCCAGCATTGGGAGTGCAGTGGTACTACAGTCATGGATTTCTGTGAGGAAAACTTCATGTCTCTTCCATGGTGGTTTGTGCACTCAGTGACAATAGTATTTTATGTTGTTGAGCAATGGCTAAGAATTCTCAGTAAGTAAATTCACATAACTGTTAAAGCCCCAAGTGTCTCGCATGTAACGCGTCAGAAGATGGCTGGTTCTTTTTTGAAAGCTTTTGCCTTCAGAGTTTAGACTGGAAGCCACATTTGCTCCTGCCACTCTCTCCTGGAGTTGCAGTATCTGTGAATGTACCCTGTGAAAATTGGACTCTCAGAGATTTCTTCTTGTTCTTTGAATATTTAGATTTTGGGTACATGAAGGACTAAACATAAAACGGAGCTGATCTTCACAAACTGTGCTTGATGTATTTTTGACAGTTCATTTTTTCCATTCTTGCCCCATAGTTTTAGTATCTCAGTACCCAAGCTCCTGTATTTTTAGGATCTAAGTAAGATTTACTTTTTTAATGTAAATTGACAGATTCCCACCCTCATATTAAGGTCTGGAGTCACATCTGCTGGTGATTTTTGGTAACCATGCATCTGGAACAGTGGTGAACCTTCAAGCATATTATCCAGTCCTCATCGGTGCTTACGTAACTAAAACAGTAAATGGAAATCATGATCATTATTAATACTTCAATTGTAATTAGTAATTAATTTTTTTCCCCAGTAGCTTTTCTAGAAAGCTGTTTTAATTCTGTATTGTGTATCTTAATGGTATGGAAAACAATGTGTCAGTTCTAGCTACCTTATTCAGAGGTAACTTACAGATACCTGGCAAACAACTGAATTACAAAAAGCTTATGTAACAGTTCAAACAGATTATGATTCCAAAAGTTCCCTGTCCTACCTTGTAGTGGGAGGAATTGTTAATACATGCTCAGTTCTCACTTGGCACAGATACGGACTCCTGACCAAAATGCATGAATTCTTTCTACTTCAAAGAAGCATGGTGCACGAATGGGTCATAGCTCATCCTTAGCTTGGCTATGATGTTTTTCAAGTCTTACAGACAACTTAAACTACTATTTTATCTCTCTGCTTTTTTCTGTGTTTTAGATTTGTTAATCTGCAAATTGGGAATGTTAATCTATTAGTTTTATTTATGTATGTATTTCCTGTATGTAATACTGTATATATTTTTGTCAGCTTGCAGTGCAGATTATTGTAGTCTCTGTTAAAAAATGAATTAAGATGCAACATTACACTACACTTTCAGGATTTATTACCAGTGGATCTCTTGAGTTATTGTAGTTGTCAATAGAAATACTGATAGGAAAAGTTTTCACTCCATTACTGAATGATAAAAGGAACATAGAATTCTATGCTTTAAAAAAAAACCAAACCAACAAAGTTGTGATGAGTGGATTTAGTAATTTAGCCATCATCAAGCTGTAACGTTTCTGTCTGAACATCTTTGCTCTTTATCTGAGGGAGATTTTTTTTTTTTTTTGAGTTGATAGGTAGATTAAGCATTATTCCTTTTCCACCTTGCTCTGATTTTGAAAAAATTGTGTACTTAATGGCTTACCTCTTCAAGTCTTTGTGTGTATACATTAGCATACAAAGAGTATGTCCTATATGTAGGGACCCATAGGAGAGCTGGGGAGATATCACTACAGTTCCTGGTAAACCAGGACAAGGAGTAATGGGGTCAAACTGAAAGAGTGGAAATGTAGGTTAGATGTATGGAGGAAATTCTTTACTGTGAGAGTGGTGAGACACTGGAACAGGTTTTCCAGAGAAGATGTGGATGCCCCAACCCTGGCAGTGTTCAGGCCAGGCTGGATGGGGCACTGAGCACCTTGGTCTAGTGGGAGTTGTCCCTGCTGATGGCTGGGGAATTGGAAGTTGATGATCTTTAAGTCCCTTTGAACCCACACCATTCTATGTGTATACATTAGACACATGTCAAAGTTATCTGGAGAGTGTACGAATATTGAAAAGGTCTATTGGATGGCAGAAATTAGAGATATAGGTAGTTCTCCATCTGGATGTTTTTGCTATTGCTTGATCATATAATATGTAACTTAATCAGTCAAGTCTCATTGAGCAGAAACTTTCATGCTTTCACCTTGGAATCTGTACTGGAATCCTAAAAAGCCTAATTGAGTAACTTACACTTTTGTTGTGTCCAGGTTATTTTACATTCTTAGTTTCTCATGCTGGTGAGGACTCAAAGTTTGACATAAAAAGCTATATATATTATATGAATACTAAGCCGCTTTAGGCTTAGTATGTTTCCAAGTTACTGCTTACTGAGTAAATTCTGCATATATTCTGAATCATGCCAAATTAAATTTCTCCAGTTTGTAATGTAAGTTTTGCTGTTTTCTGAACTCCCTTCTTTTTCTTGTTCCTGACTTATTATTGAAAACCCTGAAACTAATATATAGTCTTGCAAAAGCTGCCCAGAGAAAAAATGGTAACTAATTGTTCCTTAGCAATATGTACACATAATCTAAAAATGGAGACATAAACATAGTCATGGTTATTTTATTCTGGTTTCTCTGTCAGTTAGAATTTTCCAGACTTAGGACTTGACTCTGCATTTCCTTTCCTTTCCGTTCCGTTCCGTTCCGTTTTTATTTTGTTTTAATCAATGTTCACAATATCCCCTAATGGAAAAGAATCTGTAATTGCCATTCTGCTAGTGTTTTTGTAGAGAGGTAATAAAGCCAAGCATAATAAAACCCCTTAGCTGCTTACTGGATAGTTTTTCTTCTTTCAGATAAATGTAGTTCTTCTCGTATTACAGAATGCAGTGGTTTTAGAAGACCATTGAGTTATGGTGTTAAGAATTTTTTAAATACATCACTAAAAATTGTATTTTTTCCTGTTAAATCTCTTTTTATTTATTGTGTGACTGCCTCAAAAAAAAAAAGAAAAAAGCTTGTGTCACCTGATTTCTTCTTCTTTTATGAAAAAGTTCCAGTTATTGCTCTTTGTCTTGTTTTGCTTATTACCAGCACTGGGGAGAAAAAAAGTACAATGTGTTACAAAGATAGATTTCCTAAGTTCATGGCCCCTGGCTGAGGTTATGTTTTTAAGGACCGTATTTTATAATGCATTTCAAAATTCTTTGTAGTTTTGGGTTTTTTTAATTGAATATTTATTCTTAAGAAAGAAGAAGCATATTACCATTCTAGTTTAATAGCTGTGTAATCTGTGTAAAGTATTACCTTATCTTGAAGTTGTTTTTGGAACTGATCCTTTAGGAAGAGGGTTTGTTTTGCTTTTCTCCCCTTAAAAGAAGCAGTGATACCTGCTTGAATGTTGTTTCATTTAAATTGAATATTTTTTTATGCAGTGTTTTTAATTAAAGTTGTATGAAAGTGCACAAGGTGAGTATTACTGTAGTGGAAATTTGATGCAGTTTTTAAAACCAGACTTAAGAAATACTTTCCCTTTTTCAGGGTTACCAGGGAATGGTTGATGGAGGTGATAATATTGTAGAAGTTTCATGGGAAAGTGTTTCAAGTATCCTGCAAGTGGTAAGTGCTAAGGGGTGAGAATGGGACCCAAACCCTCTTCATTCAAACAGAAGAGCCAAATTTCTGGATTCAGGCAACCACTGTAATTATGTATTTGGACTGTGTGATGACTGAGTGACCAGCATGTACCCCTTCCAGCAGAGCCTGATTTCTGCAGTGTGGATGGCTGACACTTTCTAAAGGTCTTGGTATGGTCTTGAATTTGGTGCCCAGAAATAATCTTGTAAACCTTTGTTCTGGATTTGCAACATCACATGTCATTAGCCTCCTAAAGCCATATTGACAAGTCTATATTTAATAAAAAAGACATTAGAGGGCCAAAACATGAAATAGCTGTGTTTTGTAAGGCAAATAATTTCTTATGAAACCCTGTTGGCTTTCTGTGTAAGTGAATTTAGAGTTATAGTAACAGATGTAATTACAGTGCAGTTCTGCAGAGCTCAGATACTGCCAATGACTTTGTACATTTTTAATACAACATCCTGCACTGTGGCCATTTGGATCTTCTCAGCTTTTGCTCAGCATGGTAATGTTATTACCTCTTCCAGAGCAGGTGCTATGTTTGGCGAAGAGGCCTTACTGCTTGCCAAGCTTTCTGAAAACTACCTCCAGGTGAAGCGTGGGTTTCTTTGGAGCTTTTTGTAAAGTTAATGAACATAAAGCAGTTAGCAGAGACAATTTTTTTTTTAAAACCAGTGCCCTGGAGTACTGTGAAGTATTTTGTCCCATGTTTGGTTGTTTTTCTTTTCTTTTTTTTTCCCCATGTCTATCTTGCAGAATCTGTAAATAGAGTCATAGAATGTATCAAGTTGACAGGGACCCATAAGGATCATTGAGTTCTAAAACTAAACCATATGACTAAGAGCATCATCCAGATGCATCTTAACGATTACGAGAATATTGAGTTCTCTTGGCCAAGCCACACAAGAACATAGGCAGGAGCAGGAGGGTGTAGGCATCCTATACATGTGTGTACCATACATAGTATAAGAAAAACATCTTTCTGAGCTTTTTTGCTGGTAGTTCAACAGACCAGCAGTGGACCATGTATCTTACAGAATCTGTTTAGTTGTTTTGATGAGAAAGGTTTTTCAGCCCATTGTATATTTCTGTTTATTCAGAAGAAGCAGCACTTTGTTTCAAGTACATAGTTCTTTTTCACTTACAGCTGTGGTTTTTTTAAGTAGGAAAATACCTAGTTTTAGATATATGTTTTAGTCTCAATTTTCTTTTTTTAAGAGTATCTCTGTGTGTACACATCTACCTTTTTGTCTGAAGACAGCTGAACTTCTATTCCACTTTCTTTTTTCTCTCCACTAGTAGCTATGCAACACAGATGGCAAACTGGCTTGAGAGCTGAAACACCTATTGATAGGGTAAATCATGTCAGTACAGCCTGTGCAGATTTGAAGTTCAAATTTAGATGGATGTGAGAGATTTACTACGAGTTAAAGGGAATGTTTATGCAAAAGTGATGTAATCATCTCCAGATTTGTTTGCAGGAAAAAAAATAGTTTTTTCAGTCTTAATTGATATTACTTTTTACTGTGACAATAAATAAGGCAAAGATTAAAACTTCTTGAGTGACTGAACAACATAAACACAGAAGGTGTGTAAATAATGTGTGTCCAGAAAGACACCCAGCAATTTTCGGTGACCGGGAAATTCAGTTATTTTTAAAAATGACCAGTACCATTTCTGAAAGAAGCTTTTAAATTCATATTAATAAATGCAACAGATAATCAGTAAAACAGAAAATGTAGCATTAGTCTGATCTATAAGGATTTAAAGGCAGTTATTTCCATATCTGTGGAATGACAATGAATGCTAATTTTGCATTTCAGGGATACATCTTTTCTCTTACTGTTTATGTATTTAGTGGTTTTAGGGGGAAGAATACCACACTGACTCAAATTCATCTAAATGTTTAACTACTTAGTATATCACTTTTACTCTTGCCTTTACATATAAGTAACAGTTAACCTATTTATTTTAATGCTGCTAAAATTAATCCCGTGTAATTTAACATTTTCCTTCCAGAGTAGCTTTTTATCAGTCATTTTTGAGTGGTTTTTTTTTGTTTTTCCCTTGTGTGTGTATCTGCTCTTGAACATAAATTCCCACGGGTTTGATAATTTTTTGTCTATCATCAGTCAGTGTAAAATTAAAAGAAGGGAGGCTATGATACAAAATTCATCATTAATCCACCTTAGAAAGATACAGCAGTATACCAGGTTATGAACTAAACGCGCTGTTCTTCCCTTTCTCAGGGAGGCACGGTCATCGGCAGCGCGCGCTGCAAACCCTTCCGCACGCGCGAGGGCCGCCTGCAGGCCGCCTTCAACCTGGTGCAGAGAGGGATCACCAACCTGTGCGTGATCGGCGGCGACGGCAGCTTAACCGGCGCCAACCTATTCCGGGAGGAATGGAGCGGGCTGCTGGAAGAGCTGGCACAGAAGGGTGAGTTTGCCTTCAGGCCCTCTGGACTTCACTCCAGTCTGCAGGGAAGTTATGAGCCCTCACTGTAGGTATGCAAACTGTATCCAGAGGGTGTTTCTAAAGTTTAAAAATCAAATGCATTCATTCTAGGAAATGGCGTGGTTCTTCATAAAATAATAGCTTTTGGTTTCTGTACATCCTCTCATGCATATCATAAAGGTCCAAAAAAGGCCAAGTTAGTTACTGTACAACAGTCTCTGTGGACTACTTCCTCTATTATGAATCATTTTCAGGCTCTGAACTTCTTACCTTTTGCTTGAAAAGCCCTATGCCCTCGTATCCAAACTGAGGTGGTAGTTCTTTTCCTACAACAAGTTACACATTTGTATGTTATTAAATTATGATGCTTTCTTGCCTGTATGTCACTGTTTGTTTAAGATCAGAACATTAAGTGGCTATTGATAAAAGTACAGCCAGCCCCGTAGTTGTCTTCGATAGAATCCAGGAGGATGTATAGGGAAGAGTAAAAGAGTAAAGTAATGCTATGTTGATGTTACGTGTTACTCATAATATATAAATACTCTGATAGCTTCCATCCGTTTCTGTCTTCAGGACTTCCTGAACCGGATGCTGTTAGCAGTCTTTAATGAATTTCTCTTCCATGAATGTATACAGTCTACTTGAAGCATACAGAGTTTTGCTGAAAACATTGTGTAGCAAGGAGTTCTGCAGCTTTACGGAATAATAAATTTAGATTGTGAAGAATCTTCTGTTTATTTTGATCCTGCTGGCTTATAGATCATTTGATGCCCATAGTTTTTGTGTTAGAATAAACAGTGAATGATCAGTCCTCCTTCCTCTCTGCATGCCACTTGAGATTTTACAGCTGTCTTATTTTCCCTTCATCATCTCTTTTTCTAGATGGAAGAGTTGTAGTTTGCTTAGTTGTTCCTTATATGTAAGTTCTATATCTTTGATCATCTTTGTTGCCCTTCTCTGAACCTTTTCCAGTTCTACCCTGTTTTGAGGTGGGGAGGACCACAACTGCACCCAGTATTCAAGATGAGGGCAAACCATGGATCTACACAGTAGTATAATGATCTTTGTTTTGTTCTCTATTCTTTTCCTAATATTTTCTAATATTTTGATTTTTTTTTTACTGCTACTGAGCATTGAAGCTGATTTATTAATGAAAACAGCATTATTATATTATGCTGGAAATAGTGTATTTTGTTTGTGATGTTAGGGCACATTTTTTTCATGTGTCTTACTTTACATTTATCTGCAATGAATTCCATCTGATACTTTACTGCTCACTGTGTCTTGCTAGTCTTCTTCATTTCTTCTCAGACACTCCATATGTTTAGATCCCAAATAATTCACTTTGATCAGTAAACTTTGGCACTTTGCTGCTCATTCCCTTTTCTAGGTTATTGCTGAGTGTGTTGAACAGCGCAGATCCCTGTAGAACTCCATTGGTTACTTTTCCAAGATACAAGAATTTGCATTTACCACTGCCCTCTGTCTTGTATTTTTTACCCTCTGGTTTATATTATTTACTCTGTGAAAAGCCTTCTGTCTTACACAGTGACTGCTTAGTTTCCTCAAAATCCTTTGGCAAAAGACTTTATCAATGGCTTTTTAGAAATCTAAGTAGAATATGTCAACCAGATAGCCTTTATTCATGTGTTAAGTCACATTTGGAACTCTAGAAAAGGTTTGTAATGCATGGTATACATTCATAGAAAACATTTTGATTCTTCTTCACGATGTTATATTTATCTTCATGGACATTAGTTACATTTTTCATTATGGTTTCTACTGTTTTTCTGTAATGTAGACATTAAACACACTGATACATAGTTCTTGAATCACATATTAAAACTTTGGCATTATGCAAATGCACAGATAGTAAGGTAGTTTTAAGTGCTTAAGCAGCTGAGGTATTTCATCCTTGAGATCTTTTAGATCCTTGGATGATGCAACATTTTCATTGATGTCTTGGGAGACACCGCTAAAGCTTAGAATAGGAGCTTTTCTGTTCTGTTTGCTTATTAATCATGAAATCAGAGCCTTTCAGTGTTGCAAAAGAGAAGTCTTCAAAAGTTGGATGCTGGTTTTTAATTGTTCACATATGCCCATAAGCACATCCAGTTTGCATCCTTTTGCTTCTTCATTGCACATTATACACTGAGACTACAATTTGAATAATACTGTTTTGAGTTGAAGCCATCAATTTTAAGGTTGGTTAGAAAACCTGATAATTATTTGACACTTTGGGATGGACTGAAAAGCTCTTATTTCCTTCCTTACTGTAAGGAGTTCTGTGCGGGATTCTTGTGTTTGGATGTTTGATTGGCTTTTGTTTGTAGTTTTGACTAACCTTGTTACCTAAAATATCTAAACATAATTTAATGTTTGGATATGTTTAATTTATAAAAGTAGAGCACCCAAGCAATATCTAATATTTCTTTTTAATAGTCTTACAGTTCTTTCTCTGAATACTTCTTTACAGGAAAGATTGATGCAGAGGCTGTTAAGAAATATGCTTACCTTAACATTGTGGGAATGGTTGGATCCATAGACAATGACTTCTGTGGCACTGATATGACCATAGGTACTGACTCAGCTCTGCACAGAATAATTGAAGTTGTGGATGCTATCATGACCACTGCTCAGAGGTAAATTGAGCATATTATAGAGACTGATAACAAATAAACAGGTGTTTATGCATTTGTTTAAGCTCATTTTAAATAAAGGTTAGGTAAGTGGGATTTGTAATATTTCTAGAATGGAAATAAAAGTTCTTTTTGGCTGCATCTTCCAAGTGTCCTGGTTTCTTTTTTTCTTAGTAACTGCTTTTTCATTATTCCTGTCATGGCAGCGCTTAAGTATGTGATCGCAGAGACTGCATCAGCCTTAGGGGCATACTTGGTTTTTAATGTTTTTAGTCTTTCACAGACATAGTCTGTTAGAGAAGAACCAGACACACCATGAATACATGAGTACACAATAGCATCTGTTTTATATAAGCTTTATTTTAGTAAAAATTAAGCAATTAAATTATATTTTTTTAATACAGCTATATCATTTGCAGTTCTTAACTATGGGTCTGCATCATTAACATTTCCAGTAAAGATTCACTTCTTCTCTTGTAGCTGCCCATACATGTTTTGGAAGAAAGCAGGGAAAATGAATTATGCTTTGGAAGATAGTTAATTTTAAATATATTGTTTAATGTGACAATAATTTTGTTTTCCTAATGTTTTTCTGTTTTGCTAATGAATTTGGAGTTCAGTAAGCATGGTAAACACAAGCTGTTTCCTGATATTAGGTTCAGTTAATTTGTTTTCTTATTTTTACAGCCATCAGAGGACATTTGTTCTGGAGGTTATGGGGCGACACTGTGGGTATGTATTGTCTTCAGCATTTTGTGTCTTATATATGTATAATTATGTAAAATATTTGAACCATTAATATATAATCATTTGTTCTGTTTATTAGGTATCTAGCTCTGGTTAGTGCCTTAGCCTGTGGTGCAGATTGGGTGTTTATTCCTGAATACCCACCAGAAGAAGGCTGGGAGGATTCAATGTGTGTTAAGCTTTCAGAGGTAATCTGTTAGTATGTTTGAGATTCCCCAATATCTTTGCATATGTTTATTTGAAAGCAGTGATGAAAAAAGGTGATCAGGACTTTCAGCAAGTCTTTGGTTTTGGTACCACATAAAGTTCTGTGTGATATTGTACATTTCTTTTCCCACACTCTGTGATTGTTTCGAAGAATTGTATGACCCACCCTGGGAATTGCATAAAATTATAACAATATAAGCAATATGTGCACATTTCCTCAGTAATTTGATGTAAGACATGTTACTTCATCAATGAAAAGACATATATGAAAACAAAAGGTGTGAGAACACATATGAGTAATCAAATACAAAAAATGTTTCCTCAAATCCTAGCAGCTTAATGTAGAGCAACTGATTATAAAATTATGCTGTAAATTCCTCGTGTTCTTTTTTAACTACACAAATGTGCTTTTATTTTTATTACAGAATCGTGCACGAAAGAAAAGGCTGAATATTATTATTGTAGCTGAAGGAGCTATTGATTGTCACAACAAACCTATAACATCAGAGAAGGTTAAGGATGTAAGTGTCAACATCCCTATGATAAAAGATTTCTGTTCATAGGATGGGGCTTACTGTTACCAATAACATTTCTGTAGAGTAAATCTGTTCCTGTAAAGTAGCTTATCACACAGTTGTATTTTATGCTTATGCTTTATTATCTAAAATTCCATAGTCAAAGGACAGTGTTTTCAGTTGGAATTAATTAGAACCTTTTCTCCTTGTAATACAACAGAACCGTTCAAAACCATCTGCTTCACGTGTGCCTTAACTGATAATTTGAAATCAGCTCAAATCAGTATTTATAATTCTATTTTACTTTGTATATCTTGTAAAATTTTCGATATTGGTCTGTCTCACAGTGAAGTAATAGTGTGTGCTTTGGACAAAGACTTTTCCAAGTGGTTGCTTTGCTAAAAATTTCATTGGTGTCTAAGATTAAGAAAACTTTTAAGCTGAATTTTTCTCCTTTTTTTTTTTTTGAAGGGGTCATTAAGAAAACAGATTGAAAAATAGTCATTGTTTCAAAGCAGCTTTGGCTTTACCTGGGGTTTATCTGTCCTGTGACTATGATGTTCTATTTTCCATAGCTGTTGGTTTTAGAGAACCCTTTGTCTTTATTCAGAGTTGCAGTTTTATGAAGCAACATTTAGCACCAAGTGGTGTTAAGTGTACACGATGCTAACGTGTATATAAAATAATGATAATGATAAGCCCACTGTATTTTGAAATTCTATGCAGCTTGTGGTTCAGCGGCTTGGTTTTGACACCCGAGTAACCATCCTGGGTCACGTGCAAAGAGGTGGAACCCCTTCAGCTTTTGACAGAATTCTTGTGAGTATTTCCAAAATAATTGCTCATGGCACCACATAGTGCAACTTCATTTTGATTATTTATTTGGGGGTGGGATGGTTCTCTACCTGATGAACTTGACAAATCAAACTGTTATCTCACATTAACTGTGTGAATAGGTGGGATTCAGAGTAGTGAAGCACTTTGTGTAAAGGATTCTGTATTAGGATTAAAATGCGAAGCTTCATCGTCCATACTTACAGATATAAACAGCCCACAACATTTTCAACTTACCAAGGAGTGATTTGTGTCAGCTTGATTAACAGAGAAGTCAAGATTGGAAGCCTTGTGCTTTTTAAGTGCTCGCTTGAACACTCAAACATTCCCTACTTCCAGGCGAGTCGTATGGGTGTGGAAGCCGTGCTTGCCCTTCTAGAAGCTACTCCAGATACCCCTGCCTGTGTTGTGTCCCTGTCTGGAAACCAGGCTGTCCGTCTGCCTCTGATGGAGTGCGTGCAGATGGTGAGGTTCTGGCAAAGAGCCAATTTATGTTATTTATTTACTACAACAGACTACTATGTACAGTAATTGCCTGTTCTCATTAGGATATTGACGGAATGTGCACAGCACTTAGCCGTGTCTGGGAATGAATAATGAAGTCATGTATGTTCTCTATGTGTTACTATTTATTTGCAAACTATCAAGGAATAAGAAATACATATCTTTTTAATTTGTTCTAAAATTTCATCTCAGATCTTCTGTTTTTATTGTTACAACAAATTCTTCAGATGCTTGCATCCATTTACATGTCATTCACAAGTCTGGTTTCTGCACTAAAACTGCTCAGTTTAAACTGTAAAAAGAAAATGAGTAACAGATACATTGATTTCTTTGTCCCATGAAGGCTTTAGGTATTTGTTTCTGTTTTCTTCTTCTCCTGTACCCTGTAATTTATGCTATGAGAGGAGGTAGCTCATAAATTGAGGAATTGTTAGTATTTCTTTTTCCACTGTGGAAATATATTAATACATGTAGTATATTAAATAATCAACTCACTGTGTTTTTTAAACATATTGAGTAATCATCTTGTTTTTTCAAGACTCAAGAAGTCCAGAAAGCCATGGATGAGGGAAGATTTCTTGAGGCTGTGAGGCTTCGTGGAAGGTATGGCCAATAGTTTGTATCAGTTTATTTGCTGTAGAAAAACTGAGTTGCTTTGCTCTTATGCTGGCACATGACATTTTATTTTAAGTATTTTACTAACTTATGGTTATATGGGTTTGAGAATGAGAGGAGGCAGAAGATTTGCCTAAATAGAATAATTGAAATTCTTACCTGCACAAAAACATGCAAAACAAAGCAAACTATAATTCACTGCTGTGTCAGACTAGTGACTGTTCCTAGGCTGACTGGTCACAAAGCAAAGAGCTTCTGTGCTGTATGACCTGACTGGTAGCAACTGTAAGTTTGTTTATTCATGATTTTGAGGCCAGTGCTGTGAGCTTGTTTGTAAGTAGTTGATAGTTTTCCAGCAGTAATGTTGGAGGAGGTATTCTTCAGTCCTGTCAGGAAAGTGGTTTCTGTTTCAAGTCATTTGATAATAAACTCATTTCTCCCCGTCTAAAAAACTAATTTGTTAGCTACATAGTTGTTTTATATTTTATGACTCTTCATCTTAAAGAATTGAATATTTTTCATTCTTCTCTCATTTCCAGTTTTTGTCATGTTTTGCATTTGTAGTAACAGTGGTGGTAACATTTCATACAGGTTTTTTAAAGTTTCTGAAAAATTCAAATGTTCCTTTAAAGTAACTATGAGATTATAATTTTACTGTTTTATTTGCTTATCTACTCACTTGTTTAGGAGCTTTGAAAACAACCTTAACACGTACAAATTACTGTCGCACAAAAAGCCAGATTCTGAGCTTCCAAAGGTAAGGGAGTTTGTTAAGTGTGCAATGCATGTCTGCTTTTGGGATACATTAATAAATCACTTCAAATCTGTATTGTAGGAGACTTTATAAATTAAAAATTATAAAGGTGCTTGAAGCACGCTAGTTTGTTCAAATAATAAGTAGCATTTTTTGAAGTGGAATATCATGGTAATTAGAAAATTCCTGTGTAGACAATTTCTTTCTGTCTTGCATGTACATCTGGTCCCAGTTGTTAGACTGTCTGGTCCTAATAGTTACTGTTTTGCCCTCTGTTCCTTACCATGGCAAGAAGGAAGGGTGATGTTTAAGATCATGATTAAGACTCTGAAAATCTTAAGATAAAGGAAGACTCTATATTAAAAGAATTCTAACCCTTTTGAAGGGTAAAACTCAAGAGCAAGGGCAAATCTGGGAGTTCATGGGAAGCAATATTGAGGACAGATGCATCACCTTTACCTGAAATAATAAATCACTGTGCATAATACAGTAATGGACATATAG
Organism: Coloeus monedula; assembly: GCF_965178545.1. NCBI lineage: Eukaryota > Metazoa > Chordata > Aves > Passeriformes > Corvidae > Coloeus > Coloeus monedula. Next base: position 11,619,377 of record NC_138781.1, read on the forward strand.
TTTCTTTGTAGTTGCTAAGATTTTTATAAGAGGAAATTTGGATTTATTTAGGAAGCAGACACTAAATTTTGTGTGCAAACAAATTTTAGACAGGATTTTTTTTGTTTTTATTGAAAGTTTACTGAATAGTTCTGTGTTTGTTCATAGTGGGGACTATGTCGTCTCACTTGTTAACTCCTCTTCTAATTGTGGTTTGTGACCATTTGTTGCCTTATTTGCATAATGATGTTGCTGTTACATTTTTTAGAAATCTTTTTCCCAAATAAATATTTGAGTGATGATTACTCATAGCTTCTCACTATTATTAAGGAGCAAAATTGTATTGACAATACAGTAATGACCTAAGATTGACCTTCAAGAGATAAAGGAATTCAGGATATTTTAGGTGGATATTTAACATTTTCTTTGGCAGATCAGGTGTTTGGGTGGTGGGATTTTTTTATACATCAGTGCAAATCCAGGACTGTTAGCTGGATTTGGACTTAAGTATTTTTTTAAAATACTTTTGTCATACCTTCTGTGATAAATGGTATTAGAAGGAAACGTAGGCCTCGTGTAACTACTGACTACTCGGATTTGACCATACTAACAAAATCTGTGTACCTTCAGCAAAAGAGGTTGAATGGGAATTAAAAAGTAGATGAAATGTGCATGTCACAGGAACTGAGGAAAGAGCTAAGCTGATCAGATCAGGAGAGCCAGCTGAATGCTCTGCTTCAGCAGTGCTTCTGCACACATTATATTTTGCTGTTTGTGATTCCATTGCATTTTTCTACAACTCCTTCAGTTGTACCAGAGCCAAAAAAAAGAAACTAAATATACTCTGGTTTGTGTCTCTTTTTTTTTGTGTTTTTTTTTTTTTGTGGGTGGTGGTTTGTTTTTGTTTGCTTGTTTTGTTTTTATCAGATGAGATTCCGTGAGCATTATCTAACAACTGTTCTACTTTTTTTTGTTTGTTTTGTGTTCTCATCTTCCAGAATAAAGCTAAATAACTTCTACCTCTTCTGCAGGACCAGATTGTTACAATTGTGTCATATCAATAATTGTAAACAATTTAGGGTCATCCTGCTGACTTAAACCATGATGGATTTTAGTGTATAAAATCAGGCTGTCAAGTTTTCTTGCTACTTTCCTGTCATTTAAATTGTCTCTGCTAAATTCATACAAAGTGGTTAAACGTTTCCAGAAAGTTCAGGCATGTAAAGTTTAAATTCTTAACTTACATTTTGCTCTTAGTATTAAGAAGCTGTAAAAATTAAACAGAATTATTGAATAGCAGTGCCTTCTTTATTTTTTGGTTATTCATTATATTTATATCTGTTGTAAATCAACTGCTATTGATGTCAGTGAAACTGTATTGATTTATACTACCTGACAATTTCTTAGTCACAGAGAGTAGCCTGTGATTTATCTGGAAAGAAGAATTCCATTTCAAGGAGTGCATTTCATGCTTTACGGTTAAAATTCAATCAAAGGTGTTTACTAGCATTTTGCACTCAGTTGCACTCTTGCTTTATGTACTAAAATACTTATTATTTAACATTATGTTTTAAATAGAATCTTTTCTCTTACATTGCCTGTAGTTTAAATTACGAATGTATTTTTTGATTTTTTAGACTTTTCAATTTGAGTAGATCAGCTGCTTACCTGGATACTCGTTAAACCTAGGGAGACACTCTGTATAAGCAGGTTTTTTTGAGTCATCAAGAAATGTTTTGAAAAATGCCATAATCTGAAAATGTGTGGTGTTGAGAAAGATGTGAAGTGCTCTTTTTTGCTACTGTATTGTCAGCTGCTTGAAAAAACTGGCCAATAGCTTAATTTTAAAACTCATCTGTTCCACTCGGCATTGTACTGATAATACACAAACTCTGTGGTGCTACAATCAGTTCCTGCCTTTTTTTTTTTTTGCTATTGTTGGTGTGTTTGGAAAAAAAAAAAATTACTGCTTTAGTAACGTGAAGCTTCTTGAGTAACACTGGCCAGGTTGGGTGGAGCTCTGAGCAGCCTGGACTAGTGAAAGGTGTCCCTGGCCATGTCAGGGGGTTGGAACAAGATGGTTTTTATGGTCCTTCCAACCCAAACCATTCTAAGATTCTGTTTTATGTTTCTTAAACCTGGGCTAGAATATAAAATCCTGAATAACTTAACTTGCAAACCAAATGGAAGTATGATAAAGTCTTATTTAAAAACGAACATTTTTTTTTTTTTCAATTGTTTGTCTCTTTGATATTCTGCAAGTGGGGAAATGTGTTTGCACCTTCTTGTTAACTTTAAATTTTCAGCATGTTTAGGGGCTTTGAAATTTCCTTTCCTGCATTTCAGTATTTAGCAACTGCTTATGATGTACAAATTAAACCACGATGTAGAAATTAAAGTCCTTACTAAACATTATTTTTATCTTGCAGACTAATTTCAATGTGGCAGTTTTAAATGTTGGTGCCCCTGCAGCTGGAATGAATGCTGCAGTGAGGGCTGCAGTGAGAGTTGGCATGACTGAAGGTCACAAAATATTTGCTGTCATTGATGGTTTTGAAGGGTTCGCTCGAGGGAAGGTCAGTATCACATGTGTGCGTTACCAAGTGGTATGTGCCCCATCCCCATTCTTCTATTCCCCTGTTTTTAAATGTTAAGCATCAGTTGATGTACTGAAGAGAAACTGAATGCAAGACTAATGATTTCTATGCCTGGCTGGAGCCACAGATCCCAAAATGTACATCAAAGACCTAGGTTTAGGATTTTGTACTTCACATTCAGTGGGAGAGGATGTGAAAATAAGATCGAGATACGAAACACGGAGGCAGGGTTCATCTTGGTGTGGAAGCAGAAAGAACAAGTGGAATGTAAAGGGATTGGTAGTAATTAAAGAGAAATGAAGTTAAACTCTTGGTGCTGCTTTCTTTCTTTGCTGCCCTCAGTTTTAGTGATGTCTGTGCCCCACAACTTTTTCCAACAGCTTTTCATGAAGTAGTATGTGGTGTTAGCTGCAACTCAAGAGAAGTAATTGGATAATCACTTAACAAAACCTCCTTTTTTACTTTTATTCAAAGATCAAGGAAATTAGCTGGGGAGATGTTGGAGGCTGGACTGGTCAAGGAGGATCAATTCTTGGTACAAAACGGTAACATCAATATTTTTGTCAATTGATATGATGAATTGTAGTGTTATGTATAACCACTGTATGATTCCATGCTCTTTTTGTTCCACAGAATGTTTTTAAGACCTCAATTTTTGTATATTGGGGTTTTTTTCATTTGTTTTTTGTTCAAATCCTTTTGTTCCAACTTGAGTATCTTTATAGTACTGAACCAGCTCTGAACAGTGGGAGTTGGGACCTCAACTCAAGAATTTCCTGAGGTCCTTAAACTTTAAAGGATTGCAAACCTGCAGTTTCTTTATATTTGACATGATTCCTTATTGCTTGTCTGGAAGAATTACTTGTATGGATAAATATGTAAAACAAAAAACATTGCGTTGCCTTCTCAGTTTATGGTTTCATCTTAGTAATTAGTTTTTACTGCTTCAGAGTCTGTAAATTGTTTTTATTTTTCTTTTGGTTTAATGGTTTTTAGTACTCTTCCTGCAAAATATTTGGAGAAGATTGCTGACCAGATGCGCACTAACAACATTAACGCCCTTATGGTTATTGGTGGATTTGAGGTACACTGAAATATCTAATTATGTCTAAGTAGAGTAGAATTCCTAACAAAATTAATAGTCTGTTTTGATTTTTACCCAATCTTCATGTAAGGTGCATTTGGCTATATCTGTATTTGATACATGACACAAATAGTGTTTAAAAATCATAAGTGTTGTCACTCAGCGGTTCTCTGGAAAGCTGATATTCAAGAAGACAGTGATTAGAACTGCTAAACAGATGTGCTAAATGGGTAAATGAGGTGAGATAGCATTATAGTTCTTTGTATTAAATTAATAAATTCTGTAGTGCAAGTTTCAGTCTATACTGTATCAATTCTTAGAATATACTTACATAAGTTCTTGACTCTTAGTAGAAATTGCACTATGATTGCTTATTTAAGCCACTCTTCTCACATAGTGCATTTCAAAATCTAATCGATCTAGAGAAGTATTCTTTTCTTCTGTATTTCGTGTTTGCTTTGTTTTAGAAAAGTAACTAATTTCTGAAATTTTGATTCAGGAAAGTATTTTGCCTGTTCTTTGCAGAGAAGAATGTGCTCATTGCTTCTTGATAAAGAGTGTATGATCCTTTTTGTCCAAGCTGGTAGCTGTGACCCTAATTCAGGAATATTAAGATTTTTAAATCAAGAGTAACAGTACCTGAAGATTGGGGAAGTAGTTTGTTTTGTTGAAAACCACTTTGTTGTGTCTAAGTTGTTGGTTTTCAAGAGAACATATGTTCTATTTATTGTTTTCAAATGTATGCCTGTTTCTAATGCTTTCTTTTTTGTCTGTGTTAGATTTTAGTGGTTCCTTAGTGCTCTGACTTGCTGAAGTGTGCTGTGGTAGAAATGGCTCCCCCTGTGGCCCTTCCCATTTTGTCACTCCCAACTGTGCCCTTACTTCATTCATCCTAATTTTTCATCCAATGCCTGTGCCCAACAGGCTTACCTTGGACTTCTGGAATTGTCAGCTGCCCGGGAGAAATATGACGAATTCTGTGTTCCAATGGTTATGGTTCCTGCAACTGTATCCAATAATGTACCGGGTTCAGATTTCAGCATTGGTGCAGATACTGCTCTGAACACTATAACTGATGTAAGTCTGCTCTGGTGTGTGCACATACTAACAGTTGTTTAAAACTTAATCAGTTGACTACAACTGGATATTTTTGTAGACCAGAACTTCGGAAACGTAATCTTGGGAATTACAGTTCCTTGATATAGCCATATTCATGACATCAGTTTAAAAAAGAGAAAGTCTAGGATCCCAAATTCCTCCATTAAATTCTACTGAAACTACAACGACCTCTAAATTTTTAAAGTGCAAGATAAGATGGCATATATCTGTATAAGGAAGAAAGGAACCTAAAGCTGAGACCTGATGATCATTTGCACTGTAGAGGGGAAAAAATCCACACTCACTATATGGAGAGCTGCAGTATACCCAGCTGCAATGAACACTGAAGGAAAGTTGCTCTGTTGAGAAGGAGGTCGTTAGTTATGTAACATCTTTACTTTTCTAAGAGTCTGTAAAATCCGTATTTCTCTAATAAGAGGAATTACATTTTTTCTGCTAATAGCAGATTTAATAAAAGGAGTTGAGACACGTGAAGAAGTATTTTTTTAAAAATCAAATCCTGTAATACAACATAAAGTAAAAATTGAATGTTTAATCTCTTATGAAGAAAAAAATTTCTCTACTTCGAGTGTGAGAGCACTGGAGGAAGCTGCCCAGGGAGGTTGTGGAGTCTCCTGTGGAGATAATTCAAACCCACCTGGATTGTTCCTGCATCACTTGCTCAGGTGATCCTGCCTTGGCAGGGAGTCAGACTAGATGATCTCCAGAGGTCCTTCCAACCCCAGCCATTCCTCAGTTTTCTAATTCTAATCTCAGTTGAACAGAAAGTGTAGTCAGTTGGACAAAAAGAGTTTCAAGTTGCTTTTGAAAATTAAATGACAGTTCCCTTATCATTTAAATGTATTTGAAAATTTTAATTATGATAGCTTTTTCATTTCAAGGATTCTTCGAGTGCTACCAACTTCGAATGCCATAATTTTCTTCTTTTCTTTTTTTTTAACCATTCCAACATAAATAATTTTATCTTCATCAAAAGAAACTGTTGAGTTAGGAAATACCAGTTTCCTGAAGTATTGCCTTGAATAAGACTGTAAGCCAACTAAAATTCATTGAATGTGTTCTTATAGACAACTTGGGTTATAAATGTTGATGTTGTTTCCAGTTCTGGTAAATAAAAATATCCCTCCAAAATGACTATCACAAACTAAGGTGAGTAAAATGATTGTGCATAACATCTACTTTCCTTCTCCTCTTACCTTCATAAGCTTTGTTAACCTAACTGACTTCTTTTTATAGGTTATTTCATGCGAAGGGGATATGTCGTAGTCAGTCAGTCTCTCCTTGTTGCTGTGGTTTGCTTTCTATTTAGGTTTCTAGGTATCATTTGCCTTCATTAGGTAAAATGTTCTTATTTCCATATTTTAATGTGGTAGTTGAAAACTTTTTGAAAGCTTTTTTTTTTTTGCTAATGGCTTTCTTCTTATTGTTTTGCATTTTATTTTGCCTAGATTTTTCTCTGGAATAAATATGAAAAGGAATGTCTTTGTAAGATTTAGATTCAGTTGAGTGGAAAATTAAATTTGAGGGGGTTTTTTTGTTTGTTTTTTTTTTTTGGGATGGAGCAGACTTTTGCTTTCAGAAAACATTTCTGCTTGGTATCTTTTCAGTTTTCTGCTCTGATTGTTTGAACATGATTCACCAAAACTGCCAGTGCAAAATCCATCCTGTCATTCTTACGTCATGCTCAGATCAGGTTCAGTAGCAACTGTTAAATGTGACCAGATAGGCTCAATACACATCATACAATTGACTGTGGTAAACAAAAGCAGGATGTGGACATGAATATCCATTTTATCTAGTTTATATATAGTTTTTTATTCCTCTTACCACTGTTAGGTCAATAAATGCATCATAGTTTACAGTGCTCTCAGAGCAGTAGATCCTCTTCTGAACACCAAAGTGTTACCACACTTAGTTTTTCTGTGGTACTGTTCTTACTTATGTGATCTTTCCTGCCTCTAGTAAGGTAAGTACAATTGTGCTGGTAATGAGGGCTTGTTACTGTTTGGCATCATTAGACACTTGTCAGTTGTTCAAACTTGTCAAGCTGTGTAAATAGTACCCTGAAACATTTGCTGATAAAATGTGTTAAAATTCTGCATTTAAAAAGAAAATTAAAAAACAGGTTTAACAGATACATAACTTCTGTATGAGAGATTAGTCAAGAGTGTGCTTTTCACAAAGACATAGATAGTGGATACATTTCTCAAAACTAATTTAGATTCTATAATAGATTATGGGACCCTTTTGAAATGTTCCATTTTTCCACTTTTGTTTTAAAACACGGGCTTCAAATTCGATTTATCTTTTGAATAGTGTTCTGTATTTATGATAAACTGTATTTTTCACTTCTGTTTTCAGAGTATTAGAAAAACTGCTAATGACAGCATAAATTTAAAATATCTGAGGGAAAAGCCGGATGTTCCTACCTGAAGAGGCTGTGTTTAAGGCTTATATATGTAGGCATACAAAGTAAATCTTTTAGAATTGCAAGATAAGAACATGAACTTTGAATTTGCTGTGAAATGAAGCATCACTAAAATAACTACCATAATAAAAATACCTATATTCTCAAGTATTTTGCTAATTCAGTGAAATTAATAGAATGTTATTTTGGATACCAGACCTCAGGAATGTGACAAATCAGGAAGTGTTAGGTTTGGGTTTTGTTTTGTTGTTTTCTTTTGTTTTGTTTTTTTTGGTTTTTTTTTTACAGAACCATGAAGGGATGAAGGGTAGAAATTTCTTAAATGCAAATTGGATTACTTTATAGTGATCAAAGAGACATTTACAGTACATCTTGCAGGTGGAACTGAAAAGTAGAAACCTCGTCTGTAATTAGGCAGAATAAATTAAAAGCTTCTTTCAGCAGCAGAACATAAAAAGAGTGGAGGAATGAACATGTAATTTGGAAATAAAAACTATTGGTAGGCTAGAGGAAATTTGATGGAAAGAGGAGTAAGCCACAAAAAATTATGGAAGAAAATTCATTTGATTTAGGAGATGTAGAATTAAATGGGGAAATGAAAGGAAAAGGTATCAGCTAGATTAGAAAAATGGAACCTGAAAAAGGGAGAGGCTAAAACTTGCTATCGTTTTTCTCTGGCAATCTTACCTTTCCTTTCACCAAAGGAAAAGGGGGTACAGACTGATGACTTGGGTTTGTGGGCAAAAAAACCCCCCAAATATCCCTGAGGAGCAAAGAAAGCTACAGTCAGATTGCCGTAAGGCAGCCTCCACACATTTCCCATGGAAAACACAGACTCCTGTACCTTCCCAGTAGAATATGTGGTTCTGCATTACTCTGAACTAGGAAGCTGAAAATTAGCCCTGGCCACCAGCTAACCTGTTAATTTTTCATCTCCTTCAGTCCTAGTAACAGCTGGTATGGAGTAAGGGCAGTAACTCCATCACCTTCAATGGCCATTTGTATTTAAATCAACTCAAAGTCAACGAACAGTAGTCTTTGCTTGACTGCATGAATTTTTATAAAGCATCCTTGGTTATGTTGATTATTGCAACAACCTTTTTAGTAACACAAATCCAATAAAAGGGTAGGAAATTATTAAACCATTTTATTAACATAGTGCAGTATCCCTCTATGACCTTACTGTAGTAATTCTTTAAAAAAAAATAGCATAGCAGTTTTTAAAACCATTGATCACTTATTTACCCTTTATAATCAAGTGACAATATATTAAAAGCATTTTCATATTTTGCCACAGTGATGCAAAGATGTTGCATATAATCATCTAATGCTCGTGCTTGGTGAAGGTACAGTCATTGGATATGTTGGCTGAAATCACTTGCATCAAATAAAATGGCAATATTTAATGCAAGTAAAACATATCTTAACTGCATCTTAACATACCATAAACGCAGACTAACCAGTTACATTAGTTATTGCTCTAAATCTCCCTCTGACTTGGTTTTCCAGAAGTCTTAATATAAAACTTCTTAGAGAAACTCATGTTTTGCAGATCTCCAGAAAGCTGTGTGGTTTTACCAAACCACTGTTACTTTGTGTGTCTTTATTCTTTTAGTAAAAATAAATGTTCAAAGCAACCTGACTGAGCTGAGTTGGGCCAGGCAGTTACTGAAATTTCCTAAGTGAAGCCTGATCCACTCAAAAAACCAAATCCCAAATAAACCCCACCTGTTTGTTGCTCTGAGCTGTACTGCTTCTCAGCTCTTTGGGTCTAAAAGTGCAATCTTTTAGGCTGTGTTTCAGCCTCAAACTGAAAGTATAGCACCGAGCTGTCGCATTTACAAAATATGTGAGAAGAGAGAGATTTTTAGAAAGTCAATTTGCATTTATGCACCTATGGCTATAAATATCCCATCTTCTCACTGAACAGGATCTGCTCTGTCTAGGACAAAAGCCCAGAGAGGAGAACTCTCACAGGTAGGGGGTTTTCTCATAATTTTCTTCTAAGTTGTTGCTTAAATCAGTCACTGTGCAGATATGCGTGGAGATACCTCTACAGGTATTTAATTTTGATCTTCAATAGTTTGCTTCTGTGTACCGATTTGAGAAATCAGGAAAATGAGACTTCTGTGAATATCAGTCCTTTCTGGGAGAAAGAGATGAAAAAATAGTGTGCTGTGTAATCAGGCTTTCTGGTGGAGAGCCATTACATAGGCAGTTTGAAAAATTGCCACACATCGTGAGAGATGCTGATTAGTTTAGATTAGAAATAATTGGAATAATGTAACGTATGTTTACTTAAAACAGCTGCAAAATCTTAGCCTTTGTTTTGACATGTACTCGGAACACCTAATCCTTTTGATATGATTACATCTTTTGTAGAGTTTGGAATCTTTCCAAGGACCTATAACTGCTTTTTAAAGACTCCTTGAACTATACTTGCAGATTTTCTTAACTCATCCATGTGCACATGTTCCTGGATTTTTCTGAGCCTACATCCAGTCTATGTGCACAGGGGTAGATGCGTGACATTGATAGAAACTTCAAAGGCATGGGTGAACCTTTTTTTCCTTTCTCTTGGTGGAAATAGATGTGTGTCTTGACTTTCTAGGATAACATAGTTTTTTTAAAAAGCATCTTTCTTTAAGCATTTTCCTCAAGTTGCAAGGGTTTTTACTAGTTAACTTTCTAAGCTCCTTAGCATGAATCAGACTTTGTTCTTTAAGTCCTTTCTTGTGGAATGATTTCCAGTCTAGCTTCTTGCCGTCCTTTCCTGCCTAGCTGCTTCCGACCTCTCTGCACACTTCACTTTCAGTTTATACTAACTTGTGCTAATCCTCTGCATTTCTTCAAAGAGCATTGTGCCAATGCAACCCCAGTGCACTGTTGTGGTATATACAGGATATTTCCACCCCCAAATCTCACCAATTGTGTTTACTTGGGCCAATGGACAGCCACATTTACCATCACATGCCAGGAGTCATTAGCAGAGCAGTCCAAAGAGAAGGAATGTTTCACTCACGCTTGTACCACTGCTTCAGGCCTTTGAAAGTTGTCTGCAGCTCTACGAGGCTCGTTCCAGCTTTGAGGAGTTTAAAGTTCCTATGTGTGTGTTGCCTGCTACTATTAGCAACAATGTGCCAGGCACAGACTATAGCATTGGTGCTGACACTGCCTTGAATGCTATTGTGGAGGTAAGACTGCGCATCTTTTAGAAGTTAAGATGATAAAATGCATAAGAGGAGGATACCTAATGACCTTGAAATGTCTGGTTTTCTTAAATAATAGAGTTACTGTATTTATTTAATAGTTTAGAAGTTTTCCAAGACTGATTAAAGATTAACCTTAGAAAAGTATTTTGTTATATACTGAACTTTTGGGTACTCTCTTGTTATTCAAGACTCTGCTGCATTAGTGCTTAAGGTATTTGCTTTTACTGAGAATAAAATACTTTGCTTTCTTTGGTTTAGTTTTTATCTTACGTATTACTTAGGTAAAAGATGAAAGCTCATGTTTTATAGATAAATGCCCCATTTATTGGATGAACTATTGACTGAGCTCAGTGCAGTAGAGCATTTAAAGTACATTAGCACCAAACACATGAATAATCCCATAGACTCCATTAGGTTTAACATCTATTAAGTGGATATAAATGCATGGATAGTATAAGCAGTTAAGTCTGTCACTGATGTTCAGTTAAACAGTGCAGAGTCAGAACAATCAGTGTTCTAGTTTAAGTCTGCCATTGTTTTTCCCTTGGGTACAACTGTTGTATGAACTCTTTCAGTCCTGTTTACTCTGCTTACAGTACAGCAAAGGGAACTGAGCTGAGATGTAATGCAAACAGATGAGTAAATCTTACCAGCTCTTTCATCAAACCCATCATTAGCAAGCCATATAACTAATTATGAAGTAATTGGCCAAGAAAGTCAAGCCTACAGATCCAGGGGGTTGGGAAAGGCAGGTTTGTTTTTCTGCTTTAGGTAGTGTTACTTACACAGAGAGTGAAAAAGCTCCAGTAGATAACTGGAAGAGCTGTGTCAGAAAACAGGGTGGACTGGCCTTTGGGAGCTGCAGTGCAGCATCCCTGGGGTGAGATGTCCTAAGGTGGTGTGTGAGCACATCATGTAGCCACATGTTCATAGGGAGGACATGGTACTTTACCAGTCCTTTAGCTGTTTCCCCCTTGGTCTGACATTTACAGAAGTAGGTAAATCTGCTAATTGTGGCTGATGCACGTTTAAAAGTGATAAATGAAAACACAGTGGGACAACAAATGATCACATATAGTGTTGCTTCCTCTTAATGGTTTTTGGTACTAATTGAATTACAGTTTGTATAGATTTCAGTAGTGCTCTCAGTAATAAGAAAATGGTTGTATCTTCTGAATTATATTGTCGTTAGGATGTTTAGTTAATGCTAATAGTAGAACATTTGATTTGGTGAAGTTTTAAATATTAGGATTTTTCATTAAGCTGGATCAGTTCATATGAAAGCTCAAGTAGTAATGCAATTCCAGGATTCCACATGCCTTGTTTAAGATGTCTGAAACATGCACCAGGTGTTTTAGGTTTGGCTTTTCCAGCCTGTAGGGTAGTGTATGAATTAATGATTCGTTAAAGTCCATTTGTGCCAATTTCACATCTCGGTATTTCTGTCACAGTCATTCTGAGAAAGCAAGAATAGTAGAAAGTTTCTACTCCCTCTCTTGTACAGTCAAGGATAGAAACCCTTCTAAGTAGATTTCAAGTGATTAGTCCCATACACAATGACTGATCTACCTCCTTGCTTAGTACTTGGAGGTTCTCAAAAGGCAGAAAATTTCATTCTACTACTAGCAGATGGAAAACCTTTTTTAGAAATCTTGGGGTTTACAAATATTTTAAGTCTCTGAAAATGGTGGAAATCTGCATGTGTGTATTTATTTATTGTCTAAAGACAAGACATAGTACCTATCCAGTTGCAGGCAGCTTTTCAAAAAATGAGTTAAAATATTTTCAATGCTGTAGTATTCTGGAAAAATTTTAATGAAACAGTGTTTGGAAAGAGAAAGTAAAGTGCTTGGGGACACTGTAAAACCCAAGAAATGTAAAAGTGTCATTTTGAAAAACTGATGGAAAGTCAACATGGACTTTTGTGATGTAGCTTATTATGGAGATGCTTTTCTGCTTAGGATAGCAGAACATCCATATTCTGAATAAATTCACGTGAACGCTGCACTTCTGTGTGTAAGCACATAGTATGCATATAGGCAAATACATAAAATATGTATACGTTAGATTACCTGTATCTTTTTCTGTCTTGACCTAAATACATGCATACACTGGTCTTAGTCTTTATATGCATTAAACTGTATTATGTTAGAAGTTCTAGAGTTTTTATATTAAGTTTTCTCATGTATCAGTTAATTATTTGTTCTGTGATCTGTTAGGTATGGTTTTAAGGACCATATTGCTCACAGTCTGAATTTCAGCCTGAAGTAGTATTTTCAGTTAGCTGAATGAAGGTTCTGGTTTTAAAAAACTGAAACAGAAATACCTCAAATATTACAGCACCTACAGTTACTCATTCAGAAAATCAGTAAGGCATGGGGATTTTTTAAAGTTACCATAATTCAGGTTTCAATTGATGACAAGCTTCCCCGGTACTTTCATTTCCATTTTTACTAAATTGATAGTTGGGACAGTACATCAGTTTCACGAAATTCTTCCTGTCACAAAATGTGGTATATCCTATTTATTTATTTGTTTCTAAGACAAGAAGATAGTATCTATTTCTCTTACTTGCTTTCTGAAAGGAAGATACATTAATCAACAACTTTAAAATAACTTTGAATGGTAGAAAAATTCATTCCAGGAGGTGAGTTCATCAAATAGATTTTTGAGTATTATTAAAACCTAGAGGTGGATAGTAACCTAGTTCCTAAGTTTCTGTACTAAAATTCCTGGGTATTGCCACACTGGGGATTGTCTCTGTCTTTGTTACTTCCCCCATCTCTTAGGCAGCTCTAATAAATTTGGCTGTTAACTGGTTTCATGTAAGCAACAGATCTCATTGTAGAGAACATTCCTTATGCTGGTCAGAGTAAGGTGCAAGTGAAGATTGCAGTCTTCTTATAGTAAGTATGTACCTGTTAATAAAAAAACAAAAACATTTTAAAACATGTAGCAGAAGTGCTTGAAAGAACTAATTATATTTATGTAGAAATCATTACCAGAAAGTAATTGGGCTATACATGCTAAGGACTTAAGAAATTTGGTATAGATAGGAATGTAGTGAATTTTAGTAACAATGCTAAGAAGAAGTAAGCTTAAGTAATTGAGTTAAAGAAGAGAAGTTTATTCATACGAGAATTCATTAAAAAGCTTCATTATATCTATTTGTATCTGTGTTAAAAACACAGATACACAACTGGTTAATGCCACTACAAACCAAAATGAATTCTTGCTTCAGTATTTGCAGGAAGCAAGTAGATGTTAAGAGTTGCTAGGATATAAACATTTTATTTTTACTCTGGTGTTCAGTCTATGATTTATAAGAAATACTTTATTTGGTAATTATTATAGTTATGTGGATTATGCCATTTTGGAATTCCTTAAAAGATCAATTTTTTATAAATGCTTTATATTTAATTTTTTTTGTTACCAGTCAGTGACACAAAGTTGCATGACACACAAAAATAAAGAATCAGGGGTTTTAGTGCATACTGAGGCTCTCGTGTCTCTGAGCAGACGTGTGACCGCATCAAGCAGTCGGCCAGCGGCACCAAGCGCCGCGTGTTCATCATCGAGACCATGGGCGGCTACTGCGGCTACCTGGCCAACATGGGCGCCCTGGCAGCAGGAGCTGATGCTGCTTACATCTTCGAAGAGCAGTTTGATATCAGAGAGCTCCAGGTACTCACCACCGTTTGCTCATTTTTAAGTAGATCCTAAAGTTGTATGTGTATATCACAATGTGTTCACTTGAAGTAGATGGCTCAGCTTAGACTGGGCCTAAAAGCTGCATTTGTCATGCCACTTCCTGTGCCATAACATTATATAAAGGAATGTAGACAGAGTTATTGTTGACACCCAAGTTCAGTAAAATGACAAAAATAATTGTATTGGCCATTAAGCACCACTAGATGAATTGTTTCATTTTTAGTCTTCAGATTGAAATTCAAATTCAATGAACAGACCTGGGTAGTTTTAAAATAAAGCCAAAACCAAGAGAAGACTATTTTTCCATGATGGGAGGATTGTGTTAGAAGGCTGTTCAGGACAGGAACTGACCAGCATGTCAAGTTTATTAAATACTGACTCTGTTACCACAGCTATTCAGAACATGTCTGGAGGTGTTACTAAAATAAAGCCCTCAGGCTTTAAGGATTATGGATTGTGGTGTAGTACATACACTGATATGGAACTTCTTTACTTGTGAGGATTTTACACATCTGAGGTGGTTAGTGCTAGCTCCAGTCGTGGACAAATACTAAGCTAAAAGGATAGAAATTTATTTTCTGAAAAGCAGAGAGATGTGAAATGAATCAGAACTTACCCCCACTCAGCTGTTGGCAGGACTGGAAGTAAGGGCAGGGTGTGAACTTCAGTGGCAATTTCTGTATTTTTATGTGCATCAAGCTTGATGCTGTAGCAGTAAAGCATATAAAAACCACCTTTGAGTTAATAAAATATGTTACTTCTGATGTGGAGAAAGGTGTTAGTTTTAACCCAAGATGAACAGCCATGCACAGTATGCTATCCTGAATCTCCAAAAATCTCAATAATTTGAATTTGCACGTAACGCTTTTTGTGGAATATTTGACAGAAGTTCTCAGGAAATGTAGGCTCATTAAGGTTGTTTTAGAGTTCTGCATGGCCCTTCAAAAATACTTCTGTTGTTTCTAGGCTAATGTGGAACACTTGACTGAAAAAATGAAAACCAGTATCCAGCGTGGTCTAGTGCTGAGGTAGGTAAAAGTAGATATAATAGATGGCATCAGTGATACTGAGCATTCCCAGCCAGGTAGGCTGCTTGGCCACTTGGAATGACACTCCAAGTTGATATTCCTTGATTATTCCTTTAACTTGAGATTTTTAGTAAAGCTGCTGCTCCAGAAGGCAATTTGGGACCTGTCTGGAAGTTCAAGTCCAAAACTTACTTCTATGTAAATATATTTGCTCTAAAACTTTACCCTATTTTCAGTCTATTTTCTCATCGGGTTTGTCTTTTATTCTAGATTCTTTCTTACTAAAGGTAGTGCATTACATACACTATGACCTTTGCTATAAGAATCCTAAAAATCATGAGCCTGTTACATGGAAGTGAGTGTATGTGATGAGATGAAAAATGTCCAAGCCAGGATTACTGCTATCAAGAAAAGGGAAAACACTTACCATTCAGTGCCTGTAAAGAGATCCAGTACTTTATAGTAAATTTGCTAACTATCTGGCCTTAATTGTTACAGAAATGAGAACTGCAATGAGAACTACACAACTGATTTCATTTATCAGCTGTATTCTGAAGAAGGAAAAGGAGTGTTTGACTGTCGAAAAAATGTATTGGGTCATATGCAGCAGGTAAATAAAACCCTAAAGTTAGAGACAAGACTTTGTATGCACAAAGTACATACAGTGTTCAAGTATTTCAAACAAGTCTGACTCAAGGGAAAAAAGTGTGTATTTTTGTTTGTAGGCAACTCAAAAGGTTTTTTTAGCTTTTTATTGCAAACCCTTTTGAAAAATCTAGGGAAAAAATGCATTAGATTCTTTATGATTTTCATTTTTATCCTCTCCTGTCTAAATAAATCAATATTGAACTTTTTGTCTTATAATTAATTGTAATACCTTCTTCATAATACACTGACCTGCCCATCCATAATGTATCTGCTTCTTGAACCCTGGAAGAGCAGAGATTTCAGTAAGAAAATTGTGCAAAGGGCTGTTTTTGTGGAAGAGACAGAAGTCAGCTACTCCTTTGGCGTGTGTTACCTGCATTTCTTTTATCTCACTAAGCAGCTTGTTAGTGGACAAAGGGAGTTCCTGATTTGGCTACACTCATCACCAAGGCTGAGGTGGAGGGAAGTGTACAGTCCCCTCCATTCGTCTAAGTGAGAAGTAGTATTGATTCTGTGAGAATACTACAGCTGTTGAACACAAATTTTAAACACCTTAGATTGATTTATGGGGCGGGGCTTTTGGTTGGTTTGTTTTTTAAGTGGGGGAAATGGAAATAAGAGGTAGAACAGGCCATTAGCAGAGATAACTGATAAAACAAGACACCAATCCTGGTTTGATAAGCTAACCCAAAATTCAATTTTTGCACAGGGTGGAGCACCTTCACCGTTTGATAGAAATTTTGGGACAAAAATTTCAGCAAAAGCTATGCAGTGGATCTCCAAAAAACTGAAAGAAACCTACCGGAAAGGTGCAGAAATGTTTGGTGCAGTCTCTCATTACTGTCTTTGATTGTCTATCAGTATATAAGACTACTCCACTTTGCAAACATACGAATGTTTGTTAGTCAACATTCTTCTTCCCCTCTTGGTGTTTTATTACTCAGTAGTGCCTTGCTGTGCTTCCTGCTGTATGAGCATTTCCACCTGAGTGAGGTCAATAATTCAGATAGCTGTTTTATCATCCTCTTAAACAAAATAGCCAGTGTGACTGCAGGTTTTCATGCATGCAGGAATTGATGCTTGTATAGTTACATCTGTTCTTTTTTGTTTCATGCTGCCTTCATGGGAGACAGAAGAAGGTAATATGTCTTCTTTGGGAATTTCTGAAAAGCACTGTTTCCTAAAATCTAAGCTAAAACTGGATGCTAAAATTCAATCCTTTTGTTGCTTAATTGCACTACAATTTCATTGCTAATCACCAAAGTTAGGCTAAAAAGATCTAACCCTATTAAAGCACTAATTTGATGTTTTATCATTCTGTTAAATAATCAGTAGCTGAAATTAAGCTACTGTAAGTTTTTGATTCAGCTTAATTACAGAAAAATTGTATTTGCCCTTATACATGTAAGAAAGATGCTGAATTACTTCATTCTTTTTAGGAAAAGTATTTGCCAATACCGATGACTCAGTCTGTTTGCTGGGAATGCGGAGACGCAACCTCGTTTTCCAACCCGTGGCTGAGCTCAAGAGTGAAACAGATTTCATGTACGTGTGCACTGCCTGGTGGTGAACCCTCACCACAGCTTGCCTTGCGCCACTTCCAACACTTCCCCCCACCTTACTGCTTTTGCCTTGGGCCTGCATTCTCCCAGCTCCACTTGGATTGTTCACTTCTCTGTGTTCCTTTTGTGCTTTTACTTCATCCTCCTTACACTTCAGAGTCTCTTGGTGAAATCTGGGACTCTGCTGTCCTGTTAAGTAACTTTCATGTGATTGCCTTTGCCCTGATGCCTAGAATTACTTCTGTTTCAGTTCAGTGGGGCAGCATTTTTGTCCCAAATTAGGTATTATGTTTAACACCTTCGAGTAAGATCTGTTCATTCCTTTGGGACTGTGTGTCCTTGATTCTCCTCATTTTGGGTCAGCATTTACATCATTCCAGGAAGGCAGTGCCTGATCCCACATGTATCTCACCTCCCTGTTTTTCCCCACAGACACAGGATTCCCAAGGAGCAGTGGTGGCTGAAGCTGCGACCACTGATGAAGATCCTGGCCAAGTACAAGACCAGCTACGATGTGTCAGACTCAGGCCAGCTGGAACACGTGGCCATGCTCCCAAAGGAGGCTGAGACTGGAGCCATCTAAACACACCACATTTAGATTGTTGTCATAGATGCACATTGTGAGTAACAATGCTTTAGAATTGTTACAGCTTTGTTTTGTAACATTTAAATTATTGTTCCAGCACTTTACGTGAAACAAGACGTTCAGCTGTCACACAGATTTTGTCCTGTTTGTGTGTTATGTTTGAAACAAACCCTTGCATCTAATGGAAAACACCAGTTACTGATACTGCCCTTTAACAAGCAAGTGCAACACCGTTCTATGCACTCCGTAAGTTACTCATCTACTGCACTTTGTTTCAGAGTACTTACACCCCAAAAATAAGTGTAGATGGCTAGTTTTTGTGTTGAGTTACAGGATGTGCTTAATGTTTCTGAAGTGAAATAAAATACTGTTGCAAACATCACATGTGTGTTCATTTGCTTTTAAACAACTGGGGGAATAGCACTTTCAGGATTGTCTGTACAAGCCAGTGAAGGAAAAAAGAAACACTCCTTTTCCTTCCCTAACCCTGCAGGAAGTAGTCACACCAGGGCAAGTGTTTTTCATTGCTGCTTCAGGATTAGGCCAGGAGTTGGAATCCTTTCTCCTCCTACAGGAATGATAAAACCAGTTCTCAGATTTGGGAATGGGGAGGAGCAGCTTTAGCAACTTGAGATTCAGAAGGGTGTAACCTGGCCCTTGCTTTATGTTTCCTTTTTCTCAGAGCTTCTTCAAGATTGTTAACACCCCCCTCCCATACTGATGAAAAAGGGTAATGAGGCTGACAAACAGCCAAAAATGTTTTCTCATGCCAGTTTATGTTACCTGGACCACGACAACAAGGTAAATACTAAGTCATGACATACTGAAATCGGACTGGATGTTGCCCAACTGTCAAGCTGAACTGAACTTTATACAGAATAGGGATTCGCCCACTGCACTGCACTCTCAGCTTGGTGGAATGTACTGTCACAGACTGGTCAGGCTTATGCAAAGACAGCTGGAATTACCACACCACAGAATGAAATCTGTCAGTATGAGAGACAGTTCTTTATTTATCCAACTGCAGACATGATTTCAAACAAAACACCATTTAAAACTAGACTTTTCCATATACAAAAATATTTCATTTATATAGTATCCATGTGCGATTGGAAGAATGAGGCTTCAGTGAAAGATTAAGGTCTGTCTTTGCCATGTAGAGCATGTAATTCTTGCTCTCAAATACTGTATGGTTAGAAAATGTTTCACATCGTTATTTTGAGAAGGGGAGCTTCTAACTGGTTTGGTGAACACTGTTAAAAAACAGCAGTGAGTATTGCAGCTGGACCATAGCACTGCTAAAAGTTACTAAAAAACCCCTAATGCTGTAGTCACACAGATTGGCTTGTTTTCTGTGGATGTTCAGCTGCAAAGTCATCGTTTGACCCATGAGGGATCTTTGGTGATATCTGCATTTTCTGGGCCAAGTACAGCTTGACCACGAGTGCTCTTCCCAACTGCAAGGTACCTTGGGAAAAAAAAAAAAAATCCATGAACAAGTGAGAAGCTGCCACATTCAGTTAACCATAGCTCTCCTCTACAGGTTAAAAATACTCCCATCTCAGGAAGGCATCCTTTGCTACATACAGCTTGTGTTTTGCCCAGTCATCACAACAGTCTCTCCTTAACCTTGTACTTGGCCATACTGGAATTCTTACATTTACAGTGGAATTCAGAATGCTACCAGTGGGGTAGAACCAGCTCATACAGTGAGTGTACTCATGCTCCAGACAGTTTCTGGACCTTTCTGAAGTAAATCAAACCTAATCTCCCACAAATTCAGAGTGCAGGAGGGAGTTACATCTGCTAAACATGCAATAAGCAGGATATAATTAACATATCCTTTTCTAGGTTACAGAAGAAAATACTGAAAGTAGTAAGAAAGGCCAAGGGAAGAAATCCAGTGACTTAAATATGACAACTGAGCACAGGCTTACTTGTTTGATACATCAACCAGGTTAGCACTGTTGACAGCAAAAAGTTGTTCTCTGTGCAACTGCTTCATTTCATCTGAAATCCCATATAAGAAATGACCCATTCCTACAAAAAAGAGGACAAAACCACACACTGCACTGGAATCTGTCCCAGTGACATGCAGGAGTAAGAGCAAACTACAATAGGAACATGTGCTGGAAAGGAATAGAGACAGACTACCATCAAACCATTGTTCTGAGAGAATATCCAACTGAATCAAGCATTTTAAGTTAAAACCAGGGTGAGGTTTCCTATTTAGGAAAAAACCAAATTATTTTGGCAAATGATTTAGTTTGTCAAAAATCTGAACATAATGGTGGTCCAGGAAACTTAGATGTAATTCATTCTGAAGAGTGGGGGTTCTTTCTAACAACTTTTTAAACAAACTGTATTTCATGAACCTTCTATTTTTAGAACTTTTATTTCCAATCATGTATGTGCAATGTGAAGGTTTGATCACCTTCTTGTACTACACACAGAAATCTGCACACAAATGCTTTAATGCTTTTGTTGAAATACTTGCCTACAGCATTTTAATACTAAAATTAATATAATGGCTTGTTGAACAACCAGAGAACTCCAAAATAGTAATAGAAAAGCTGCTTGTCAGGGAAATAAAGGTGGCTGGGAGGACTTGGGTCAACTAGTCCAACCTCCTGCCCAAGGCAGGGCTGACTTCCCAGCCAGGTAAGGTTTTCATATCCATATGCAGGGCCCAGTGACTCAAAAGGATGAAGGTGTTCCTTGCACCAGTTCCCAGGCCTCTGGAACAAAGCTCTCCTATTCAGTGCTCTGTTAAGATCTGTGTTCAAATGCCAAAGAGTATTTGTCATCCCTCACTGACACCAACACCCAGCAGGCAGGCACTGCACTCATGTGCACCTCACACTGATTGCTTTTTAACTACCCAGACCAAAACCAGATTCTGTCAGGTAAAAGTCAGCTTCATTTGAAGTGCTCTTGATTAAAAAGTCAGTGTTACTACAAGCACATTTTAAAATAACGCTGGTCTTAACCTTGTAATTCCTTTGTGTATAGGAAGGAAACGAATTTATCAGGGCAAGTTTTGGATTGAAATTCAGCTGAGAATGAGGGAGATAAGGAAGCGAGGAAAGCAAAGCTATGTATCAGTAAACTGGAAAGATGTGAAAACACTACCAAGGCATCATGAGTGTGCAGATCTGCAAAGAAGATAACACCCTCCATCCCAGCAGACAGCCTTCTGTGCTTTAACTTCTTCAGAGAACATATGCACAAAAGGCTAGTGACATTCACAGTCAATTATGCCTGCTTGAGTCAGGAAACAATCCCTCAGCTCTTTCTGAATCAGAAGACCAGTATTTCTTTTCATCTGTCTGCATTTAATGCTTTCCAAACCTAAAGTAATTTCCTCAATCTACCTCCATCTGATGCAGAGGAGCAGTATGAACACAAAACTTCAGCAGAGCCCGAGTGCATGAGGTGTTTCTGAAAGGTAGCAACAGGAACCAACTGATTCATTGAAATTGCCATTCTCTCATCTGCCAAACACAAATTTTACCATCTGACATGGTTTAGCAAACTATTTTCTTCCTTTTAAATGTAAACTAGAAAGTAAATAAACATTGACAGCCCTGGGAGGATGATGAGAAGGTACCTTTATCTGAAGGAGCTATTGGTGCATCCACAGCAGCAAACACTGCTAGTTTAGCTTCATCAATATCTTGCTGTGTGAATTCTCCAGATTTGGCCCATTCAACTGCTTTTTCAAATGTTTTCAAAGTGGCTAACGAATTTGGGTCTCTTAGAAGAAAAAGAAAACATAAAAATTAATTACTTCAGTCTTACAAAATGAAAAACTAGAATTCCTTTGTTCTCACTTCATTTATAATTTACTATGCATCATACAAACATACATGGGAAAAAATAAATTATAAACTTCTTTTTTGTACAAGAAGAGGTTTTGGTGTTTGGTTTTGTATTTCTTTTCCAGAAGAAAATAGCGTTACAAACCAAGCAGATTTGGAATAGTTCCAAGACGGTGTAGAGAGAAGTGGTGTAAAAGGAGCAGGTCAGGTAAGCCAGCACTGCTCACAGTGGGCTCAGAAAGCAGCACTGCCATTACTGCCCACCCCAGGAATATTTATGATATGCCCTATCTTCTCTCAGTTGCTTTTCTTGCCACACCAGTTTTTACTCTCTGTAAAACAGGTGCCACAGGTTAACTACTACTGGCAAGTTAAGGACTACTGCCAGGACAAGTCCTACCATGTTAAAGCTTCACAGAAAGGCCAGGCTGCTCAAACCTCAGTTAGGAATCGTGACCAAGCACTGTGCCAGGCTACCTTTGGGCTAGGAAAACGACTGAAGCCAGGACTCCATCCACATGACACTCCTAGTGAGAACTGCAACTACAATACCTCCAGTTCAAATTTCATCTGAAAGTGCCTTGGTATGCCAAATATGAGATAACTGTTCTGGACTGGCAAAGAAGAGGAATAGAAAAAAAGGATCGAGCAGTTCTAGCTCATCACCAGCAATGCTTTCTGCTGAATCTCTGATGATTTCAGCCAGTCGCTGAAGGAAGCTGCATACTTTCAAACTCAGAACCTTAGGGAACATCACTATTCTACTTCATGGTCTCAAATTTAGAGTAGTCTTGAATTTCCTTCTTTTAGGGCCTCCTTAACCCAGAAATAAACAAGTGAAAGCCAGTTTTACATAAATCTGATACTGAGACAGTAAACACCGAAGTGCAGAGGTGCAGCAGTGGTTGCTACCAGCAGAGATAAATTAAGCTTTCCTAAGGACACAAACAAGAGAAAGCAAGGATGGGTTTATTAGGCAATCTAACTTCATCAGCACTGAATCATTTAATTTCATCCCTTTTATTTCACTTCTTGAAAGACTGCTACAATGAGTCAAGAATAAGACACATCCAAATGCAGTCAGTGATCCCCTCAGCCACCAAGAACAAACCCACTGTTACCTGTAGGAGTAGAATGTGAATATGCCACTGTGACTAAGTTTAGCACCTCCACCATAGGCCCCTCCTTTCTCTCTGATTTCTGTATGTAGGAACTTAGCTGTCATCAACCGTGCAAGAACTCGAAGGCTGGAACGAAAGAAATAGAAGCAGCGAAGATGTGAAGTGAACTGGACAACAGTAATGGTCTCAACTACCTCTAAAGCTCACTCAGATCCCCATTTGCAATGCATTGCTTCTTACAATCCACAACAGTAATGATAGCAATACTCAGTATTTAGTAATAGCTGAATAACGTCACATCACTGTAAGAGCAGCACTAAACTTTGTTACATACAGTAGGATTGTCAACTCAGGACATATCCAAGTAAGCAGGGCTGTTTATTCCAAGGTAGGGGATAGCAGCCCCTCATTACTTTATCTCAGCCTTTACAGGGTTTCTCTGGGCCCAGCCATGCAACAGTTGCTTCATAAAGATTTTGTAACAAATGCACTGCAAATCATTTTCTACCAACACTCCATTTTCTTCAGTCAGCCCAACCCTTTCCATTTTGTTTTGTGCTGTGCAGTGCACAGAGAAGCTCCCTGATGTTTTGCTTCCCACCTGGCATAGTCTGCAGCTGTGTAGGGAACTGTTCGAATGCACTCCCCAATATAGTTCACTGGGAAGGGAAGTACAAAATGGGTCTTCATCTGGCATGGCTTGAAAGTAGGATCCTAAGAGAAGAACACATTATTGCCACAGTTAGCAGAGGAGACTATTTATCCATCTGAGAACTCTCTTTTCTGAGAGCCACGAAATTCTGCCAAACATACAGACACACAAATGCTAAAGCTGCCACTTATCCTACCCTGCAACCAGTGGCATTTTGCTTGTGCCTGTATGAGCAATTCAGTACAAAGAACTGCCTTGGAAAACTACAGGAAAGGGACACTATACATCAGCTACCCATCCTTGCAGCCTCACTTCTCAGTGCTATGCATTCTGAATCATTACCAAGGAGTCTGGATTTGGCCATGGATTTACTTTGATTGAAACACATGTTCATAACTCTCCATTTGTGTCACACACATAACATGGTCACCACATCATATCCCAATCCATCTACTAAGTTCTAGACATTGAAAACAGAGTCAGAAACTGTAACTCACTGAAAAAGTAGACTATTTATGACAGCAGCTGTAGTATAAATTCCTGCTCAAACACCCCCTGCAATAGACTCAATTCTTCATTACAACCCCACTTCCAAACTTGCACTCCTCTTCATGTCTCTGGGCCTCTGCAGAGCTCATTCCTTTGCCTCTTCCACACGTACATCTGCTGGTGTGCTCACTTAAGCACAAGCAGACCCTTACACACCTCCAGTGGCGCCCTTTCAGAGTTTCCCATCCTTTCGTAAATTCAGAAACCCCATCCCCAGCCCCTCACACAACTCTGGCTGGCTGGGCCAAGCAGAGCAGTGTATTTACAGCACTGGTCAGCAGGCAAAACCTGGGCTGAGCTCTCCCTGCCCCTCTCTTCTAAAAGGAGAGCTCATGGTGTACTTTTCTTTCCTGTAGCCAAATAGAGATCTCATTTTCACTAATTCTCTTCTGTCAGGTGTCATTCACATTCAGAATCATTTAGAGAGGGGACCAAGGAAAGGAAGAGACTAACTGGAAGTGATTAAGTTTGATGGTCAGTTGTGGAACTGAAGGGCATGAATTATGTTTCAGTGCTGTACTTCTGGAACAGCTTAGGATGGACCATTACATCAGCAACAGCCCAGAAATACCAATATCCCCCACCAATAATGTACTTACATTAACTAATTTCCTTGTGATCTGCAAACCAGTAACCATTTCACTTCCCACAGGTTTCACTTCTGAAGATTTCTACGAGAAAGAGACTTCATATTACAAGATGATTTAACAATTTAGACCAAGACTACCACAAATGCAACCCCTTCCACTCAAACTTGTTTAAGGCAATCATCAAACCACACCTTCACAAACATAAACAAGGTATTAAATTCCTTCTTTATATTTCTGAAACAACTGCCAAATTAACTTCCCTCCAAGAGTAATCTGGCACTGAGAGACATCAAGACCCACATTAAAGGAGGCCCATAAAGTTACAAACTATCATTTCATTCATGGGTAGGGAAGTGGGACCTTATTCCAGTCTCATCAGAAATTAAGACAAATCTGCATAGTGACAGAGCAGGTCCTTTGTCAGCTCCACTGAACCAAGCATATTTTGTGCCAAATGTCCTGAACACCATGATAACAAACCAAATTCCTATGCAACTGAGGAACTGCACATCATGCCCTATTTGCTTTTGGCCAACATTTCAGCTAAAGCTCAGCTAAAAAAGAAGTTACAGTTTTATGCAACAGGGGAAGGAAGAAGACCTTTTTCCACATCCCACGCCAAAGCAGTAACCCCAGAGTAAGGCTTAACAGCTGACCTACAGCATTTCTGTTGTCCACTCACTGCAGTGAACACAGTCCACGGCAAAACACAGAGCAGCTGAGCACAGAGATGACTGCCAGATTTCTTCAGACATCTTTGTATGGACACAGTATCTGAGGTCAAACTTTTGGTGGCACAATGGTATTGACACTATCAGGCCAACTGTATCTGATGCCCTAATCACAAATGACAATTTCTCACCTCAATCACATGGGGACGAACAGGTTTTCGCTCTTTTTTACTTTTAGCTATGCCCTTTAGAAATTTCTCTATTTCTTTGGATGCTTCTGGTATCTGCTGAGGTGCTGCATTCACTGAACATCTGTCAAAAATATGTATCAAGTTTTTAAATACGGTTTTGTGTTTTCAGAGACTCTTTTATAATTTGTACCACTTTGTCTTTCCAAACATTTTCTATTAAATCATCAGAATGTTAGGTCAGTGATTGCTGATAATCATTAACAGAGAGAAAGGCAAAATACTCAATCTAGCATCTGATGTGAAAAAGAAAAAAAATTACAGTCCAATTGCTTTTCTTTTGCTTGACCTAGAACACTTTCAGACCAAAGCTGAGCAGCAGCTGTCAAACCACTTTGGTGCACAAGACAGGACTAGCTCAGTTTTGCAAATAAAAATGTCTCTGAAGGAAAATAATGCCCTCTGTATCCTCTCTGTAGTGGCAGCCCTACCACAGTTTTGAACAGTACAGATATTTACATAAGTTCATTTATCATTTCATACTTCAAAAAACAAAATTTTGCAACTGCTGTCACTTCAAACAGACCCATTTATGGAACTAATGCATCTGACATTAAACACCTTAATGTGACCTCTACTTTTTCCAATATATGCATTAAGCAGGTTTCAGAATGTCACTGCTTTCCTTTTAGGAGCAAAACAAAAACCAAAAGCAAACTACATTCAACTGTTACAACACAATGTAACAGTATTTGTCTAATGAGCACCTTGAAGGGGAAAAAAAAGGCAGATCTTTGACTATTTCTGTAAAACTGCACAGATCACTTACAAGCTTTGGGTACAACAGTCACCTATGAAATTTGCTCTAAGTCTCTCATACCATTTAAAAACTGAACAAAATGAGCTAGCATAGCTACCACTCCGTAAGCAAGGGGAATTTAAATTAACATTTGTGTAGTTTTTCCACAGACATCCCATTTCACAAAACCCCAGTACACCATGAGATGCACTGAGAAAAGCACATTCAAAGGCCATGGTCCCTCTTTAACCAAAATGTCCCTTTTCTTTTTAGCTGGAACTCACCTGATGTTGTCACTATTTAATAAATACTTCTTAATGCGTGGCAGTTTACGTAGTATTGGTTTAATATCAGACATTTCTGCTATTCTCTTCATCAACTTCACCTGTGCACGAAGGGAAGGCAGAAAGACCACAGACTAAAGCAACAGGAAGAATTAACAAAAACGAGCCTGTAACTCCACAGTCAAGGATTTGGACCTTGCTGAAGGGCATTATTAACTTCTCACCTGATCCATTCCACTGAACATCTCCTGCAGCTCTCCAGAAGGTGTAAGGTTTTTGCTGGCTCTAATAGAGGCATATAAATGCCCACAATCTGGAATGCCATTTGACAGCTCCTGGGCAGTCTTCTTAACCAGTACTCTGAAATGTTCTTCCTCATCAAATCTTGGGCTGAAAAAGAATAGAAGCAGGTCTCATGCAAAAGGACACCAATGAAATTTATTATACTGAATCATTCATCATCCCAAGTTCAACAAAGTGCTTTTAAACTTTTGGTTGTCCATTTAATCCACTATATAGTCATGCTCTTGATGCAATACGTAAGAGAAAAGACAGAAAAGAAAGACATTAGAGATAGAATCATGAAAATAAATCCCAAAATAGGATATCTAAGAAGAGGAGACTAGTTGGGGGAAGAGTGAAAAAGAGAACCCCAAAACACATGCAAACCCACAAACAAAACCCAATGTACTGTACTTGTTAAATATTTCACTCCATAAATGCATCATGTCTGGCAGATTTCTATCCAAGCACAGAGATGAAAAGAGCACACCCTGAAGGAAAAAATAAACAAAACACAAAAAACACTTCACACAAGACAACCACAGCATTGGCCCAAGAAATGCACAGGAACTTTTCATGGAAGTGATGTAACGATGCCAACCTAATGCTACACATCACAAAATCACTCTAATGCAGGCTGTGCTACTGAAATCAGAGCAGACATTAGATGTGACTGCTCTTCTAGCATAGCAAGCCTGGCTACTCCTCAATTCCTTTTTCTCAACAGAAAGCAGCAGTTGAGAAACAAAATTTCACATTTTTTCCCATTAAGTACAAGTTCTGTTCTGGGGTGCACCTTTCTCCAGGGAATCCCCGTAATTTAACTCCAGGATCCATAGGGAGCAGACCCCCAGCAAATCTGAGAAAATCCCAAGAAATATTGCCAGAACTGTTATGCCCAACACATAGATTTAATGATGCTGCAAACAGTGATGTAACACATCAACAGCAATCTCTGAGTGCAATACTACACCATTCTGCCCTCTGCTTCCAAAATATTTTGGAGCACTCAAAAATACGGTGACAGATGCTAGTGAAGCACTGCCTTAGATAGAACACCCACATCAAACACTCCCCTTAACACAAAGTACTAAGCTACTGTAATTATCTAATTTATATCTTACCAAAAAGGCAGGAGTCCTTTCATACACAAGTTTTCAATGCACATGAGCTTGACCCTCTCCCTGGAAGCCTGGACTGACCCTTAACTACACAATTGTTACTGCAAATGTAACATCTGAAAGGTTATGATTAATTTACCTGTTCATACACATCCAGGTGTGAATCATCTGGAATGATATGTGGGCTGACAGACATACCACCTGTTTTTAGTTCTATTTTCTGGGCTTGTTCCCTGTAATCAAGGGCTCCACATCCCATCCTGAGAAAAACAAGAGATTTGTTTCCCTTTTCAGTGTATACCAAAACCAAAATCCATGTAGCATTTGTAAAGTAGTCTGTTTAGGACAATACTAATTTAGCAACTAAACAATTTGGGCCATTATCAAGCAAACATAATACTTCATGCCTTATAAATGCTTTCCACCAAGCTTTTCAATAAGGGCATCCTGTTAATTTAAAATGCTGTATTAAAAAGCACGCTTTACGTGCAGGCTTGCTACCAACATCCATATGAACTACATTAACAACATCACATGAGCTGTTCTCATCAATAAAAACAATACATTCCTCCAAGCCCAGGTCACTTGTTCTGCTCTTTGCTCCTCTTTCCCCTGTGATGGGGTCACTGTTTCTGTCCCCACACGGCAAAACTGGACCAGAAGTCTGTTCAAGTGAAAACTTTAATCTCTCCTAGGCTATTTTTCATTTATAGAAATTTTCCAATCTGTTGAGGGAACGCTTGTGTTGACACTGGGCAAAAAGGCAATGCTGAGAGTGAATGAGAAAGGGAAACAATTTGGCAACTCTGGGGAACAAAGAAGACAATTTTCTGCAGGAAACCAACTTATCATCATTTCCCTTTTATATTACGAACAGATGCTGAAATTATTAAAGGCAATATTAGTATTTTGGCAAGCTGTATTACAGCCTGTTGCTCCAGCGTGTAAGAAAGTAAATCTCTCACTTGGTAATGACGTTGCAGAAGAGTGGCACATAAGGTTTGAGCTCCTCAGGAAGTGTGTTCAAGCTGGAAACAGCTCGGAAATAAACCACCCCATTAGTTGGCTGAGCACAGTACTGGACAGGAATTTCATCAGCTAGGGATAAAAAAACAAAAGCAAAGAATAACCAGAAGCTTCCTAGTACAAAAACACAAAAGCAAAATGATTTCTTACAAGAACTTCCCATTAAGAATAATTTTCTGTTGGTGTTTCAGAGCCAGTTCTTGTTTAAATTTTGCACATTATACTGAACAGTGGACCAAAGGGGTTTTATTGTTTCTGTCCGTGGTAAGGTAATGGACACCTGGACAATTTGAAAAGAGAATTCTTCTAACAGAGGTCATATTTTAGAGGTAACAGTCAAATAAAAAAAGTAGTAATTTGCTTCTGAACAAGTCAAGAAGTTTTTCCCTCTTATTTTTGCCTTCATCACTTCAAAAGCTGAGGAGAGCAGCTTCTTGCACTGTACACTCTTCCTAAGCCAGGACATTAGAATATATAAGTTATAATTTTCACAAAACCAGGTGATTTTTTGCATCAGAATTATACAGTCTTCACACTTGCTGGTAATTTTTGAAGAAAAATGTCTGTTAGAAATATATTAAAGAATGGTATTTACCTACAAAATTTTGACAGAACCGTAACGAAATTCAGATCTACCATCTCCTATCAATCAGGGAAACCCCTAGCAAAGCAGGGAAAAACTTGCACTGAAGTTATGAGGAATGACAGTAACTTTTTTTCCTCCCATGGCTCCTGTATATAATATTCTACAAAAAATGGGTAGGGACTGCAGTAAGGAAGGCTTGCTGCACCAGCTGCCAGGAGTTCTGCAACCTGGGTAAGCCTTTGGAAAGTGGGGAGATTGCTCAAGAGCCTCCTAGAGACTCCTCTGACTGCAGGGCAAGGTGGAAGTGTGCCTGCAGCAGGGAGCTGCCATCAGGAGCTCCTGCCAGCCCTGGGAAGGCCGGGAGGCTGCCCCATGCTGCCCCTCGGAAGTGATGGGCCTGCGGATCCACAGCCGTGTCTGCCCAAACGGGCTGGGCTGGAGGAAAAGGAGCAGCTATGGGCCACAAAGCCAGTCCATGCACTGGGCAAGGGGCCACAGCTGGGCCAGCAGCCAGGAAACAGCCCAATAGTGCTGCTCTCTGGGACACAGACAAACCTGTGAGCGCTGTCTCCAGCACAGTGAAGGGGATTTTGGGCTCGATGTCAGATACTTTTAAAGCTGGGAGACAAGAGGTATCCTGAGGTTTGCTTTGAAGAGCAATTAATTCCAAACCTAGTAAGGAGAGAATACCAAATTGTCATTTTCAGCTTGTAGTGAAAGTACTGTCAAAACCTAAAACCTACTGAGATGATGCAGACCAGAAAAACTCAAGAGTCAAGTTTCTATCTGCAATTTTGCAAATATTCTACTAAAGCAAATTCTGCAGATTATCATGTAACAACAGCAAACAGAACACTCTTGTTAGATTCTCTTTCCAATCCCCTCTTCACAACCTGTCTACAGTAACATGTAATTTAATCTTTGAAGAAGTGACACCTGTCTATCTGTCCTGTCACTCAGTTCTGCAACCATCAACCCAGACCTGGCAGATAAGAAGCTTCTTTCTAACCCAGTCTGCTCCAGTTCTTACTCAAGTGCTCTGTAAGAACACTGATGCAGCTGAATTGTTGTGATTACTTTCACATTTCAGCCTTTCAGATACTAGCTGGTCACTTCTGAGTACTCTCCAATTTATCTCTGTAAGTAGAAAGCCTCCTCTGATTTCGTGCTCCCCTATCTCCTGTCACACACCAAAGCTTCAGAAGATTAACGCCACATTCTTGGAGGATTTCTGTTACTAGACACTGCTGTAACAAAATTAGATGACTGCCCACGGTTTTCAAGTGTAAGTTATTCTCCAGAATAAGTTAAACACAGTACTACTTTTATAGTTGGCTTTTTAACCAGAAAATGTAAGAAATGTAACTACAAAATGTAAGTTTTACAGGAGCATGAAGCAGACCTCATGCCAATAAATTAACAGCTTCAAGGTACACAATGCTATGTAAGTATCTGAAGGGAGGGTGCCAAGAGGATGGGCCAGGCTCTGCTTGGTGGTGCTGAGCAAAAGGACAGGAAGCAATGGGCAGAAACTGATGCACAAAAATGTTCCAACTGAACGGGCAGAAGAACTTTTACTGCCCCGTGACCAAACACCAGAACAGATTGTCCAGAGAGGCTGTGGAGTCTTCCTCACTGGAGATATTCCAGAACCCTCTGGCAGCCTCCTGTGCCATATGCTCTGGTATGTGCCTGCCTGAGCAGGGAGATGACCCACTGCAGTCCCTTCCAATCTGACCCATTCTGGGATTCTCTGAATTCATCTTCCAGTTAGCGCAAGCTAACATGGGAAAGCATAAGCAGATTGGTATTTTAAAACAACTTCCTTTCTTCTGCCCTAATGAAAACAATGATCATTCCATTTTTTAGTGTTAAAACTAATGGAATATACCAGTCATACACTGTAGTGTAAGCACTGCACAGCCCTGTAACACATGTACACAAATTTTCAATAAAAAACCCCCATCCCTTTCAGAGCAAATGATGGAGAGTGCCTGAGAATTTAAGATACTCCAGCTAAAAAACTGTTATACGAATAAAAATGTGAAAAAGCAAGTTAACCTTTTTCAAATATTTGGGTTTTTTCTTCCTCAGAAAGTGCATTGACCTTTTTTTCCAGCTTTTCTGCTTCCATTTTAGCTTGTTTATCATGGTAGTCTTCCTCCGGACTCATTGACAGAGTCAATCTGTGCGGATTATCCTGCAGAAATAGATCCCAAAACAAAGCATTATTAATTCTGAGGACAACTTCCTTGCCTTAGATTTTTGCTCCATCAGCAGGAATAAAACAGCCTGTGCATCATTTGGCTTACAGGTTATCAAAAGTATCCCAACCACACAGACTGAATCCTTGGCTTCATACAGGAGAAGATGCTGCATGGGTGGGGAAGAGGCAGCTCACCACAAGAACAAGCACCAACAGCCTTCTCCAAAGTTTCATTCTGGAGTCAGAGTCCGTCAACAGCACACAGTATTCATTAGTTTAATTAAATCAAGGTTAAACAACTGTACATAATGCTACAGAGCTACATGCTCTAAGTTTTATCTGGAGAGTGTTCTAAGATGGGCAATTTTGTTAAATGCAGGAGGGTTTGATTAAACACCTCTTTCAACCTGCCCAAGCTTGAGTGCACAGAGATTCCATATGATGTAAAATGTGCATGCCTTATCCTGCTCAGAAATGCTTTCCACATCAGCCTTGCTGCCACAGAACTCCACGCATTATGCAAGAGTCACAACCGCTGTTGAATTCTTGTTTATACCAGACTGTGGAATCTTAATATCAAAATTACTCAAGCAGCTTCCATTTTCCTTAATAGGAAAGGTAGGCCAGTCAAAAGACAGTGACCTGAAAAACTGTCCATTTCAATGTAGGAGTCAAACAGCAACATCTGCCACTGCCAGACACTGCCAACAATTTGGGACAATGGTAATCTGTAATCAGATTCTGTTTTATGAGCTTATCTCCCCGTGCCTGTGTGAAAAGACTATAGAAACCTGACTACAGAGTTAAAGAGGGAAATGCAAAATTAACCAGCCATAGTAAAACAGACAGGGTGAATGGCATTCTCTCCCTTGCTCCCTGCCTGCCTGCTTTAATAATTTCCCAGCACAAGGTACAACAGTGCATAATCTTATGATGTAAGAACATCCAGCTACCCTCATCACTTCCCACCAGGTTATGCTTTTGCCTCAGCCCCCTCAACAGAACTGTAAAGAAAATGCGTAAAAATACTGTACCTGCCTTTCTTCCCTACAGAAGCCAAAACTTTAACAGCTCCCTACTACCCCCAGACACTAGGAAAGCCTTTAGGAAAACTGATTTCAATTGATGCCACTGTCTCTTGTTGCTTTTAAGTATATTAGAACCAAGATTTACTCCAATCAGGGTGACAGTTGCTTATAATAAATCTGCCTTTCAAAACAACTCAAACAAGTTGATTAGGAAAAAAGAACCCCAAACAAAAACCCACCAAAAAAAGCAAACAAACAAAAAAAAGCCAACAAAACAAACAAAACCAACAAAAAACCCACACCACTTTTGCACTGCTATCACTGGGATTTTTTTTCTGGCATTAACTAATTCAAAGCTTCAGAACAATTAAGTGTTATAATGCCTTTACTGCTTTTTTTTATTTCTGCAAAAACTCCAGAAGAACATATGGAGATGAAAACAAGAAAAAGAGCAGAAAATAATTGGCACTGACAGCAAAATTCAGACAGCAGTTCAATGAACATGAGGAGAACCAAGACAATCTTACTTGTAACCAAACCCTTTGCAAGGAAAAAGCGATATACCTTGTTATGTCAATATTAAAGAACACATAACTAGGTCTGCAATTCTCTGTTCACATTTGAACTTCTCATCAGGAAACACCTATGTGCATCAGGAATCACAGTTTGGTAAAATATTAGCATTTAATTAGTTTTCTATCCAGTGTGGTTCCAAATGACCTACCAGATGTGGCAGCAGTTGCTGCTACCACTCAAGTGGCAGGTGAGCCACAGGGATGGAATGCAGCCCTGAGTACCTGGTGGGCTGGTTCAGAGGTCTAAACTCTCCCCCAGAGTTATGATGAGCACCCACAATCCCTTGCCCTGTTATGTAATAGTTTTCCTGTTTTATGTATATATTCTTTAATATGTATCACCCTGTTGAAAATGTATATGTTCTAGAAAGTTCTTCATTCTTCAATAACCCATTGGTCCCTCTCTCCCTGCTCCCTCCCACCTTCCCCCAGATTAGTCAGTTTTTACTCTCTCCTCTCCTTTGCCCAAACCTGATTGGGGAACTGTATCCCTCTAAAACCCCTGGACCCTCCCTTGTTAATGCCTTTTGTACCTGGACCCTCTGAGGAACAAAACCCTTTGGAACCTGTACAAAGGACCCCTCTCAATCTCTCAGCCTTCGGTTAGTGCGCTGGGGATTCAGTCACTTGTGATCCTGCTCAACATCGCTCTGGGGATAGCAAGCTTGTGTGTGGTGGCCTGACAGCCCCTCCTGAGGATCTTGAGCCATAGGTTGGAACCCTAGAAGTTTCCAGACCTACAGCAGACACTCAGGGAGGCCCAGTGCTGTTCCTTTTCCAGTCACAGCGGCCTGTGCCAACCAGATTTTTTTTTTCCACTTCGAAAAGTTTTCACTTGAACCATTCAGAATTAACATGCTTCACTTCAATGTGCCCCTGTTCAATCTACACCTAGAAACAGGCAATATGGTAATAAAAAACTAGCCTTCAGTTTAACTTCAAATACAAAACTGTGATTTAAAAATTAATATGAGATAACTTTCCATAAGCTGGCCTACCTTGAAGTACGTTTTAACTTTTTCTTGAAGAAATCTGGGATTTTCTTTAAGACACTGCCTGAACCGAGAGACTTTATCTGCAATCTTCAGAAGCTCCACTGGATCCCCATCTTGATTCCAACACGATGCTATGTACTGAACAGGAAAGAAGAATTAGGTAAGCAGGACAATCCACCTGCATTTCTCTAGCTGACAGCGTCTGAGTTCCAAAAGCACCTTATCACTTATACTTGACTAGCAGACACAGAATGAGTAGTGCTAATGCAGGTGTAGGGGGAAAAATACTGTTCAGAATAAGGTTCTATGCCATCATCTCCTGTGTCCTGTTCTCTCCATTCCTGCCTCTAATTTCATCATACCAAACCACCATTTTTTTTTATTATTACTCTTTTTTTTGCATACATGTGTATATCTGGAAACATACTTTAGTGTTCTTTACTCCTTCACATTTAAAATTAATTTTTCAGCTCAAGAAAGAAGGAAAACAGAAACAGGTGGTAGAAGCAAAGCAGTACATATATATTACAGTCTTATATCAGCTACATGAAATGATGTATAGGAAGGTGACTCAAACATGTAAACTATGTAAAACATAGTAGAACAGATGGGACTTTGGAGAAAGAAAATACTAAATAACCAGAAATATCCCCAGGACATTTCTTTTATTCTCTAATTTCAGACTATAAACTTGGCTCAAGTTGCTATCAAAAGTGCTCCAAAAACACAAGTGTAAGATAACAAAAGCTCCTCCATTTCTACTCTGTATGAATGGGGAAAAGAACCAAAACCAAAGCTAAGTATAAAAATCCCAAGACATATGAAAAAAAAAAAAGCCTCTAACTGCCAAACCCACCTTCTCTTTTCTTATCTGTTTAATTACAAGCAGGTATCATAAGCCTTCAGCATTTTTTAGTAATAACTATTTTTATCTATTCTGTGGAAACTCCCTAATATGATACAAAAATAGTTTACTTTTATAACATGCTTGAGTATTTCAAGTTCCCTTGAAATAAAAGTATTCAATCTTTATTTGAGGCTTCTGTGGGGTCATTACAACAATTCAGTGCTGGTTCGCAGTGGGCAACTTTAAAGTTTAACCACACATCTAAGAGCATTGTCCAAGCAGTTCTTGAACACTCGCAGGCTTGGGGCCATGACCACTTCTTTGGTGTCACAGCTCATCCCTAGCTGGCAGCTCAGCTCCACACAGCCACTCACTCCCTGCCCTCACAGCAGAATATGGGGGAGGATCAGAAGGGTCAAAGTAAAGGAACTCATGTGTTGAAATAAATGCACTTTAACAGGTAAAGCAAAAGCTGTGTGCAAGCAGAGCAAACACAGGAATTCATTCCCTTCTTCCCAAGGGCAGGCAGATGTTCACCGTCCCCAGGACAGGAGGGCTCCATCACATGTAACGATGACTTGGGAAGACAAACACCATCATTCCAAACATCCCCTCGTTTCTTCTTCCCTCAGCTCTTACTGCTGAGCATGGTGTGGGACATCCTTTGGGTCATTTGGGGTCAGCTGTCCCCTCGTGTCTCCTCCCAGCTGGTGGAGTGGGGTTAAGTAAGAAGCAGAGAAGGCCTCAACACTGTGCCAACACTGAGCAGTACTGAAAACACCCACATTATCAGCACAAACCACGAACACAGCCCCCTTCCAGCCACTGGAAGAGATTTAACTCTATCCCAGACACCTGGGAGAGCTTGTTCCAACATTTGACCACCCTCTCATGAACAGCTTTTTCCTAATATCAACACTGATGACTCCTGTCTTGACTTTCACAGGACCTTTGACAGTCCCACACAATATCCTTCATCACTAGACTGGAGAGACAGGGCTTGATGGATGGACTATTGGACAGATAAGGAATTGGCTGGATAGTGACATGCAAGCAGTTGCATTTCCATGGCCAGCATCCAAAGGGAGATCAGTAAGAAGTGCTGTCTGTCCCTGAGGGGTCTGTACTGGGTCCAATACTATTCAACACCTTTATTACTTACACAGCCAGTGGCAGTGAGGGCACACCCAGAACGTTTGCAGATGACACCAAGCTGAGACATGTGGTAGACACTCTGGAAGGTAGGGATGCAATCCAGAGGGACCTGAACAGGCTTGAGGGGTGCACCCACAAGAACAACATGAAGTTCAACAAGGCCAAGTGCAAGGTCCTGCACCGGGCCTGGGGCAATGACCAATAATCAGTACAAATTGCATGGTTTAAGATTTGAAAGCAGACCTGCAGTGAAGGGCTTGGGGATATTGGTAGATGAGAAATTGGAAATGAGACCACAATGTGTGCTCACAGCCCAGAGAACAGACTGTGTCCTGGGATGCACCAAAGAATCAGGGCCAGCAAGGGGAGGGAGGTGATTCTGTCCCCTCTACTCCACTCCCATCAGACCCCACCTGAAGTACTACATCCAGCTCTGGGGCCTGCAGTGCCAGACAGACATTGACCTGTTAGAGGAGATCCAGAGGAGGACCACAGACATGATCAAAGAGCTGGAACACCTCTCCTACAAAGACAGGCTGAGAGACTTGGGGTTGTTAAACCTGGAGAAGGACGTGGCTTTGGAGAGACTTTATTGGGGCCTTTCAATGTAAGAAGGGGGCTTATGTGAAGAGAGACTTTCTACCACACCCTGTCCAGACAGGACAAGCAGCAACAGTTTTAAGTTGAAAGAGGGCAGATTTAGACTGGACATAAAGAAGAAATTCTTCACTATGAGGGTGGTGAGACAGTGGAACAGGTTCCTGACAGAAGCTGTGGGTGCCCCATTCCCTGGAAGTGTTTGAGGACATGTCAGAAGTGCTCTGAGTAACTGGACCTAGTGAATGATTGCCCTGCTTATAGCAGGGAGGTTGGAACTGGATTACCTTCAAAGGTCCCTTCCAACCCACACCTTTCTATGATTCTGTGATCACTTTAGTTATAACTAGGTCCCTTTCAGGCCCTCTTCAAAGTCAACTTCTGAAACATGACTTCAGAGAAACAAACTGAAACACAACTCTCCTCTGTGGGAGTATTAACACTAAATGCTGCAAGACTGGTGTTTAAAAGCAAGAAGTATTTAAGAGCTTTCTGTTCCAGAATGAAGACATAGCAGTTTAATCAACTTCAGGACTTAAATAATGTTGAAAGATAAAGTTATATGCATAAATATTTCATCAGACAGAATTACTCCCAATACCTGAAGACATACCAGAAAGTACTGGCTATCAAAGTCAGGCCTATTTTCCCAGATCTACCATGAACATGACAGGCACTTAAATATCCACAATTTGCCTATTTGGCTGCATGGCAATCTGGTTTGAAACAGCTTTTGTTTGTGCTCTTCCATTTACAAACCTCCGGTTACTCCAGGGCTCTGCTTCTTTGCCTAACTGTATATAACTAGGCATGAAATCCTGCTCATGCAAAGAATCTGCATCACCTAAGAGACAGAAAGCAGAGGAGCCACTAAGCAACTGAGGTTGCTGCAGAGCAGAAAGGAGCAGAGGAGATTAAAGAATGAGTGGCTCCAGGAGACCCTGATTTCCACAGTGACTGCAAATACTACACCTCACTTATTCCAAATATGACTTGCAGACTTCTTCAAGACACAACCTTCTGCTGTGTAATGCGTTTTTCGTAACAGTTTGGTATCAAAATTTGAGGCCAAGAACTGCATTAGTGTACATTTTCCCTTGTGAATCTAGAAATTAACTTACAGCAGTACAATCCTAAAGTCCATAGAAAAATACAGTCCTATTTGGCTTTTAGAAAATACACAGGCATCTAGCCAAAACACACAGTTCCCAGAGCCAGTATGATATGCCCCTCACAAAAGTAACCAGTGCAACTGCAATCAAAGCTGCTATTCAGGCAAAGACAACAGGCTCACTGCCTGATTAACTCGTACAGTGAGAAGTCCACAGACAGTCTGACAGCTACTGAAAAGAAGAAATATGTACACAATATGACAAAGAAGAGCCCTTAAGTGGAAAGTTTTACATATCAAGAGCCTACAAATGACCCCATATTTTATAAATACATAGGTAGTAGATTTTTTTTTAAACCCTTCTTAAAAAAAACCACACACAGACTTACAGATGTCAGGGCAAGTCCAAAACTTGTAGACTGATGCTTCAACTGTATTTCAATTTTGTGAAGTAGAGCTTCAATCCTGTCTTCCTCAAATCCTTTCCTTTGGGAAGGAGTGATGAGAGAACAAAATCATATCCATTAACACTGACCACTTTAAGTGAAGTTATGAAAATGAATTATTATATCGATAAAGGCAGCATTACAAAATAATGTCTTTCACACTGAATTAAATTGATATGAAATAATCTTATGTTGTGTCATTCAGAGAAACTGAACTAACATCATTTATCTTCTGAAGGTTATGTTGATGAGAATAAGCTACAATAAAGGAAGCAGCAGATGCAAGTTTAAAGAGTATTGAACAGTAATATTTGGTGCCTTTATTATAATATAACTAGATTTTTAAGGCATGTTATTATATGCAAGTCTGTATTATTACATGCCTACATATTATTACATTAACTAAGAGTATTCTTAAAAATTCAGCATTACTCACTCAATAACTTCATCGACTGTTCTATCAATTATCTGTTTCACAGTATCAATGTCTCTTTCAGCAATACCCTGTAGACCCACACTGAAATAAGCTTCTCTTGTTGAGCCATTAAACCTAGAATAAAACACACCCAGCTCCGTGACAAGTACTGAAACTTAAGCATTAAAGCTACCAACAAAGGCAAGAGAAGGGGAAAAACCTGCCATTTCCACATACACACACACACAAGATTTTAAAAGCTAGATAGAAAGTAAAATAATTACCAAATAGGCAAGAAATAGAACTTAAAAGCATTTTTTGTTCAATTTCAGTAGTAGTAGCCACTATTAAGAAAACATACAGCATATGGTTTAAGAAAAACAGCTACAAAGTAAAGCTAGTATTTTCTGTTCATCTTCCCATTCATCTAATTTCTTTCAGGTAAAGAAGTCTCTCTTTTTAAGGTGAAAATTTTAGCTGCATGTAACAGCAAATATACTTTCTGCTTAAGGTGAGTGGACTGGTACTTCTAAAGCAGTATTAGCAAAGTGGTTAAAGTGAAGTTTTCCATATTTGCTGCAATTATTATCAACTGTATTAAAAAAAAATTACAAGCATAAAGACAATTGTGTCCAAGCTGTCAGGCAAGGGTCAATCACAGAGCTCATCTTTAGAGACAAATTGGCACTTGCAGAAATACAGAACACCCTGCAGTTCAAACCAAAGCTAACAAAAAAGCAATAGGTGGTCATCCACTCATAAACAACCACAATTCCATGTCTAAAAATCACAGAACGAATTCAATGGCAGGCTCAGGCATTGGATTCCGCAATACTCATCTCTGGACTCAAACTTATTCTTGTAGATTCATCAGTACAGTCACTAAGGCAAATAAAAGCCAGCTCACTGAACAATTGTCATGGTTTGAAGCTGGCTAGGCACCAAACCCC
Organism: Coloeus monedula; assembly: GCF_965178545.1. Lineage (NCBI taxonomy): Eukaryota > Metazoa > Chordata > Aves > Passeriformes > Corvidae > Coloeus > Coloeus monedula. The sequence continues at coordinate 11,659,346 of NC_138781.1, forward strand.
ACAAAATCTGTTCTTTTTCGTAAGGGGAAACAAAGATAGATACACATGATGAAGTCACCCCAAGACAACAGTTCAACCACATATCAATCCAGCTAACCTGGAAGAGGCCCGTAAGACAAAAAATACAACAATCTCTACGTCAGTGTCTAAAGATGGATTTCTACTGCCATGCTCCGGAATATTAAGACATCTACATGGCACAGGCATGCATGAGACAGGACTTGCAGGAAGCCAATTACTTCATGTAAAGGAAGTTGAGCCAGGCAGAGTAAGACACTAAAATCACAGGTGAGCATAATAATGTTTCCCACTCGAACACTTGAGAGAGTCACAGGAAAAAAAGGCATGATTTTTGTCATCCTCAAGTCTAAAAATCAGTCAGCGGAATCATGCCTTCTTAAGGCACTTCTTTCTTTGTGCTGACAAAAAAGGGAAAACGTGATGAGCAGCTGAGCCCAAGTTTGGTGTGGACAATGCGCCCATGCTCAGCCTGCAGTGCAAAGTGTGCTCAGGAGGTGCGCTGGGAGCTGGAGTTTGAGCAAGGGCTGAGAGCTGCAGTTTGCGCAAGTGTCAGCTGAAACACCCTTCTGTACTGAGCTGATGGCAAGTTAACAGCACCTAATTACACAAAGGGGCATTCTGACAAACCTACCTGCTACTACACCATAGAATTAATGCAAAAAAAGCAACACGGTACAGAACAGAGCTCGCAAACTCTTCTGAGCAATACTTCATGTCCAGGATGAAAAACCCAAGTAAATTAAGGCACTGAAGGTATTCCATGTTTTATTCCATCTAACCCTTTTTATAGTTCGTAAGCTGCAAACAATACAACTTTGGTTAAACCAACTTAGCTTCTAAGTACTCTGACAAGCCAAAAGTTACATTTGAGAATGCTTTACAGTTCACCTGGAGAAACTCTTAAGATGTTTTAATATTAAAATAAGATATTCTGGTGTAAATTGCCTGTATGAGAGATGAGTTCTTCCAACTTAATAGTGGTTTTTAGCTTTTCTGTATTGCTTATAGTGATGAAATGTGAATCTTACCCAACATCAGGAGAAAAATCTGTACCAACTCCAGACTCAATTAAGGCTTTGTAAAAAGGAGAATTTGGCCCATCAACCAACAGTGAAGACAAAAGGCTTAGGGTGAACGTTTCAAAAGTGTCTGTAATACTGAAGAAAAACTATTAGTTCTTAAAAACCATACGTGACACCCAGTATCACTGAGTCCATTTCAAAAGAACTAGAAAACAAAGGCAGAGGAAGCAAGGGAGAAATAATTGTCACCTATGAACCCTGCATCAGACCTTAGGGAACTAGGAGGGCTCTGTGTCTTCCACTTGTTATAATTACCAGGAAAGCAATTCAAAATGGGCTGCAAGGGGAGTAAGTTAGTATTAGGTCATACAGAACAGATTGCACATGGCAGAGCATTAAAAGAAAAACGATGTTCAAATGTCTCATGCACTGAACAGTTCTGTAAAGTAACACCTGATTTTCCTTTTGTCTGCTAAAGCAAATTCTGTTAAGCAATTAAACTTTTATTTACTAAAGCAAGATTTGTATATTTTTCCACGGCATTATTTCCCTTAAAGATGACATTTATCACGAGGGATTGGAGACAAGCAACATGCCTGCACCTTGCTTAAAGATCTAAAATGAACCTTTTATTTAGAATTTCATTTTGATATACTTACTCTGTCAACAAGTAGCTGACACTGACAGTGGTCTGCTTGGAAGGATCGGCAGCAAAGGAGTCTAAGCCACATGTTACCCTGTGTTCTCTCTATAAAGTATAATAAAGGATACACACTAAACTCAGAGCAGAAGTTACAAACAAAAAATGACTACTTGCATCTTCACAGCATCATCTTTCCAATGATTAAAAATAATTTTACAGATTCTCATGAGTAAATTCAAGATCCATATTGATCCAAATACACAAACACAGGATATCTTGAAAAATCTGAGTGGTATCTCAATTTTTAAAAGTGGACAATATAGGAGAGGCTGAATAAAGTCTGGCCATAAAGAACATTCTGAGATGTTTTTCAAATAAATGTTTACACTTCTGGACAACCAGGGAGGAAAAGGAGGAAAGGGGAGGGAGAGAACATGAGAACTATTTTTGACACCAATGTTTGGAAGATTAGATACCATCAGAAAGCATATTTCCTGACACTAAGTCTTAGTATTTCTTTTCATTAGCCCTGAATGCTTTCCATTAATAAGTTCTTCAGTGCTTCAAATGACAAGGGACTTGAAAACTGGAAATAAAAAAAACCCAAACAACTGCAGGCAATCATTACATTACTGAAACTCAAAAGTAACTGTAGTTTTTCCCCACTGTAATGAAAAATAAAAATACTTCAGATCATTTACACAATTCTAAACAAAAGAGTTACTCCAGCAGGTTGGGTTAAAACTCTAATCCGGGGTTTTTTTGGTTTAGTGCTTTTAGTGTGTTTTTTTATACTTACAGGCTTTGCCCAGAGTTTCTGTTTTGGGATGTCAGTATTTGATTCAATTCTTTCAAATTTTACCAATGCTTCCTCATGTATTTGCTTCAGATGTTGCTCCAGTGGAAAATTACCATAAGTGAAAAACCTGCATTTCAAATAAAATATTGGGATTAAGCATCTGATTTATTATGAAATTTATAGTAGCTACTTATATTATACTCTGAATTTCATGTGTTTTCTAGTAATTGTTACATCTGGAGTGGAACATAGTTTGGTGGTCTTCAACCTAGGGGTCTTACAATCTGCGACGTATATAAAACTCAGATCTCCTGATACAAATCCACATTTCTCAGCCTGTGGGCCACGAAACACCTTACTATTTTCATTACATTCGGTTTTATTATATTCAAATTTGTTCAGCTGCAGGAATATACAATGCTCCAGAAAAAAAAAATTAGTCATTGAAGCCAGAAACCGTGTGCTCCTAAGTTTCAGAAGACAAAATTCTTACAGACCTCACGCTTTAAGTATAAAATACAGTGATCCATGTCCTAGGTTTTGTATGCCTATAAAACATGGCTGGGTTTCGTGGCTCACTTCACCAAACACATTCCTGTACCTACAGGACTTCCACTGGGCCAAATATGAGCACAAGGTATGCCTCAGGAAAATGTCCTCACCTGATTAAAATCTCAGCACAAGTACAGCAGAATACTTGGGATGATGAGAAAAATCAACAGACTGTAAATTCACTGTTATGACACAAGCTGATGTTCCACAAGTGAATTAATCAGAGTAACAGACTGGCCACAAAAATAGTACAGAAGAAACAATTATTTCCCTGCACGTAACTTTCAAATTGACTTCCAGTTTGAATACCTTATTAATACCAACTAGATCAGTACCTGAATCAAATTACTTATTTAGAACCCTCTACAGTAATATGTGATGCAGGAGGAAATGAAATCATTCATTTGTAACTTCTAACTTAACCTGTGTTACTTCAAAGAGGACTTAGCTTCATCTGCGCCACTTTTATCTTAACCCCTAACATTATGGCTAAATACTTACTAGTATTCTCCCTTTCCCCCAGCTCATATGAGTTCAGATCAATCAAAAATCTCCAAAACACATACTCATGATCAAGCAAACAGACACACCTTAGAAACTAGCCACCTTTCTTTCCTGCTTTCAATTCACTCTTCACTGCTCTTCCTAGAATAAAAATTCCTTGCTTCCATGCTGTTTTAGCTGCCGTAGGGCACAGGTTATCTTTATTGCTGGCCATGTGGATAAAAACATTGTGCTGCTGGTTTTCTCCTCACAAAAATACAAACAAAGCACTAACTCAATAACCTAGGAAGTTAGTCACCAATTTACATACCTGGAATTGCTTGGATGATAATGTGTGGCATGGAACTGCTTAAGCTGCTCCCATGTAAGGTCAGGAATACATAACGGATCTCCACCAGAAATTACACCGTAAGTGTGATCAGGAAGGATTTTATTCTGCATGTGCTGTGCAAATATCCTCTCATTATCTGTCTTAATAGGAAAACACCACACTTCAGTGAAAGCCACCAAAACACATTTTAAAGACAAAAGGCATTCAATAACAAGAATCTCTTGTTATTGAATAACAGTAACACAATCTCTTCACATAAGCATGTAGTCCCATGTACTTTAATAGAACTACCTATGTTTCCATGGTAATGTAAGAGAATATTTCACAATAAATCCATTAACAAGGTGCTTGTTTATACATAAACAAACTTTTGACAGGCTAACTTAAAAAAAAAAAATCTATGCAACACTGTTGACTTTACTGAGGACTTAAATTTTCAGAAGGAGGAACAGGAATCTCTGGTGCAATAATGCCATTGATAACCTACAGCTGAAGCTACTTCACCATCTGTAAGATCTTAAACCAAACATTCACAAAACTTACAAATGCCCCTTTCATTTCATTAAAAACAACTCCTTTGAAGACTAGAGGTGTCTGAGGATCAGCTGGGTTCTCATGTTCTAACCTCCAACCTTCTTGCCTGAAAAAATTAATAATAGCAAATGTTGAGAATTTGAAGGGTTTGTTGATTTTGGGGGGCCTTTTTTTTTTTTAATTTAAAGTTTGCGTACATCTCAAACTGTCTTACCAGAAATCTAGTTGACGTAAACATGGAAAGAAAGCTGCATCCAAGTACACCGACAGGAGATTCTGAAAGTCCTTGGGATTTTGTGTTGAAAATGGATAGAGTGTGTAATCACTAGCTGCATATAAATAAACATAAAAATAAATCAGAATTTTAGAAAGTCTAAGATGCATTTTACCCTCAGTGATTTTTAATTTCTCATCCGTATAAATAACGGGAAGAGAAGAAATGTACTAAATGAAATATATTTTTGCTGAGGAATACACAGATATTCGACACTGCAGCTAGTTTACCATGAAAACTTTGCTTCAGCCATATATCCCTATAAATAATTAAATGTATTGTTGAATGCTATAAAGCTCCAGCTCTATTGGGACTTTGCAACTGACAAATGAACAAGATTTATTTTGTTGTCTTGCCTTGTTAAGTTTTTTAATATCTCACGCACAACATTCACACCTAATAATAATGGCTCCCCAAAGTCAACTTAAGGAGAGCCAGCAGACAGCTCTACTGCAATAAAACCTCATGCATTTTAAGTGGTATTACTTCCTTTGGGCTTACCTGTGAATGCATTCATAAAAGTGGACAGTGACCTGTTTAACATTTTAAAGAAGGGATCTCTGCAGGGATACTTTTGGGAACCACACAACACTGTGTGCTCCAGAATATGTGGGACCCCAGTGCTGTCCATTGGAGTGGTTCGGAATTGGATACTGCAGAGAGAGCATGGAGAGAGATGAAGCCATTTGTGAGGAGAAGTCCACCCACTCCTACCTGCACCTGTGACTTATGGGAGTATCATCAGTGGCTAACAGCTAACATGGCACACACCAGGATGCAGAATTTGAGTTTTTTAGATTCCTGAGTGCTCAGCCATCTTTTTCAGAGGGTGTACAGCTTCTGCTCTTCTAGCTCTGGAGTCAGACCGGAAGTTTTCAGCACACAAGTCAACACATTTATTTTTACCCAAAAGGCTCAAATAAAAAACTTCATGTAAGGTTATGGTTGCATAATCTGTTTTTGAAAGTTTTCCAGGCAGCAACTGCATCTGAATTAAATACTGACCCTGTTTTGAGGGGCAGACTGAACAACAGATTTCACGACATCTGCTCCCACCTGAAAAATTCTAAGAAGCCCTACAAAGGAAGTACTGTCCTCCCTGTTACCACAGAATAATCCAACCATGATGCTAGATTACAACTGAAAAAACACAAGGTGATGTTGAGATTGAACGTATAATACCTATATTAATGTTTTACCTGAACAGATTATTGGAGTCCTCCCGAGCCACATGTAAATACCTGGCTCCTGTACCATCATGACTAAGCTTCACTGCAGTCAGGAACAGCTCAGGAACAGCTGTCACCTACATTGGAAGAAAACATCTGTATTTCAGTGCGACTTCAACTAGGTCAAATAAATTGTGCATAATATAGCAATGTTCAGTTTGTTGATCCTGAATATAATACTGGCTTATACAGTATTAAGTAAGTTTTTGCTCCTATGGTTTGAGAGGAAAAAGTAATTACGCAAATAGAAAATAAAATTTATAACCCAATGAAAGTATACTACCACAAAAAAACATATTCTTATGGCATAGATAAAAATTTAACCAGAAATACAAAAAGAAAAGGTGTATGTTCAAATGTCAGTGGCTAGGTCAGCAAAAAAAAGAGCAAGGACCCTGTTCAACCACTAGCGCTGTCACTAGCGATCACTGTGAAGTTCTGTTATCTGCCAGGACTTTTAGACGGCCACACCAAATGGTCACATCTGCAGCAGACACACAAGCTCCTGGGGTGCGTTATTTACTCTAGAATTAGCTCCCTATACCTATATATATATATATTATTATTATCCTATATACTATTACATGTATTGTATCTATAATGGCACCTAAAGTATTTGCGGACAAGTACTACAAGGAACTCCTGTATCATTTTTATGACTTACCACCCAAAGTATTTAATCTGCAGACCCCTGGCCTCACCTAGGCGCCTTCCAGCCACAGGGAAGTTTACGTACACACAAACAGAGGAAACGCAAGCGGCGGGCGACGCTCACCTGCTTTACGGTGAAGCCGTGGATCTGCTCGCCCACCCGGTACTGCAGCGCTCTCTCGTTCGCGGCAACGCTCTTCCACCTCCACGACCTGCGACTCAAGGACCTGAAACGCCACAATTCCCTTTAAACAAACGCGCTCCTGCCGGCGGTGCCACAGCCGCGACCGACACCGGCCCTGACGCCCGGGGGCTCCAGCGAGGGCTTCCCCGGGGAGCAGGGCCCTGTGCCCCGGGCAGGGGCTCGGAGTCCCGCGTCCCTCGGCCGAGCGCCAGGGGCCAGGGCAGCGTACGGCGAGGATCCCCGCCCGCTCCCCGCTCGCTCACCGGCCGCGGCCCAGCAGCGCCCGGTAGCGGCTCCACATGGCTGCGCGGGGCCCGGCGGGCCCGGCCGCACAGCAGAGCGCAGCGAGGACCGGCGCAGGCGCCGCCGCCCCGCCCGCATTGGCGGCGGCTCCGCAGCTCCGCCCGCCCCGCCCCGCGCCGGGCGGAGCCGAGCCGCCCCGAGCCGCCCCGAGCCGCCCCGAGCCGCCCCGAGCCGCCCCGAGCCGCCCCGAGCCGCCCCGAGCCGCCCCGAGCCGCCCCGAGCCGCCCCGAGCCGCCCCGAGCCGCCCCGAGCGCGGGGGCTGCGGTCAGCGGGGCTGCGGGGCCGCGTTTGTGAGGGCTCCGTTTACCATTTTGGGGAGGGTTGGCCTCGGTGGCAGGGGAATCTCTTGGAAATGCTTTTGCGTTGTTCAGGAAGTTCTCAGGACAATGGAAGGCGTCGTTGGTTGTGAAAGGAGCGACCTTTGAGCAGAGCTTATTGTTTGCTTTTCCAAATTAAAGAAAACAACAACAAAATAAAACACAATACCTGAGTTCAGTGTGTTCCAAGGGCTGCATCGCTGCTCGCCCATGCCTTGCCAGTGCATCGATAGGTTAATGCAAACACTTGGTGAGCAAAATGGGCAAGGTGAGCAGCAGTGAGTGAGCAACTAAAGCCGCTGTAAGCTGCGGCTGTGCCTGTGCGAGCAGAGCCCTTGCGGGTGCAGAGCCCTTGCGGGTGCAGAGCCCTTGCAGCCGCGCAAAGCCTCTGCGCAGGGACTGCACGGTCCCGATAGGCTTGGAAGTACCCGTGTTAGTGTCGGAATGGGTCCTCACTGAGGCTTCACAGGATGTCGTACCCAGCAGGAAAGTGCTTGTACGTGCCTAGGCTTTTATTCCTTCTGTTTTGCAAATGAATAGGATTTTGAGACAGTAACTTGAAATTTGATTTCATACTGCATGCTTATGAGGCTGCCCAGAAGGACAGCACCTGTCAAGTATGGCCACCAAATTGCCCATCCCTTGTTCCCGGATATAAGAGTCCGGTTATCTATTTAGGCATAAGAAGCCTGGTGCCAAATGAGAGTATATGGGATCTTAAACCTAGTAAGGGCAGGTGCTCGGCATGTCTCACGCCGCTTGTCCTCGATTCTTTGGCTATGACGTTATAAAAAAAAAAAACAGGAATTTATAGTATCCCAGGAATTTTTGTGTCCACCGTCTCTGATCTCTTCCTCCTCTTCTTTGGCAGGCAGTTGCCTGCCTCCAGCTGCTGCTGCGGTCAGTCACTGTAGGGATTTTATCACCCTCTCCTGACTGCCCTTTTGCCGTCCTGCCCTGCTGCCGGCACGCTGTCCTAGGCACATCCGCCACCTTCCCGCTGCCCACATGGCTCCTGATTGCTCCAAGACCCTTCATTTTCTCTGATTGTCTCATTTGTGTTTTCCGTGTAATTTTCCCATTTCATTAATTTTTAAATTAAATAAAAAAGCCAATAGCTTGCCGTAGTTAATGTCTGGATGTTGTGCATTAGCCCATATAACCTGTCATCTATCTTAATTACTTATCTTTCTCATTCTTTTTAGGGTTAGTGCAAAGATCCAGTAGCTCATGTAAAGCTTAGATTCTGGATACTAGCGAATGCCATATTTTTGCTCCCTATTTTCATTTTATCTGATTTCTTCCCTGCCTTCTACCATTTCACGTCTTTTGTCCTATTTTTCTGTATTTGTTTCAGATTAGGTTCAAATCACACCCCTTTCATAGGACCTGCTTCCACTATATGTTTATTTTCAGTATATGTTTTAGCATATATTTCCAGAAATTGTCTAACATCATGAAGAACCAGTCATGATAGGAACTTCAACATTATTTTTTAAACTAAAACTAAATGATGTAAACATATAAGGAACAATGTTCTCCAAAGAATGAGTACATTAAAAGAAGTATTTCTGAGCCTTGTGTAGAACCATGAGTTCACACTCCATGGTTTAGTTTTCAAATATTTCTGAATGTTTTCATATGCTTATGGTTTATTATTGGTCGCAGTAAGGTTAACTTGCAGCAATTTTTGTATTCAAGGCTATACTGTTGTTTCTGTTGACTGTTCAGTTCCTTAGTTTACTAACAGTTTCCTAATCTGACCATAAGCTACTGTCTCTCTTTACAGATTTCTTGTCATCAATATTTAGTTTGCTTCATGGTTTATAACATTCATCTTAATGGAACATCAGGCTGGCATTCTGCTGCAGACATTTATTTATTTTTAGTTGATGTTTATATTGGAAGGATGATTTTCTGGCTGTCTGTTTTCATATCACTGACATAGCGTTTGACAGGCAACCTTTCACAAACTTAACCAGTCTGAGCAATCAGAGTTTCAAAATACATCAAACATCATTCCTAAACTTAATCACAAGATGGAAGTCTTTTATACTATCCCTTAGACAACTTTAAAATATTTTTTCTTTCTTTCTTCTGCTATTGTCTCTCATATGTTTTGTACATCAAAGCTTTTCTTCTGTGAAACAAAACAGAAACTGGCATGTTACACTACTTCTTTTTCTTTTCCATTTTCTTGCTGTATAAGATTTCTGCTACACTGATAATTTAAGAGTAGTACATTATATTCCTTGTGAAGAATAGTCACATACATATATATGGATATATGTAACATGATTTCTGCATCTTAAGAAAAGAGTAATTCAGAAGAACCACTTGCATGTAAAATTGTAGCAGGTATAAAATTAGTTTTGTTGAGTTGTCTTGATAAATGACATAAAACCCTTTTGATTACCATGACCAGATTTTGCTTTCAGTTATTTAGCAACAAATTCTATGTAACTGCAATTGCATCAAATGAGCTATTCCAATGGTGAGAATGAGATGATAATTTAATTCTCAGTGTTTGATTAGAGTTACTTTTACTTAGTGTTATTTTCCTTCAGAAGATTTTGTTTTCAATCACATGTTTATCTAAATTAGATATTTGGTCTAAAAAGTCCCATGCCTACACAAGCTGTTTCTTTCAAAAAAATTCGACATCATCTGTTCGTGAATGGAAATGCTTTTTTGTGTTTAACTGAGAAGTTCCATTCTTTATCCTCTGGAGCAGAGGTTTGTCCCTCCCACTTGACAAGTGTGTCTTATCTTCACAGACAATAAGGTGCAAAGTTTGCCAGGTTAAAATCTGTGAAAAATACTTAGTAGATGCCTGTTACGGCAGGAAAACCGTATTCTCTGTGGTGTCTCCTACCAAGCATGCTTAGATCACAACAGTTCTCCCAGCATAGAGTGTAGACTGTGTCCACCTTCCTTCTAGGATCTTCTCAGGGCTAAAGTTAATAAAAATTATTTCCTCTGTGGCTGTTTCACCTTCCCATGAGAGAACCCTCCCATGTCAGCGAGCAAACTAATGAAGAGACTCTCTGCCTGCCAGCCTTTTTCTGAAGGCCATGAGGAAGTGAAGGGAGTTAGTGACAATGGTGTTAGCTGGTGAGTTGAGAAGAATGAGCTTTAGCATCCCAGATGGCAGCCCTTCTCTACCCCAGTTCGGTGCAATCACCACCCAGCACCTTCCTGAGAGAGGGTCTGCTAAATAATAAGTTTTTGAGAGGATGAGAGCATGATCCCAGCTTCAGCTGTACCTTGAGCATCACAGAATCTTATTAGTACCCTTTGTGTATCAATTTTGTTTCCGGAATTTGTCATAGAATCATAGAACAGTTTGTGTTGGAAAGGACTTTTATGATCATCTAATTCCAGTGCCCCTGCCAAGGGCAGGGACACTTTTCACTAGGCCCAAAGCCCCATCCAAGCAGGTCTTGAACACTTTTAGGGATGGGGCATCCCCAGGTTCAGTGGGCAATCCATGTCAGTGCCTCACCACCCTCACAGTAAAGAACTTTTTCCTAAAATCTGATCTAAACTTGCCCTCTTTCAGTTTAAGGCCATTACCACTTGTCCTACCCCTACATACCTTTATAAAAAGTCCCTCTCTAGCTTTCTTGTAGGCTCCCTTTAAGAATGTTCGTTTGTATCTTTAATAGATATCTTTCTCTTCATTGACAGAACATCAGCCAGCCAAGGATTTTGTATCACAATTGTCAGACAATATTTAGTGGGGCATTGAAATCAGCATTTTACAAAGCCATGTGGAGAGGAACGTCCCCATGCCTCAGCACACCTTCTCATTTACCCTGTCTGTATTTTTTTCCAGAGAAGTTTGCAAGAGGCAGAGACAGAAGCTTATAGTTGTACTGCTGGTGCTTTTTTGCCTCCTTCCTAACTTCACAATAGTCTCTTTAACCTGAAACTTAGGATTTGGGGCTTTCCCAGGGACTGTCTGCCTGCTAGCAGCCTCCTGTCTGTAGCATTTGGAAGATTATGAAACAAATACATGGTAGTGTGAAAGAGAGAGGAATGTTCCCCACAAAGATTTTGCAGTAGAAAAACAGAATGAAAACAAAGCCCAGGGTTTTGGTGGTTTAGGGGGGGTGATTTTTGTACAATTTATTTCAAGGGATCCCATGAGGTGGTAATAGGCTTTGCACTGGGCTAGGTGATGCCATGCAGGACTGCAGCTGGCGTGTGCTTTGTACTGTCCTGTCCTGCTTTGTACTGTCCTGTCAGAGAACACGGATACTGCCATTGCTACACTGCCAGGAGCAGAATTGTTCCCAAACAATGACTTAAAGAAGGAGAAAAGGAAACTCATGTGCCTTGCTAAAAGCCTGGATGATGTAGTTTATCAGAAGTGCTTCTGTGTTTTAGGGTTATTGTAAGCAGACCAGAATACCTGGTTACAGTCAAGAAAAAACCTCACTTAATAGTTTACATTTCAAGTAATTTTACTATCCTCTTTAAAAGTCTTAACATATTAATATTTTGATTGCTTCTTCTGCTAACAAATAATATGACAGTAAAGAATTCAGGGACAGGAGGGTAAAGGGGAAATAAGGGTTGGGTCAAAGTTGACAAAAATTATGTGGTCCTGTAATATTATGCATACATACAAGTGAGGTCGCATAAAGTCATATCAATGTTATTTACACAAAGCAGGATATTATAAATGAATAAATGAAAAACATCGCTACAGAATATCAGAAATGTAGAAGTGGAAAGTTGCTCAACACATCAGTTTCTCAGGAGTTAAGCAGAACTTCATGCACCACTTGAATGCTGCCTCCAATTGCAATTTAATGCTATATTCAAACTCTGTGTGAGTCACTTGTTAACAACGACAGCTGAAGGAGTATTATTCTATTTGGAAGGACTTTCCTTGGCTGCTTGCTTATATTACCCAGAAAGACTTGGCTATGTGGCTTGCCTGTTCTTACCAGACTTTTCATTCATCCTTTTAGAAATGTTTTGGGATATCTCCACTTAACATTAGTAATGTTACTTGCTGTAGGAAGGTAGCTCTAACATAGATTATCATGAGTTACATCAAAGTCCATTTTTTACAATAGAAAAAAACCAAAAGCCTCACTGTTGAGAAGTTTCACTGTTGTTGTCACAGACCTGTTCATAAATTATAGTCCACAACACCAAGAAGACGATAAATATATTCTCAATACTGCAGAGCAGTCTAGATTTTGTGAATTTTCATTTAACCTTAGTTGGATTATATTTAATTTGTCAACTTCTTTGTTGAACCACAGTGAGACAAGCCAGGGTAGAGATTAATGCTGTGCAGATGTGGTCTCTCACATAACTCTAACAAGGTTCATCAGTCTTGCTCCTGTCACTCTGCTGACAGAGAGCCTTTATTAAGTCCTTAGCAGTGCAGATACATGAATAACGCAGCTACAGGCCAAAGCAAACTCTTTGTGTGTGGGAAAAACAATGTCTGCATAAAGGAGTTGTAGAGTGTATGTTAAAAATTTCTTTTTCAAAGGGAACTCACTGCCCATATCTGCAAAGTCACATTCTAGATCCTGTGGAGGTGCAGTAATGGGAAAAACATTAAATGCTTGCCTTGGTTTACTATAAGTGAAACATATATTGGGGGAAGGTGAGATCAAGTCCATGTCTGATGCTGTCCAGAGTAGATGAAAAATTGCTCTGCATCTATTTACCTTTCAACTGCCACAGTCTGGAAATACTTTTTTAATGTTATCTCTTACCTTTCATTTTGGGAGGAGGACTGAAGGCAAAGAAAAAGTATTTAGTCCTCCCATTTCTTGCAATTTTTGCATACTTAAGTGTCAGTGTTACAGGGCATTCTCATAATGAAAAGCATCTTCTAACTGCAAAGCTGGAGAAGGTTGTGTAAATTAAGACACTTGGCCCTTGGTCTCCTCAGGTCCCTCTGTGGCCCTATGATATAACTGAGGAGAGGGGGATTTCAGTTTAAATTACCTGAAATAGTGAGAGAGCTGTAATACAGCTTACTGGGGCAGTGTTTTTATAATATGATACTATGCTGCATCCCTCTGTGTGTGGGAAAAGGGCCTTGAAGAAATCTGAAGTGCAAAACCCTGGGATTAAATTGACAGGTGGTGTAAAGTGATGGCAGCCTAACCCAGTAAAGTCCTGCTCCAGTTGCCTTTTAGAAAAGGTTTTTGAGCAAATTATCTCCATAATTTTGAGCAAAATACCTCCATAACTAGGTTATTCACTTCAAAAGCCTGAGAGTGAATGAACGTTTATATGATCTGAACCACCAGGGGATGGTATAGCCAGAGTCTGTACTCCAATACCCAGAGGAGCAATTATTTACTGATCTTCAGCTTTCCTTATTATGTTTGAACACCTAGTGTACTCAGCTGGGTGAATTCTGATATGCAGAAGTAGCAGTGACAGTAAAAATGTCATATTTGCATATCTGTGACTACTTAAGGTACCAGAAGTTTGTAATATGAAAAGACAGGTGCTTACATAAGTTGTGTACATTACATTGAAGTGAAGCCATTCCCCATTATCTGTCCCCATATTGCAATGTTCTTAATCCCTACTCTGATTTTTTGTTTCCTGTGCTAGCAGTGTAAAACCATAGAGTCATGAAGTTTAGAAAAAACCTTTAAGATTATCAAGTCCAGCCATTAACCTAACACTGCCAAGTCCACTACTAGACCATGTCCCAGAGCAGTGCATCTACATGTCTTTCAGATTCCTCCAGGACTCGTCACTCAACCATTTCTCTGTTCCAATGATTGATAACCCTTTCCATGAAGACATTCTTCTGAATATCTGATCTAAACTTCCCCTGGTCCAACTAAAGGCAATTTCCTCTCATCTCTTGTGTCAGAAACTGAAATATGGTTTATGACTTAAACATTTTCATTAAGGACTTTCAGAACTGTATTACAAAAGCTGCAGAGGAGACCACTATGCCTTGACTGAGGCCTTACACTGCTTGCTGATGGAGAGAAAAGAAAGTGACTTGGGTCTGGGCTGGGGCAGAAGAATACATTCAGAAGGATCAAGCTTAGCATCTTCAGGGTGGAGACCACAGCCCCAGGACTATCAGCTGCCAGGCTCACACAGACCCTCGCACCAAAGGGTGGGCGGAGAGAGGCTTTGAGTGTGTGTTGGAAACGCCTCTGGTCAGAGGCACAGTGACTGCCCGTCCTCAGCTGTGCAGAGGAGCCCAGCTGAGGGGCCCCTTCACCCGGGGAGAAGCTGCGTCCACATGAAGGACAGAGGCTGTGACATGGCCCATCAAAGGCCCCCCAACAAAGGGGTCTCCCGACCCTGCACCAGAGCACCAGAGATGATGCAACAAATCCCCAGTGTTGCAAGGGACAGTGTCAAACTGGGCCCCTGAAGGGGAGACGTGTGGGCATTCCCACCTGCCCAAAGTGTGTATTAATCCATGGGATTCTGTACTCTTCGGCGTGTGGCAGCGTGTGGTGGCAGGGGACCCTCAGCACAAGACCAGATGGAGGGGAGCAACAAGATGTCATTGGGACCCTTGGATGGATGATGTGCTTCCACCTAACCCCTGTCACCTCTCTTTCTGTCTCCCCTCACTCCCCCTTCCCCCCCCCCACTTCTCTCTCTATTTCTCTCTTTCTTTCTTTTCTCTTTCTTTCTCTTTGCCTCTTTTACTATTAAATAAAACATAATCAATTTTTTGGCACCAACACCTAACCTCGTTTCGTTTTAATCACATTTTTTGAGTATAATTTGAACCGTCAAAGTTCTTTCTGTTTTATGGACAGACACTTAATTTTCTTTGCTGTTCGGGGTTTAAACCAGATTGCAAGGTCTTGTCCCTGGGAGAAGAGGCTGATCCCCACCTGGCTGCACTCTCCTTTCAGAGAGTTGTAGAGAGCAATGAGGTCTCCCCTGAGCTTCCTTTTCTCCAGGCTGAGCCCCCCAGCTCCCTCAGCTGCTCCTCACAGGACTTGTGCTCCAGACCCTTCGCCAGCTCCATTGCCCTTCTCTGGACACTCTCCATCACCTCAATGCCTGCCTTGTCAGGAGAGGCCCAAACTGAACACAGGATTCAAGGTGCAGCCTCACCAGTGTGGAGTACGGGGGAATTATAACTTCCTTAGTCTTGCTGGCCTCACAAGTTGGGCTGGGTTTGACTGATGCAGAATTAATTGTCTGCATAGTGGCAGGTATGGGGTTGTATTTTGGATTTTGATGAACAAAGGGTTGATAATTTAGTGGTGTTTTTGTTATTGCTGAGCAGGGCTTAAACAAAGCCAAGGCCTTTTTTGCTTTTCTTACAGCCACAGTGGCCAGGAGGCTGGGGGTGCCTGGGAGGGTGGGAGGAAACACCGCCAGGACAGGTGACCCCAACTGACCAAAGGGATATTCCAGACGATGTGACGTCATGCTCAGTATATAAAGTGGGGGGAAGAAGCAGGAAGGGAGACATTTGGGGTTTGTCTTCCCAAGTCATTGTTATGTGTGATGGGGCCCTGCTCTCCCAGATATGGCTGAACACCTGCCTGCCGCGGGAAGCACTGAACGAATTCCTTGTTTTGCTTTTCTCAGTTTTTGCTTTCTCTGGGTCTTTATTTCAAACCACGAGTTTTCCAGCTTTTACCCTTTTGATTTGCTGCCCTATTGCACTGGTGCGACAGTGAGTGAGCAGCTGTGTGGGCCTTGTTGGCTGGGGTAAAACCACAACATAAATCATGAAGCCACTGGCCTTTTTGGCTACCTGAACACCATGTAGGCCACCTGGGCAATCATATGCTGTAGCTGATTTGGAGTGATGCACGGGTAGGTTGCTCAGCAAACTGAATATATAATGGATATGTTCTTCCTGCTTTTCCCTCATCTGAGCACTCAGCTTTTCTGTTGCTTATCTGTCTCTTTTAACAAAACATGGAATCTGATATCCCTGGGACTTTTGCTCTCATCAGGATCCATTGCAATTAGTTGGCAGAAGAGAGGGGATCTCAATGATAGGCAGGAAAAGCATGAGCTGCAAGTCTAATTTTCTTAGCAAACCAAGATGTACAAATCATATCCAGTTAAAGTAATCAAAACATCCTCCAGTTCACTGTCTCTTTCTGAGAAAAGTAAGGCATTTTATATTCTAAGTCATACTTGGTTTTAGATTTTGTAGTGGGTCTTAAACAGCTGTTTAAAATGCGGCACAAAATGCAACTTGACTTACACTTTGTTATTGCAAACAAATGCTAAGCAGAAACCATCTGTATCTTCTACTGTTAATGTCTACATGGTGGTGCAGTTGGCCAGCTCTTATAAACACATTGTAGACACGAGACACAATTTCAAGACTCGTTAAGTGTCTTTTTCGTGTCATCATTTTGTACCATTGAAATTAAACTTCAAAATGTGGGTCATTGTTCTGAAGATTTGGAGTCAAAACACTTCAGGAATGTTGAAGATTGTGCATAATTTTTAAAATTTTCTCAAAAACCTTGTTTTCAGTTAATCTTCAAGTCTCATGGGTCAAACAATTTCTGCTAACTTACATATGCTGTAGTCAGTCATATACTGAAATAAATAGCATTTCATGAAGCACAGACCAGTGCAATATTGTCCCTTGGCTTTTATTCTTTATGCTGCTTTCTCCATAGCTATAGTTATAATGGCAGCTGGCTGGAAGGAGAGGTGCACAAATACTTCTGCCACCAGAAAAGCATCCTTCTGACAGACAGCTGCAGCTTCTGCAGTCCTTGTGGTTTTGGCAGGGTACAGGCATTCCTGTAAATCTCCTGGGAGCTAAACCTAAGTAAGGTTGCAGAACTGAGGCAGGGCTTTTATCACGCACATTTCACTTTTACTTACAGTTTTTAGGACATGTAAGTCTCTCTCCTTTGAATAATCCATAAAGTCTTCAAATAGGCAATGTGACCTAATCTGTGCATGATCTCATGCTTTGTCAGATGTAAAATGCTATCCAGAGTGAATGAAATGAGATGATTTGAAGTTTTGAAAACATGTCTCTGGAATGTATGAACATATTTGTTTCATCTTCCACATGTAGCCCAAATAAAAAGCCCATTATGATGTACTCCACATAGTATATACAGTTCATTATGTTCAGCAACATGTCTCTCTCCTCATGTATTAAAGCAGAGTATTCTCTTTCATCTCTGTTCCTGATAAAGACCTGCCACCTTTTACTGCTTAATAATTGAAGGCAGCCTACTACAGAAGCTTAGTGTTGGATGACTGCCTGCACCAATAATACGAAAATTGAGTTAGTATTTTTGATGGCTTTAGTGTTATTAAAACTGAAGACTGGATGTCGTGACTCCAGGAATCTTTTAACTTTGCCAGTGACTTTCAAAAAGAAACCCTGACCTTGCTAAGGTTAATGGTGACTACTGCATCACTATAATCTCTACTTCAGTCATCAAATCTGTCTGTTCTTCACTGTTTCTCAGAGGAATCATGAGTTAAGGTTGCTATTATTATCCATTTTCTATATACTAGAATTACATTAATTGATCGGTAGGACTCAGAAACAATATTAATTTCTTTCTCGGAATTATAGAACACCTAGGTGTTGACATATATAGGTGAAACTTCTTCTGGAGTTCCAGGAAAGCTGGCACACTTTTTACATATATGTAAATTTATTTGTATCTATTTGAAATTCAGATAGGCGTTGCTCTTAATCTTTCGTTATGACTTTCAAAACAAGGCAATTCTCTGAAATATGTATTTTGCATAAATGGATTTCCTAAACAAATGGATCTGGTTTGAACACAGACTTCTAAGTCACCTCTATGGTGATTTTATACATTTTGACAACTTTGGGGTTTTTTTGTGTTAGTTTTCTTGGCAACATGAAAACTAATTCAGTAGTGAATCTTTCTCAAGAGCAGCAAATTCCCCAAAGCTTGCTTTTTGCTCATTTTGACCAAAATTGTAGCAAAATTAGTGTTAAAAGAACTCCTGATGTTAGCTTTGTAGCTACAGGCTCCTGCATTGTTAAAACAAACAAACAAGCAGCATTTCAGTGTGGATTGCATCCATATGTATGGGGAATGTACATGTCACTCATCTTTCCATCTGTTTGCAATGTCATCTCCCATGTCTTTCACAAACAAATGCAGAATGAAGAGGATGTTAAAAAATGCTGATCAAATCAAGGACCACTCTGCAGACAGGGTTAGCACAGCAAGGTTTCACTTACGGGTTTGTCCTTTCATTTTATCAGGAGAAACTGGACTGAACTATGACTAATGGAGTATATAGTCACAAACAGAAAAATTCCAGCATGAAGTTGTGAGGCTATGACAAAAGGGAACTAAAAAGAAATTGGAAGACTCTAATTAAAAAATGGATAGCTAGAAATATTGAATCCTTGGAGCCTCCAAATCTTACTGTCAATAAAATATAATATTTTTCACTTTACCCTTTCTATATACTCCACATTTCTGTACTTAACAAATCTGAAAAAGTCACCTATTTCTGGAGCATCAAATATAATTTTTAAATTTTCCTTATAAGATGAATATCCAATAAAAACATTAAGGCCAGGCAGCATGCAAGTGTCAGAAGACTGTGTCTCTAGAGTGACAACTGAGCACAAAAGTGAACATGATAATAACTTTGACTTATTCAACTCTTAAACATAACTTAGGGTGCAATTGCATTCAGATGAGGCAATGTCTAACCTTGGCATACAGAAGCGCTGCTATGGGCCAAAGTTTTGCCCTCTTGCAGTTTGTGTGCCATTATTATGATAAGCTTTCTATTGTGGTTAACTCAAGCACATGCAGTTTGCCATTCAAAACAGAACCAACAGAGCTTTCAATAAATGGAATAATGTATATCCTGAATGTCAGATACAACACCAACCATTAGAAAAATCACCATACATGCAAAAATCATTGAATATACATGCCCCAGGCCTTCTTACAGATACCCTTCTTTCAGTAATTTATCTATTAAAAATAGAGCTCACCAAACTCACATTCTGCCTTCAGATAACTGTGTTTGGCTAAAATAAACTGTTTAACTGTTGGCTTTGTAATGTATCAAACACCCATGTACGTCATACATGTGCAAACTATTTAAATAAATTAGCAACATGCCAGTTCGATATTATAGATTATAGATTTCAGATTATAGATTATAGATTCTACTTTCTTAGTGTTGGCCTCAAACCGTCTTTTTTTTCAGAGGCAGGTTTGATGTAATTAAATCATGGGAAGAACTGCATTCATTTGCAAAACTGAACAGTTACAGTTTCTGATCCTGCTTAACACATTGTTCAAAAATAGAAGATATTAAGTCCAGCTAGGAATTTAAATACATTTTCGTTTTCAAAAATACCAATTTTGCACAAATATGCTTTGAAATAATATCTCATGGGTAAGCTTGTTTTGAGAGAAGATTAATTGGAGAATTACATAATGTTGTTAGTAAGCAATTAAAATTCAACAGAGCCTTAAAATTTACACCTTAGGGAAAGCTGGTCAAATTTACACATCTTTCAAAAATAAAAGTACAAACTGCTTCCAAAGTGCTATTACATGCCATGCATATTTAAGACTTTTCTGCTAAATGATCCATTTAGCATTGCTTTAATGTATTTGGGAATACTCTTTTAGTTTGGTGACTTTGGAACCATGAAAAAATTATTTGTCCTCGACAACCAAACAGGTTTTTTTATACCCAATCCATTCCTTGGATGACAGTTTTGCTTTCTTCACACATATTAATGGCTCACTTTTTAAGGAGCCAGTATTGACGGGGAGAATTTTAGGTTGGTATGATAGCAGGTGTTGGATTAGTGAAAAGTTAAAAAACTTCCCCATCTTCCACACCTTTAGAGACTGTGGAGAAGGTAGAAAGAAAACTAATAGAATGCAAGAGAAAGCTGGTGGATACTTGAGCCACACATGGGGAAATTTAAGCTGGACAGAGAACAGGGAAGGGGAGGAAAGCTAAACTGAGGCTACGCCATGGGAAGGGTGATAACATCAGTTTTAAGTGAGATTGAGGATCATGTCAGACTTAATGCTCAAGAAGTGGTATTGAAAAATGACACCTGCTCTGATTTGTTCCAGGAAAGTCACAGTCTTCAAGTTTGTAGCTCAAGAAGTTCCTAAATTGTCTTACAGATAGCTTAAGTGTTTAGACCAATAGGAGTTTCTGCCGTGAGTTTCAGAGTTTAACCTCAGACAGCACCTAAGCCCCACACAGCTGCTCACACACCCTCCCCCAGTGGGATGGAGGAGAGAGTTGGGAGGGTAAGAGCAAGGAAACTCATGGGTTAAATTAAAGGTTGTTTTATAGTGGTGGAGCAAAAGTTGCATGTGCAAGCAAAGGAAAACAAAGAATTCATTCCTGCTTCCCATGGGCAGGCAGGTGTTCAGCCATCCCCAGGAAAGCAGGGTTCCATCATGTGTAATGGTGACTTGGGAAGACAAACCCCATCGCTCCGAACGTCCCCCCACCACCTTCCTCCTCCAGCTTTGTACACTGAGCATGGTGTCACATGGTGTGAGATGTCTCTTGGGTCAGCTGGGGTCAGCTGTCCCCTCCAACTGTCCCCTTTTTCTGCACCCCCAGCCTCCTTGCTGGTGGGGCAGCATGGGAAGCAGGAAAGGCTTTGGCTATAAGCACCGCTCAGCAATAGCTAAAACATCCGTGTGTTATCAGCACTGTTTCAGCTCACATGCAAAGCACAGCCACGTACTAGCTATTGGGAAGAAAATTAACTCTGTCCCAGCCAAAACCAGCATGGACAGCTTCTGAGACCACACAGAGCCCTGCCCATCATCCCTGCAGCCCAGGAATTTCCATGACCTGAGCCTTTTCACACATGAGCTGCAGTGAAGGGTCTGTGAGCCCAAGAGAGCCAGGGCTGGTTGTTGGTCACCAGGCCTCCGGAGGAAGAGGTCTCCCTTTCAGGTCTTAAAACCTCCTGGGTGCAGGATTCACTCCTGTTTTGCAGTATTGCTTCTACCCCAGTCTTATTTAAAGCTGATGCTATCACCCTTTTTTTATGGCAAAGTCTTGGCTTAATCTCCACTTTCTTGTCAGTCACCCTGCTTGTTTTAGCTTCCCTCCTTTTGCTGCTCCAATTGCATTATCGATTGGGCTGCCTCCAGGAGGAGCTTTTGTTTGACACAGTTGGCAGTGAGACAAGCCGAGCACTTAGAACTCATTAGGTGGGTGGGATTAGATTCTAAAGCTAAAATCTGACACTGCAGCAAAGTGATAAAACTCCTCTGATGCTATTCACAACCTTGTCTGAAAAGTGAAGGCAGTTACTGCATGTGCAGTTTATGATTTGCTGTTTTAAATGATCTCGGTTGAGATGTGGATTTCCTCTGAAATTATACAAAATTTGTAATAGGTGGTCTAGGCTGGGTTTTCATTGTTTACCTTTCTAGAAAACTGGTTATGCCATGACAAAGCTTTGCAATGCCATTATTTTAACTTGAAACTGGAAGCAAAATCTAGGTTTGCAATTGGAGCGAAAAATAAGTGTATTTTAAAGTTACATAAAAGTGCTGCCATCACTGAAAAATCAAGCTGAAGGTATTTCATTATAGGAGAAAAAACAGTCTTTTTCCTAAACCAAGAAGAACAATACCTCGTTTCTCACAGCAGAGTGAAGATAAGGCCATGTTTGTGTGATACAAGACAACACCGTGTTCCAGATCCCTCTGCCAGCTTCAAGTTGTTTGGTACGGCTGAAGGGCAGAGCACATTCCCGTGCAGAGGTATTTGTCTGAGTTACAGAAACTGTGGGATCCTCATTCCATGGCAAAAACATCTCCTTAAGACAAGGTGCAATGTGACACTGATACATTTGTAATGCTTTTAGTTTTTTGACTGACCTGTCCACCACTCCACTGCTTGGTGCAGACATACCTGGAATTAATGAATACTTGTGAAAAATGGAGCTATGACTATAGCATGCAAAGGCCATGAGGAAATGAAACATCCTATGTGCACGTTTGGCTTTAAACACCACATAGTAAATAAAGTCACAGTGCTGAGTGTCCTGACAGTTATCAGGAATATGGGTTTATGGTGTAATAGCTATTATCAGCACTAAATAACATTGTGGAAAAAACAGTGCGTGATCAAAGACATTATTCATCAATTAACAATTAGTTAACAATCTTCAGTCTTATATTTTCTCTGTGCTGGGTTTTGTGTACCACTTGAACTTTCTCAACTTAGTTTTGTGAAATAAAATGCAAAGATTGGTACCTAATGCCTATTTCTCTAAAGGAGACAGGACCTACGAGAAATATTCCACTTGGCAGTCTGAGCAAGAGTACTCCAGAAGAAAGATGACTGAATTATGAAGAAACAACCTGAAGAGTCAAAGCCAAGACTGCAGAGTCTCTGTAAAACTTCCTGGCTGTTACAGCTCCAAAGGGAACCACAAACAAAAAAAGAGTGGAGGCCTCTCAGCTTCAGATGTAAGAAAACAAAGTTTAAGCACTCACTGATCAGTGAATACTGCCCTGTGCAAAACATCATTCTTTAATTAAAACTCTTCCTGTCTGCCAAGGGAGAGGACACTGTGTGGTTGGCTGGCAGCTAACTTTAACAAATATATTGTAGGATTCTTTATATACAATATTTTCTTAAAGAACCGGAAGGTTGTGGTTGAAAGGAATGAATGTTTCTGCCCTTTGCACCCTTGAACAGAGGGAAACTAATTGTCTATGGGGGAACAGCCAACTCAGTTTTCCCATGGCCATTCAAGCTGCTGTACATCTGCACAGAATTAAAAGTTATAATTTCCAGCTAAATATGTATACATATGTAAACTATGTATTTATTAATTGTGGTTATGTTTAAAGGCCATGATTAAAGATCAAAATCTTCTTGCCTAAAGGACTTCACATGAAAATGAAAGGATAGTTTTTGTCCCCAGACAGGCCAAAGGAAATCCAGTTGAAATTTTTCCCCATTATGAACTACGATTAAGCAACGCCTTGAAAAAAAATGCAATGAAAACATTCTCCATCATTTTCAATTGCAGTTTTCCAATTAAATCAGAGCATAACCTCTTTGACAATTAGCACGCAGTGGTGTCTGTCCCTAGTGGTAAATAAATAGCAGTTTGACTTTGGTAGGATGAAAGCTTTTACTTTTTAAGGGTTGATGCATGCACGTGTTTGGAACTAGGGTGATATCAGATATGTCCAACTGGAATATACATCCCACTCACTGATGGAATCTAGTGTGGGGTGTTTTCTGTGGGCGAAGTTCAACAGAAAGGAAATGGAAAAGGGGCCAATATTGTAAGGGATTTTGAGCTGCACAGAAAGTACTCCATATGTTAGCAACTGAAATCACCAGGCAGAGTGCTGAATGACACAGGGTGGCAGCACAGATCAACAATACTGCCTTCTGCCCATAGAAAGCATCATAAATCCCCATGTCCTTGCAGAAATTTGTGATTTTTATTGGGGCTATTTTGTTCATGGCTTATTGTCACTGTGTGATAGTTTTCCTTAAAGATTGTTCACCTCAAGTTGGATTGAAGTCAAGGTAATTATTCTGGCTTGGTCTAGTGCTAAATGAAGTCATTACTGGGTAAAGAAACAAGTTCCTAGGGTGGATAAATTAGACATTCCAGGTGAAATCCTGGAACACAGTTGAAATCAAATGAGTGGGTTTTTATGGACCTTCATGGGACCTGGTTTTCAATGCTAGACTAGGATTTTCAGCAGATCAAAGGAAGGGGCAGTAAGATTCACGTGTTTAAGTCATTTAAGTCACTTAGGTTTGAGGACAGTGTTGCAGAGGAGGGATCTAACTTGGTTGAAAATTCTAATCCCAAATCCACATTCAGTCACTTGCCTCACTGACCTGGTTCCTAGGAGTTTTGCTTGTTTCCACTTCCTGTTGTCTGAATGCAAATATGTTGAGGAAGTGTGTAATGTTGCCTTTAGGCAGCACTGTTGCTGGAATTTCTGTACTTTAAAGGGGTTCAGTTTGCAAATTTAATATATTGTTTTAATCTTCATGTATCCCTTTTGTGTAATGATATCCAAAAGGTAAAATTAACCTATAAACTTCCAGCAGAAGTAAACTCAAGGTCCATTTCTCCATATCTAGTATGCAGAAATTTGGGTTAATTTTTGTACTCATATCAGCTGCCTTGTCCATCTGGGTTTCCAGCCCACAAAGACATATGCAGCTTCTTAACTTTAAGCATACTAGTTTCTCCGTTGCAGTCACATGAAATTACTCCCATGTTTTAAGTGCATGTTAGCAGAATCAAGGACCTTAAGTAGTACACTGTGGGGCAGTGCTCATTCTCTAAATTCTGTGACTCAGTGGGAAGTAATAAATGAATAATGCCCTTGCATTTTCCAGTCACAATGTCAGCATTGCTTTAATTTAATCCATTGTATTTATTTTCTTAGGAACAAAAGTCTCATTTATTAATAGTTTTGAAAAAGAAAAAAAAAGGTCTTTTCTTCTATTTGCTTAGCCATTTATTATTCTTTAATGTGCTTTCAGCTCTTGTTCATCCCAAAAAACACTATAGTAACTGGAGATACAATGAAATTATGACATGTCAAGAGAAAAGAGATTGAAATCTGAACAAATGAGAGAAGAAAAGATTTTTAGCCACTGTTCATAACTCTTTTAATTCATTTTGAGTGATATCTGCTGACCAGCTCTGTCTACTAAACACTATATGAGAAAATGGGTTTTACTTTTTTTGTGTCGCTAACACTGAAAATAGGTGCTTTTTTTCACATTTTATTTCATGTCTTTTGAATTAAAAACCAAAACACTTCACCCGTCCTTTAAATGCTGCAGTGAAGATAAAGGTCAAGTGCTTTATCTTCATATAAAGATGATTACAATAATCTCCTTACGCATTCCCTTCAAAAAGCTGACTTTTCAGTGCCCTCCATATCTTTCTTGCAGTCCTTCTTTGCTTCTGGACATCCTTGTTTCATTCCCATTTACTGGATATGAATATAAGAACACTGCTTTGGTCCAAATGACTGCACATTGCACCCACTATCATTAGATACAGGGAAGATAATAAACGAAAAAGAAGTTATCTGTAAGTGGGAAGAATTCTGCAACGAGTTGAGGCAATCTGTGTCAATGTCAAAAGGAGGAAGGACATTTTCATGGCATATATTATGCAGCTCTAAACACTTCCTTGAATATACATTCTGAGCACATAGTCCCTCTGATAGAGGTTGTAAGGGGATTTTTAACTTTTATTCCTCAGGGCTTCATCCTGCAATGTGGTGTTGAAAGGCTGCAACTCCTTCTGAAATCATGAAAGTGGTGGCAAAACATTAGCTGATTTAAATTCTTGTAGATCCATTGAAGTCTTTCTCCTTGGTTCAGTAACAGTTTACCCCTGCAAAAATCATAGTCCTTAGAAGAAGGAATTTAACAGTTCCAGAAGCTGTTCGTTTGTTACAAGATCAGATCAGCAGGTATCAGCAGCACCATGAAACATATTCCCAAGGGACAGCTGGGATTTCATACATCTAGGGTATCTGTCAGAATTCTGGTGCTAAGAAAGTAAGCACGATTCAAAGAGGCAGAAAAACCTGAGCAGTTACTACTTTGTTACTAGTATTAAGGTGGCATCTGATATTTGAAGGTCTAATCCTGTCATAATCTAATAGACTCAGAGTAGACAGTAAATGAATTTTTAAAATAGCCAAAATGGCTAGGGATAATTACAACCAAATTGTCCTCAGTATTTTTTAAAGAATCATTAAGATAGTAAAGATCATTAAAAAATTGCCCAAAATAGCCCCAGCTATGTTATCTCACCTTCGAGTAAAAGTACCCAAGATTATTCCATCAGCACATCAGAGCACTGAGAATTTCTATGGAGATGTGAGGTGTAATGGATAATCTGACAAATGTAACTATTATGGTTTGAGCACATCACCAAAATAGCTCCCTGCCTTCTGGAAAGTAACAGTATGTTTTAGAATAGCTCAGACTCAATTCATATTGATCCACATAAAGAATAATGACCAACCACACTGTTTCAGTAGAATTAATCCAATCTCTTTCCCTACTTCTCTTGTTGAGGCCTCAAGAGAGAATTATTGATTTCTTATACTGTTATGCTCATTCACTTACTATGTGGCAATGACCTACTTTCTGTTTAACACAGTAATGCAGAACTCTGACTGCACGAACATACAGCATTAGGCTTATGCATATAGAGTTGTGATTGTCAGAGATAAAATCTGACATCCAATAAGTCTTTGATCTTGAAAGGAAATGGTGCTTATTTGCATCTAAGTGCTTGCAAGCAGTTGCAGGTAATCCAAATGGAGAATCAAAGCCAGAGAAGCTTTTTGTGAGTAATTCACATTTTAAAATTCTAGGCAAAAAAGCGGCTTGTTTTTGATTTGTTCAGAGAAGCATTGGTACTAACTTTGTTGAAGTTTATAAAAGCAGCTTCTTTCCAAGTCCCCGTGACCTTGCCTTTGGCCATTGCAAAATAAATGCTAATTAATGGAGCATAAAGTGGTATTTATTTGTTCCTTGTGAGTCTCTTACTTGAAAAGGATGCAACCTGGAGGGGATGTTGATATTGATTATTATAAAAAGAAAATAGTATGTTTCCTCAAATGTTACAATCTTGCACATGTACTGGAGAGAATGGAAAGCCCGGTAATGAGTAACAGAAAGATTTGGCTCAAAGGCTTGTGAAGTGCACATCAGCTTACCTCAGGATTGCAGGCAGTAAGCAGTGTGAGTGACACATGGCTTTATGGCAGGACTGCTTTGGTACTGGGCAAAGCTGTAATAATCCTGCATGTTTTGTGCCAAGAAAAAAATTGATTTGCTTGAAATACGGAAAATTGGATGAGCCCACTGTCAATGAGTGATGTCCTTCACGTGAGGGCAGAAGGAAGACTCCAAAAATCTAAAAACAATTGAGAGATTTGAAAATTGGAAGTAGAGCAAAAGTTCCCCTGCAAAAATTGTCTGCAAATGGAATTTTCATTGGTGATTTTTGTTTTGTCTTGTTTTGTTGGTGTTTTTTAATCGTTTTTTACAGAAAGGCCATTTTAAAATAAAACTAACATTTTGCTCGGAAGTGCTGGGCAATACTTAGTGACACGAATAAGACTTTCGGTTTTCATCTAACTTAGATTCCTCAAAATGAATGCAGGCTGTGGTACATACAAGTTTTGATTGAATTCATATTGTAAGGCGGATATTAATATTTTTCTTTTCAGTCAGCATTCCTTCAGTGTCTTCGTAAGATCCCTGGTGAAGCTGGGCGTTGTTCACTGTAGATAAAGTTATCAGGCAAGCTCTAAGTGAGTAATTAGGGCTTATCTGCATGAGAACCTTTAGCCAAAGACAGAGTTTAGCTCCTTGTCCTGATGTGCATGTCCTAGTTTTCTACTGTTAAAAGCTTATGAATCATGGCTACATGGGTATTTATATATATATGTATGTGTGTTTTATCAGAAGTTTCTTTATTTTCTACTGCATTTGTTTGAGAAAAGTTACATTTTCATCTACACAAAATTAAAGGAATGATGAAAAATTACAAAAAAAGCTTTGGTGTTTTATATGGTCTAGTGATAAGCTTAAAATATCAACAAAAATTTACATTTTTTCAATTTCTGGAATCTTTTAAAAATTAATTTTATTTCCTTTAAATTGCTCTCTTTCTTGTATTTAACAAAAATGAAGTTTTCTCTTGAAAATGAAAAAAACTATAATAAATGAAAAACAATACTGCTATAGGACATTTTCAGTGACAGATCCTTAGATTTACTATTAATGTGCATATATGACAACATATTTTTGGAAGTTCAGAGCTATGCCTCTGTAGCTGCTAGTTACCCTGTGTTGCTTGACAACCAAGTCTTTTACAGTGCTTCAAAGAACAAAATCACTAGCCATTTTTCACATGCCAAGTTTCAAATACAAATTTATCTGTTTTTTTAGTGATCTTTCTGGGGGCAAAAGTGCTCATGTCACTTTTTTTCACAGTTCAGAAGCAGCATGGCTTTTCACCTTCTCATAATTCAAAATACCTTAACAACTTTGCTCATGCTGTAAAAGTTAATTAGCAGCTATTATAACATTCCTTTTACTTTCTGACAAGACATATAGGTGTGTGTATATATAAATAGATAATTATAGTTTTACATCCTTTCATTCAGTGTGTTGCATCATCTGAACCTGCGTGGTAAATGAGAATTATTGTCTCTGTGTTTTCTAGTGGTATTAATGTTCAAAGTCACAGCAAAGTGTCCTTCATATAAAGAAGTTTAATCCTACAGTAATTAGGTTCTTCTTTCATCTTGTCTCACAAGATGGAAAAGGGGAAAAAAATCCAAACCACTAAAAACATGCAGTCATTGAATAAGTCTTTCCATTATGACTGTAAGCGAACAGATAGACCGCAAACTTTCTGAAACAGTCAGAAGAAATCCTTTCATGTGGTCTGGATCTCAGAAACCCTGTTTGCAAATGTCATGTATGAAATGGATTACGTTGGAAGTGAGGCTACCCCACTGCAGCAGCTTTGTTCACTGATGCTTTCTAGGTTGATTGAAAACAATCAGCTGGAAAGACCTGTGTACTCAGGGAAAGGACACAAGTGGCCCTTGCTAAGATATGTAATTTCCCTCTTATTATGCTAATTAAAGAAAATTGCCTTCAATAGTACAAAATGATATATCTATATTGGTTCAATTTAACTAATGTTCCATAGCTGCATAGGCAGTCCACAAAAGCAAGTAAAAAAGTATTCAGTGTTCAAGCAACTCTCCAAAAGGAGGGCTGAGGTTTAGTTTCCACACTACAGATCCTGCTTTATGCTGTTCAAGGGATTTTCTACACTGTTTTTCTGATTTTATAATATAGCAATTGCTGACTCTCCTGATAAATCTGATTCCATGAAGACAGTATTACAAAGTGAAAAACGCTGTCTCCTTTGACAAAGTCTATATTTTTTGTTAGAATTATGTAATTTCATTTCCCAAGAACAAGAACAAATAAAATAAAAATCTCTTTTAGATTTTTACCAAGCTACTGAAGATTCAATGGGCATGTTTTAAGTTAACATTAATAAAACTTCCATCTAAGCTGCTTTAACTCTGATTTAAAGTGAGTGAAACAAGTTATGCAGCAACTACATTCTGCAAGGTGAAAAATATAATGTCTGCTGTCAGAACCATAGTTTTGTATTCTCTGATTAATTTCCAAACTATCCTTATATCTTTGGGATACACTTTAATGTAATTTCCATTTGTTTTAGGAGACTAGAAAGCAGAGCAAAATATATGGTTATTGAAGTGTTCTAATTTACTTTGAAAAAAAAATCATTGTATAAATAAAATGTAATTCGATTGACTGCAATAATCACAGTTTATGTTCCAGCAGCAACCATGAGAAATCAACCTTTTCCAGATGCTACTGTAAAATACTATCCTTTTTCTCTGAATGTGGGGGATCATGAACTTACATAAAAAAGGGTGCAGCACTTTAAGTTTGTTGTAGCTCTATGGTGACTTGGTAACTACTGGGGTGCAATTTGACTGTCTATGGGTGTGTTAAGTACAGGTGTTAGGTTTGGCAACCATAAAGTTTATACCATTTGTGGGAGGATCCATTTCTGTGTTTTCCTAGCACTATGGGCAGGAGCCTTAAAATACATCCACCACCAGCAAATGAGCTACAGTGATAAAGTAATGACACTGTCATTGGTAACAGTCCCAGAGAAAGTGCCAAGAAAAGTTGAAGTTGGGCTTTAAACCTGCGAACTTAAGCCCATGTGGGAAGTGGAAGGACTCCCAGCAATTCCAGCTTGGGAGCACACCCTGTCACCTACAGCAGCAGAAGGATCTTGCACACTCTTCAACTCCTGGAAAAAGATTCAGTTTCGAAATGTCTCAAATCTTAAAACTTCTGCTTGGATTGCCAACAAGTAACCCAGTAAGTGCCAGTGACAAAGTGGTTTCCTGCTCAAAGAATGAGGTGCAAGGTGTCAATAAATTTCATAACCAGCCCCTGAGAGTTTACACTTTGAGTGGGTTTTAATAGGTACTCAAAGTTGAAAGATTCTGTCCAGTTGCTGGTTTCTGAAATCATTAAAACTCCCACCTGTGGTCAAAACTTACAATCTTCAGCTCATATTTTAAGTTAAATGAATATTTGGAAACCTCATTTAAAGCAAAGTGACAGCAGGATGAATGAATTAATTTATTTTGTAGCATTGGCAGAAAAAAAGGAAATGGACAAAGTAAAATATTTCAGCTTTGCTGGCTAGAGATTCGTAAAGGAAGACCAGCAGTATGGCTTTTAAATAGTGCATGTAAACTGTACCTTGTGTTCCAGTCAGACCATCTAGTTTTTCAAGTAACTAGGGATTTATTTTTAAGGTCTCCTATTTCTCAGAAGTAGCTAAAATTTGTACTTTGTTTTCTTTTTATGCTCTCATTGGAGTTTTATCTGTCTGCATTTTTTGTGGATTGTTTTTTTTATTTGTGTTTTGTTAGTTTTTTGGATTTTTTTTTGTTTGGTTTGGGTTTTTTGTGACCATACTATCTAAGTACCTCACAAGATTTGTTTTTTACACTTATAGCATTCCTGTTAGGATTTTTTGAGTAATTTTCTAAATAAATTATCATAATACAAAATGGAAATTCTCCAAGGTCCCCCTTTGGAGAACTATAAATTCGGAAAAGATTATATCACCTGCCACTTCCTGCCTACGTCTTTCCTATGCCAAATCATTTATATATTGTGATTTTTTTATTTTCTGCACAAATGGCAGCCACTGAACTGCTGTGTAGCTCTCTCGAAGAGCAAGCTAAGTACTGGGGACAGGTGGAATGTTCACAGCTGTACAAAACCTCAGAAGGGAGTGTTTTTGGATGTGTGTTTGTCTGGGGCAAGTCTTGGTCTCTGCACATGGTCACCACTGTAAGGCACAAACAGGCCTGGGGATCAGAACCACGCCATGAATGTGCAGCATTCCCTACTACAAATTGGAGGGAATCTGATAGGAAAAAAAAAGAGATATAGCATAGTAATACCATTTATCCATAATCTGTTCAGTTGATTCTACTCATATTGTAAATTTTGCCAAAAATGAAACTGCTCTGATTAGAGAGAAAAAAAAAAGTGTGTAAGGAAACTAAAAGCAAGGCATCAAAGATTTGCAAGAGGTCTTTTTGTGCTGACAGGTCTAAATGATCTTGGAGGGACTTCTAGGTAAAATTGTGCAAACTTACGGCTGTTTCCCTTGGAAGAGATCTACCTAATCTCTTACCAAATCTATTTTTTAAGATTTCTTGTGTTACCTTTCTTGAATTTCATTTGGTGTAAAAACTAGTTCTAGTAATGCCATGAAGACAAAGAGATATCAAGAGAGACAAACCTGAGCTCTTTAGTGAGATGATAGAAATTTATTATTCACAGCTGCATACACACGATTTTGAGTTCTAACAGCCAGCAATTAGTTTAAACAGTAATACCACCAAGGGAAGCATAACTTAGTTAAAATTTACATTTAAATGAGATCATTTGGAGAAATCAAATGCAGAACAATCTGTTATTTTTATATAACATTTCATAGTAGATTTTTCTTAGCAAGGTATTCCTCACAATATAGTTTTATTACTTGCTGGTTGGAAATTACTGTGATTCATTTGTACGTGTAGCGGAAAAAAAAGTCTCACTTACCATTTGTTCATTAACAACCCGATGCAGAAAATTATCTCTCTTCAGGAAAGCATATTAACCATGTTTAACTTAACTTTAGCTTGGCCATGCTGAAAGCTAAGCACGTACTTAAGTGGTTTTTTGAACATGAATTGAAATTCCAAATGCATTTGCTTGCTCTCTTCAGTCATCTTCTCAACTTACTGTGATAGGAACTGTTTCTGTTATGAAGCTTTTTGAACTTGTCAGCTATTTTGAATGCTTGTAACCAGTTAAAACCAGTGATACATCATCCTTCACTAAAGCTTTGTGGGGACTTTTATGCCAGATAGGAATCTCTTGGGATTTAATTGTGAATTTTGAAATTAGAACAAAATGAAAATTGGATCTTCCATATTCTGGGAAGCCCCTTCATTTCAGTCCTTTTTTTAAAACATGAATTTTTGGCCATTACTATAGTTAAAATTTTCCACAGAATAAAAAGTTTCTAAATACAGATTATTGACATTCCCAAGTGAAACTAAATCCATTTAGTTTTGTTTTGGTGTTAAGTATTAAACTGCAACTTCTAATGAAGGCAGAGTATTTATAGGGTTTCAGGAATATTTTTTTTTTCCAATTTACCTCCATAGCTGGACTTTCTGTCTGGATTTGTAACACAGAATATGTAATTTTTAAGGATTCTGGAGAGTAACTGTTTTTCCTCTGTTACAAAACAAAATTTCCAGCTATTAGCTTAAACAGGATCCAGGCAAGGAGCAGGGGAAAGCTTTTGGGGCATAGCACTCTGGAAAAACACCTTGCAAAGAGATCGACAGAGCAGGACCCTTGACCCCGAGCTCCCTGGGGTGCACTGTCATCCAGCCTGGGGAGATACACAGGATTCTGTACTGAGAACTGATTCCTGGAGTGCCTGTGTCATTCTGTGCCTGAGCTGGCAGGTAGCAGGCCTGCAGGCAGCATGCAAAGGCACCTACAGGAATGTGGCTTGTGGACTTTATCAACAAAAATACCATCAGCCAGGACGGTTTCTCCTGCTAGAAGGAGTGCGAGAGTCTGCCTGTATCCATGAGCCACTGCTCTGCTGAATAAACTGAGTATGACAGAGTAGACCAGAGCCTGTAATGGATGACTTCATTATCCATTCTGCACCTAGAATGAGCAAATGTTTCCTAGAGGACACAGAGTAAGATGGGTTCATGACAGAAAGCATTTATATAAAGACTTGATGGAACAGCTAATAATGAAAAACAGTTACATACACAGAATAAGAAGGTCCAGGACACAAAGGTAGCTGAATTGAATTTATAGTAATAGTGAAGAGCTCTGTGATCTATTAATTATGGAAGAATCTACTCTTTCATTTCTTATTTTTATCACTATTATTTCTTATTTTTCTCCCTTTTTTGTTCCTCTGACTTACTGCAGTGTTTTTTAATACATCAGTGGCTTGGCATTTTCTGACTAAAAGCTAAACTGGGCTCTTTGAGCTTTCCTCTCACCACTAGACAATGCTAATAAAACCTCTCTTGAAAAGCATGAGGTAAACCTATTTTGAGATGGGTAGTTGGATGGGGATCAATAAGGCCTGTGCCAGCAAAAAAGTTTAAAAACATAAAAGCAAATGGTCAAGGCCAAAAATGATGTAACTTAATGAAAACTTGGCCATCCTCAAACCCGAAACCCAGACTCATCACTCATTCCTGATCACTGCTGCAAGCTCCAGTGTAATAAAACAGAGTTTTAAACAGTCTCATTTTGACATGTTTATGCATTTGTGATGCACTCTTGTCTCTATCTGAAAACGACCCTCTGGCAATGTCAGCAGACAGAGAGACCAGGATGGGACAGGCTTGGAGGCACTCATTTCTAATGGTCAGCTGTCTGCCTGGTCAAGAGAGAGCAGGGCACTAGAGGCAGCCAGCTCCCATATCCCTTGTGCTGGCCTTGTGCCTTGGTCTTCTGTGTATCCAGCTGCCACTTACAGAAAACACTAAAATTCATGGTTAAAAATGTCCCTCTGAGGAATTTTAATAGCTGGCAACAAAGCTCTAAGTGGCATAATTTGTTCAATTGAGAAGTTTCTTTTAATTATCAAGTCAGTTTTCACTGCAACATCTTAAATGTGTGATTTCAGTGTTTGTTTTCTTTCATTTGGACAGGTCCTTGTGTAAAACCACAGCTTTTCTCTGTTCACTGTAGGCAGAGTGACAGCTTGTCAGGTTTTATTACAACAGTTGCCAGCAGTTTTGGTTCAGATAGCGGAAACCTGAATTGGAGTAACTTCTCAGGCTTTAGCATTTCCTTTGTGCAGCACAGACATGTTATGCAACCGGGCGGTCAGGCTGGGTGGAGTGGGGTGTGACAAATACTTGGCTACCTGACTTGATCAGCTGATACCAACTGGGCAAACTCATAAGTGTGAAAATGCTGCAAGATGGATGATTCATTCTGGTTTGGGGCAGTAACCTCCTGGCTTTATTGGGCATTGGCTCAGACCCTGAGCTTCCAGCAGACTTTCAGATATCCTTTCTGCTGAGCATCTGGAGAAAGAAGTGGGTGAATTAAATTAGAATTAACTCCTTTCTATGAGGGAATTTTACTGCAGGTTGTTCATGTGAAAGAAAAAATCATCTTCAGTGGCTACATCAGTAATGGCTCTTTAGAGTCAAGCTCTTCCTTTTGTCATATATGCAAGGAAAGGTTCTTTGCTGTGCTGTTGCTGTTGTCAAGCCCCTTGTCAGTGGATCCAAGCAGGACTTGAATTTGCTGTCCCCAAATCTGCAAGCAAGGACACATCTGCCTATCTTCAACTTTTCCCATCCTGAAGTATATTGACAGAATGTGGCTTTGAGAGAAAACTGATCTTTTTAGAAACATGCACTGTTTCCTTGCACACAAACCTGCCTTCCTCACACAAGCAGAAATAGTTGGACTTATAAGAACTGTGGGTAAGGTAGATATAGGCTAGACCTGTAATTTCAAGAATTCATACCCATATAAGTTGATGTGATATAAAGGTATATTTGAAACCTTGCACTTGATTTCATGAGCATAACCATTGTTGTCTGTAAGGAATTAATCAGTCCTCCCATCTTCAGAACTGGACTTGAATTTTTCAGTATTTTAAGAAAAATTAAAACTGACTCACTCTTAGAGTATATCTCATTTTGAAGAACTTTCAAAAATAAAAGTATTCTGTTGTAAATATTTATAAACCAAAATGAAACAAACTGTCATCAGTTGTTTAAGTGGAGAATGAAAATTGTGCAGCTGCTTGACTCTTAAAAACATTTTGCTTTCTGTTCTGTAAAGGAAAGAAAAATTTTCAGGTCTCATTTGGAAATCTTTAGAATTCATATAGTATTCATATAGTATATGACATTATTTTCCTTTCAGCATTCTCACTTCTTAGATACTCTATAATCATGGAGTGTAAGTCAGCATGCATTGCATTAAACCAGCTAAACCCGAGATAATGTGTGTCAAGGAGGTGCCTCTGCAGTACAGAAAGGTATTGGTTTTCCACCATTCTTAGTTTGCAGTTTAAGGAATTGGTCCTATCTCCTCTGCCATTGGGCATGAAAAGATTATATTTGTCTTTTCTCAGCTATAGTTATTGTACTGCAGATGCTGGGTAGACACTGCTGACTAATTCAGCTGTGCTGACTGTGGTGCAGGTGAACAGAGCAGGAGAGAAAAGACTTTTCCTTCTCTGGGAAATCGTGCCCTGACTTCAGCAGATTCCACGAATATTGATGCCCAAGTCAAGGGGGGGATGCCCAATGACTCATAAGTGAGCAGGGACAGCAGAAACCATTGGGCTGTCCCTTGGTTTAGACAAGATAGTGAATAAATGCAAATATGGTCTTCATTGGTCTTCTTTAAGGGAGCTTTCCTCCTGCTGAACTCTCACAGGGTTGTGTGGAAGAACCAGAATCAATGCCAGGCTGTGTACTCACAGTGGTTCCTGAGCTCATTTCTGCTTCAGCAAATATGAACCTGGTGTGCAGACTGACACGGAGTGTGTTGCTGAATGCTGATGGGAACTGAGATTAAATCACATGAGATTGTGTTCCTCACTCCCAGTTTTGCTTCTATCTATTTGAAGTGCAAAATAAACTGGACATGTTCATAAAAAGTTTCAGCAAATGCTTGTTATATCTTGGCTCTCATTTTCTCTATGTGTTGATCAAATAGAGACAGATGGAAGCTGCTGGTGATTTAAGACACTAATGTGGCCAAGGATTGTGCTGTAAACCATGTTATAATCCATGTTTCATATGGAAGCTGAAATTCTAGACTGAATAACAGTTTTACTGTTCAAATACAGTGCTTTCACTGTCATTTATAACATAAAAGGACAACTGCAGAGTAAGAAAATAAATAAATATATGGGGTTACTTGTAGGAAAGCAGAGTATTTATCTATTTGAGCTCCAAAAGGTGTCTCAGGCTGTGATTTAAGAGGGTAATGATTGCAATAAATCAAATGAAGCAGGGGCCTAGATTAAAGATGAGAAAGCTAACATGGCCAAGATAAATGCATTTGAGTAAAGTTACTTATTTGTGATGATTGCAAGACTGGGTTCAGCAGCTGGTGTAAGATCCATCCTTAATTTTCCCACTAACAGAACAGGTTTATAGGCACCGTGTTGCTTGCTGTATAACACCATGAATATTATATTTTAACTAGAATTCTGTCATATTAATGTCAGTTCTATTAAAACAGTCTGGCAAATAAATATCAGTGTCTGGGGCATGTTGAGGTGTATCATGAACTGTCAAATCTTTGTACCCACAATTCTAATTCAAACTTTTCATTGGCCTGTGGCCATAGGACTCATAATACCTGGAGGTAAGTCAAACATGTTCTATGAACATGTGTACATCTATGTATTTAGATCTCTCTATATGAATAAGTGGGTTTATATATTTATCTGCATTTTTGTACATAATAACAACAAGATTAATTTTCCTTATTGAGGCCATTGTTTGAAACAGAATACTTTGTTAATACCATTTTCTGTCTGCTGCATCATTGGAACCTTTTTAAAAAAAAGCAAAACCACAAACACAAACACAAATGGTTATAATTTTATTATTTTGTATGCTTCAGCCATTTTATCTGATTTAAGTATTTTAAAATTATTTCATTTTTAATCTTCATTTATACAATGAATAGAGCAGTGGAGAAACTCATAACAGAGATTGAAAGCACTGGGATAAAAAAGACGAATAAGGGAATGTGATAAAAAAATGCGAAATAATAAAAAGTATAGAAGTAGATCAGGAGCATCTGTTCTCCCTGTCTCATAACACAACAATATGGGGGCTTTTATGAAATTAAAAGGTGACAAATTCAAAACAGATAAAAAGAAATATATTGTTGCACAGAGCTGGTAAATATTAAAACTTCTTGCAAAGAATGCTTTTAAGGCTGAAGACTTAGTAAGATAAAAGGTAGCTGTATGTTTATATAGTTCCCAGGAATATCCCCATCTACAGTAGTGAATGATAATATAAATTCTGAAAGATTTAATAAGCTTCATGCCACAGGTTTGTTACAATCTTTATCTGTCATAGCTCTGGACTCTGTCTGGCAGGCATTATGTTTTTATGTGTTATGTTAACCACCTGCTTCTGGTGATTCCTTGGGAAAGGTCTGCAAGTGAGGCTGATGTTCCTATGAGAAGAAATGGTCTTTTAATATAATACTGATATTTAAGGAGTTTCCTTTATTCCTTAGAGGCTCTTACTCTAAAAATGTAAAGTTTTATAAAGAATTATATAAATAACTCTTTGGCTGAGGCTACAGGCAGGTACAGAGCCTGAGATCCCATTACACCCTCCCAGTGCTTGTTCCTCACCACTGAGGAGCTGGGTTGGTAATGAACTAGAGCTTCCAAGGCCTGAGCCTTCACTCCTTCCTGTTCCCAGGGAGGTGATTATAGTTGATAAAACCTGACTCATGGTCATGAGTCTTGTGGTGCAGCTGAGATCATGGGGACTGTGGGCTGCAGGAGGAGAGATTTACTTAGGCATCTCTGAGGGAGAAAGAGTGAAATGCAGAGCATAAGTTGGGGTAAGACATAGAAATATTCTGAAATACACAGATCATGAATCATGCATTTTCAAGGATATGACCAAATTTAAAAAATCCAGCCTCTGTGAATTAAAATTAAAAAAACCCCAATATTAAAGGAACATGGTTTATAGATTTATAAAATTGTGAGCATTTGAAAGTGGGAGGAAATGGGGGTTTGGATTTGCAAAGAAGTACAGAGGGATTAGTCAGATCCTGTTCGTTTTAATTAACAGGTGAATTATTTCACTCTCTCAAGAGCACTAAAACTGAGATGACATTTTAAATGGACAGTCTATACTATTCCAGCCCTGGCAGTGTTCCCTTTGGGCACTTGACTGACTGCTGTACTTGGGTCTCACATGCTTGGCTCATATGTAGCAAGCACCTTGGATCGGATTCATCTGAGTGGATGTAAGCATATACCTTGGACATGAGCAGTCTGGATACTGACAAGTAGAGGACATAAGGCATAACTCCTCTGAGTCATCTCCTGTACTCACTGGCCTTTTTGACAGACAGTTTTGGCAAGTCCTCATTGTCTTCTAATTCTCCACTAG
Organism: Coloeus monedula; assembly: GCF_965178545.1. Taxonomy (NCBI): domain Eukaryota; kingdom Metazoa; phylum Chordata; class Aves; order Passeriformes; family Corvidae; genus Coloeus; species Coloeus monedula. The sequence continues at coordinate 11,698,044 of NC_138781.1, forward strand.
GAACAAGCACCATTCCAAAACCAGTCATTCATAACTTTTGCTCAGAGCAATGAAACACTTCAAATCATTTTCTTGTCTTATTACTCTGAATTTTCTTTGAGCTTTTGAACAATAAATAGAGATCTTCAGAAGCTCAGGAATTATGTCTAAGTATGCCTCTTCTTCAAAATTTTGTCTCTCCTTCTTTGTCCCTTCCTCTTTACTAAACACTGAACTGCAAACTTCTCTTCCACAATGTTTCTCCTTTCTCCTTTCTCCTTTCTCCTTTCTCCTTTCTTTCTCCTTTCTCCTTTCTCCTTTCTCCCTTCTCCCTTCCCTTCCCTTCCCTTCCCTTCCCTTCCCTTCCCTTCCCTTCCCTTCCCTTCCCTTCCCTTCCCTTCCCTTCCCACACCTTCCCACACCTTCCCACACCTTCCCACACCTTCCCACACCTTCCCACACCTTCCCTTCCCTATTGTGCTTTATAATGGCTTACAACTCAGCTTGTTCCAGTGAATTCCTAAGCAGTTCATATCACCACTTGTTCACCTTAGCCAAGTCTTCAGACTTGAAATATTGGCACATCCTGGTCTTTAAGCACTGCCTTGTCCCAAAGTTTTTATTATAAACAGATGATAATTAAGATTCAGATGATAATTAAGGTTTAATGACCATTCATTATAATCCATGTGCCAGATGCAAATTTACTTACAGTGGAGTGAAGTCAATATAGAGTGAAAGGAAGCAGTGATGGTAAACAAGCATCACATTTATCATGGCATAGTGAAGAATTCCCACTATCAAGTTGTACATAGTGAGGTCTTCAAACACACGGTCGTGGTTCACATTAGTTGTGGATTAATTGTCATTTATTACTCCTTTGTTTGACTACCCTGCAAGCAAATGAGTTCAAGTCTGGCATTATACATAGAATAATTATTATTTAAAATCTTTCATCAGTTCTCTGTGTTCATTATTTTTCTCAACTTTTCTTGATTTTCAAAAGCTGTTTGTGTCTACTAAAGAGGCATAATTCAAACATTCAACTTGAGAACCCAGCAAAAGCCTTCTTCACTTTTAGAGTGATGGTCATCCTACAGAAGGACATATATCTCACAAATAACAAAAGTAGTCTTCAAACTTTTCATTTCTCCCATGTTAATATGTGGAATGCTAAGCATATGTTGAATTCTTGCTGAGCCTCTCAGTTCAGTTTCTGGTATTTAAGTGGAGAACTTCCCTTAATTACTCAAACCAATTAACTCCTTGTTTAATCAATTCTTGGAGATCAAATCTCCAGATAGAATTCCAAGTGTGGAGTTTTGGTGCTCCAATAGATTATGTTCTTTAAGACTGTGGGAAATTCTGTACCAGAGACAATGAAATAAGCCTACTTCAGCGTACATTTTGTGAAGTTTAAATCCAAGAATGATACCCCAAGTTCTAAGAGCATTCATCCTACAAATCAAACAAAACTGCTGACTGCAATAAAAAGTGACGGCAGCCTTAGAGAAAATGGGAAAAATCATATGGGACTGAATAGCCTAGCACCAAGGAACATAAAAGAGATGGAAATGTTTGCAAACAATAGCAACACCCTTTGTGGAAGGATAAATGTTTACATGGGTGCTGGGTGCTTGCTTAAATCACTGCAAGAATTCTTTTCCCACAGCATCTAGAATCAACAACCTGAATTAGAAGGAAAAATTAAAAGGGGTGTTTGGTTTCAGAAAACATGTCTGGAAAAATTTACCATGTCTACAAAGGTGGTAATGCATTTCAAGTAAAATGGTAATAAACATAAGAATAATTCTGCTCTAGTGAATGACTTTTTCATTTTTAACCCTTCATGTACTCCTAGGTTGAGTTGCCATCTACTTCCTTACAGCTATAGATGCTAGAAGCTCAGATGTACTTAGAAGCAGATTAGTTAAATGATATTTATGGGTTTTCTATCATGAAACGATTTCCTATCATAATGAGGTCAAGGTGCTTTGAAGTTGAACTCACCCTTTTTCCTCTGAATGAGGAGCTAAGAACGTAACTGACTTTAATAGAATATAAATCTTCAACAAGGGAATATTTTTATATAACCATCACATGCTTTCTTGTTTATTCCAGTCTATCTTGTACAGTTTCATTGAAATGAGTTAGTTTCAACTTCCTGTAGTTTTTCTCAGGTATTTTACAACAATGAGGCTATTTCTTGCAATGAGACTATTTCTTGCTTATTAGCATGCAATTGCTATGTTATGAATGATGATAAAAATACTAAAATAATTATTCCATTTTACAAGCTTGGGTTCACATTAATGAGAATTTTAAAATAGTATGAGAATGAGATAACATTTGGTTACCATCTAGACATTCTCTTGCTCTCCAGAATATGGCCACATGTTATATTCTGGTCATGAGTCAGAAACTAAAGGTATTTTTATGGCTAATGTGAAAGGCCATAATCTTTGCACAGTATTTCTCTTTTTAAAGCAATCTTTATATGTTATTAGGTTTGATTTTAAAGGTAAACATGTATGTCTGAGTAATAATTGTAAAAAAATCCACAAAGACATTCCCTTTCTTCTTTGTAAGTGGAAGGTGGGTGAGGGTTTAGCCTCAGATGAGCTGACCTAGGAAATGGTGACTTACTGGGCTGTGCAATCATGCTTATGGAAAAGTTTCAGGTTTGAGGAAATCTGGCAGTAGGAGGCAGACAGAGTTTTATGCTGATGATCAAACATGGCAAAGGTTCTGGTGCTTGTAAATTCCAGTCACATTATCTCTTCCTGAAAAATGATGACTTGTTTTGACAGTGTGTCGCTACATACATGCCTCCTAAATTAGGAGCCTGGGCTCTGGAGGAATGAATGCAGGATGGGGATTTAAAGAATGGTAACATCTAAACACTGCTCCACTACTGACCTGTTCTGTGTCCAGAGGCAAGGTCATCAACTCTCAGTCTCAGTTTCCCCCTTGCAAATTTTCTTTACTCATCTAAACTAAACATTTATTCTGGATAATTAAAATTGTCTCATTGCAGGGCATTATGAGAATGCTTTCAGTGTTCTTCTACTGTTCAAAAAGTAACATTTAGTATAAAATATTCATTTACTCCTGGCTTCTTTGAGTTCAACAAGTCTCCATTTCTGTTTATTCACGTATATATATCAAACTAAAGGCATCAATCTTTTTTTATTTTATTTGCATTCCAAATCTTTAAATTCAGTTAAATAGTTAAACAGCCTGTTGATTGTATAAAGTCCTCAACTATGATTTGTGATATATCAGGCACTCTTGTTGTATGAAATTCTATCTGCTTCTGTATTTTTCAAAGGTTTTAGGAGATTACTGGGTCAGATCCTCAGCTGGTTTCAACTGCCATAGCTTCAATGAAGTCAGTGGCAGTGTCTTTTAAATCAGACCTGAAGGACCCAAGGATGATGGCAGCCAGCTGCATCAAACTGTCATATTTCACATCATTCTGTATCAAAGCTAAATGTAAATGCTGCATTGTACATGATACAATGCTCAGGAGTCAATCAAATCCAGGCAATTTACATCAGCAGATTAGTTTGCCTGATTCCTATAACCAAACATCCAACACTCACAAAAACCTCCAAGAAATTAAAAAAGAAAAATGTGTGGGACAGTGAAACCACAGAGCAGAGGCACAGGCTGTCCCTACATGTGGCTGCAGTGGGGAGACAGGCATGCCTGGGGTTTAGCTCTGTTGCTGTCACTGATTTATTGAGTGACCTTGGAAATGTCTTTGTGCCTTAGTGACCATCTGTAGCCCCACTTAAATACCTTTCCAGCTTAATTGCTGCTTCCAAAGCATTGTAAGACCCTTTGGTAAAATACATCATGTCTGTTTAATGTCACACTGTTTTATTTGAAACCCAGAAATGTTCAGAATATGAAATGCTGAATGTAACGCTGTTCAAAACCATATGTCTTATTTCAATAATTCACTGTAAGTTCCTAGGGGAAATGCTATGCAGTAAAATCCCATGTTACCCTTCCTCAGATACTGTAATTGTAAGATATCCCAGACGTCTGTATATTTCAGTCTGAGGGCTTGTCTCAAATTCCAGCTGCTTTTGTAATTTATAAATTACGGATCTTATCCAACCCAACTGAAATCAAAGGAAGGACTTCCACTGATTTTGCAGGATGCTGGAACTGGCCTAAAAAGAATATTTGAGAACCACAACCTTTACGAGAAAATCATGCAGCACCATCATGTTTCACAGAAGAGCAGACATGCACAATCAGTCCTAAGATGGTGATACTCAGTTTTTAATGGCAATTAAAAGGATTTTATGTAGGCAGACTATAGGTAGAGTGAAATAAAATTAACAGCACTATGATCTGTGAGATGGACTGTTAATTTTCATATGGAATGATGCAGATGATTGTGTAATTCAGCTGGTTATGATAGGAAACCAGGTCTCAGTGGCTAATTTGTTACAGCAAGTCTGTATTAGTGTGGATCCAATTTTTTAGTTTAAGTACAAAGAAACCTAATAAGTCTCTCACAAAATGCCCCTGTCAAATGCCAGAGAGAAATTCTGCTTTTTACAGTGTGTTTTATTTGTACTTAGGGGCATGTTCCTAATTACAGTTGTGGGAGTAATTTGTAGAGGGTATGCAATTTGAAAAATAGAGCTTTTCTTTCTGTTGACAGAAATTTTTGCAAGTGGATGATGATGTCCTCCAGTGTCTACTCTGAGGTTTACTTGGTGAATCTCTCTTCCAGGCACTTCACAGAAAGCAATTTTGAACTCTAGAATAAAAGGTATCTTTACCTCATGACCCCTCATTAGGGTCTTGCTGCATACTGAAAGAATGAGAGGAAAAGTTTGGCTGTGGCACACACCCAAGCTGAAATTTGTGCAAGATGGCATAATTGGAAGATTTTTAAATTTATAGCACTTGTCTCTTTGTATCCCTTCATTTTGCCTTCATTCTTCTGGAAAAATAATATGTTCTGCTTCTCCTTGCTATGGCTGAGGTGCTGCTAAGAGTTCTGTTGCATTTGCCTAAAAAATCGCAATAAACGCCACTATTAATCACTACTTTATTAATCATTTCTGAAATATGAAAAAGAGTCTATGAAACTATACTTTGTTTTGTTTGCAATATATTGTCCTTCCTCAGTGCCTGAAGTTCTTCTTTGCTGTACAGGAATTGTACCTACCAGACTCCAGAAAACATGGTGACCCAGTGCTTTACTGTTCAGGTCACATCCAGAGGATCTCAGCATAGACTGACAAAGGACAGATAATCCCTCATAATAGTGCTTCTCTTTGCCATCCTTAAGGTATAAAAGAGCTCTAAAGAAGGCAAAAGTGGTCTCCAGAGGATACTTTATGAGAGCTTGGGCACAAACAGTCTTACAGCCTGGCTGAACACTACTGGACATATTAGGGTTTTTTTGGGAACATTCTGAGCACTGAATAATGTAACTCTTCTGTGCCCTTTGGGCACCAAAGAAAGCAGATCTGTCTTCTACTAAGAACTGGGAGGATTCTTGTACAGTCCCTGCATTTAGTTAATGAGAATAAAGCTGAAGTCTGTCCCTGTGCTCTCCCCTTGCCAAAAAATTGCGCAGATTAATCTCGAGAATTATTCAACCAGATTCTTAGACAAAGGAACCTCATGTACCCATTGACAGCACTCTATCTAGCCAGGTATTGGACAGTCTGGTCCAAAATACAGTGTTTTCGTGTCCTAATTTTGCTGCTGATTATTCTTGTTGCTGATTTATTAAATCAGAGGTTATTTTAGGCAAATCCATCTTGTAATCCAGGGTCTGTCAGAAGGCTCCTGTCTGGAAGACGCAGAGGCTAGAAGTAAGTGCTGCTTAAGACTGCTTGTAGGAGTAATTTCCCTTTTAATATCATATTATAAATCAGGTGCCTGCTATGCGTCAGCAATATAAAAGCTGGAGTAATCAAATTTAAAATAGGATGAAAGCAAAGCATGTTACTTAGTTCTGTCACATGCTGTTTCTATACTGTGTACAATGGAAGCAGGCATTGAAAGTAGAAGTACATGACATTAAATTTTATTTAGCATTTGCCTGCAGTGGATTCGCGTTTAGCAATCTAGAGAGAGACTCCTACCCATTCATGCATAAAGCTCTTATTTACAGTGCTGTGAATGACACGAGTCCCTGTGTAACAACATATTTTTTTCCAAACGGAGCTATACAAGTGATGCTTTTGGTTGCTTAGAGATAACAACAGTAACAGATAGTCCCAGATTTTGCCTACTGGCTTTCTTCAGCTTGTCTGTGATTTTATTTATTTATTTAAACAATTGTTTATTTATATAGTTTTGGGGTTTTTTTTTTGCATTTACAGAGGTCAGCACAGCACAGCAGCAGGGATTTGAGCTGCCGGGCAGCCCCGTTAGTGGGTGCCGGGCTGGCTGCAGGAGCATTCCACTAGGTGACAGTGTGGTCCTCGAAATCCATGCCATGAAGTGACGGGAGGTATTGAACCTTGTTAGGACTGTAATCATCGTTTGAAGAAAAATGTCCCCCAGTATAATCACTAGGAAAACTGCATACAAATTACATTTTCTTTTCAGGAAAAAAACCCCCAAAACCGTGAGTTTAAAATGTGCTAAAAATGGAACTTGAATACATACAAGTAACATGCCGATTATTATGTTCTCACCTCAAGAGAATGAAGTATTTAACTGAGGTTAAGAACTGAATTCATATTAGAAAAGAATATTAAACGCCCAGCACTCCCCCATCCCCCCACAGCATTACTTTTTTTTTTTTCTGAAGTACAAGATGTTTGAGATTAATGGGGAGGGGTGGCGAGGAAAATCCTTCCAGCTCTCCTGGTGGAAAAAGCAGAAAATCAGTCAAAGTATATATACATATTTTGGGGGGAATATCAGAAGATGGCTACAGGAGAGATGCACATGGGTGCTGTCCTGCAAAATGGGTCAGCCAGACTGAAGTGTAAGAAGGGTTACTTGGGAGGTGCAGGCTCTTGGACAATTCTTCCATCCTGAGAAATGAGATGTGAAATTAACCTGTCATTCAGCAGGGTTCTCTGTGCTTCTTCTGCAAATCAGAAGGAAGCTGAGATTCAAAATGAGCAAGCTGATCATGCAAACCCACTTAGGAGGAAGCAGTGTGATGTGCTTGAGGACCAAGGTATAGGAAAATAAAACACTGTGACTCCAAATGCAGAAGGCACTTTCACACTGACGTGTTGGTGGAGATGAGTTGTGCTCTTCCTTTCAGCAAGACCACATGGTGTATTTCCACTACATGCACTGAAATACCTGACTGAATTAGAGTGAGTGACAGAATTAAGGTAACAGAATTGAAATCCTGCAACCTCCTGAAACTCGTGAATCCTCTGGAAACTATTCATCACCAGAATGAAACCCTTTGTGCCATAAAACAGCCTTTCTTTACATTAGTCTGCAGGGTGATTTCCTCTAAGGTGACTTAACATTACTAACATTTCAAGTCATCCTGTGGCTTCACCAACATCAGCATTTTCTCATCAGGAAATTTAGTCACAGCTTTTTATGCTGGTTTTTTTTTCCTCCCCCTTTTTTGGCTGCTGCTATGAGTATTCTGGGTATGGATGTGATATTCGGGAAGTTGTGTGTGTGCAGGGTGATTGCTGATATCAAACGCGCTTCCCAAAAGCACCAGATGCGGTTCTAAATCAAGCTGAGCCTCCAGGCTTTGGGAAGTGGCTGATATCACAGAGCCTCAGGAAGACTGTAAAGAAGGATGTTGCCAAATGGCACACATCCAATTAGCTTCCTCTGTGGTATATATAGGAGAATTAGGGGAGACTTGTGGATATGGAAGACTTGTGGATGTGGATTCTTTGGGGATTTTTTTTCTTTCTTTTTTTTTTTTTTTTCCTTCTTTTTTTTGTATCCAAGAAAGTGTGCAACAAGCTATATGTTCTGGTTAAGTTCTATGTTCTGATAGCCATTGTGCCTCAAATGTCCTACTGTTGACTCTAGGTAATAATGGTGTTACATTCTCAAGAATCAAAGACACAATATAATTAGGAGAGGTATTATTTTGTGTTTAGCAGAGCACTAAATTAATGATATATGGGCATGATTCCGCTGGTGCACATCCCTGTTACCATGGCAACAATATTATGTCATGTGAGTCTGTCCTTGGTGTTACTTAGAGCAGCAAGGTTTCAGCAAGCTCCTCATTTATTTCAGAGACCTAAATAGCCACTTTCTCTGTGTGTGGAATGAAATCGGTTTTATTAAAGCTACAAATGTTATATATTCCATTAATTGCTTCTTTTATGTTATTGTGTTAATTTACTTTACTTACATGGAGCATTAGCATTAACATAAAACAGATAATTAGTGAACTGCAAATGACTAATGCACCCATATTGTGCAAATTCTTCTTTTCATATTCAAAGCACTACCATGTGCTTCAACTTCTTCAACCCCAACCATTAACCTCAAGCGTTTGCAGACCAAAAAAGGAGATGGAGTCAGTCCAAGAGGAAACATTCCCAGCTCCAGAAGCACTATCTGCTGATTCACAAAGAAAGAATTTCAGAAATGCAGCCTCTCTCCTTCCCCCATCACTTCTCCTCCCAGCTTCTAAATAAAAAAAAAGAAACAGTTTTCAGAAGGATTCCTGCTCGGGGCTCGTGGTTCGGTTCTCTGTTTTTCTGCTTGGAGACCAAAGTTCTTTGATCAGGATCACTGTGATTGCTGTCAGTCTGACAGGGAATTGCAATGTGAATAAGGGTGTATCTAAAGACTGCACCCAGATTAGATTCTGATAATTTTGCTTTATTGTTCTGTTTTTCCAAGTGTACTTTGATTTGCAGTAGTAACCTCTGAAATGTCTGGATCAATGTCAGCGCACAGCCCCCTCTCCCAGGCTGAGGAATTGCCGGCAGATGGCAGCTGCCCGCTGCCACTCCACACCATGCATTTTTCATAAAATATGTGAAAGTAAACCAAAGGTACATCTACTGTGTGTGTGCTGGGGGGAGGAGGAGGAGAGGAAATGTTTTGCAAGTCAGAATCTACAATTAAAGGAAAATGCCTTTTTTTTCTTCATAACCTAGATGTGTTAATCAGATTTGTTCTGATAGTCCTCTTTGTATGAAGAAATGCTGAAACCTGGTTAAAACAGAATGAATCCCTTCCCCCCACTTCAAGCTTTGGATACTTTAGAGAAATACTGTATCTCCAAAGTACCAGCTGGTCAATCAATTTATCTTGACATTTACAGCTGGGAAGTTCATCTATTAAGAAGAGAGGTATCGTGTACCAAAAGACGATTAATGATAATCATGGATCAACATAGATACTGTACACAAAGCCATCCTCCTCCTCCTCCTCCTCCTCCTCCTCCCCCTCTTCCTCCTCCTTCTCCTCCTCCTCAGAAAATAGAATAGAGTTATAACATAAGAACTATAATACAAATTTTTGAATCACTGTTTGTTAGTTCCTGGAAATACAGGGCAAGGTCCTCAGCCTGTGTAAATCAGTGTATCTCTAATGAAGGCAGCTGGAATGACAGTGATTTCGAACAACAGAAAATGTGACTCACAGGCTTATCTGCAGTTTTTCTTACTGTTACATCTCTCTCCCTGGAGTCCTTTGCTTTCCAAAAAATTCAGTATCACCTGCTGCTAAAATGGATCATGAAAGGCAAAATAAGGTAAAGAAAGAGATTCTTTATGCGCATTAAAGAGTGACATTTATAATTTCTGGGAAGATCCGTTGCCTTTCTTAGTCATTTCCCCATTTTGGGTCACTGCAAAAGGTTAACACCTTCTGTGCAGGGAGCTTTCTGCATGTCAGAGAGCTGTCCTTCATCGCAGAAAAAGGAAGATACAGTATTGTGAATAATTTCTTGTTTTACCCATGTCCTTTCACTTCGTCCCACTCGGGTACAATAATGATGGTCAAAAACCCCATGTGCAGAAATCAACATTTTTCTGAGAAAGAGGCCCACTTACCCCTCCCCTGACCCTCCTCATCCTTCAGTCATCCTTCAGCCTGATTTGATGCTTGCTAAGGTCAATGGGAAAACACCATTGTCTTGTGACCGAAAATTGGGATCTAAACGGATGTTTTTTCCCAGCTCCTTTTCCTTCATCTTTCTTTCCTGCTACCACATCCTCTGGTATTCCATGATAATAGCCACTGAGACTACATCCATTTTGCTAGTGAATGAGTGAATCCCTTCTTCCTCAGACATTAATTTAAAACAAGAAAAAAGATTGTTTACATGAAGAATGTACAGCTGTGTACAGTAGCCATGCCACATAATGTAAGTTTAATTTATACAAATGGTCCTATTAATTTTATTTTAGTTGCTCAAGCTTTTGTAGACCAGGCTTTCCAGTGCTAATGTAATAAGGGCTGTATGGCAAATAAACCTTTCTGCTTCCTCCTCTCTAGTTTAACCTCCTTCCTTCTTATAAATCCCTCCTTAAAACTTTTCTTAGCCTGATGTCCATTAAATGACCCTGACAGAAACTAATGTCACAATGGTTCCATCTTTCCATTCCCATTTGCCTGATAGAAAGTGAAATATCTGTTCTGGCTGCATACACAGCATGAAAAGACCATGCTGCTAATAAACAAATAGAAGAATAAGGAGGTCTATATTCCTATCCCCCATTTATTTGTTTCCCCCTCCAATAAAATAGTTTGATGTGTGAAATGGTAAAAGTGTTAATGGGCAAATTACCAATCCCATAGGTATTTCCAAGAATAAAAAATAAATAGCAATAACATTCATATTCCCTTGAGCAAGCTTCCTAAAATTAAATTCCTTAGTATGTCTGCCTTTCTGCTTTCCTCTTCGCACTGAGGAAAGTTAAACATTGTATTATTTAGTTAAATCATTTTAGTTAGGTCATTACCGCAGGCTACATAGGTTAGATGGTTATGAGTTTCCTTTTGTAGATTTGCTGTTCCTTTTTAGTTACCACTGACAGTTTCCCCATTACCACAGGGCACATTCTCATTGGAAGGTTGGTTGTGCAGTGGATTTTATTAATGGTCTTAATCTGCTGTCGTGTCAGTCAGTGCATTTGCCAAGTGGTGTTACAAGGGTTGACTGAATCTTGCAGTGAATATGAGAATGAGAAACGTGTGTGAGGGAACCACCCCCCATAAAGACTGGGATTTTTTACAGAAATATTCGGAAGAGCACACAGAAAATAGAGAGCAGTGGGTGCCTGTGTAAATTCCCCTCACCTTTTTGAATCTGTGAACTTTGAGAGACTTTTTCAGCTTTTGTTAATAAGCCATTTCCTGTTTTATTTTCCTTATTTTAAATATAGCCTAAGACAGAAAAATCCTAGTGCAGTAGAGCAGGTACTTTGATGAAAAGTTAACACAGGAGATACTTTAAAAATTAATGAGATACCTAACTTGGCATTAGTTGACTAATATTTCTTAAAATACTCACCCTTTATACAACTTACCAGAGAGTTCATGTGAAATAAAAATATCTGGACTTTGAATTCTCAACGGCCCAGGCAGTTCTTTAGTTTGGAGATCTTCCTGTGCTGATTTTTCTATTTAAATAAAACATAAATCCTGACTGTTAAGAGGGAAAGTGCTAGTCAGATTATATTACTGTGCCTCAGAAACACTGTATGCAGTCTGATCTTCTCATGTATATAATTCTATTGACTTCAAAGTTTCAAAGGCCAAAAAGAACTGCCTGTTTTAAAAGGTAGGATATGGGACAAGTTATTCTAGGTCAGGCCAGTGTGATTGTCTGAAAGCCAACATGAAGAATATCTGAGGCTCTAAAGCACATTCTGAACTGGAAGCTGTCTACCTCTGCAGAGCTATGCTTGAGTAGGAAGTTCTGAACATGCATCCTCATGAAGTTTTGCTACAAAAGATTGATTGCCTCAATTTCCTCAAAGGAATTGTATTTTATCCAAAATATCTTGTCAGCTTTTTTTTGTTAAAATAAAAGGGGTATTCCTTATGTAACTCCAAACAAACCAGTGGGTCGCAAATGAATCACAGCATTTTAAACTGAATCTGTGAGCTATGTGTCTTTTAGGTGAGGAGAGTTACTGTAGAAGGGGCTAGACATAAATAATAAAAAAAAGAAATTGGAATTGGAGTAGAGAATAATATCAACCCTCCTGTTGTGAAAACAGAGCACAAGTATTTGAAAGCAAGATCATGATTTCTTGAAGTCCAGAAAATTCCTGATTCTGAGGACTGGGACCTTTCTAATCTAAATGAAAGCACATTTATTTTATGTTCAGTCAGTTGTTGACATCTACTGAAACATTAAAAAAGAGGATTCAATATAACTGTGAATGCAGTTGTTTCAGTAGAGACACCTGTTTTTGTATGAACTGATCACCAAATTCACCTCTGGGTGGACACCCTGGCAATAATAAAAGTACTTAGTTAGCAAGCACTAACTCCTACTGCTGGATGCAGCAGGGTCCTCAAGATATTTTTAAGCAATCTAGTCACTTAGTGTTTTATTGTTCTTCATAATAATTTAAATTCCATTGGTTTTGAGTCCTTATTATTCCTTTGCCAGAGAGTCTCCCTTGCTGCTCTGCCAAAGACTCGATAGGTTTCTGGACTGTTGTACAGCAGGCATGACAGAAGGCTAATAATAAAAATAACCCACCTTGGCAAAGCATCAAATTAGATGAAAGGAACCGCCTAATTCTACGCATTTGCCAAGTAACCTGGCGCAAAACCAGGATGAATGGTTACAACTTGTATTAGTATTTCTTGAAAAAAATATATCAGCTGAAAATTCAGAGTTGCTTTGAGCCTCGAGAATACATATGCAGGATTTACAATCCATTTCAAAAGGGAAATGAGGGAGATTTAACCAACGATGAATGAACAGAATTAAAACAGCAAATCTGGGACGCTGTTGAGTTTATCAAGCCTTTCCTCCTTGCATCAAATACACCACAAGATGTTGTGACTGCTTGGGTAGATGTTCTTCCACCATCTCTTTCAAAGCCTAGGACAGAGGAAAAGTTTTCTTTACCTCTGGTTGGCACTGATCTTAGCAGTCACAGAATAATGTTAGTATTAGAGAAATCTGAACCAGAGCCTGTCTCCAATACCTCTCACACCTGACAGCATTCACATTTGGACTTGATCATCCTTGTGGGTCCCTTCCAACTCAGAACATTCTGTGGTTCTGATTATTTATTTATTTATTTATTTATTTCACCCAGAGGGTGGTTGGTCACTGGAACAACCTATCCAGGGAAGTGGTCACAGCACCAGCCTGACAGAGCTCAAGAAGCATTTGGACAATGCTGTCAGGCACAGGGTGATTCTTGGGGTTGTACCACGCAGGGGCAGGTTGTGCTGTGATGATCCTTGTGGGTCCCTTTCAACTCAGGATATTCTATGATTTTCTGTTGGACCTTGCTTTTCCTTAGAAAATAGAGAATGATCACTCACAATCTGCAAGGTTTCCAGGTTGAAGCTACCCAGCATTTCCTATAGAAATTCTGAGCAGAAATAGTTGGTGGCCACATCTTAGACAACCTCAGTATTTGTGTAAATTGCTGTAGCCTCCAAATGGTATCGGTGGATTGTTATGCTGCCCATCACCTAAATAATCCTTCCTACATGGCCCTACACAAGGGTTTGTAAAAACAGCATTTTCTGGAAGTCATAAGGTTTTCACTAAACACTCCCTTGGAGAAGGAAAAGAGAGGTTTAGATATTGTGTGTTTGGAATTGCTCTGTGGCCAACAGGCTGAGGAAGGTGATTCTACCCATCTAGCCTGCTTTGGTGAGCCCCCATCTGCAGTGCTGTTTGCAGTTCTGGTGTTCCCAGCATAAGAAGGTCATGGACATGTTAGAGCATGTCCAGACGAGGCCACAAAAATGATCAGAGGACTGGAGAACCACTCCTGTGAAGACAAGCTAAGACAGTTGGGGTTGTTCAGCCTGAAGAAGGCTCTAGGAACACCTTATAGCACCTTCTAGTACCTAAAGATCTACAAGGGCATTTAGTGATAGGACAAGGGGGGAATCTCTTCAAAATAAAGAGTAGGGTTAATTAGATATATGGAAGAAATTCTTTACTGTGGGGGTGGTGGGCACAAGTTGCCCAGAGACAGTGTGGATGCTGCATGCCTGGGAGTGTTCAAAGTCAGGTTGGATAGGGATCTGAGTAACCTGTTTTAGTGGAAGATGTCCCTGCACCTGGAAGGGGAGTTGGAACTAGATCATCTTTAAGCGCCCTTCCAATCCAGACTGTTCTATGATTCTATGTTCTTTCTAGGAAAGTACCACTTTCCTTTCTGCCACATAGAACATATCACATGGTTTGAGAGAAGATCAAGTGGACTGAGTTAATCACCATCCCAATATTAAAAATTAGTTTCTTGCACTTTGCACTTTTCAGTTTTTCTCTAAAAGCTACCTGGTTCTGCTGATTGTTTACCAACATGGGGCAGTGTGAATGTTTTGTGTCACGTGCCTATTTTGAACTAACAAACATATCTAGAACCATTTTTCTGAATCTGATATGGTCCGTTAAGCATGAGGCAATGTGCTCTATTTTTATATCAGTGACACTATTCAGTAAGTATTACATTTGTTTTACCACTTAACACATGGTCTGTATTTATGAATTTAACCTCCTTTTAAGGACAACTCACTTTTTTGGCTGAGCTCCTCTCCTTCTATTATTATTACTGGCTTTACAGTTTCACCTACATCTTTTGCTGTTAGGAACACTGTACAAAAACACAGTAAGAAATTAAAAATCAAGTTGTGAAAAGCTATATTCCCACCTATTTAATGTTGACTTTGGGTTGTCCTTGTTTGGCTGATCTACCTGACTTATATATGTGGTTTCCATAGCATAGTTCACCTGGTGCAGCTCACATGTGAAATGGGAAGCTTTTGCAGCATCTACTGCCAATTTTTTTTTCCTCTGTGACAGATTATGTGAGGGCAGTTAGGAGTGGAGATGAGTCAGAGTCTGGGCAAGAAAATTGTGGTATATTCCCTGTAGCACATATCACTGTTTAACATTTTTACCAATGACCTGGACAATGGGATAAAGCATAACCCCAACAAAGTTTTGAATTGGCATCAAAACAGGGAGACGAGTTGATAGTACAGAAAAGGGATATCAACCAGCAGGAGAATTAGAAAATTCATAAAGTCTAACAAAGAACAGTGCAAAGCCCTCAATCTGGAATGGAACAACTCCCTGCAGCAGTCCAGGCTGGGAAATAACTGTACAGGTGGCAGCTCTGCCAAAAGGGCCTGGGAGTCATAAATAAACACCTGGACATGCATTATTAGTGAGTCCTTGAAGCCATGAAGGCTAATAGTATGATGGGCTGTATTGGCAAAAGAACAACCAGCAGGTTGAAGGAAAATGTTTTATTTCCTCTACACAACCCTTGGAAGGGCACCTCAGGAGCAGAATGGTCTTGTAGGAGTGAGTTCAGTAGAGTGTCCCCACAATGGACCTGGGCTGGAGTACTTGCTGTGTGCTCAACTGGACATGGCCTTGAGAAGTCCAGGCTAATTTTTAAGTTAGCTCTGCTTTGAGTCCGAGTCTGGTTGAGTTGATCTTCAGAGATCTTTGCCAACATAAATGATTCTATTATTAATGACTTTAAGTTATTACATAAAACTAAGGAAAAGTCTCATTCAGTCCAGTACATCAGTGTTGAAAAGACCAATCCTCTTCTGGAAAGCTGATATTCATCTATTATTAACAGAAACTGTTATTTCAGTATTAATGACTGATAGAACAGGCATTTCCTGGCATTTGATGACCTGTTCAGTGCCTGAGAAGTAGCTGAGAGCCCTTTGGCATGTCACGAGTTGGCAAAAATGACCAACTGGAAGAGCACTGGTGCTATTGGAAACACAAAGAGTGTTTAAAGGAAAAAAATGCATTAATTGGACTAAGTTCTGTTATTAGATAATGTCAAGAGGGTTGAATGTGTGTTACCAAAAGCAGATTTGGGGCCACAATCCTTTTTCAAATATGTTTTATTTGTTGAATAGCTGAAAGTAGATCCTCATATTGCTGTGGCTATTGTGTTTATAATAGACCATCACATACTTTCCTGAAAATTGAAAATCTATTGAAAATCTATTGACTATATCCTATAACTGCTAAGGACTGATGCTGTAAAGAGCAGGATGGCAGGATTCTATTCTCATTATCACACCTCTTGTGCAACATCTAACTGTCCCTTCAGCCACCCGTTGCCTGTCTCAATTCTTCCATTTTGCACATGAAAGATGTAGCTATTCCATGATATATGCTAGGTAGGAAAAAGCTGGCTGAGTGAGTTATACTATGGCTGTTGGCCCATAACCAGTCGGGTGCTGAATGGGTTTATCCTGAGATTTGTCATGTTTCACACCTCTGTCTGTGACCTGAAGGGGGCAACTCTGATTGTGTTGGCAGATGACACCAAACTGAGTCAACGTACCTGAGAAGAGAGCAGCCATCCAGAGGGACCTGCACAGCCTGGAGGACTCGGCCAACAGGAGCTGTGTGAAATCCAGACAGATAAGAAGCATTATCAAAATGTCATTGCCTCTGTCTATATTTGTGTGTTTGGATAACTGTACAGATGTATTGGGCTGGGTCAGAATTCCTGTGACATTAAAGCACATGACTTGAACTAAGCCGCATGTCAGGGTAGATTTTATCTACAAGGATATTGTATTCAACTGTGAGGTGCATGTTCTGATTGTTAGCTCAGAGCCATCCCAGCAATGCAAGGAACCAGCACTTGGTCAAACCACAGGTACTTCAGGATGCTAGAAAAACATGGCAGCATGGGAATCCATCTATATCTGGAATAAAACATGCAAGATATCAAGAAGTCTGTGAGAGGACTTCAGAAAGGGCTATACAGACCATCAAAGGTGTGAAATGGCTTCCCCACGAGGTGTGGCTATGTAGGCTACGATTCTTCAGCCTGCAAAAGAGGCAACTGAGGTGGATATGATAAAGGACGTGATACAGCACAGACAGGACAAACAGAGATCAGTTGTTTACTCTTTCCTTAAAGAGCTGGGTGGCACGCAGTGAAACCAGCATGCATGAGGTTCAAAACAAGGAACATTATTCTTCCTGCAGATGCAATTAAGCTGTGAAATTCCTCTTAACAAAATGATGTGAATGCTAAGAGTTTTGATAGGCTAAAAGGGTAAATGGATGAGTTCCTGGAAGAGAAATTAATCCAGGGCTTCTGGACACAAAACTGAAGAGTTCCATGTGCTCAGCTGGTGGCCAGGAGAGCATTCCAGGGAAGTGAACAGTCTGCACTTCCTCTAGAACTGCAGCATTGCCTGGATATCTGCTTTTGACCGCCAACAGAGACAACTGTAATCAGTGTACCTTTTGTATGCCTACTCATGCAGAGCTGTGTGCTGGAAGCAAAATCTTGCATTCAAAAGAGAAGACTGTTTCCTTAGAACTGTGAAAGAGCAGAGCTCATCCTGGAGAAATGGTACGGCCTGTGGTAAAAGTAAACAAAAGGCTGTATTCAGCTGTGACACTCATGCGGCATTCTCTCTGAAGTCCCAGGATCCAGGCATGCATCAAATCCAAGGCAAAAATAGATAACCAGCAAAAATAGATCCAAAAGTACCTTTGTGAGGGGAATAATCTTATTCATGGGGAAAGCTGCAGTGTTTGTTGCCTTCTATAATCCTTTGTCACAGAATCCTGAAGGAGAGATGTATATGACCCATATCTGGTTAGTAATGAATGGTTATAATGAATACTTTTCTTTTTAGACATGATTTTTTCAGATTATTTGTGTTCAGAATGATTTAAAAAAAAAATTACTTCTCTGAAGATGACCTGTTGAGAATGGTCACAACCAGGGGTGCAGAGCTGGATCGATAACTTCTATTTCAGTTCCAGGGAATGCTTTGGTTTCCATGCCAGCTGGACAAAGAAGAAGCTCAATAGAAGCTCAAATACATAAAGGCATTTTAGACTTTTATAGAGTAATTTGAGGAAAAGTTTGATTATGTATTCAATTTGTAGGATTATATTTATATTTAACTAGGTCTGAGAATGGAAAAGGTATTTAATTGGGATGTGACAATAAATTGAGGTTGAAGCTCTAAATAGCAAATGTTGCAAACACAAATCAGACTGAGTGTTCTGCCTTCCAGAGAGGTGTGTTAAACTAGTCTGTAGATGCAAGAGCAGTTCCTTACCTCTCGTCTGCTGATTACGTACAGGATTCATCTGCCCCTGATGTTCAAAATGTGTGATATATAGCATAAATTATTGCAGTATTCAGACTTTTCTGAAGTAAATTTTATGAGTAAAGGCGTATGGTGGAAAGAATGCAGCTGTGGTAATTTTTACTTGCTTGAGATATTTCTTTCCAAAGTACAGGTAGTTCCATGTTAAAGTTTCAAAGCATGTTTCCAACCATGGCACAGCATTCTTTATAGGAGTTTTTGCAGATGAATTCCTTGTCCTTGTGGCACTCCAGTGTATAATCCCTGTGCTCCCTTTTCTGCCCTAATGTGAAATTTTTCCTGACTTCCATTACCAGGAAGGAATTGTGATATAAAAATTAATTCCTAGGCCCCTGACAGGGAAAGGCCCAAAGGCATTACCCTCCAAAACAACTCATCAAGGTAATTTATTTCCACCTTTTTTTAAAGAGTGAGTGGACACCAGCAGGTAACTTAATTTTTGGTGGATTATAGGACTTCCATTTTGTAGCTGGTGGTGCTAATGTTTTATCTGCTGTGTTTGTGGATCATGTTTTATCAGGCTGAGTTTATATAGGAATTGCATTAGACACTCTCAAGGGTTTAAATTAAGAGGAATGCAAAGAAATACAAAATTCTAGAAAGCCATAGGGCAAAAATGCAGAGGGAGATGAAACAGAAAATGTCAAATATTTGAATTTTCAGTTCATTGTATTAGTCTACTACATTGTTAATAACATCAGTAAAAGAATCTAGTTAAAGAAAAGTTAAAAGTTGCTGTGTACAGGAATTTGAAGATCATTATTTTCAACAGTACATTGTTTCTCAGATGCAGTTTTTGGTATTATACACTACTCAAATCCCTAAACCACCATAATCTGTTACTCAATTTCCATTTATACCTAAAAAGCTTCTGACATCTGTTTAAACGCTGGTATCTTCACAAGTACGTAGAAATTTTACTCCTGCTGGGCATCAAGTGAAAGAATCTGAAGTTTAAAATGACACTGAGCTTAAGAAGCAGCTCCTAGTGATTTTAGAATCATCAAATCATAGAATCATTTAGGCTGGAAAAGAACTTTAACATCATCAAGTCCAGCCATTGCCCCAGGACTGCCAAAACTATCACTAAACCAAAGCAGTGCATTAAACATCTTTTAAATAACACCAGGACTGGTGACCCAACCACTTCCCTGGGCAACCTGTGCCAGTGCTTGACAACCCTCTTAGGAAGAAATTTTTTCTAATTTCCAGTCTAGACCTCTCCTGGCACAACTTGAGGTCATTTCCACTTATCCTATCACTTTTTACTTGGTAGAAGAGGCCGATCCCCACCTGGAAGAACAGGAAGGCACCTCTGGAAGAGTACAAAGATGTCGTGTGATTTTGAAGGTAGAAAATTAGAAGGCCCAAAGTCCAACTAGAACCTAATTTATCTACTGCTGTAAAAGACAATAGAAATGTTTCTATAAATACATTAGCAACAAAAGGAGGGCTTAGAAGAGTCTCCATCATTTACTGAATATGGGGGGAAGACACAGTGACAATGGATGAGGAAAAGGCTGAGGTACTTAATGCCTTCTTTGCCTCAGTCTTTAATAAAGACCAGTTGTTTTCAGAGTACCCAGCCCCTGCACTGGAAGACAGGGATGAGGAGGAAAATAAAGTCCATAATCCGAGAGGAAATTGCAGTGAACTGCTGCTCCACTTAGACACACACAAGTCCATGGGCCTGGATGGGGTCCGTCCGAGGTTTCTGAAGGGGCTGTGGAAGTGCTCACTGGGACATATTCCATCATTTATCAGCAGTTCTGGTTAACCAGGGAGGGCCCCATTGACTGATGTTTGGCAAATGCCCATCTACAAGAAGGGCTGTAAGGAGGTTGAGGGCACCTACAGGCCTGTCAGCCTGACCTCGGTGGCGGGGGAAGGTTGCAGAATCTCGAGTGTCGTCAAGTGACACATACAGGGCAACCCGCTGATAATGGCATTTAAACGGATTTGCCTTTCAATATTTCTTCTCTTTTCAGTGGCCTTAGATTCTTACTGAAGTCTTTCAAATTGACATTCAATCTTTTGACTGAATATTGAGATAATTTGATTAAACTTTTGAGACTTTTTTCCTTGTAGTTTGTTATGAAAGGCAATTGGGCTTCTTTTCAATGACTCTTCAGGTCATGTGAACAAGCAGCACCAGCAAGGCAGAGAGATGAGCTCTGAAAGTAGTAAGTGAACTGATACAACTAAAGTTTACAAATGCAACTTCTTCCTCCCTCTGTGGCATTTATATCTTGTCTTTTATGTGTACAGTTTGTGTTTATTTCCTTGGCTTGGGGGCAAGGATGCAGTAGAAATACACACACACACACACACACACACACACACACACACATACGATAATGTCAAGTAATTTACTGAAATTAATTAAACAGAGGTGCAATTCTGTGCCCCGACTGTAAATTTCCATAAACTTCTCCTTAGGCAGCATGTGTGGTTCACAGTGGTTAGTGTCCATTTTACTATGAATCCAGAAATTTTTGATCCTGCCCTGTAAGTCCATGACATTTGATCTTAAAGATCAATCTGTTGGGCTGTAGCATTATGCCAACTATATGTCAAGCCATCTTGCTGATTTATTTATTCTTTTTGAGTTATTTTAGAAGCCCAGAAAGGAAATGTGGGGATTAAATTTGGTCCAGTTAGAGGACTAAGTGAGGAAATACTGCTTTCAGGCTTTATCCAGTTAATAATTTTATTTTGCTAAAAACTTTAGCTGTTATTAATTTATCTCAAAAGGTACTTGTCTTAACATGCTTATACTTACAGTCAGATGTCATACCTGCTTTTCAGTATAGAGCTGATAACTGATTGTTAGGTGAAGTTCAAGATTATCCTTGTCATAGTCTGCATATTATTTCATTGTGGTCAAAATCAAAGGTGAGGGATTAGTGGAAGTATGGCATTTTAAAGCTCCCTGACAACTGCTCTCCTGCATGAGATATTATTATCATTGTTTTCCATGACTATTGTTATCATGTCACCATATCATGTTCACATTGTCCTCTTTGTCACCTCGACAAGCACTGGGATGCAATTCTGCTTGATCCCAACCTGGAAAGAATGCATTTTTATGTTGTGCAGGAAATAAAAAAAATATTATGTCTTCTACAGTCACATTTGCAAAGATTTGCTACTGTGCTGCAGCCAGTCTGACTTGGAGAAAGAGTTGATGGCAAGGCTCCTGTAACCTGCTTTCCAGGCTGACTGCATTGTAACCAGACAGGCCTATTGCTCTGCCTCTGAAAGCAGGGCCATCTGTGGTCAGCAAAACTTTGTTTTTCTCGGGGTGAACTTTATCTGGGGTCCAGAACTGGCAATCTGCAAAGACTGCAAGGAAACTTAAGGTTTTAAACCTGAGCCCTCCACCAGGGCTCCTCTTCTCTCAGCCTCAATTGCTCCATCTGCATGTTAGGAAGACAAAGCTCAGTTTACCCCACAGTTTGTGTTTTCATGTGTGAGCTCTAAAAACTGAAGTACTGCACAAAACCCATGCCATCACCCTTCTTCAGAGGTAGCTCCACTGAAATGGTTTTGATGTTTTTCAGAGTTAAAATTTTCCATGTGAATCCCTATCCTGCTTTTCCGCTTTCTCACATTTTATTTAGATCACATCACAGCAGCTTTCAGCTTTACTGAAATCTATGGGCTTAAAGTTCTCTGATCCTACAAGTAGCATGCTGAACAGAGCATGTAGAGAAGAAAGTCACCCTCCGTCTCTGGGTTTTTGTTTTGCCATGCCCATATTAACTTTTCTGTTGGCTTAAACAGAAAACTTGGCACCTGTACTGACTCTCTAGGTCGGCAGAACAAGATGCTGCCTTCTCAGCTAGCTTGAACTTATCCTTGGTTGTTTCTTTATATGGAAAATAATTCTCACTGCTGCTAACAAGAGAGTTCAAACTCCCAGTACCTTTTGCAAACAAAACCAGAAGCATGAATACTATTTTTCTTTCTTTTCTTTTCTTTTTTTTTCTTTTCTTTTTTCTCTCTTTTCTTTTCTTTTCTTTTCTTTTCTTTTCTTTTCTTTTCTTTTCTTTTCTTTTCTTTTCTTTTCTTTTCTTTTCTTTTCTTTTCTTTTCTTTTCTTTTCTTTTCTTTTCTTTTCTTTTCTTTTCTTTTCTTTTCTTTTCTTTTCTTTTCTTTTCTTTTTTCCTTTCTGAAATTGGGGCAGAGAATATGGAATGGGATTTACCCAGAGTTATCCTTGGGGCAGAGAATATGGAATGGGATTTACCCAGAATTATCCATCAAGTCACGGATGCAGCTAGGGAAGAATCTGATCCCCTGAGACCCACTGCCTCAGCCACCTGGGCTACAGTAATCACCTAAGTAAGAGCTTCACAGTGAAGAGACCACAGGAAGAGCTGCCCCTCACAGCATTTCACCAGCTTCATTCATTTCCATTGTTTTCAGTTTTTCCATATCACCCTCCCTTTTGTGTGGTAAGGAATTTGGTGGCAAAGCATTTGAATATGTGGGAGGATCTGTTCCTGTTGAGGGAGAGAAGGTTCCAGGTTCAGAAGGAGCTGCAAGATGAGCAGTGGCAAAGCAGCCTCTCCTTTTGGTGATCATGCTCCACTTCTGCTTATGCAATTGTTACAGAGGTATCAGTATCATTGTTTATCACACTCATTTTTCATGTACAAAGGATAAAATTAATTTGGCTCCTTAGAATTCATTCATTCTTTCAGAAGTTCAAAGCAGGGTCAGCACAAAACAGATCTTTGGCTTGAAAGTATTTAGGCTTCTTTCTTTTTTATTATTTTTAATATTTATTAATTTATTTATTTTGTTCTTTTTTTTTTCCCCTTATCTTGCATTAGTTCCATGTTTAGCTATGTACCCATGCAAAAGATTTTTTGGCACAGAAAGTCCTTCATTCAAGTAATTCTCCTTCATGTCACAGATTAATTCAGACCATTAACTAAGAAGCAAACTAGCTAATCATTTGTCCATATGTGGCCTGCATCTGCAGCAATCTTGGAGGGTTATGAATGCAGTTGGCTAGCAAAGAAACCACTGGCATTTCATTACATTTTTATTTGTCTCAGCATTTTCTGCCCCTGCCCCCAAAAAATGAAAAGCCAAAGCGCATCCCGTCTTTACAGTAATTCCTACCAATGCAATTAGGAACTGAAAAGCTTCTCATCTGACATTTCCAGTAAAATTTCCAGAGCTCAGATCTTGTTACTGAATTGGGCAGTCACCTGGTTGCACCTTTGCCTCGTTTTTTTGCAAGCTGCTGTTGGCAAAACTCTGTGATGATTGCTAAGTTTATACTGTGAATAAAATCAAAGGAAATTTGGATAAGTAAAGAATCAGTGATAACTGAATGTTAGAAATTAATTCTCCTGTTGTAATCTCTGTCTGTAACTTTCAGACTTTTATTACAGGCTATGCCTTACTGAAGCCTCTGAGCTCTTCCCCATCAAGTCCCAGTTTAATCAAGACTTTTATTTTGGTTGATTCTCTCTCAGTATTTTCATAGTTCAAGTCTATAATCACTATTCAATAGTTTTAATTATAGCTACTGCTCAAGAGACCTGAAACTTGGCTTTTCATATCTTTATGAACTATTTCTTGTATGGGGTTTTGAAGCTCTCATAATTTAAATGCTATTAGAAAAGTTTTATGTGAAGTGGAAGTGAGATCTGGACCAGAGTGAATACCCATGAATGGCTTCAAGATTTTATTAATTGCTTTGTGCTTGGGTCCTGCAGCCATCACAGACTTAACAGGCACAAGGTCAGTGTGCACACTACAGAACTTTGAGGGGCTTCAGAACACAACTCTTTAGGGTGATGAGAAATGCCCAGGCCTCCTCTGTAGCTTATCTATAAAAAACCAAATGTGACAAAGCTCAATGCCTTCCAAACCCACAAAAATATCCTTGTGTGTCTGTATACACTGAAAGAGTTGTTTCCTGTCAGGTCAAGGTGGTGAGAAACAGAAGGCACAGGCAAACATCTGCTTTGCTTTGCCTTTTCTATCATGAGATTTGGGCAGCCTGTGGACGTGATTAGTCATCCCGTGGGAATACTGCCATGCTCCAATATATATCCTCAGTGTTTACCCTGTTTTGATTCTTTTCTGCACTCTGGCAGATATCACCAACTCACACAGTGTACACATCACTGTGCTTCAGTTTCCCTCATCCAGATATTTTTCACTGTGGACACAAGCAGTGTTTATAAGGTTCCCCTGGAAGGAACAGGCAATCAGCTTATGCTAAGCCTAGCTCTGGACAGTGAAGTTTTCTAAGTTAGACTGGGTACATTTTTTTCCTAGAAGTGCCTTTCAAAATCTCCACAATGAGATGTTCAAGCCTGGATTTCTTAAGGATGCATAATACCTGGAACTACCCACAGGGCTATACAATTGCTCATAGACACCTTTAGTGATGATTCTTTTATATTCTCTTATATTTATAAATAGAAAATGTGATGAATGCTATTACCTGTCTGCCTTCATGTGTCTTCCTGAGTTGGCTTCATCACTTCATTTGAAGGTGATAATTTTTGTTTTGTCTTCCCTCTTTTTATCTCTGTTCTGTTTTCCTTTCAGTGCTGCTCCAACTCCAGACTATTGGATGTCAACATCATATCTAATCCTCTGAAACTGAACTCTCAATTTTTTTTTTTTATTATCTTCTTCCAAGGCAAAGTACTGTCTATAATTGCTGCTGGAATGAAAGCACTGGAGAATGAAAACAATATTTGTCTATTAGAGACAACAGAATAACAAACTTCTCTGTAATGCAGTTGGCATGAAGCTTCTGTATTTTCATCTGTGGATAATTGCTTCTGTGAACAACAAGGAAAAGTTACTAGACAGTTGTAGTCTACAGAGGGAACTAAGAGCTGTTCTGTCTGAAAACACTAAACTAATTTAAATCAGGCTGTGGGAAAAGTGATCAGAAAAACCCACACAATTGATTAATAGAAATTTCTCTAACATGTGGAGGAGGGAAAGAGTCAAGGGAATCTGTAAGAATCTTGCTTATATTTTCAGTGGGTCTCTTTTGTTTTCAAATGCAAAAAAAAAAAAGGCATGAGAGAGACAAGAGCACAGAAGAGGTAAAAAATATTTATCTGGAGTAAAAATGGGCTATTTGTTGAGATAAGCCCTTTGCTGGTCACTGAAAACAGTTATCTGATGCAACATATGACAGGCTGTGCATGACAGAGGAAAGATTACTTCAAACTTGCCCTTCTTTGGTGCTAATAAAGAAGGTGTTATACTCCACTTTCAGAGACAGGAAAGCTGACTAGGACTGAGCTGGTGTAGATCTCCTTGAGGATGGTATGGCCTCAAGGGGAAAAGGTGGCACTGAAAGCAGTAGAGAGTGGAGCTGTATCAGAATTAGGAGAGCTGTGGGAGAAAAGTTAGATAATCAATTCTTAGTTGCATTGCTCTGGAGATATCTGTCCTCAGAAATAGTTTTGTCCTTGGTAAATAATGCTATATATAAGGAGGCCTTTGTCAAAAGGGACCAGAACAGCAAGATTTGGACTAAAATCAGATGTTCTGCTGTAAATCTTATTTGCTGTGTGTGGGCTGTGTTGGATGTTCAGGGTGAGAATGGGATAATTTCTGACTCTACCCAAAGAGGCAAGTGATGGCTAAAGACCTGCTTAGCAGAGACAGTGTGGTCTGAGAGATAAGAAAATGTCAGAGGTACAGTTTTCTCGGAGACTGTAAGAATCAGTGATAAACATAAGAAGGCACTACACACACAGATCCTTAAAATACCTTCAAGAGTCTAGGCCTTAGTCCTCAGGATTATCCAGGCTTTTGATTCTGATAAGATGATTCATGAAGGTGCCAAAAGGTATTGTTTACAGAGATGCTATTTATTATGTTTGCGTTGAAAGCCTTCAGTTCACAATATGGGACATGCTAGGGAGATAATTTGCAATTGCCTAATCTATTTGTGAAAAATAAGCATATAAGGTTGATGTGAAATTAAGTCTCTCTGGGAGTTCCTTTGTTATTTCTCTACAACTTACTCCATTTCTTTTTTTGGACTGACAGGTACAAAATGATACCCCCCCAAATACTGTCAGCTGTAACAATGTCCTATTAGAGCTATGCCTCCATTGAGAAGGAGAACAGTTTGGTGTCCAGAAAAGAAATGCTGACCTACCCATGGTGTCTCTTATTGTAGTATATTCTCTGATACTCTTACTGCCATGGCCATCATACCATCTTTCATATGAGCATAGAATATGGAACAAAGATATTTGGATTATGCCCACCTCCTCTGCATCTTAGAGTGGCAAGTGGGATATGACATGGAATAATGTGGGGCTTTAGAGGGCCCAGCAGAGTGATTCCACACCTCAGAGTGTCCATTAGTTTATCTCTAGTCACACTGCCAGTATTAGGTGTGAGTCCCTTTAATACCCAGTAGAGCTCTTTCCACCTTCACTGTGCTATCTTTTATCTCACTGCTAAACCAGGAGTTTTTATTTAGAGTCCTGCAATAGTGAGTAAAGATCTTGTGCTAGAACCAGGTTTTCAGCTAGGTAGTGTTTTATGGAAACAAACAAATCTTGACCAGAAACTTTACCACCCTTTTTTTCCCCCTTTTCCCTTTTGTTTAGTTTCAGTCAGCACCAAACTTCATTATCTGTTAATATGATACTAGTTATGCTGAGCAGGTCATATTGAATGTATTTCTATTCCTTTCAGATACACAGCAAGTGTAGTGTTAGTTATTGTATTAGTTCATTGTAACTATGGTGGATGATATTTTTGGCTTAGGGATATCTATACAAAATTAATTGAAGCCCAAAACCCATTTTTAGTCTTGCCTTGCATGCATGCAAATACAGTCTGATTTTGTTATTCTTTTGTTTCATCAAAGAATAGTAGTGAGGAGCTTTGCCTATCTCCACATCACAGGCTTAAAAAATTTTAATAAGCAGGTGAACACCATTGCAGAAGGGAATTCTGGGCCTAAAGTAGAGGAGAGAGGCATTTCTGGGCTTTTCAAGGGTTTTTTGCTTCTTTTTGGTAAGGTGTATTTGCATACTGATCTCTTCATTTCCACAGTGTCATAAAGTTGCTGAACCAGAATAGAGACAAAAGTGCTTCCGTTACTGAAGCAGAATATAGTAATGTATCTGCTTGCCATGTGTCATTATCAAAGAAATACTGCAGCCAGGTTAGGCAGAACATTTGGAATCTCACAATCATTTAAAATCTTATTTCAAGCCAAGAAAAGTCTATAAGACAGGTACATCAATATGCACATTTCATAATCCATTGTCTACCCATTTATCAAAATACTTTCTTTCTTTTTTTCTGAATTTTTTACTATCTTCCATTATCTTGGTAAAGTGCTTGAGATGGGCTACTCATAGAAGAACATACTCTTTCAGGTAATTATTTATGTAAATTCTAAGTCTTCCTGGTCTTCAGCAATACATAAATGTACTTAAATACACACATGATAATAGTTTTACTACAGCCTGCAGCATGTGCCCAATCCTCTACTTCCCTCCCTTTCCTCTACCTGTCCAGCTCAGGGTTCTGTGCTACCCTTCCGTATGTCCTGATCACAATTCATTCAGTCTCTAATGCTAACATGCTTGAAAAGAAATTCCTGTCCTTTCTTATGAAAGCCAAGGGTAATCTGAAAACGTTTTTACTTCCCAATTATATGATTAGTAATGGGAGTTTCATACAATGGATCTCACTTTACTCCCACGCAAAGCTTCATTTTGCTGCAACATAATCCTGTCAAATAAAGTGCCGATTTTATCTCGGTGTCACCAAGAGAAAGGAAAAGATCAGAAATTTCCGTAAAGCAGGATCCCTTTAAAATTGTTTGTAGCAGCTCTTTGTGGAGAGGCTCTTTGAATCTGGATGGTCAGATTAAAAAAAAAAGAAAATCACAGCTGATTTCTTTGCTTAAAAATAGTGGTAATAATAAGAAGAACAACAACAATAACTCTGGTAAATTGTTTTTCAGTGAGCTGGGTTTCTGGGAAGAAGCCTCCAGAGCAGAGAGGTGTGAGGCACACAGAGGGTGGGAGGGAGAGTGGCAATGCTGCCTCTCCCCCACATCCCTGCAGAGCCCACTGGGCTGGGGAATCAGAGGGGGGGAGCAAGCAGTGCCAAAATGTTCCTCACAGCACTGTCTGACAAGTGAGCTCACATGAAAGCTGTGCTATTTTAGTAAAAGTCTTTGGATAAAAATAAGACCATAATACACAGCAGTGATCTAATAGTTTATAACAGGTTTATTCACAAGTCCTCATTTAGTGTCCACTTAGGTAAAACTCCTGTTGATTTATCAGCTAGTCAATCAAAAAGCAAAATATTTTGTCAAATGTTTAAAAATAAATAGCCATCTGACTTCAAGAAAGGAACTTTTGCCCCATCCAGCTGTTGTTTTTATAGAGTTTTCTATCGCCATTTATGGTGTTTCTTTTCTCTCCTGCTCCTATGCTCTGTTTCTCTTATGCAATGAATTGTGAGAGTAAGACAAACTAGGGAAGGAGATAAAGACACCATGTGATTTTTCTTTATTTGTTCTGTAAAGAATGTAGCTCATTTTATACAATTGTATAAATGGTAGTAAAACACTTGGCCTCAGTGGGAGCTTTATTTGGGTAATTTCTACATAAGGATTGCAGTCTGGGGCTCCCACTGTTTTAAGCAGTTCCAAAATGCTGAGATCACATCTGTACAATATCTAATATTTATTTTGCTTCTCTACAAAGCTGGGATATTTGGGAAAAAGGAGGAAGAAAAAAATACTAAGTGAATGCATTTTACAAGTGTGTAGCATTGGATGGTCTCTCCTCTGAGCTTTGTTTTTGTTTTCCATTTAAGATAATGAGTGAAAGTACCTGGCAGTTCTTATGTTTCCATTTTTAGTCTCTAAGCAAAAATACTTTAAAGAGACTTTTCACTCTGAGAGACTATAGCAAATGTTTTAAAATACCTTATCTTAGGTACACAATGATGTTTATACATAAAGATCTTGCCCCTGTCCCAGAGGAGGATACAGTGAAGGGTGAGGTGACACGAACTACAACAGTTCTGTGCTGTGATGGTACAGGGTGCAGTATTTTGCCACAGCTTCTCCAGACTGCTCATGCAGATGCCTGTGCTCCTTTGGCATTGAGGGGCACAGCAGACTGGCACGTCCCCTAGCACAGAGGGCAACCCTTGGCTGGGCACAGGACTTCACAGGAGTTTCTTGTTGCGTTTTCACAGGGACAGAAAAGCTGGCTAAAGGCTTCACCAGTGAGCCAAAACATGACATGAAGCCTTTTTATCTGTATGAGTCAGAGAAGAACAAAATCTACGAGGCTGCTGACTCTCACAGCCTGAGAATTGATTTTTTGGTAGAGTCTACTGCTTTATGTAAATAATAAGCTTTCCAAGAATAACACTGAATTCTTCTTTTAAATATTTAAACTCTGAAAGAGATTGGGTTAATCAGTGGAAGTAATACTGGACTGAGTATACATCACCCCAAACATTTTGAACCATAGTCACCTATTCCCTTTATCGAAACCAGCTGCTTTTACAGAAATATGAGTAATTATGCTGTTGGAAAATACCTGACTCTGCACAAAAGAAAAAAAAATTGCAACTGAGGAAATGGCTAAAAGGGCTAATAAAGAGTAATAAGGAGAAACAATTAAATGTTTGGAGAGATGAACACTATGAAATGGGGATGCTGTGTGGCATTAATTTGAAATGATGACTTTTTAATGGCTATTCTCCTGCAGTTGAACTGTTTTTCTAAGATATATATTTGCTATTTTAGTGTATGATCACATCTTAGTGAGTCCCCTTGTAGATCTCTGTTGAGAGTCTGTTACAATTTACTTGCCTTGAAATTCAATAGCTCTCTTTTGCTACTGCAATGGCCTTTGTGACTAGTGTAGAGATTAGATGCGAAAGGAGCACAAACCCAGAGGAAAGGAAGGTGTTAAAGACTAAGTGGTCCTGTAAAACTTCTTGTGTTCTTACTCCAGCTCTCACATTAAGAGGCCCTCAGGACCCAACAGCAGGAATTTTTACAAATGCCAGTCAGAAAAGTACTTGTTCTCTTCCGAAAAAAAGTGGTACTAAAGTGACATTATGGGGATCTTGCTTTTACATAAAGACATCATAAGAGGATAAACAAAGTTAAGTCAGTATAAAGGGCCTTCATCTTGCAACAAGAAAGACTTGGAATCCTTGATAGTGGACATTTATATGCCTAAGATACAAACATCTGAAGCATGAGCACCTAAGCAACAAAGGTAGATTTTGTGACAAAGAATGAAAAGTATTTTGCAGGAGGAGAGGCTGAACAGGGACATAGCCATTTTCTTACCCTCTGGAAGTGCAAAGACTGGTGAAAATGATGCAGGGAGCAACAGTTTTCTTGAATGTCCATACATAAACTTCTAGAAGTGATACTGAAACAAGCAGTATGCTTTATAGTTTGAAAATTGAATCCATCAAAGGCCTATAATGAACTGACAGCTTGGAATTAAAACCATGCCTCCAAATAGACCAGCAAAGACTACTGGATTTCTGGGACCTTCAGTGTACTGGTGAGAGATGTATAAGCTTGAATATAATCCTTTATCCTTTCTTAAAAGTAGAGTGTAATGTGCAAGGTAGCCCATGTACAGAATAGGCATTCCACTTTAATTTTAGAGAGAATGAATTACTGGAGTACTATAAAATAAAAACCAGGTTATAAAACATGCAGGAGAAGAACAAGTTGTACTGCCAGCTCCAGCTCAGATACATATGCACAATGCTGAGAAAATGAGGCGTCTTTCCCAGCCTCAGAGACAGTAAATAAAGAGCAATGGCTAACAAAAACAATGTGATAAAGGCTGGGTTGTGTGAATTGCTCTTCTGCAGGAAGCCCATAGTACAACATATTCATTAGTCATATTATTGCTAACTGAGGGTTATGTACAGCTCCCTGTCCACCCAGCTCAAAGCACAGTATGTACTGTATATTTCCTCTGATGCACTGGTAGTGATCAAATCTAAGCTGGCTCTAATGTAAGCCAGAAAGGAAAATAAAACCAGCAGTTCTTAGAAGGGGAGGAAAAAGAAAGCAAAGGAACAGTAAGGACACATTAATTTAAAGTGATGTGAAAGACTGAGGGTATGTACTGCATCAGAGACGAAAAAATAAGGGAAGTGGCATTCCACTAGTACTAGAAAAAATCTGTAGCAATTGGCAGTGTTTTACATTCATGTATTATGGTCCTTGGCTCAGCTACTGCCAGTGGTGGTGTTTATTAGAATGCTGCCTGTACTACAAAGGACTGAAAAGAGCTGCCAACCTACAGCTGGTGATGTGCTTTATGTCAAGAGTAAAGGTAGAAGGACTGATACAGGCCAACAGACCAACAATTTTGTCATTGGGACAAAAGGACTCCTGATGGTTTTAATCTAGAAGGAAGATAGTTGATCATTCTGGAGTGCATTCTGGTCTTTTAAACATCTGAAGAAGCCATTACTTAAAGTCCTTGGAGGGTGTGAGGGCATCCAGCTACTCAGTGCTTGCTCATCAGCTCCAGCAAGAGGAGTCAGAAGGCTCAATTATGAAAGTCTAGTAACAGTAAATCCTAAAATACTCCCTGATTTCCCAATCTGCTCTTTCAGGTTTGAGAGCTGAAGAGGCACTGATGAGGTAGAGTCAAATGTTCAGTCAAGTGACTTCAAAGTAACAAGTTACCACACATCGAGGCCATGGTAAATGTTCTTGTGAGAGCTCTAAGCCAAAGGCAGATGCCTGATGGATTGAGACAATTTGGTCCAGAGTGGAAAGGAGCTGTGTGCAGCCATGGATGCTGCTTTGGAGCCAGCATTGTCTCACTTGTCAGTACTGCTCCTAAACCTGAATGCTGCCACACACAGAAGCAGAAACATTTGCCACTGTGTCCTTGTACCTCATTTTACCTCCAGGATTGTGTATAAACCGTATTTCCATGTGAGGAGAGATTGTCAAAGTGGCCTAAAGAGGTAAAAATACCCGAAGTCTACTGAAATTCAGTGAAAATTGAATGTTTAACAGATTAAGACCCCAATTAAATTATCAAGGACTCAGAAAAACCCCACAGATATTGCTGGTATAAATTTATGTAATTACATAGTACCAAGTCCCAGTTTAACTTCACCCATAATCTCATTTTGTTCTGTAAAACACATAGTTTACCTAAGATTTTAAAAGCAATTCATTTCTCTTGACAGATAAGACATTACATTATTTTCTTACATTTGGATTGTCATCAGTCATCAAGTCAGAGATAACCCAAAGTCATTATACCAAGTACTTATCATTTTCCCCTTCAGAAAAAAAACACTGAATCCTCACCCCAGCTGACTTTTCTCTAGGTACAAGAATATAAAATCCAACAGAGAGAAGCTCAACATTTGCACTGACAGCTGTAAAGGGCTCAGTTTTATCATGAATGAATATGACTTTCCCAGAAAATTGAATTTGGAGATTCAGTATGTGCTCACGAGGTCATTGAAGGAAGGCTCACTGGGAAGTCTTGTGATGGTCTACACTGAATTTCTGCAGAGTCCCCCCCTTGAAACAAGGGTTGGCACTGGAGACACACCACATCATTAATAAGCCCACTATGCTTCTGCAGTACTTATCAACTAGTAGGGTTTTTTATGCAAAATATGAATATTCCTGAAATTGTATTTTGGCCTTACTGATTTGCCTGGTGACATGGCTCCAAGCAGCATGTGAGGTTTCCTAGTTTGCTCGGGGGACTAGCTAAGTCAGTGCTGAGACACAGACTTTGATGGAGAATTACACTATCCATCAAACACTTTATTGGCCAAAGGAGAGCCAAGGATTAGAGGCTTAATCCTTGAAGCAAATTTTATTTCCTAACTTTTATTTTGCCCACAAAATAAAGTCCCTATAAACCCAGCCATAGGATTTACTGGATGCATTTTTCCAGCTTGAAGGCAAATCTTTAACTCTCTATCCTTCATTGTAGGAGACACTGTGAGTTCATCAGAGCCTTCCAGTACAGGCTTTAACCTCAGCTTCTTTTGTACTCGCCTTGACCAAAGGGTCTTGAGAGCAGGGGCAGCACCTCAGGAATGTTGGGCCTGAGAGTGGCAAAGAGTAGGATTGAAAAAAGAATTAGATCAAAAATAGGAGTTTGCTATTATTTACTTATCAGGTATTTTGGCTCAAGCTACAGTGAAGCACTGAGGAATTGGTTTTGGATACTAACTGTTTCCCACCTCTCTGCCCATTACGTTCCTTTGCATTATGTAGCTTTGTACATTGAATAAAATTTACAAACCAGCAACCCTCGGAGGACAAGAGATGAAGGCACTTCCTCCTGCATTTGAGGTAGCTTGGGAGGGCAACTGAGCAGCTGAGCAACAGGAAGTGCTGAGATAGTAAATGGCACATGCTTATCACCAGGGCTGCTCAGGAAATTCCCTGATTTAATCACCTTATTTTTAGAGGGGACGGTTTTTCTGGAACAGCACAGGAGAGCAGAGATAACACTGTACTTGAACCCCCTTTCTGAGGGCCTGGGGTTTGTATGCTAACAGGACAAGATTTAAATATTCAGCTGACACAATGAAGCTAAAGATGTGTAATGGCTCCAGCCCTCCAGCTTAGGTGGCAAGTGTTCTTTAGAGCATGAAAAGCAGTGTCAGGAGAGACAGTAAAGTTAAACAAGGCAAAAAGTAGAAAAAACAAATGTACTGTGCCAATATGTAATTACCTACCCAAAGAGTAGGGCAAGGGGAATATTTGGTTGTGCTCGAGTTAATTCACATAGTGATGCATCACAATATTTGGAAGTGTTTCAATGGTACTTCATTCTTTAGACATGCAAAGAGGTGTCAGTAGGAAAAAAAAAATTAAGGAAATCCCAGCCTGTTGGATGAATCAATGGAGCTTTTACTCACCATGACTACTGCTAACAGAAATATTCCTGAAATGAAAAATTTAATAGCAAAATTAATATCAAGAAAATAATGTCATCAAACCTTTTCATAAGAAAAAAAAAGGAGGGAAGGAAAAGAACCGATACAGATGCAATGAAATTTTTGTACTAGTTCTTACCACGTCTTCTAAAAAGAAATTTTGAAAAAATGAAAAATAGTATTTTTGAATGGATGTGTAGAGGGGAATCAGTGAGAAAAAAGGAGAGAAATCCAGTAGGTGTCAAGAAAATTCTGCCTGCTCTCCATGTGTATCCACAGGAAATACAAGTACAGCACAGGAGAACATGCGTTTGTAGTTACTGAGGTTTTTGAAGTAGGACTGGCTGCAAAGGCATGTCCCATACCAGCCAGCACAAACTGTACTGTAAACTGGAGAGCACTTTCACCCTGTCTACAGTACATTATGGGAACAGCAGCAAAGCCCAGGGTTGCCTTGACCTAAAGAAAAGCCAAATACTTTGGCAGTACATACTGCAGGTTCTTCCAAATATGGAAGTTTCTTCTGATCTCTGGGCATATTTCAGCAGAACTATTTTTAAACATGATGTTCACGCTTTTCAAGTACTTTTCTTTGATTGGGGAACAGAAAAAATGGAGAGAGTGTGGTAATTCCCATTTTTTTTTTCCCTTTTCTAAACAGGATGTTCTTGGTTTCAGGAATATCAAATAACACTGGTGCGTGTATACAGCTGAGAGATAACAACCATATTTCTTTGCTCCCTACAGATGCTGATTTTAATTTTTTTTTAAAAGCAAGACAAAAAGCTAGGATTCTTTATCTCCCCTCCTCCAACACAATAACAGAAGTTATAATAATCTAGTCTGGCAAAAGTAGCAGAACTTTTAGAGAGCTATTACCCCTCACTCTTCTCCAGCTCTCCAAGAACTCACACACGTTTCTGTAGCAAGACATTAATTCCAGCACCTGGAGCCCTACAGTGGCATTAGAACAGCATTTTGTCATCTCTGTGTATATACAAGGATTTTAAATGACACTGAAATTATTAATATCTCTTCTGAGTGCTTCTGTGTAAAAAAAGTAACCACAGCTGTAGAAGATGGAACTGGGCACTAGAACTAAGTGATGCTGGTTAATTATCACCATGAGCACAGATCCAAGGCTGCTGACTGTCCAGGGCTGATTATGAGTCATGCTAAGCACTTGCAGTATAGGAGACTTCATTTATTCTGCAACACGAAAACATCCTGTGTCTAGAAACACTTAAACTTCCAGAGACCCTTGGTTACAAAGGTACCTGATGCAGAAAAGATATTTTTCCTCTGTTTTTCTTCATAGTTAGGTCCGGGTAATGGAGAAATAAGATCAGGATTTTCCTAGCTTTATGATCATTCTCAAGAGTTGGTATGGTCCAAGGAACAGTCCCAATGGCCAATCTGGATATGGTATTTCTGGTTTCGGCAGGTAAAAAAATGCAGCTGTATGGACAATGGCTCTGTCCTACCACTTGGCTTCAGGGCCAAAGAACATTCTCTGGTCACTTTTATTTACTAGAGCAGATGCGGCTGTGATGGAGCACAGCCATTAGAGAAGTCTTGATTCCAGTTATTTTGCTGGCCTATGACGCAAATTGATTCAAATTTGCTTAATTTAATGTCCTTGATTTGTTTATTTAATGTAACATAAGAACATAAAAAGCCTTTTCTGGGTCAGTCCAAAATCTTTCTCTAACAATGAGGAAAAGGTTACAGATGAGCTTAAGGACAGGACAAACTTAGCAGAACTTGCCAAGAATTCTCTCTGCAGTTCCAGTCATTTCAAGTTCAGGGGCTGCTCTAGCCAGACACGCTCGGTATTCAATCACTCCCTAACATATGGCTCTTCTGTCAGTGTGAAGCTAGGGATGCCTTTGGACCCCCCCCAGTACCTTGCAGCATTGTCTGTGTCTTACCTCCCTTCCCTTTGTGTGACAATGAGTCTCTTTGTTTGCTTTCAGTCTGCCAACTGCTAGTTTGACTTGATGTCATTGTACTGCAACAGTGAACGCTGACTGATCATTCTCTGTTTATCCTCTCCATGTAACTCGCGATTTTATAGATCACTTTCCTTTGGGGCACCTTAATTGATTTATTTTCCAGGAAAGAGCATGTATTTGGTGATTCTTCCCTCAGATGTCATTTAATAGTTCTGTCACCTGTGTGCTCCTTCTGTATTTCCAGTTCTTTTTTTATCCTACTTTTTTTTTTTTTTTTTAAAATTTCTTCATACAGATAGAAAAGGTCTTTTAAGCTATTCAGGATGGGAGAGATCTCTTACTGAATGTGCATGGTGCCTCGAGCATGGTTGAGTAGATGCTGCTGTAATACAATATGAGCAAAGAGCTCTAGATCAAAGGCAAGATTTATGTAGCTATTCAAGTACCTTAGAAGCCAGAAGGTGACAAACAAAATTTACAGGAGCATCTCTGCAGATTAGATGCCTAACTTCTCCTGATAGTCTTACCAGCACAGCAGAACCCTTTTCATGTTGCTAATCTTTTGGATAACAGACCACAGGTCAGTGATTAAAAGCAATCAGGGACACCATATGCACACAGAAAACAGCACTGCTCCTTCACAGGACCAATCAACATCCAGGCATGATACATCTGTAGAAATAGAGTGAGTCTGGCAAATAAAAATAATGTGAATTTTGATGATTCACCGGGAATATTCATCTGTGAATATAAAAGAGGTAATAAAAAATCACAAGGAAAGAAGATTCAGCAACACTGGATTAATAAACTGTAGGAAATGAGCCTGGAAAATTAATGAAGTCCTAAGAAATCTAGGTGAAAAGATAGATTGATAGACATAGTATATATTTCTTCCACAGAGTTGTTTTTCTCTCTGACACTTAATGTTTAGTTAAAGAGTAGGATTAAATATCCGTTTAAAATTTTTGAATTTCCCTTAATTTCAATATAGAAAGAAGGGATCATGATGAATCAGATCACTAAACTTTTCAGCAGTTTCAAACCTGTTTAAGTACCACTACTTTTACTATGGGAAGATGAGGAAAGAAAAGATGGCCTTTGCAAGAAAAGGATACAGCTGCAGACACTTGAGTTATAAGCTCAAACTTGTATTCTCAAATTATTGAGGGTTCTTCTGGTGTCTTTAACGTTTGGACAACTAAGTCACCACTTTGATATATAACTTGTTTACAATGAAGCCAGCAAACATATCTGCACATTTTTTGGAAAGTGTTGAATTTTGTGGAAACAATTAATCTGACCTCAACAATTCTAGTTTTTAATGCTTACGAGGCTGAGAGGGAAAAAATGGCTGAAATTGATTCCATCTGTAGATCTGTGATACCTGTTTGTCTGTTTAGAGAGTTTAGGAGCCAGGGGTGGCCCTTGGATGCTGGTACACAAGAAATGACATTCTTGACCAGGGTTTCCCCAGTGCTTAATCAAGTCT
Organism: Coloeus monedula; assembly: GCF_965178545.1. NCBI lineage: Eukaryota > Metazoa > Chordata > Aves > Passeriformes > Corvidae > Coloeus > Coloeus monedula. The sequence goes on from NC_138781.1 coordinate 11,735,723, forward strand.
CAAAATGCAGTTTTGTTTGGATTTGATGTATTTATTTCTCATTAAAAGATTTCTGGATGTCATGCACTTTCCAGCATGTTGTGTACAGGCACACACAGAGAAGAGTAAACTATTCTCAGCACAGCAACTTATTCATCAAAAATTGCTGCTTTATGTTTTTTACAAAAATTATTTGTGCACAGACTTCACTTTTTTTTAAATCTGGGACTACTCTGGAGGAAATATATGCTTAGAGTGAATACAGCTAGCAAAACTAGGCATTAGCTGTCTGGTTCACACAAACATGCATGTGGATTCCTTGCAAGCTATTTCCTGTCTTAACTGTGTGTACTGTGTTTGTACTGGGAATTTATTTTCATGCTGCTCAGTTGTATGAGTTCACCTGGATCACAGGGTTACGTACATTTCCTAAATGGGAATGCCACATCTTTACTCCACTGCTACACTGTGCTTTCAGTCTGTCTGAACTCTGAGCAAATATGCACCAATGGTTTGGTTCCTTCTCGTTCTATGAAAAGGATGTCCTAAGAAGAATTTTCTTGCCTGAAAGTTTATATAAAATACCAGTTGCAGGTTTTTCTGGGAAACAGACAAGGCAAAGCAGAGAAAAGAGGAGAGTAAAATGTGTCCTAGTCCTTCCATTAGTACTGTAAGGTTCATACACCTCAGATCAGTGGGGGCTCCTTCTCCACGTTGCAGCTGCGTTCGACCTTGGCCAGAGGAAATGGTCCATTGGATTCAATACCAAGGTAACTTCACAAACTCTGTGGTCTGTGTAACTCAAAGCTTTGGCTTAAATGATGGAAAAGTCATCAGTGGTCTTCAAATCAGTAAATTTCAATGGATGATTTTTTTGAATCTTGGTGAAATGAATGTTTATGACTAGTTTTCCTAGATGTTGCTATAATATAATAGCTGTGGACTGTTGAACCACATGCTTTATTTCAGGCAGAATTAATGTACCTCCAGGAGAGGATTATATAATCCCCTTTCAGATCAGATGGTCTGTGAAAGTGCAGATGAATGCAGAGCACATACTGAAGAAAACTGGAAAGCAACAAGGTTTCTTGGTTAATGTCAGTGTTACTGTCTTTCGCTTATAATAAATGAGCATTAGAAAGGGTTTCACTCACAACAAACACTTCTGATAGCATAATAGACTTAAAAAGAGAGTTTTTGCAGGCCCTTACTCATATAAATTATAACAGCAACTGGATACAATGTCAGGCAAATGGCTTATGCATTATATGAGTGTGTGAACCAAACACTTCTGTTGACGTTATATAGCAGTCATTACACTTTCAATTGACTTATTTTGCTGTTATCTGCTCACTGGTAGATTTTTTTTTTCCCTCTGTATTTTTCAGAGGAATATTTTATAGTGCCTTAAGAAGTGTTGCCATTAATAGGATTCTAATATAATTTTTGTATATATAGACATATTTTTGATCCCTTTCAGTTAAAAAAGAGATAGAATAATTATTGAGAGGCCACTTCCACAGTCAGCTGATGGATGTGGATTTCTGTGATACAGTAGTCGCTTTTTTGTGTGACATATAGCATCTACTATATTTTCTGTGGAGATTACAAACACACTTTCTTTATGTTTTCTTGTCCTTCCATAGCCTAACAATTAATTTCCATATATTCATTACATTTATCCCACAAGTCATCTCAAAAAATTATAGCCTTTTAGTGTGAACCAGTGCTAGAGTGCACAGAAAACCACATATTTCTGAAAAAATGTTTAACTTTCCCTCATTTCCCTCAGAATTAAATATATGAACCACCAAATGCTTTTATATTTTTTTGCTTGTTTGTTTACTTTGTTGCTTTTTAGCCTTGGGGACTTGATGGCCACAGCCCAGGTGTTCAGGAATGGGGAGAGCAGGAGAGCACAGGAACTGACTGGGGTAAGGCTGCACAAGCTGATCTGAAACCAGGGGAAGTGAAATACTGTGTAAAGGTGCTTCAGCAGACATTACAGACCTTGCAGCACAAGCCCCAGGCCAGCCAGAGCCACTTGGTTGCCAACAGGTATTTAGGGACTTGTGTACTACTGACTGCAACACAGAGCACGTGATCTGTTTGCCTGCTTCTGTGGAGGGTCTGTTAGACATAGCTCAAAGATGCTCTTTCAATAGTTCTACCTGCTCAGGATCAAAGATGGTCTAATTTTATGATCTACAAAATTTTGGTGTTGTAGTTCTTTAGCCAGTTTCTGGGTTTTGAAAAAATACCATTCTATAGGTGTTATATGCTCCAAAAATTGCTCATGTAATGGTGCTTTTCATTTTGTACAGAGACAGAAATAGTGGTGTGCATTCATTTCAAGAAACTTGAATTTCAGCATTGCACAAAAAGAAAAAGATAGCATTCCAAGGTTTTCAGCTTGACAAGGAAAATATCTTCTTGACCCTTTTGTAGTTAAAAGAGAGGTCAAAAAAAAGGAGTATTTGCAACTCTTCCATCTTCTCTATTAATCTTAGCTTTAGACTTTGACTCATAAACAAGCACGATAGGGTCCTGAACTAGGATTAAAATGGAAGGTTGTTTTCAGAACTGGTATAGAAAAGCACTTTTTCATTTTGTGTGTGAGTGTAAATGCCTTTAAAAATGAATAGAGCCATTCGTCTAAAAAAAAAGAAGTATTGACATTTTTATGGAGTTGTTTTTGGAAAGATCCAACGTTTAATATTAAATTCAACATATGGTTGTGGTCAAATTGTGCTCCTACTGTGTGAAATGTATGAATAACAACTTACTGCATTCTCCTGGCCAATATATGGAGAGAAGGTTGATTAATTTAACTAGTATCCCTAAATCTCCTGCCTTGGCTTCCATCCCGTTCTGCAAGGGTTGATAAATCTTACATCCCCTGAGGAGTATTACAATTCCTAATAGTCTTATGCTATTAGGAAGAAGCAAGGCTCAACTGTACCAAAACATCCAGCACATGAAATTGTATAAATAATTTAGCTTTTCCAGTTTAATTTTTTTTACAGCTTTTCTTTGCAGGCTACGATAAGAGATATTAGCTCAGTCAACTGTAAGTAAATAAAATAAAAAAGAAAAATACTGTTCAGGGGAATGGTATGAAGAGGTAAGGCTGTTCTTCTCACTGTTTGCAGCAGCCTGTTAGGCTATCAAACAAAAGGCATTCATATATTTTCCTCCCTTTAAAAAAAAATGTATTTTGCTTAGAGTGGGTATTCTCTTAGGACCATCAGCTACTTTCCACATGGTATGACATGGCCAGAAGAGGAAAGTTATCCACTGATTTCAGCATGAAGTGGCTTTCCCTGTCCTGCCACAGATTTTCAGTGTGACTGTATGCAAATCACTGCATGTTTTCTGCAAGGCTCAGTTAGGCAGGCAATCTACTTAAGATGTACAAGTTCCTCTGAATCAGGTGAGCCACAGCAGTTGCCTTTGCTCATAGTTGTAGTCCACAGCAAATGCAGCTTGCCTTCAGTTACAGTGAAGGAAATTCAAGATAAATAATATAGCCTTTCATTTGCAATAGGCTGAGTGAGCAGAAGGACAGCCACCATGTCTCAGATAAAGCATATTGAATTATTCAGCTGCAATATCTTGGTCATGTGACTGAGATTTATACTCATTTGTAAACTACCTTGAAGGAGAGAGCTGAAAGGATAAATACATTTAAAAGAAGAAATGAAAAGGTCTGTAAAAATCTCAAAACCTAGGACCATGCAACTATTCAATAGAGAGTCACTGTTCTCATCCTTGGGAAGAGACAATAGTAGTCATTTCTGAATAGAGATACATTTTTTTTCCAGTGTACAGCAAAACCTGGCAAATTAGCTGATTGTTTTCCTATTAACTAAGATAAGTGATGAGTATTTTGCTTCAGGAAATATAAACATCTTTTGCATAAGATTGAATCACTTGCAACAGGCTAAACCCTACTGTCTCCATTCTAGCAAAATTTCTGTTGGAGTTAGTGAGATTTTTAAAGGACTTGAGGCTGGCAGTACATGTATACACAAAATAATTCTCTGACTTCAGTAACAGGTTGGACTGAATAAATGTAAGAAAACATGGCTTGATTCATATTTTATATAAAAATAGTACTTTGAATTCTTATCTATTCTTAAGAAATTTTTCTTCATACATAGTAAAGTAAGTCCTATCACATCTGAGATAAGTAAATAGGATTATACCTTTGAGCAAAAAAGGGACTTTTGGAATTCAGAATGGGCATCTACTAGCCAGTGACCACACTGTGGTGTTTGGTGCAGAAGTCATCCTTGTAGTGGTTTTGGAGGATTTGAACTGGCTCTCTTATGTAAGATGTGGATGCTGTGTGCTCATGGACTGTTATGGTTTGGGCTTGTGTCTCATCAGGTCCCTCCTGCCCCACAAAGCTTCAACAGCAAGTGGGAAAGGGCAAAGAAGGGCTTGGTCATGGTCCAGCAGAAGTTGTGTCCCATGACACCCTGGTGTGACAATGCTACAGCAAGGTGTGAGGTGCAACACTCCAAGAACATTCTCTATCATGGGGTTTGGTTTGTTTTGGGACAAATTTTCTTAAACTATGGCATTTTTCAATCCCATGAGGAGCAGCCAATTGTGGTGAATATCTTGTGAAATACATGCTTTGAAAGCTCAGCCTTATGCAGTTTTGTAGGGTTTAAGTGTAAAAAACTCTCTATGGGAAGAAAGAAATGGTATGAATCCATTGGTGCATGTTTGTTGAGGCTCTCATGACTTCCAGGGATGTACTGGGATATTGCAGAGGTTTATACATAAGAAATACTGTAGAATGATGAGTCCAGCAGTGTAAAGTGAGAAACTTCAGTCCATCCTGTCACATTTGTTTTCAGAGAGACCCAGAGGACTATCTGTCTATCAGAGAGACCCAGAGGACTTGGTTCTAACATTTGTACAGCCTGAGGCTGTGAGGACAACTTCAGGTCAGGAATGACACAATCCAGCTGGCCTGCCATTTGGGTCCACCTTTTGCAACCATTCTGGTAAGCTCCCCAAACAATTCAAAATCCCTCTGGACACACTTCCATATGCATTTATTCCTACTGCCAAAGGCTTGGCCCAAACCCCTATGATTTCCCAGAGTTGTGTGATTGGTTATACAGGGTCCCCTGGGTGACTCCAAAATTAACTCTTACCAAAAGCCTCAAAAAGCCTGTCTTACACCAGACCTCTCAAAGATACACTTCAATGTGTTTTTCAGGTTCATGTTTTTCAGAAACCAGAATACAACATTTCCCCTTTAAAATGTGGGATATAAAACTGAATATCAGAATCCTATAATGGTTTGGGTTGGAATGGTCCTTAAAAACCATTTAGTTTCAACTTCCCTACCTTTGTTAGGGGCACCTTCCACTAGTTCAGATTGATCAAAGCCCCATCCAACCTGGTCTTGAGCACTGCCAGGGATGGGGCATCCACAGCTTCTCTGGGCAACCTGATCCAGTGCTTCACCACTCTCACAGTGAAGAAATATCAGCCTCTTGTTCCTTTAAAAAACACAGATGTATTTATTTCCCTATTCGTAGTTTCATGTACATTGTATTTCATATGCTTTCTGTAATAACACCACAAAAGACTTCATAAATGCACTAGTCAGTGGGGAATGCTCTGCCTGCTTGTGATTTTACACGTCTTTTCTTTAAGCCAGAAAATCTAAATGTAAAATGTAGTATTCAGAGAAACTGAGAGGGGTTTTGTGGTGCTCTCCGGAGGATGCTGGATTCATAAAACAATGAATGGATTACCGTCATCGATAGAGTTAGTTTTTCCATCTGTGGCAGACAGACAATATACTCTTGCTAACGTGCTTCATATTAATAAACCACCCAAGTATAATTCATTGCAGGTTGCAGCTATAAATCAGAAATAGCCTTCATTTTGTTCAGCTGTCAGACTGAGAGAGCATCAGGAGGTGGGGGCTGTTTGTAAGGAGGCCAGGGGGCTGCAGCACTTTGACCTCTCCCTGCAGCGTAAAGCATGTCACCCCACTGCTGTCCATGGAGACAGGTCATGTGGCTAGGTGCCCTGTCATGAGCAAAGAGCCACCTTGTCACCTGCCATCATTTTTTGTCCTGCTGTGTTCTGCTGAGAAAGAGATGCAAAGAAATGCTGCAGGAACGGTGCAGTGCAAACGCAAGCATGGCTGCCAGCAGCCAAATCCCCCTGGCCCCCGTGCTGCTGTTACACTGCTGGAGCCTGACCCGGGCACAAACCCACCCCGAGACAGAACAGACCAGGGTGGAATAGCACAGAATAGCACATTTTCAGCTGCAAGTGGCCTACCGTGATCATCTATCTCAGCTGCCTGAGCAATTCAGGATGGACCAAAAGATCAGAGTCAGTCCCAGGAAGCTACAGATATAGGTAACATCATTCTAATCCTGAAATTTTTGTGTTGTTAGCAAATCACTTTGTACCTGATTGAAGTTTCATTAAAGCTGACAAGGGTTTTGTTCTTCCCTCCCCCCCTGACCCTAGCTCTCACGGTCTCTTAGTCTCTGTTTCCCTGTCTCTGCCCAAGAAATTGGGATAAGCATGGAGAACTCAAAGAGGTGTTCTGAGGATTAATTAGTTAACATTTGTAGGGCGTTTTGAGGATAAAAAATGATGAATATTGGCATATACCTGGCTTTGTGTGTGTCTCTGTCTATGCACAAAATGAATTCCATACTTCCATGGGTAAAACTTACATATCAGACAAGCTGCATGCCTATGCAAATAAATCCTCGGGAAAATCAGTGTTCTCCAGTAATCCTCAGGCAACATGCAGAGAAGCAGAGGCAAAGGCAGAGGGCAGCAGAAGCAGGGGGAGATGCACTAAAGAGGGAAAGGAGATTCGTAAGTGTATGACTGGGGAACTCTGGAGGGGGAAATCTCTTTTTCTACAAATGCATATGAATAAGCCCTACTGAATCACAGGCCACAGGCTGTGCACATGAGAATACAGTTTTTCAAAATTCTTATTGCATTATGATTTAGCCATGCATTCTGTGTTATGGTGATGTGACCTCATCGTTTTGAGAGTTTTGGTGTGCACTATAACAGCCTTTGTCTGGCAATAATTGTAACTCATACATTAATTTTTGGCACTCCTCATATATTCATTCAGTCACTGGACTGTTCATAGTTTAAAACTATCACGTTGTAACTGAACAAATAGTGGATTAAATGTGCCTGTTTTGTCTTTTTTTACTAAGCTAGGTGGGATCAAAGCTATCAGCTTCTGTGCCATAGCTTAATTATATTTTTACTCAGAGTGCCAACATTTTGCAAAATGAAATGAAGTAACGACAGGAGAAAACACAGTGTCATTCAAACAGGCTTTAATCAGGTCTTGGAAGGATAATAGAGAGCAACTGAAGCAGGTTTGTTAGTTCTGTTGGTTTCAGCCCATTAAAAAACCAGTGCACATAGCTGTTATTTCAGAGGTGATCTGCACTGGTCTGTGTGGACCTGCAACTGCAAAGTGAGAGGCAGGATAACATGTGTAGATGCCCACACAGAGGGAGCTGCCACAGTGCCAGTGACAGACCATTGACATAAGGACAAGGAAGTGGCTGATGTGTAGGAGTAAGTGATGGTTCCTTTCTATGCAATTAGCTGTGAGCGGCAAGCAGGCAGTGAACAATGGCAAAGCACATTCCTGCTATTGCATTTGCATTCCGTAATCTTGAGTGCAGACACATTTCTTAACATTTCCTAGTCACCCACATCATTCTAAATGTTTAGAAGGTGTGGACTGGGTTTTATTGTGAGAGAATTTCCATGTCCGTAATGGGAAAGGCTTAGCCTATGCTGTTTTTGAAATGACTCTGTGAATATGACTTAAGAGAAATGTGCTCACTCTAATGACAGCCTTTAGCAACATGTTGAATCCTCAGGGTAAAACCTTATTCACTGACTAAAGACAAAGGTTGTTAAGGGAGTAAGGGAAAAAAGAAAAACATTCAAAAGCAAATTAAAAAAAAAGAAAAGGTGTGGAATCAGGTAGCTTTTGCTTCTCCTCTTTGGAATCTGAAGTGCTTGCAGGAAATGCTGTAATAATTATTTCTTCTAACAGCTGGCACTTCAACCTTCCTTCACACCAGGGGAAGTCAGTACTCAAGGGCTGGAAAGCGAGGTGGAGTCTCAGGGGAGCTCTTATCGCTGAGGATAGCACTTTCATGCCATGTTTGGGAAAGGAAAAAAAAAAGATTAAAATGCAGACTGCTTTCTGCATGAACCACCTGTCTTTCTTAGGGGCTTTTAAAAAAGATGGACCTTGATTGGATAGTCGTCTGGTTGCAGGGCCTTTTAAATGGCCTTTTCTCTCCCTGCTGGCTTATGTGGCACCTGTTTTCCCTGCTCCTTGTGCCCCCTCCCTTCAGAATGTTCCTTCTCACCCAAGGGATTGTTCTGCTCACCCCACACCTCCTCTCCAGTTCTGCCAGTGCTGCAGTTCATAGGGGCTTGCATTAAACCAGAACAGAGACTACCCTGTGATAAATTAACTCTGAAATTAGCACAAAAAGGAAAAGTGAAGACTAAGGTGATTTCTTACAAAAATCTGGATCCTAACAAGGACCTGCTGGCACCTGAAGCTGTTCCATGGGCACAGTCTTGCAGGCAGCAAGAAGTGTCCAGCAGATGAGATAAAAATTTTCACCTATGCTTAGAGATTTTTTATGCCTTCGTTTTCCTGATATTACTCTGTAAACATTAAAAATTTCATCTGTCACCTTCATAAAGCTCCCTGTGCATATGTGTTTTGCCCCAGACTTTAATTGCATGGTCATCTATTATTTTTATTTCTTTGTATGTATTATTATTAAATAGTTCTTTTTATCTCCTTTCTTCAATGTATGGCTCCAGGCTCTATTAATCACAATCTAAAGCCTCAGCTGAATACATTGTTATTAAGTTCCTCATGTGGTTTTTATGGTGCTCTTTCTGTAATTTGTCAGTTCTTCACAAACATCATGAATTTATATTCACAGCAGCCCTAGCAATTAAGCATATTATTACCATCATTTTACAGATGGAGAACTGAAGAAAAGATAAATTATAGACAAAGCTGTCAAAATCCTACGCTAATTTTTGATGACCAACTTTAGACACCTAGCCTATAATTTCTCAGGGGCAATAGTATTAAATAGGCAATCTGCATTCTAGTCATCTATCCATGTGCTTCAGTCCTCTGAATTTTTGCAAATCATATCCAGAAAGCTGGGAATAAAAATGTTAACAGCTGACTCTAATCCAAAATGAACACCATGGCAGAGGTAGGGAGATGGTGTAAGTGCCTTGCATGCTGTTAAGTGTTGAGTTGAGTTTCGTGCTGAGACAGCTAAAGGCAGAAGTTTATGCTGTGAGAGTCTACATCTGAGTTGGGCATCTGAGTTCCCACCAGTGCCACAGGGCCTGAGGAGCTGCTTGTTCACCCTCCCCACGAGGCACCTCTGTCTGATGAGCTCAGCACTCCTGAGTGCTCTGTCTGTGCACAGACCAGGTCTCAGCTGACTCTGCTGGGAATGGAGACGCTCGGCTGACACGGACACACTGAGCTGGTAGGCAACCAATTTATTTGCCTGAATCTGGACCCAAGCCTCTCCTCAGTGTATTTAGTAACAAAACACTATGATTTCTACAATATTCTTCCTTCATTTTTTCTTTGGTACCTTGTGTTACCTGCAGCAAATTGAAGCTGGGACACCACAGACACATTTTCATTCATCCCATAGCTCTTATGCACATAACACTGCCCACACTTGCTGAGTTTTTAGTACTTATTCACACACAGAGGAAATGGATTTCCTGCTGTACACAGGAATGTGTTTCTCTTCACACTGTTCATGACTGGACAATATGCACAATGCTGTGTGTTCCTGCCCCAGAGCTCCTTTTTGACAATCCCTGTCCTGACAGTGTAACTGCATAACTGCAACTCTGTTTTTTAAGCTGAATCAAAAATTTTAAGTATTAATCCATTGTGATGCTGACCAGGGGGAATGCAACTGAAACCCTAGAATGGATTTTAATTATACTAAAACTGTGTTTCCTATTTTTAATATGTTAGGGTTTATATACCATCCAAGTGTTCAGTTACTTGACTAGTCCATTAAATAAACTTTAATTTATGTCATAATTGAACAATCTCTAAGTATCACTCAGCATAATTTCAAGTCTCTCTGCTACTAGGAGAGTTATCAAATGGTGGTATGATCTACAGAATAATGTACACGCCTGGGAATAAAGGAAATATGCTATTCCCAACTTTGTCATAGACTTTGCAGGTGGAAATATATTGACTAAACGCAGATGCCTGTGCTGAAGACATCTGCATCTGGCTTCTGGTTCAGTGGATAGTCAGAGAAGAACAAGTCAATAGAATCCAAGAGGCAATTAATCCTCTCCTGAATTAGATGTCTGAAATAGGGCAGATGATTGGCACCCTAAAAGGGCATATTTGTCTCCAGTGACTCTACATGGAGCCCCAGGGGCCAGCTTGGGTTTAAATGTCTACATTGTTGATTTCTAAAGTCAGGTGAGATGGATCCCACCCTCTGTATCCCCAGGCCAGTTATTTCATCTCAGTTTGCCTTTTTTTTGTCTTTCTGAGCGAGCTAGTGTAATACCAGGAGCAGCAGAGTAGAATAACACAGAGCTCTGCCTTGACTAATTAGTTTCTGAGTAGGGCCATTTTATAGATCACTGGGGTATCTTTTCATGGCATGATGTTGTGTGATGTAGAAATACTCTAAGTGCTATTATAATAAGCCACATGTTAAAGCTCAGTTAAATACCAGCATCTTCAATATACATGGGAGCTCCTGTTGCCCTGTGGGTTCTTTTTTTACGAAAAAAGATCTTAAATGATATCAGTGCAATATCAATATTGGAACTTTTATGGTACTAAAGTTTTCATAGGAATCATGGTGAATTTTCTTAGCGAAAAAACACCATTCTTATTTAACCTCCTTTCTGTCTCCAATTTATTTCTTTGTCTGGTAGACACTGAAGAAGGAAGCTTCAGAAACAGAAGCCTTGTGGCAAGCCAGAATGAATAATAAAGCTGAATTCTGGGGATACTGCCAGGGAATGTCATACAGGATGTTCTGCACCAACAGCTCAGGAACTACAGGTGGAATTACAAGATTATATGCTGCCAAACTCTAAGACAAGCTGGGGAAGCAAAACAGAGTCAGCACGGAAGCAGAGGGAAGCTCCAGGTAGTTACAATTTATCCCTTTCTTGAAACCTGGAAAGTTATAAAGTGTTTGACTGTAACTCTACCCACATAGTAAGCCTGGACAGCTGTCACTCTCCGTGGAATTTTTCTTTTGAACTTAACTAAAGACCAGTGGTGCATATATATTTGTTTGTGTTATTGCATCTCTGGAAATTGCAATCATTCCTTCTGTTTTTATTTCTGGATAAGACCTATTCTCTTCTGCCTCCTGCACTTCTGTCTATGCTGTGCTGCATGTGAGGTACTGCCAGGACCTCAGAGGTTCAGTAGCCTAGAGCTCATCACCCTGTTTGGAAATTCAGAGTAGACTTTTCCTTCTTTCTCTCAGTCTATATGTAAGTCTGCTACACCTCTACTCAGTTTTCAGCACTTGCTGCATAGTTCTGTTGCATTCAGTGGGAATATCATTGGGAAACATCTCCAAATTTGGCTGTGAGAGGGATTGTTTTGGAAAGTTGGGAGCATAATCCTCAGCTTGACCTGAGTGTCAGCTCAGAGATAAATAAAATGAAGGCTTACTTTGTTCACTATGAAGTGTCAAGATTATCCAGACATAGCTGTATTTCTGATATCTTTAGAAATGAGCATTTTTATGTTAAGAGAATGGACACTTGTAAGATTTTTTTCATGTCTACCTTCATGAATTGTAAGCAATCTAACTTAAGACTTCTTGCAAATTAAAACCAAAAAGACCAAAGAAGTCTGCAGACTCAAACCCAAGGTAATCAAAAAATCAGCCAAGAGCAGTAGAAGTTGACCTTACTTACCCTTGCATGACCTTTATAAGTTGTTTCATCACCTTGCAACAAAGATTTACCATGACACTTGGGGTGTGTGTGTTTGTGGCATAAAGGTGTCAGACTTTCACTTTGTTTAGAGAGAAACAAGGAAACATTGCATTTTATATTTTCTCTTAGGGTAAGTGGAAGATAAATTCACTGGCTTGTGTTCTCGTATTGTGTCCCAATAAGGAATCTGATTGTGGACCTGTCCATGGAGAAACAGACAGACATTTCTTTAGAAAAGCACCTGTCCTTGCTCTCCACTTGAACAAGAAAGTAACTACCATATTTTATTTAGCTTCTCCATCTTTTCCCCTTTTCTGTCAGCAGGTGGGAGGTACAAGAGATCTTGTAGAAGACCCCTGTGTAGAAGAGAGCTGGTTTTTATTTTTTCGTCTAGGGGTGTCAATCTCTTGTAATGGACAATTTGATGGCACTTCATTCATTACAGGGAATCTAAATGATTGACTTAAACACTAAATTAGATTCTAATTTCCAGATGACATAATTTAGGTGAAGCCCAGCTCATTCACAGGGCCTTGCAAAATGAGCCTGACTATAAATACTGCCAGAGTGAGACATATATTGCAATAGCAATGATGATGTGGGCTAATAAAATGGCCCACAGTTATGTGGATCCGACCATACACACAAATTTCCTGGAAAAAATGTTCCCAACTTGCACAAATCCCCTTTTTTTTTTTTTTTTTTTTTTAAAGTTTGACTGGTATCCACACGAGACACCAGGTAAAAGTAAATGTTTACTCTTAACTCTCTCCTGAGGTGAATAAGACTGACAACATGGGGCACTAGAAAAATTTAACTTGTCAGTGGCCTCAAACTGAAATGATTTAACAGGCTCAGAATGAGCTTGTTTTTGTCATAAAAAAGGCCTGAAATGAAAAGTAGATGTTTCCAGAATGTCCTGTCAGAAAGCAAAAAGATTTTCTCTGTGTATGAGCCAGAAGCTGGCCCACTCTTATGGTCTCTTTCTTTTTTGTTCAGTGCCGATTCTTCCATGCTGTTTATATTGGAGGGGGAGAAATGCAGGTGGAGGGAGAAGAGAAAATCAATATGTTCTTATGTAAACTCAGCCAGACAGCAGCATAATACAGCAACTAGACAAAAACACCAGTGTAGATTCCAGGCTTATGTTCAAAGAGTAATGTGACGTTTTTCTGGGTTGAAATTCAGGTGTGACTGAAACAGATGCTTTTACCTTTTATTTAAGCCTATATATGCAAAGCTGTTCTGTTCCTAATTTTATTTTTGCTACCTGAATCTCCTGAATCTAATGGGAATTAAGAACTAGAATATCTGGTTTTAATTCTTATTACAGAGAGAATTTTCTATTTAAAAAAATATATATATTCCATCACTGTAGATTTTTCTGGAAGAAATTTGTCTTCTGGTTGCAAGAGTGTGTTCCAGTTTGTTTACCAAAGGATCAGGGCTTTTGTCAGAGCACCTGATGATCTATTGTTGTTTGCTAAACTGACCAATTCAGACAAGAAGCTCAGACTTTATTCACTGATATCCCAGGGAACTCTAACTTGAGCCATCTATGATATAACATACCTAATTGAGCAAGCCACCCTCGGTTTCCTCTGAAAACAGTAGAGCAGAGTGGATATTTACAGGGATTTTGAATAGTGATGAGTCAGCCTTAGGTTCCACTGAGTGTCTCTGTTGGCTGTAAAGGCATCCTGGAGTGAGCAGTTCAGTTGATTAGATGTCTCAGCGGAGGCCTCTGCATTTAGAGAAGATGAATCCAAGCCTAAGTTTTTAAAAATTCTCGATTGATTTTAGCTTCCATTGCTGGAGGTTTGCTTAAGTGATTAAAATTAGTCTTGAACTTGCATTTATCCCAACTTAATGTTCTTCACATCAGAGTCTTGTGATCAATTTATAAATGTTTGAGGTTTGCAGCACAACATTGAAAGGCACTGATTTCACTGTTTTGTGTGAAGGGCATCTTTTTCTCATGGCCCAAGTGTCCATGGGATGGGAGCATTTTCTCAGGTGACTGCTCTAGAAAGGTCAGCTCACTTTTCCAAGATTGGCAAGAAGAAAGCCAGCAGAATTTTTAATTCTTGAGGTTCTTTGCTACATTCTTTGCTTTAGGGAAGACTGCTTCATCTGCTAATTGGATACATGATACAGATATTTTACATTAAAGCCTGTGGTAGAAGTGATGTCCAAGAGTATTTGGGAATACTGCAGGCCAATATGAGCAGTATTTATGGATGTTTACCATAAGGTTATTGGAAAGGCTGCAAAGTCAAAAGCAACATTATCACACTACTGAAATAACAATAAATTAAAGTAGATATTTTTCTTTTTCTTTCTAAAGAAAAGGAAAGAATCCAATCATTGACCACTGCTACAGACCCAACACCTGAGCATTGCTTACATTTCCAAAAGTCAATGGCAAAGGCAATGGTTTCTCTACGACCAGCATTTCAACCAGTATTTTTCTATATTCTCTCATACCTGTGGATGCATTTTAATTTGTTGAGCTGATAATGATAATCAATGACTATTGAAAGAATGCCAAACACGTTTAAAATGCATATTACTAGGCATCAAGTAATCGCAGCTTCTAGTCAAATGCAGTCATTTGGGAATTTACTGCTGCATGTTCATCCCCAGCCAATGAAGATTAGCCACAAAGAGAAAGAGAACCTGCTTGCAAAGACTTTGATAAAAAGATAATGACTGAAAACATTTTGAAGTTCCACAGCTGTTTTGCCATTTCAATTACTTTCAGATTAGGAATAATATTAATAATAAAAAAAATTCACAATCATTAGCAAAGTTTAAAAAAGTTTTAAAAGCTGGGCTTGAGGTGAGAATTTCTTTAAAAATTAGCACATATACAGTCATGTTGGCTTTTGACCTATTCATGAAGTTTTATCTTAAGGAATCAAGACTGTTTCACTTAAAAAATTTATCTGTTCATCACATATTCATTAAAGCACCAAAACGTTCTATATGTACCATCTTAAACAGGTAAAATTCTAAGGAGTACCTTTTTCCTCCATGGCAGGCACATTAAAACCCACAAGAAAGGTCTCTCCTTGCTTTTCCGTTACAGCCAGAGTGAATTCAGCCCCAAATGACGTACTGAGACTCAAAGCACCCTGGTCTTCTTCAGAGCAGGGATCAGCCTATGCCCTGTGACAGCACTGCAATTAGACAGTATAATTTTTGTGAGATTATTCATGCACATCTGTCGTTTGTGGACCCTGAGAACCAACAACTGGTTGAACATCTGGTGTCAGAGACAGGAATTTGCTTTACAAAGCCACAGTCCTATCTGATGACTGAGAACTGCTAGGTAGAGGTAGGATAGACCTGACCAAGTGAGGCAAAAATTGTGTTGTCAACAGGCTGGGTAATCTACTGAGGAGAGCCTTAAACTAGGAACGGTGGGGGGAAGGAGATGATAATGCACAATCAAGTGGGGAAGTGGTAGACTGGCTGATGTGGAAGGAGAGACTACAAATTCAAAAGAAAAGGATAGAAGGCAGCCCACTGTAACCATATACACACAAATAGAAAAGTGCCGGGATCAGAGCATTATGAGGGGAAATGCTAACTCTTTTTCTGGGAAATCCATGTGCAGTAAAAAAAGAACAAACAGAGGGAATGAGAGGTCTGCATGCAGGTGCAGGGCTATGAGACAGTGCTGGGATAGAGCAGACCTTCAGCAAAACTACTGAGCTGAAATTATCCAACTAGAAGTGGTAATATACCAGACAACTGTGCTGCCTTTCAGACAGACCCGGAATGGACAGAGAAATGGATCAACAGGAACCTCATGAAGTTCAGCAGAGGGAATTGCTAAAGGCCTGACCCAGGAGAGGAAAAGCCTTACACACCTGGATAGGGAGTAAAAAACCTTACACACCTGGGAGCCAACTGTCTGGAAAGCAGCTTTGTAAGGAACACCCTACAGGTCCTGGTGGACAAAAGCTGAACGTGATCCATCAATATTCCCTTTCAACAGAGCAGCCAACAGGCTACTGGGCTGCATTAGGAAGAGGACTGCCAGCAGGATGAAGAGGTTGGTCCTTCTCCTGTGCTCAGCATTAATAAATCGGGAGTGCTTGGCCCTGTGCTGGATTCCCCAGTACAAGAAAGATATGGACATGCAGAAGTGAGTCCAGCACAGAGCTACAAAGATGTTTAAGGAAATGGAGAGTCTTAAGGAAAAGCTAAGAGAGCTGGGGCTGCCCAGCTTGGAGAACAGAAGGCCAGGAGGACCTTATCCACGGGCATCAATACCTGCTGGGCCAGGATAAAGAAGATGGAGGCCGAGTTTTCCCAGTGGTGCTCAGAGGCAGGAGAAGAGGCAACGGGCATCAGCTGAAATGCAAGAAATATCATGTTAATTTAAGAAGAAAATTTTACTGTAAGAGGAGAGGGTGTCAAAGACTTCTAGATACAGTTTTCCAGAAAGGTTTTGAAGTCTCCAGTGTTGGAATATTTAAAATACAGCTCATCACTCTTCATGTTTGTTTTCATGAATTTAAGTAGTGGATGTTCAGAAGTTTGGGAAAGTAATTTTCACAGGGGTGAAACCATAATTCTGTACATTTTAATTGCTGAATTCCATGCATTTCACTAGAGCAAGGTACATAAATATCTCTGAAAAGAAAATTCCCAAATGCTTACATTTGAATTTGGCTTTTTCCACTACAGTCCTCCAAATCAGATTAAAATGCCATGTAGTTTTGACTAAGAGGAGCAAACAGAGCTGATCCAGTAGTATGTAAATGAAGCTGAAAGAATCATAAATATGTTTCCTAGTTTTAGGTGTATTCCCTCAATGGAGCTGTGTTTATGGAAATGCATCTGTCATTGGAAGTCAAATTTATTCCTACATGCTTTACTTTAGGTCTATTTTTAGTTATAGATGCATCTTCCCATCACTCAGTCAACAATTATAAAAAATAGACCTGCATTTAAGTATTTAAGAACGTGTTCTGCCTGGATAATTTTCTCCTATAGTAATTTTTTTTCTGAATATAGAAATTATGATGTCTCTTTAAATATTAAGACTGGGTTGTTTAAGGAGTTTGAAATAATTCCAGCATTTTTAAAAATTTTATTTTAAGAACCCGGGGGGATCCATTGACTTCACTGGAATTACAGATCTAAAATTATGAACGCTACTAAATGCTATTGTGTCTATTTTTCTCTACCTAGCAGAAACAATATAAGTACATGTGTACTTCTGAGTTACAAATAACTGCATTTACTACACATGTAGAAACAGTCCTGGCTGCATGCCCTGATGAGTTTCTAGTGAATTCTAAAGCAAAACCTTGTGAATATAATTAGAGAGCTGATAAAACATTTAAAAGAATGCTATTCTATTTTTGTGTCACATAAACCTCTTCCTAGCTATGTCTTGAGTGAAGAGGGAAGGCAGGCCGAAATGGGATCCCCAAACATATTCCAGGTATAGAAACCTCACTGCAGAACGTGGTTGAAATATCAAATTTGGCTACTTTAAAAAGATGTGTCATTCACTGGTAATGTATTTTATAAACAAAGACAACCAAAAATTATATTTTAGAGAAATAAAACACAACTAACACAGAGTGTAAAAATAGCAACCTCTAGTCAAAGCTAGAGATGCAGTGTTTGTGCACAACAAAGCCAGTGGATTTTAATGATGCAGTAAAGGCAATCTGTTGTATCATTTAGAAATTACTTCTGTGTATGTAGATAATCTAAAGCTGAAACATGAGGTACCTTTTCTTATTTGAAGTGGCATTGGGGTTATAAGCAGTAATTACTTAATTCTAATTTGTTTGTAATAGGCTTGATTTATTTCAACTTTTATCGTTTAATTAATGGAGTGTATATCAATTCCATTTTAATTTTCATTCTTAGCTGTAAATAATATCTTCATTTTCTTAAATTTGGCATTAGCTCAAACAGCCCTTGAAAAACCTGCCTCCCACACCCTTCAGAATCTCCCTTCCTTGAGGAAATCCTCTTTCTGAAATTTCCTTTTCATTTCCTGTTTTCCAAATAATACAAGACCAGACTCAGCATACTGACTGCCAGAGTGCGGCCCAAGAGAGAGCCAAGGCTTTTCAGTAGCTCACAAGTTTACAAGCACCAGTTCTTATATTAGATCTATTTCTGCTGGTTTGAGGGGATTAATCCAAAATCTGAATACCTATTGAAGCTGTGAAATAGACTTGGCCTGATTTTCATATAGGAGCTGACAGAACCTAACTTTTTTGAAAAACAGGTTACACATATTTAAGAACCTATATTTAGGCCACTGTTTTTGAAGCCTTGGATGAGATTTTCATTCCAGCTGTGTCAAACTTCAAATTCACTCAGTGCTTTGATGAATTTTGGCTTGTAGAGACCAGTCACAGAGGGGAAGTTAGCTTTTCATATGGCAACAATAATCTGGCATTTCTCTTGCATTGTGTCTAATTGACTCATCTCGCAAGAAGACCAGGCCACTAGAACAGAAAGGGCTTTCATTTCCCTTTCAGAGAAGCTGGATTTTAGCTGAATTTTCTTGTACATCTGGAAAGTCATGCCCCTCCTCCCTCTACCCTTTTCCTTCTAAGATCAGTAGCATTTCTTCTTTCTTTCTTTCATATCTTCTTTCTTTATGTGATGTTTGACTCTGGTAAAATTTCCTGTATTTTATTTTTCCTATCTACTGGAAACAGACTTGTGATTACTTTATGAGAGTTTGTTTCATCCCACCAGCATTTAGAGGAAAGTGTTTGCCTACTCTTAGACTTCTCTCACTGCATCACAAGAAAGACCTACCTTCTATTTCTGCATGCTTGGCAAAGGTTTATGCACATCCTGAAAATTTTTCAGCTACTGGGCAAGATCTTGCGGTTTATTTTTTGTGGGTTTTTTTCCAGCTCACAGTGGGCAGTATTGTGGCATCAAGACCATCATTAGTGCTTGGGCATTCAAGAGGAAGAAACTAGGTGGGGCAATGAGTTTAGACCTTCTCCCCTGGAGGCAGGGCTGTGCAGGGCTTGCAGCCTTGCTGCTTCCTGTCCCATGGAGCTGCCCCCTTCCCTGAAGCTGCTGGACCCCTCGCAGTGGAGAGGTCATGGAGAGTCTCCTTTCATCCCCCTCTCACCACCTCATTGTGTCCTTACTTTGGATACCCACTCCCCCTAAAGGGTCTTTTCCCATACGTGAAAACCCAATTCATTGATTTCCTTTGTTGAAAGAGGACTGCTATGAACTAGGAAAAACATTGAGCAAGATCTAAATCCTGCTTTCATGTAAAGGGCTTTGTGTGTTCATTTTTCAGCCTGTAAAGCCAATTTTTCCAGTAGTCTCAGAAGCCTTCTGTTAAATGAAACTACCTCCCTTGTCTTTGCTACATGAACCTATTTTGTTCCTACTCATGGTTTTGTACTTTATAACTGTCTTTCCACAAAAAGGAGATATTTAAGAAATAATTTTATTGGCTTATTGCATTCTCAGCTTTTTATTCTCTAATTCTGGTGCTAATAAACACCAAAATTTGTATTCCTCCTGCCAAACACTGCATGCCTTCAGGCACTGGTGTAGTTTATATGCACATCGCCTCTAAACCATAGTAAGTAGCCTCTTAGGTGAAGTCTAATGAGCAGTGTTATTTTTAGAAGCAGAACTATATCCTTTGATTTCTATTGTATTTTTTTATTGCTGGAATAATTTTTGTTTGTCTTGTGCTCTGCAGCTGCATATCAAGCTGAATGCTTTGGGGATTTGTTATTCTCTGCAACAAAGCCTAATATTCCTTCCTGGTCAGTATGTGACTGCACCTGGATCATCTACTGCATTTCTAATGTCTGTAACAGATATTTCCTGTTTTGGGATTCTTTCCATTGTTCTCTGCTTTGAACTTCACTTGCCTTCTTTAGGCAAGATGTTTAAATGATTGAAGCCTTATACACCCATTCCTGCATAGTGACCCATTACTTGCTGTTCCTTTACTGTATGCAATGTACAAATGTGGAGTTTTCCAAGAGCCTTATCTTGTATAATGATGTCCAATTTTTAAAGATATCTGCATCAGCACCACCATGTTACTTTTTTGAACACATGAAGTTAAAATGATGCAAAGCCGTGGTGGATTAATCTAAATTATTTTACAATTATTTCTTCTTGATTTAATTTAATTAATTAACTGCACGTAAGTGTGATTACAAGTGCTTTGGAGTAATTGCTGTCTCTTCCTAAGTGTTTGTACAGAATCTAAAACAATGAAGGCAGTCTTATGAATAGTAATAAATTTAAGTAAGAAGGTTCAATTGTATATCTCAGTGAAATTTTTACAATATATTGTCTTTTCCCTTGACTATAAAGTGTGCAAATACATTAATAAAGACAAATAACATATGCTTTTACACGCAGTGATTTAAAACTCCAAACTGAAAAATTTAGTTTCTTTATTCCCACAGTGAACAAGGGAAAGAGCTTAAAATTCAAGGTAGCTGAATATTTTCTGACTCACTTAATGTTAACTTAATAAATAAGAATACATTGAACATTAGAGAAGGATCTTGAAATTCTGTTCAGATGAGCACTTGCTACCCCCTATTAAGAATAAAAGAGAAGGAGAAAGATAAAATGTGCTAGAATAGTTGTGAAGAGAAAAAGTGTTTAGTTAATGAAAAAGTCAGAATTAAAAAGGAAGACTATAGCTATATATAGAAGTGATAAGTTGAAACTACAAAGAGAATTGAAGTTTCTCTGGATATAATCACACAAGCTGAATTCTGACAGAGGTATGTGAGATATTAGGAAGATATAATGAATTATGAGTGGTCAGGACTGAAATATTACATTTCTCCAAAAATGGAATTCTCCCTAGTGCAGAGGTAAAAATGCTTTAAGGGCCAGGATCTGAGTCATCCTTTTTTCTTTCCTCTTTCTTCTACCTACACCCCCAGCTGTCAAGGACTTAAGTGGGATTTACTTCTGTGAGAAAAGATAAAAGAGGCAAGATCTAGTATTCTTAAAAATGATCCATCCATCTGACTTTGCCACACTTAATTTATGAAACTTGGCATAGCTGGGAAAAATGAAAGAGTGGAGTTGTGTTCATTCAGGCTAAACATACCCAGTAAAACAAAGTCTAGTAAGTGCTTCACTTTTTGATTGCCTGTAGTAGCCCTATACAGAGGAGTGAAATACAAAGACAAATGATTGCACTGAAGATTTTTAAGACAGTGTTGTAGCCTGTTCACAGACTATTAAAAGACTAAAAAAAAGGTTCCAAACTGAACATCTGTACACATATAATGACCAATGATTCTTTTAATTTTGTTTGATGTATAAAGAAAAAAATCTTCAGGTTGCAGGGGTGTTGGAGGGGGAAGGATGAATGAAATTTGTCCAACTACAGATATCTTGTTCCAAAAGCTAAACAGAAGCCACGAGTAATGAACTCTTTTCATATGTCCATTGATGTATGTGACCATTTACTGCTAGAACTAACACTGTCAACCTATTTTAGTTTCCAAATACCCGTTCTCATTAAAAGGAAAATTACATTTGCCTGTAGAAAACATAAATGGCTGTAATCAAACGGGTATTGTTGAGAGCATATCACACCAAATGTATTTCTGGTTATGTGTAAATGGTGGTTACCGGTTTCACTGGGGTCAATGAGCTTGTCATGAGCTTTGTGTTGAACAATGTGCGTTGTGCTCAGCAGTATGCTTATCTCTGCCTGCCCTGGGGAGCAGAACACATGAGATAATTTTGTTGTTTTATTAGGTCATTTTAATCACATGTAAACACAGCACACATATTTCAAATTTCCCCATGCTTCCACTTAATACGAGGAATGCTCTCTTCCCTATTAACAGCTGGGTGACCCACATTTCAGACAGGCAATCTGAAAATCCAGCTTGGAGTACAGCATCCACGTAGTTGTGTCCTGGAGTAATTTATATTTTAAAGGAAGAGAAAAATATAGGAGGGCAGAGGTCAGTGGAAATCCAGTAGGATTACAGACCTTTGCAATTTTGCTGTTCAACCAAATGGCGACTTTCACCGTATGTGTTCTCATTCATGTCTATACCTTATACCTGGCAGGGCTGCAAACTCAACCAGACCCTTGTGAACAGTACACAGAGAGTAGGAAAGATGGAGCATGGACAACCCAGGCAGCAATGAGCAACAGATTTGTCTGCACAGATTATCCCTTCTCACTCGTGCACATGATTGTCTTAAGTACACATAAATAGAATTTTTTCCCCTCCAGCCTTCTGTCAGACTCTCACTTTCACTGTGACCCAGCTTCTAAGGTACTACATATTTAGTCATGTATTAGAGAGAAAAAGCCCTGTTTATCACATCACATGATGGGTTTATGGCATAAAATAGCATCTGGGGAGGGTGCCCTTGCTAAATCAGATGCTCATTGTGGGTAATGCTAATCCATGAATTCAGGAATTACAAACACCATTCTGCAGAAGAGTAAGATGGGCTGCAAAAAGCAACCCTCAGACATAATACATGAAACCTGACGTTGCTATTCCCCTGTGTGTTTGTCTAATAGCTGGTGTATTTCTTTCAGCCTAGTGACACAGTTTTATTTTGTTACTTTATGCGCATGTTTCAGATAGAAAGGAAGCAGGAAGCCACTGGCTTGTGGAGTCTAATTGCACCCTGGTACACTGAGAGCAGAGGGAATGTGTATGGAAATGACTTAGTCATGAACCAGCCAGGGCAGGAATCAAATGCTCCAGCTCACTGCGGAGACAAATGCTTCTGACAATATTTAGCTGGTGCAGACCATCAGTTCTTAGAGATCACGATTTTCACAACACTAATCCAGCTGAAGCATTGGCTAAAGAAATTTTTCCAAGTGCACCTTGAGTACACAGCCCCTGTGACATAACTAACAGCACTGACAGTGTTTACAGGCAAGTTCCAACACTGTAAAGCGTGAAATGTATGTGTCAAGTTTATTATGCTTCCCTTGCCTGGAGCTGATTAGTGCAAATTAATATTTCACACTAATCAGCATGAGCAGTTAGCACACAATTTGGATTTACGGAATTCAGCTGATTGCATTAAAAATGTATTCAGGCTATTTTTGCATTGTACAAATAAAGCAAAAATATCTGAGCTGTTTCCAGTAAGGATTTTTTTTTTGGTAATATTTCTAGTGCTAATATTATCCTTCATATAGCCATAGACTCTTGACGTGATGGTGGCTTTATGGATACACAATACTTATAAAATCTATAGTTCCTACTGAGTGAAAAATTAATGATTAACATTTCTTATAGGCAATGATTAGTCACATTTTAATTAAAAATATTTTTTCAACGTACCTTTAAAACATGCAAACAGCAAATAGGCAGTCTGAAATTTGATCCTAAAACTGCTTAAGAAACTCACTTCTCAGGTAAAATAGTTATTTTGGCATTATGAAAATAAAACAGTATTTTCACTCAGTTGGGTCAAGCAACACTTACATCAGTTTCCTGCTGTGAAGAAGAAATGAGGAAGACCACTTGCCATACTAAAGACTACATGAAAAACCTACCTGTTTACTCAGGCTTTCCCAAAACAGCACACTCATTCTCTCAGATCCTTTAAAAACCCAAACAAAACCTCATGCAGATGTCCCCGTCAGTTTTTGGGAACATATAACTCTGTAATTTCTGGGAAAGTTACTACAGAAGTTCTCACTGTCTTCTGTGGAAGCTGGCTTAGGTGAAGCATTTTCAGAACTTAATTTAGCTCATAGCTCTTGCAGTTGTCCAGAAAGTCTTTGCAACATTGATTTCAAGTACAATTGGATGGCACAGGAACTGTTAGATCAATTTCTAGATACTGTATTGGATTTCCAACAAGAAAATATCTGAGTACTTTGCACTAATTAAAAATACACACACACACACACACACACACACACACACACACACATATTTTTACAAATTAAGAATTAACTTTTGGAAACTAAACAAAACATTTTTTTGGACCAGTCTCCCATAATGACTACAACAAATTAAGTCTGCATAGCAAGAGGATGTATTGGTTTCAGTAGGTCCGGGATGTGGTGACTCCATGTTTTACCCAGTGCCAGGCAGTATCTTCACAGGCCATGGAATGTATTCTGTGTGGTGGTTTTATATCGTGACATGAAACATTTATTTTTTTATTTTTGTTTATGAGAGACTATTCTTAATAACTTGCTGAAGTGTAAAACCCTTAAGTCAATTAGTGGAGCATTATATAAAAAACTATTTCAGCTCTCTTTCATCAGAAAAATAAAAGATGTCTGTATCAGGCTTGTTGGATGCCAACTCAGAATCCTGCAAGGCTCCTCCCCAAATGTGGTTGTTATTGTATGTTTTGAAATGGCCCTGAGCCATCTGCATCTCATCATGAGGTTTGCTTTGTACCACAAAACCCAAACAGATATATTTCATTACATAATAATTATTCATGATGTATATTCTACCATTATCAGTTATATGAGATCTGTTCAATTTTCTTATTTGCTGATCCAAATCCACCATTGCTGTCCCCTCTGATTTGCTTAGTAATACGTATAGGAAATTATGCAATTAGCCTTGTCAGCACGAAGAACTTGTAATGTTCTTACATATACCATAATTGCATCCCATTTGTCAACAAATGACAACTTTAATTAGAGAAGTCCTCACATCATATGGAATGTCCACACACTCCTTTAATAAACACTGATTGAAAAATTTACTGCCATAGCAAGATGTTTTAGGACTTTAGTGTGAGGAGGAGAAAAGTTCAACCATAAGTGAAAACATATGTCTGGGAGAAAGAACCCAGCTCTCCACACTGTCAAGTCTTACTGCTGGTTTAAATTTAGGCAAGTACATACAGTGAAGTATACTAAACCTAGAAACCTGGCTTTATGCATGGCCAGCAAACGCAATTAGAACTGCTTGAACTGAACCCTTGATAGAGTGCTGTGTATCCTCTCCATCCAAGTAAAATTAATATTTGTGCTTTTTTAGACTGCTGACCTTTAGCAGCTCTCATGCTCCTTTGAAACACTCCTATGGTTAACGTGTGTATGCCAGTGGGAAGGAGACAAAATGCCTTCTTTCCATGGGTTCCTCTTCATGCTTGGCACAGTCAAGTATGGATTTCTGTGATGAACTTTTGATTAATTATCTGGCTGAAGTTTCCTATTTTGCATCTTAACATGCTGATGCAGATAGTCACAAGCTAAACTGTGGCCAAAATGGCAGTCCTGCAGAACATCATCCTATGCAGACTTCCTACATAGAAAATCAGATTTCAAGCTTTCAGCAGAGAGCAGGAGAGTTAGACAGACAACCCTTCATGGTGTTCTTCGGAATGCAACACCCACGTCCTTTAGGTGCTTTGAAAATCCTAACATAATTTATTAGTCTTTTACTTGTTTATTGAAGTCTCTGTTAGAGCAGGGTAAGAAGAATTTGAACTATGACATTCATGTTTCCAAATAGAAGGAAAAATATAGCAGCAAACTAAAACTTTAATGAGAAGACAGTGAATGATTTATTGGTCTCCAGTAAATAACAATATAGTTGATGACCAGTTAATGTGAAAATAAAATAAGAATGTATCTACAAAAGGAACTGTCCATCATATTTAACTTTAGTATAGTTAGAGTAAAAAGGTTAAATTGTATAGAATAATCAACTTTATTTATTTATTTTAACAAATGGAATAGAAGAATCTGAAGCCAAATAAAATTCCTTATCTTTCCCCTGTATTGATAGCTCATCTGGAGTGTTGGAGTCCTTGGCGTATCCTTCAAAAAGCTATTGGAGAAATTTCTAGTTTTAAACATATAATAAGATGTCCTTTGGACATTGTAAAAACTGCAGTCTGCTGTAAAACACATTCTGTATTTATCCATGCCCATGTAATTGAATACGTAGAAAGAAAACACCGTGGAGCCCTCAGGGTTTCTTTACTGCTGTGGATGCTGGAAGACCCAGCTGGTTACTGTGCAAAGAGGCACTGGAATCTTTAAATAAAGTCACTCTGGTCACAGCTGTGCCATGGATGTTTATCAGAATGGTGGCCCAGGATTAATGTGATCACTCTGAGAGCTGAGAGCAAACTCCATATCCTGTGTTAATACATTTGAACAGGATCCTGAAAGGTCAGGGTGACCGGTACATATATTCAATTCTTTTCCAAGTACATTTGCTGCAAATGCATGAGTTGGACTCCTTTTCAAATGGGAACAATGATGTCATGTTTGTGTCTAGGCCTCTGAACAACATAAGAAATAATTTAAATGCAGATGTACTTGATGGACAGGTGCTCATCTCAGCATGTAAAATCTGCATGCAAAAATAGGTAAATATGTGGCAACTTTGGATAGGTAACCTATTAATGCAGGTAGAAAACATCACTCACCAATACAGAGCCTCAGTCTGAAGGCTTATGAGTGGTGTATCAAAGCTTGAGAGCCTGGAGTCATGGGCTTGTCATTTTCATGGGCTTTGAGACGAAAAGAAAGATCCCTAAACAGAGGTGCCAAAAAACACCTCTATTCATCCCATCTATTCATTTATCATAGCAAGCAAGCTTTAAAAAAACTTACAGAATACACCCAAGCAATACCAAATCTAGAACTTATATTTATTCAGCACTTCCTGAAAATCAGAAGCTTTGAAGAAATCTCTAAATAAACTTGATGTGGTGGGGCACCCAAAATCACTAAATATTAAAAAAAAAAAACAAAAAACCCCAACCAAAAAAACAACACCAAAATCAATAAATTCAGAAAAGAATAATACACTTAGGAAAAAACAGCCAGATCAGGAATATTTATTTAGAGAAAAAAAAGTAAAATTATTAGTAAGAGTGTGAGTAATTTTCAGCCATTGAAATTACCTCTATCCCAAGAAAGCTGGAGAATCTCAGAATGCCTTGAGTTGGATGGAACACAAAAGACCATGTTGTTTCCACTCCCTGCCACAGGCAGGGACACTTTTCACTAGACCAGGTTGCTCAAAGGCCCATCAACCCGGCTTTGAACACTTCCGGTGATGGGACTTCCACATTTCTTTAGGAAACCTCTTCCACTGTTTCACCACACTCACAGTAAAGAATTTCTTCATCATATCTGTTCTAAATCTCTCCTCTTTTAGTTTAAAGCCATTACACTTTGTCCTATCATTATATCTCCTTGCAAAAAGTGAAATGTGAGCAGAAATAATTTATAGCATCAACTGTACAGTATTTGAAGACTTCTGTACTAAAGGAGCATATTCTGGAAGCAAGTAATTTGAGTTAATTTGTGTTTGAAAAGTATGTTTTAGCTCTCCTGTTTGTAGGCAACATGTGGAAATCGATGAAAACCTCTAAAAGGATGGAAATGTTTGTAAACTATGATACTGGAAAATTTCCATCTTGACTTTTGAACTCTTGGTATAATAGTTTTCTAGTTAGTTACTATGGTGATAGTGCCCAAAGCATCAGAAGCTACAACATGAAAAAGACTGTGAAACAGAAGGTTACCTAAAAGGAATGGATAACCTTGTATAAAGGAAATATTTATTTTTCATTTTTACATCTATGGTCTCATTGTTGGAATGCCACTTTTTTTAGTGCTAATTCTCTTAGCTAAATTCAGCTACCTATAAGTTAAACCACAGGCAGCAAAGTCACAAGAGAAAAGCTGTTCACCACCTCTATTTTTCCTGTGTCTCTTCTGGTCATATGAATCATTTTCTTGAAACACCTCTCTCTTCCTCTCTCCACTAGCTATAATGTGAACTCGTATAACCTATTTAGCCAGATGAAATGGGTAAAATGAATTGAACATAGGTCAACATTTGCTGCAGGCTAATAGCTATTTTTTTACCAAGAGGCCTGCTGGAGCTAACAACCATAGATTATAAAAATTGCTGTAAATATGATACTGTTACAGCTTATATAAAACTATGTAGTAACTGCATATATTCACACACATAGTTTTTTCTGAAGAAATAGATTGGATAATGTAAGTTTATGACCATGTGTGTGCAGTAGTTATGGTTTACTACCCATTACATATTATCACTGCAAAATCGGTTCCAAGAAGTAATTTGAATTACTGGATTTTTTCCTCCTCTCTCTCTCTCTTTTTTCTGCTCCTTTTTTACTTCTATGACAAATCTGTCTTGCTGAAATTCAATAATATTAGTTATGATGAAGGGGATATATGAAGTAAAAGCATGATCATCTCTCTGTTTATTAGTACACAGTATTTAACTATAATTCAATGTAAAAAAATAATCAAAGCAAGGAGAATATGCACCTATGTAAAGGAAACATTTTTGTGGTAATAAAACTGTGTTTTGAAGGTACATTTTTTCTACTTGCACTTGTTTATTATTGTTGTGGTTTAAGCACACAATTTTTTTAATAAAAATATTGTGAGAAAGGGTGAGGCGAAGATAAAATTGTACTTGAAATGAATTTCTGCATTGGTTAGGTAGTTCTGTGCAGTGAGCAGAAGGCATAGCCTTACAGGAGTCAGAAAGACCTAATGTCTAATATATTTAAGGAAGTAAAAGTGAAGGGAAAATGAAAGAGATGTGAAGATATCCGCCTTTTGAAAAGAGCTTTAGCATTTTGCTATTAGGCACATAATGTCCTGGCTGTGTTGTTCGATGACCTGAGAACTGCTTCCACTCTTTTTAATCACCACAGTGCTCAGCATCTCTGACTTGCTGTCCACTGCAAGTCTATCTTCACACCTTCTAAAATCAGCTGAAGGGGTAAAGGTACAGAATCTGATTGGTGTGAGAGATTTGGTACTTAATTCTGAAATTATCTGAAACCCCACTGACATATGAAAATTGTCAGAATATGCCCCTGAAAAAATATAGATCAAGCACAGGATGAATATTTTCTGATTTTTTTTTTTAATGAGAATAACATTAAGCTAGAGAATAAAGGTTTTTGTATGAAAAAAGAATTCTTTTTCTTGCTTTTGCCAAATATATGTGATTTTCTTTAATGATGCTTTTATTTGTTTATATGAAACAAAGTGGTTATATGAAACAAGGTGGTTACATTCAAGTCTATTATATAAATGTAAACATCCTTTTCACACAAGAAAACTTTTATATTCTGATTCTGTGAGGTGCAGATGTTTCTTGTGTTGTTGACCAGACCTTAGCTTCCACAGAGGAAACATTCACGTCTGAGCTAGTCACATTAATTTCCTTCTTTGTGACTGAAAAGAACACAGGTATATTTATGTTATTATAATTAGTCAGATTATAGCATAGAAGGATCATTAAGTTGGAAAATACTACTAAAATCATGAAGGCCAACATTTGACAGAATGCCTCCATGCCTACTAAATCATACAGCAAAGTGGTACATCCGCTTGTTTTTTGAATGCTTCCAGGGATGGTGACTCCATCACTGTCCTTGAGAGCCAGTTCTGCTGCTTAGTTGCTCTCTCAGCTAAGAAATTTTTCCTGATATCAGACCTGAATGTCCCCTGGCACAACTTGAGGCTCTTTCCCCTATTGTTGTTACCTGGGAGTGGAGACTGACCCCCCACCTCACACAACCTCTTTTCAGGTAGTTGTTGAGAGCAGAGTTGTAGAGATGTGCCCATACTTATAGATGACTCATGCCCTAAAAAAGGCCTTCCACTCCCCAACTATGGTAAAAGAGATCCCAAAAAGCCTGGTGAAATAGTGATACCTAAGGTTAGCTCGGGTGAGTCACATCCTGAGTGAAGAGTCTTGATTTTGTGATGTCAAGCAATTTGTGCTTTCATGCTCTGTTTCCTAATCTCTTACTTTCCCTAAACTACTTGCTTTGCTTTTGAACTAATTCTGAAGAGGATGGAGTATGCAAAGATTTCATCCTCAGTCAAGTCATTCTGTTTCTAAATCTTATTGTTAGACAACAGAGCTGTGCAAGCCAGAGGTGACTGAAGTGATGAGATACTCATGTTAGACAGCTGCCACAGTCTCCCAATGAACACATTTTAACACACTGAATACTGAGCTAAGTTTGAATACAGCCCACTAGAATTTCAAGTATTTAATTCCATTTCAGCAATTCATCCCACCTTGAGGCAGGAGTTGCCTCCGGAGGCATCAGTGTCTCTTTACAGAGAGCAGTTTGAGCCAAGGCTTTGGGCCAGCTGAGATGATACCATCCCCCAAAAGAGTTTGTTTTCTCCATCCACAGAACCAGGACCCAAACAAAAGGCAGTGAATGGGGAAAGAGGGTTCTGCCTCTCCTTGGGGCAGGAGGCACATGGGACAAGCAGGCTGCTGTGCAGACTCTCCTTGCTTCAAGGAATGAAGGGCCTTGGTTGAATTCCTTGCCCCTTAACTGACACACCACCTGCTTCTCTCTGATTTCCTTACAAGAAGTGATCAAATGCAGTTGCTAGAAGAAAGAATGCGTGTGATTATTTTTTCCCCAATTTTGCCGACATCTATGGAAGTTTTTGGACTACTGATATGCACAAAATTCATTATTGTTCTATAAGATAGCAGAACTGTATCTTGTAGAAAATGGTTGAAGAAATTAGGTCCAAGATACATTTTAGACCTTCAAACTGCTTAGCTGTACATCATAGATGATTCAGGCCTAGGTCTTTTCCACTAGTCTTGGGTTAACGAGCTGTTTTATCAGTCTATTGTTTACTTCTATTTCAGTACTTTTAAAATTATATTATTCAAATATTATGGTGATACAGTAGTCTATTAAAGAAAAACACAAAAAATTTAAATATATTTTGAAGGAAGAAATACACAATGCTGGTAATAAAAATAGTTCTGAAAAGTTATATATGAACCTGGAAACTCAACCTAAAAGAGTAATATGTAAAATGAGGTAATATCAGAACCTAATACAGAACAACAAGATGTTATTTTGATTATTAAGCCTTAGTGAGGATTCTCCAGGATAAGAACTGCTTAGCTGCATAGCAAATACTGTTCAGTTGTGAAAACTGCCATAAAAACCCCAACATTTTTGTGAAAGAAAGGCAGGCTCTATTCACACAATAGTATTTTTCCCTCTGGCATTTTTGCAGGTGTGGAAATGAGTGCCTACAGAAGTCACTAAGAAATTTTCCAGGAGAAAGGGATTTGCAGGTTCAAGACATCTCACACAGTGTTCATTTCCATGCACTTGGTTACCATTTACATCCTGGCCCTAAGTTCATCGGATAAAACTTTTGCTGAAGTGAAAACTTGTGCTTATTTTCAGTGGGTGCAGGATGTGATCCACATGGGTAATAAATGTGTGATTTACAGGCACGAGCTGAAATGCTCTCTAGAAATATCCATGAAGAAAAACCATTACGTGTGAGGATATTCCTTTCATTTCAGCATGTCTAAAGGAGCACATATGCTGCCTTCTTCATTCTTAGCAGCAAGGTCATTTCCCAAAAGACACAGAACAAAAAAAATTGATCTACAAACACTTCTTAGAGCAGTTACTAAATATCTAGCCTTGAAAATCTGAAAATCACTTCTAAAAGTAGAGGATGTATTGTGTTATTGTATATTGTATTTTCATCTTTCACTACCAAAGTCAATATTTCCACTACCATCAGTCAAAGAATTGCACTGAGTCCAGCTGTTTACATTCAATTGCATAAAAGACATTCAGGTGTTGCTAGAAGATCTATTATCTGCCTTTGAGCCTTTGTCTGGGAAAAAAAAAATAGGGGGGAAAAGCCTTTTCAGTTAATTAAGAAATTTGATACCAGAGGATCTAGTGATTTAAATATGTTTCAAATGTATTTTAGGACAGATTCTGCCATCAACCAGAAAACAAAGCTGAACTGAAAGCACGGACTGCACATCTGGTAACTGTAGCCACAGCTGGATGAAGGTTTGGCTGCTGCACTAAAGTACAGGCAGGAATTAAACTATGGGGGATATTGATAGCGTGAGGAGATTAAATTTGTTGCAGAGCTTAAATGTGATGCAGAAAACAAGTGGAATGAGTGTAAAGGAGAATTTAGAAAAATATTTACATAAAAATGTGGGGGTAGAAGTGGAATGGAAGGAAGCAGATCCCTTGTGATTGGCAGAGGAACAAGCACATGAAACTAAAGTAGAATTAGCCACTCTATCTGTACATGTGTGCACGTGTGTGGGGGGAGGAGTTTGCAATCTTCTGGGGAAAAAATGTCTGAAATTTCACTGGAAATGTTCCATAACCACAATCACTAACACTTAAATTTTCTTTTTAGAGGCAGTAAAAATCCAAGATCTAGAGAGGGAAAAAGCTGTGCTAAGAGGTGTCGCTTTGTGCTTTATGCTTCCTGTATTCTGTGTAGCAATGGATTCTGCTTTGTAATCTGTCTGAGTGACATTTCTTCTGTTGGTCCTTTATCCTCAAAAAGTAGAAAAGAACTTTGTCTAGAGGCAAGAAAATCCAGGCTTTTTGATAATTCTAACAGATAAATATTTGTGGGTTTACCTACCTTTGTTAGTCTGGAGCATCTTGGAAAAAAACCCAAAATATTTTCCACAAAGAGTAAAAAATGGAACAAAATATTGCTATTATTTCAAAATTTCTAACATCAGGCACAGCAACAAGATACCTTTGCCAGCAAATCACCTGGGTTTGTGAGCACTGGCCCTGACCCCAACTGCATGAGTTACACATGCAACAAGTGGAGAACTTATCCTTTTCCAAGGGAAAGATGGGTGAGGCTTCTGCTATCTCTTGTGCCTTTATCACAAAGTCTGATGGAATTTCAGCTTTTTGCTTATTGACCTAGCAACTTCCCTTCCCTTCCCTTCCCTTCCCTTCCCTTCCCTTCCCTTCCCTTCCCTTCCCTTCCCTTCCCTTCCCTTCCCTTCCCTTCCCTTCCCTTCCCTTCCCTTCCCTTCCCTTCCCTTCCCTTCCCTTCCCTTCCCTTCCCTTCCCTTCCCTTCCCTTCCCTTCCCTTCCCTTCCCTTCCCTTCCCTTCCCTTCCCTCACCTTTCCCTTCCCTTCCCTCACCTTTCCCTTCCCTTTCCCACACCTTCCCTTCCTGCACCTTCCCCCAGAGTTTCCAGCATTAACGACACTTGAAAAAATAGGAAGGTATGTAAGAATCAGAATACAAAAAGCTCCAAAACTTATTACATATAAATATTTTAATTTTTCTGCCAATCTTTTGATGCTGTGGTTCTCATTTTTGAATGCTATGGATTACCAAGGAGAATTATTCCCATCTGTTTAACTTTAACAACTGGAGAACATTAAAATGTTATTATAGCTCAGTTTCCAACAATATGTTTGATTAAAAGCAGTAGGTGGGGCACTGAAGCTCGAATCCTTTTCACACAGGAGCAGGGTGAACTTCTGCTCGTTCTGCTTGACTGCATTGTCCTTTTCATAACGTGGAAGTCACAGCATGGACTGGAGGGAAAAGCCAAAGCCTCCAGCACCTCATCTCACAGTCACAAGATTCAAAGCTACAGGAGCAGCCACCGGGCAGAGCTGCCTGGTCCTCCTACCCTCTCCTTCCCATGGGAGCTGCCCCAGCACATGTGCTTGATGTGGGAGGCCTCACCGCCCTGCCTGCAGGCACTTCCAGGGATGTTACCCTCACTTTGGGCTAAACCCAAAGACCTTGTACCAGACAAGTTCAACATGCGCCCATCCTCTCCCGTGCCCAGACATGGAGAGCCCTGGCTTGTGCACTGCAAACCCCACCTTCCAGCCACCCTGGCTCGCCTCTGCTGTGCTCTGACCCAGCCCAGTTGTCTTCAAACTCCACTACAAAAGGAAGAACGTAAAGAACAGGCTTCACTATCAATTTCTAGATAATATTTCTGGATCTGGAGCAGCAGCTTTAGAGGACATGAATTTCAAAAGTGCGAAATTCATTTTGAAAGCTACTGGGATATAGGGACTGACAAGTGCAGGCACTTGGGTACATAAAGGCCCAGGAAAACATCCATTTCAGATCCAGAGCTAGCAATATATCTCAATCCTGTGGAAAGCAAAGTGAGCTAGCTAGGTACTCAGGCATTTCTGAAATATTCAACTGATTTCTTAGCACTCTATCATCATGATTGTTTTCTACAGCACCTTGGAGGAATAAGTAAATACTTGTGCCCTTCCTTCCCAGAATTCCATCCAGACCAACAAAGAATAATTACTTAATTGTAGGTTATTATTTGTGTTATACTGTTGACTAAAGGCCAGCTGCATTATGCAAAATATAATAAAGTATCTCTCTCCGTATATTAAAAATTAAGGATTTTTTCAATGTATGTATGTATTTATTTCTTGAACATAGTGTAAAGAGAGCTGTACTGGGTCAGGCAGTGGCCACAGGAATATTTAACTCTGTGAAGCTGAAGACATTAATTTTCCGTCTGGTGGGTTGAGTGACTGGAGCACACAACATGATGTGGATAAGCATATTTCTGGCTTAGAGCAGATGGCAGAAGATAAAATGTAAGTATGTTTAAATCACCAAGAGTTTCCCCCCACAATGATTATGTTATTATATTTCAGTCTTTGAAAAGCAGTTTACCTTTTATCAGCTCCTGTTAACTAACAAACTGCTACAGTCCCACTCACTGCAACAACAAACTATATCACACAAATAGAGAAGACAGCTGTTTGAGTCACAAAAGATAAATACAACCTGAAATAGCTATTGTTTTGAGTTCCTGAGTCTACTAAATAGATATCTTCAGTGCAAATAAATGATGTATCCCAAAGTGAGTCCAGCAATACACTGGAGAAGAAACTTGTGTGGTTTTCACAGGAGAATGTTCAATCTGTGCAAAAAGACTACCATCTGTAAAGAGCAACATAAATAGGAAGTGTACATCTGATGTGCCTGCTCACCAGATCTGATCCTTCAGGGTGATGTGTACCCTCAGAGCCCTATAGGAGGATTTCAAACCATTTATTTTCACAGTGACACTCAAGAGCTGAGGGTCATTTCCAAATGGGACAGGTTTTTAAGGCCCCATAGTTGACTGAGTGGAATTAAGCCCAATTGTTCACTGTCAAATTCACAGCACTAGTCAAAAGCAAATGAATCCACTTTTTCAGTAAGACATAACACTTCTGTTTTATTGAGCAGGATGTTTTTAGAAGAAAAATGCTAACCAACCACTATTACTTAAAATTTCCAAGACATAAAAGAACACTTGCAAAACTCTTTCAATTTACAAGGACCTTGCATTACACAAAACTGATAAGAAATAGATTAAAAATTAAACATTTATGACCCAAGGAACTGCTGAGCAGACTTTGCTCTGAAGAACATCTGTAATGATAAACCCCAGACTCCTGAAATTTGAATTTGCTTGTTGTACTTGCTTAATTACTGTGCATGCTAACTATTTAGTCTGTGATAGGGTAATGGTGCAATTGTGGAAAATATTCTTCCCTTAGGGATTTTAATATATAATTTCTGGAGGGAAGCATTCCCATCTCAACATGCACACACAAGTACCAGTGCCATTAATGGAAGTTATGTGCACCATTCAAAGGGAGAGCACACTCCTGAGTATGTAACTAAATCAACAAACCCCAGTGTTACCATAATGCTAGAAGTAGGACCAGAGCAAAATATTTAGAGGTAAAGAACAAGCACAATTTCAGTCTTACCATATGTATCAATGGTGATATTATCTTCTGTCAAGGGACTCTGACTACTCTTGATAAATCTAAATTATAGAACTAAAGCACAATGGAATGAAATGATGGTGTTACTAAGTATAAAGGCTGTTCCAGTTTTACCTTTGTCTTTACTTGCTGATGTGGAGCATCTCAGAATGTCAAAACAATAACATTACTGAAACTTTCATCCTGTTCCTAATTTCCACTTTGCTCTGGCAAATTGGTTTAACGTCCATGATCAGGCCATTTTTACTCTAGTGCAGGAGTAACAAAGTGAAAATGGGAATTACCCTCCCTTAATGGCAGGTTCTGCCTACAGATACATTGAACCTGTGTGACTTAAAGCTTAACCAGAACCATGTAGTCTTTCTTCTACATTTTTAAAAGAGAATTACAAATTCAAATTAGATTATGGTTCTTTTCCCAAGGTTAATTTCAAGTATTCTTTTTACAATGCCACAATTAATTTTTTACTCCATAACAGAAATCCCAATTTAATTAATTGCTCTGAAATTGCCTTTTAATCCCCTTATTTGTGTTAACAGCTCTTATTAAGTCATTACCTTCTTGCCTCTGAGTTATGCAGTTTTGTGCATACAGATGTTTTGCATGAAAAACACTAGTGGATCATGTTTCTGCCTATAAAATAATCCCATGTAAACAGACATTTTGGAAAGGAAATGGTACAACTAAGAGACTAAATAGAGAGCAAATCGTTTTCTGGTTCAATGTCTTCAGTTTTGCTGATCAGACAGCACTAACAGAGATGTAGATTCATGTTCAAGCCCAGCAATAACACTGATTTTACTTCCTGAGGTTTAGATGGGGACATGTATACAAGGCATACAAGGCATACAGGGTATGCAGGTATACAAGACAGGGCTTTTTTCAATTGTCACCCCCATGCCAAAAGAAAGTTTGTGTGTGAACTATAAATTTAAGATAGATGTCTAAGTAGATACTCGTTTCTAGTAGTTAGTTTTTAAAGCAATGCTTGCAACAGAATGAAATTGAAGGAAAATGTAAATAAAAATAGAATTTTGAAAAATCCTGAGGGAACAAACATGTTATTGGGTTATTTGGTGCACACTTTCTAAGTGACTCTTGTCAGAGTAATGTTGGCCACTAAAGTCCTAAATGAGGCCCAAATGAAAAGCCATAAATGCGTCTCTGTGAACACCAACTCTGTATTAAAACACAGTTAGTAAGCTTACAAAGATAACAGTGCTTTTGTTATTTGGTATGGATTTCCTAATTGCGAAACGCATTCTGATTTATTATAAAGACTATGATTAGATTAGGCCAAACAAATCAATATGCCTTTAATTAGTGGCATGACTGCTGTTTCCCTATGCTCTGCACTAGCACCAAAGCCTAGTTTTGAGTTTAGGATCCCAGACTTGTATAACAATGTTCTCTAACACTAAAACTTCAGTTTTGTTTCACATACAGAGGAACCCACTATGCCAGGAAAAAAAAAAAAAAAGGGAACAATTTCTACAGAAATGAATGAGCTGCTCTGTACATTAATAGCAAAAATAATCATCATTTATACCCCATCCAATAACTGTGGGTATGCCACTGTATTTCAACAAAGTACTAGCTTATATTACTGCTCACCGGATAATATTTCATATTAATTAGTATTCCAGCCTTCTAGCCTGTTTCTAAAGATGTCATTATATGATTGGATACCGTTGAGTCACCTAATCAATGAAACAAAAATTACTAACACAGAACAATTAATGGCACTACTCAGTCATGTTAAACTAGGAACACAAGAAAGGTCTCGCCTAACGCGGTGTGCCCAGACAGTTACTGCACTCAGATATCTATATTTACAAATCATTAGAAAAAAACGATTTCCCAGTTTCAGAATTTTCCTTCTTAACTAGTAATTGTTACTATGAAACTAAGAAATTTTAGGACAATAGAATATTGTAACACCAAAGAAACAGGAACTTGTATGTTTTAAATAGTTAACAGTGCATGTTGTACTTTTAAAATAGACACTGACTGACCCTGGCAAAAGGAAAGTCACGTGGACTCTGATGCTGTATTTTCCCCATTGCTTTTCCTGTTAAAGGTCTGCCCGTTCCACGTGGTCCCCCCCTTTCCCTGCCCCTAGTCCTGGCCACTCCCTCGGGTCCTCGCTATTGGTTCCTGTACCCCAAATTTGCCCATGTACCGCCCCTGCTCTCTGAGAAACCCCCCTGCTCCCTGCCCACGGGGCCTCTCTCGGTCACTCTGCCTCTGGGACCCAGTGGACCTGTGGCTTTTGTCGAGGCGGACATAACAGCACACACTTGTTGTAATCCTAAATTGAGAGATTCTTATACCTCTTCACAGTTGCTGTGGCCTGTTGAGATTGGCTGCTTAGCAAACAATGACAAGGCTGTCTAACAGTGACCATTCAGGCAGTAAAACAATTAGCTATACAAGCAAAGGTATAGTTGCTACATATAATCCACAAGTTCTTCCTTGTGCACTCTTAATGTCCCATAACAAGAACATCCTCTCCTTGTGTCCGGAATATCTTCTCTCATTGATTATCTTGGCCTTCTCTGTGCGTTTCACTGAAGCTGCAAAATTTCACTGTAAAATTCTCACAGGTGAATTCTGACCGATTTCAGGTCTGATTCTGTGAGGCCCCCAGTCCAGCTGTCAGCCTCATTCACAGACAAACATGTAACAATAAAGTTTCCCAATGGAGAGACCCTTCTGGCCTCCTTTGCTCTCACCGTGTTGCGAGGCCCAGAGAACCGGAGCAGGAGCTCGGGGCCATCCAAAAGGACTACGGGAGGCTGGAATGGCTGCTCTGCCCTAAGCAGCCCCATTGTGCTCCCCGGGAAGGTTGTGGCTTGCTAAACCCAACCAAGCACTGCAACAGTGGACCTCTGTGATTAGTGCATGTAGAGCTCCCCCAGAAAGAGATGTGATGCCTACTTGGTAATTTTGGTGATAAACTCTTTCCTTTAGATTTGCAGAACATGTTCCATTTACTTATTAACAGATAAGAGCAAAGTGCTGCCAGAACAATGTATACTATTCAGCCAAATGACCAAAAATATGTGCTCATTTTTTGCCCTCTCTGTGATCTGGGACAGATGGATGATTCTTCTAAGAAAAAAATAAGCATGAAATTAAAACTGTGCCCAAACCACAGCCATAAAAACATTACCACTGTTTGCAGAGAGATGTTTTAAAGAGACAAACAGAGCAGAGGGGTTATTCAGAGGATATTCAGGGTCCCAAAAGTTTCTCTCATCCCCATTTCCTTCACAACTGAGTGTCTTCTGTCCCTGATTCACATAAATTAGGGGCTCATAGCACCGTATTATAATGTCAAAAGAGTTGTAACATGTGACAGAAACACACTCATTTAGCTTTTTCCCTCTTGTATGTTCTGAGGAATTATAGTAGTCTAAAAATGGCCACAAACAATAGTTAAGAAAAATATTTTGAGATCTTTAAAGTCTTGCTCAGTTGTGAGTGATTTGCTGTTTCCTTGCTCTTTGGTGAGTGTCCAGTTCCTTCCGTGAGGGCCCATGGGCTACACTATGCAAAATTATGTACCCCTCCTACCTAGCTCCAAGTTTGCTCTCCTAATCTAATGCCTCTTCTAAATTCCTTCACAGAAGTTTTTTTCCATCTCCTGTGAGTCTGTCTCTAAGCTTTTCTCTTTAGAATCAGGAAACTAATTATTGAAAATCCCTTTTGAATTCTAAATTATTTCTAAACCTTTGCTGCTTCGAGGTTTTAGGTGAAAGAAAATATTTTTCACAAAATAATCAACAGAAGTTGACCCTCAGTTACCTCTTTTAGCTTTACAGAAGCAAGATAATACTCAAAGCCTTCAAAATCTGACTTGGAACAAAATTCAAGATTCTTTTTAAGGTCATTTGAGAACTCATTTGTTTTGTGATCATCCTGCTCTGCTCTGTGCTATTGTGGCCTCACCTTGAGTTCCTGTGTGCAGTATTGGGCACAGCAATGTATGAAAGATATTAAACTATGAGAGAGCATCCCAAGGACAGCAACAAAGATGAGTAGAAGCTGAGGTGACTTGATCTGTTCAGCTTGGAGGAGACTGAGGGGAGACCTCATTGCAGTTACAGCTTCCTCGTGAGGGTGAGAGGAGGAGCAGGCACTGATCTGTTCACTCTGGTGCCCACTGACAGGACCCAAGGCAATGGCCTGAAGTTGTGTCAGGGGAGGTTTGGGCTGGATATTAGAAAAAAGTTCTTCACCCAGAGGGTGGTTGGGCACTGGAACAGGCTCTCCAGGGAAGTGTTTCTCTTAGTGTTTATGGTTGGATCAGGAGTGAGATTTTGAAGTAAACCTTCCTGTTGTTCCCCCTTATATGCTTTGGTTCACACTGCTGAGTTGTCAGAGCTCACAGACTGCAATGGAACCAAAATCTGTCTACAATTAGCAAGTAGTGCAGTTAAACAAGAATGGGTCCCCAGAGCAAACCTGCTGGTGCTGATGTTCAGTCTCTGCATGTCCATGAGTTTTATGTACATTGTCTCTGGTCCACAGACTGAATAGGTATGAGCTGGAGCTATCAAATATAATGTTAAAAAAAGTTCAAAGAAATTCCAACTCTGCATATTCTGTGATTTTTTCAGTAGGTTTTACTTAATGAATTCCAGTAGAGACTTCCTGGAAAGTTTTTATTTGCTAACAGATTCAAAATTTTCCCAATTTATTTTCTCCTCATACAATCATGTGCCTTATTTGTCAGGGAAAGGACATGACTGCTTGCAAATGGAGTGATGGTCTTTATGTTTATTAGAACATTTTTCTTACTGTAGTACTTTTTGCTATGGGAAATTGTAAGATTTCTTCTTCACAGCAATTATGTCTTTGGCCAAGAGATAGATATTTTTAAATTTCACTATTGGTTGACAATTTCCCAAATAAGCTGAAAACTACTAAGCTGAACAAGCTTTTCAAGGTACCAGTGAATACTCATAGCTCATAGTGAAGAACAGAAATGAGAATGGACTCAGATAAAAAGGAATTACATTCACTGTCAGCATGTAAAAGTCCTAATAAAACCCCCACGAGTGTTCTGTGCTGGTATTGCTTTATTTAACTTTGGTGGTTTGCAGTCTGTTCATGTTTGGCATTGGCACCTTTACTAACTGCAGAAAATTAGTGTCTCAGACTGTGTTTAATTCGATAACACGACTCGGGCAATATCAGAATGGCTCAAATTCTAAAAAAGTAAAATAATTCTGTATCTCTTGATTTTAACCTGGATTTTCTGGGAATATTGAGCCAGCAGTCAGGCCAGAGTCCTGACACACTGTGGCTGCTAGAAGGAGCCTGATGTTAACTCTATATGTGTCTTGGTCATGCTGAATTAGTGCAAAAGCCAGCCAGACAAAAGCCTTTGCTACTCTGTTTCTCATAGGCAGAGCAAACAGCACATCTCCTTCACTCTCTCTGCAGGCAACAGCAAAGCAGGCAAAGGGTTTAAAATATTTGCATGCATTTTCTATTTCTACCTTGAATCAAGGACACTTCTCAGAATTTCAATGAAAATTTTCCATGGAGAGAATGCAGATGGGACAAGTGAGTTTTTAGAACTTAGGATTTTACCTGCAGTCTAGGCAGGTTAGATGCAAGCAAGGTATGGACATGCAATTGTAGCAGTGAACATACAACCAGACAGTGCTTGTGCTCCTCTGCTTAAAACATGTGCTTGAAAGAGATGGCAAATCCCCAAAGCCACAATTCCTGTAACCCACCCCCAGTCTGGAGTCAGTGGCAACAACACAGGCAGCTGTCTTGCAACCCCCTGCCTGTTTTTGGGTCATGCCCTGCCCTTTCACTCTTTATGTCAGTGGAAAAATACCAACTGTAATTAGATCCCAGTTCCTCATCCATGAGGTGGTAAAATTCAGGTTTCCCTGAAAGGGTACAGACTCACAATAATTAGGGGCCATGGATTTGTTTCTGGTGCTACCTCCAGGCTTCTTTCAGCGCTATTGTTGTATACATCTCATCCCTGCTCTCTCAGTAACTATGTTCATATCACAAAAGGCCAGGCATTGGTCTTTCAAAGTCTTAAAAAAACAGAAGTCATTATTTTAAAGCTGCAGGTTCATAGTGTGGTGTTGAGTATGGTTTATAGACATATTTCTGGCAGAATCTCGGCTTTCTTCTACCACTAAACAGCCCCAAAACCTTGCTGTTCCTTCAGTCTGTTAGCAGAAATATGTCAGTTCTCCCAGGTCCTGCCAGTCTTCATGCACAAGCAGATCAGTGGAATTCTGAGTTGCTTGTGCAAGCTGTGTTGCTCATGCAAAGAGTGACAGCATTCCACACAGTTCTGGTGGCTGCACTTAGATTATTCCATAAATTCATACAACATATTAGGAGATGCAGTTTCAAATAAAAATAAAACACTATTATGGAACTTTGAAGGTGATGCTCATGCTACACCACAGTTTATCAAATTAATAACAGCTTCGGAAAGAGTTAAAAAATTTGCCAGGGGAACTCATTCAAATGCACTTCATTACATCAGCTGGGAAATATTTCTGCTTTGCAAACACAGCAGTAGAAGCATGAGCTTTTCTGTTCCCTAAAACAAGGCTATTTCCCATTAACACCATTCACAACCACCCGTGACACACACGGATGTCTCTACCAGACAATGGGCACCTTGTCATTCCAACCAGGACACCTGTGGGGCACCTGTGGGGCACCTGTGGGGCCAGGTGGCTGCTTCCCTGAGGCACGGGGGGGCTGGGGCACCCCAGCAGAGGCTCCAAACCACTGTCACACCACACATTTCTGCTCCTGGTGGAACTAAATCCCACTGAGTCGTAAATATTGACTCAGCAGCGTGGCTGCTGCTTTCATTTTTTCACTGCACAATGCCATAGGAGATTATTAGGCTTAGCAGCTGATTTTTGCTTGTAGAATGGATCAATGATCATTGATAATGTAGT
The DNA here is from genome assembly GCF_965178545.1 of Coloeus monedula. Lineage (NCBI taxonomy): Eukaryota > Metazoa > Chordata > Aves > Passeriformes > Corvidae > Coloeus > Coloeus monedula. Next base: position 11,778,343 of record NC_138781.1, read on the forward strand.
CACTTTTTTATACGCTTATTTTAGTCAACAAACTGTTGTAGCATGGCAGCCATGATTATTCAGCTGTGCTGTAAATTGAATTTCCCTCCTCATACAAATACAAGAGCATTTTCCTTGCTTTTTTTTACTCCTTGGGTTACAATTATTAGACCTACAAAATAACTCACATGTTTACCAACACTAGAAAGAGACAGAAAGGAAAGGGATGTTTCCATTAAAAATGTTTCTCTCTTTTTTTTGTTATTAACGTTTACCTCAAATCTAGTTTTGCTCAGATGTCCCAGCTAAGACATCAGCTCCATTACAGTGCTTCTGGTTGTCTGGACTTCATAAAAGAAAGTGGCCTTCACTCCACCTTGCTGGAGTTTCCCTTCTTAGACAAACATTTTTGAACAGTATTGTCTCTCTTGTCCCAGTGAATAAGTTAATTTGTTGTAGTAGCTTTGTGCCTGCTTTAAAACACTCATTTCTTGATTGGAGCACCTTGTAGCAGTAACATGTTAGACTAATAATATAAAAATTCTGTCTAAAAACACAATGTGAAAAGAATAAAAGTAAGCTTTTCTTTTGGAAAGTAGTTGTTCTTTGAGGCTGGAGAGAGTGTTTTCACATGGCCAGTGAAGTGTACCTGAGCAAAACCTATGTGTTTACCACTATGATCATAACTGCTCAGAATTTATTTTTCTATGGAAAATGTACACAGAAGTAAAAAACTGTTATCAAAAGTGAAAATAAATATTTCCATTATAAGAAAAAGGGCTGATTTTTGCATGAAGCATTTGGACTTTGGTTTTTGATGCAGAACATTTTTCTTATTACAGTAGAAATTTCCTGCGTAAAAAATATAAACACTCCTTAACAGAAAAAAATATCAGAAAAATTGTCCACTGGTAGTTGCAAAGGACACTTTAGCTTTACTCCTCAAACAGTAGACCATGAAATAATGGCAACATTTCTTTCATGACAAATTTCAAATAGGTTAATATATCAATAGTTCACAAATGCTACAATAAGAAAAATTCACTGAGTAAACAGCTGGCTATTTATTACTTACATTCTCAGTGTTGGCTATTACAGTTAAATGATGTAACCATTAGATACAATAACTATTCAGTCACAAAAAATTATCATAAATCCATATAGGAAAATTAAATGCAAGGATGTAGCCACTGATGGCAAGAGGGTTTTTTAATAGTATTCACTACAAAGAAAACCACAGTCCCTGCCTAAAGAGCTTCTTTTTTAATGACAAAACCCCCCAAACATTAGATGGTAAAGGCATTCTACATAAGTAAATGGATCAAGTGATATGAAGATGCAGATAGCCTATATGCAGTTATAAACTCTTTTCTAATTGTTTGTAGGCAGCCAGTTAAGCCATTAACGTGCTGTTTACTGCTATCTGCCTCAGTTTTCCCCTTTCTCATAAAAATGACTTAATGACTCTTCTGATAAAGCCAAAAGAGACAGCTCTGCACTGCACTGCTTTCATCCCACTTAAACCCTTTTGAGATGTACATAAAATGAGCTGCATGAAGACTTTTAATATCAGGAAAGGAAATTCTGCTCTTTCTGTTTTTATGGCTCAAGTTTTATATGCAGTCTTGCTTCTGAGCAGCTATGTTGGATTTACACTGGTGATGCAAAAGTGGGCTCCAGTCCACTGTGTGCTGCATGTAGGTGACTGCTGGAGTTCTAAAGCATGGCACCTGGACAGCTTCTGGCAGGAGGTTTTCCTGTGGTTCCCTGCCTACTAACCACAGAGACCTGGGGATTCCTGCTGTACTGGGATTTCACCAGCACAGCCCATAGTTCCAACCAAAGGTCAAAAGAAAAACAGTCTACGCAGCAAAAAGCCAATTTGTTTTTATTCATGCAAATGTGGAAAATATGTGAGGAATCTGGGCTTAGTTTTGGGAACGGATAGTAGTATTGTTGCTGCAGCACTATGTCTGCAATTCTTTCTCACTCACAAAATGAGTCAAAATCTGTCTTCATTTACTCTCAGCTTGTCCTTGTATGACCAGGTGTTTTTGGAAGCTGAATATGTCTCACATGTGCTTACAAAAGAGGAAGAATTAATTTTATTGCTTGAGTCTGAAAAGTACCCAACTTTGTCTTCCAGTTATTGTCAAAATGCAGTGTTATGTTGACCCCTTGTCCTTCAGAAGAAACACTGGCGGGCTGTGTTGGCAAGGAGATTACTAATGTGCTTCTCTGCTCCATTAGCTCCTCTCCTCCTTTATTTTACATATAATTTTGTGGAATATGTGTGCTTGCTTTTCACCCAGCCTCCTTTGGCACTGCCCCAGCCTGTGTCCCTCATGGCTCTGCAATGCCACACACTGTACTGGGATCTGCAAAATGAGATCAGAGCAGCTCCAAACCCAGCAGCTTCTGGAAATGCTCCTTGGATGGGTGGATAACCCAGGTATGGAGGGACCTCAGCTGGTCTCCGGTATAATCCACTACTCCATGCAGGGTCTGCCAGGAGATCAGACCTGATTATTCAGGACCCTGAAAACACTCAAGGATGAAGACTGAGCTGCATCTCTGGACAACCTTCCTCTGTGTAACTACCTCTCCTATTTTCATCAAGAGTTTGTACCAGAAGGGTGATATCCAAAGTCTTCCTGGAGAGGTGTTATGAACAACTCTATCAACTGGGAGTACCAGCCATTCTGTAACGTACCTGTCTTTACAAGGTCTCAGTCAATATCATTTTTTTCATCTCAAAAGAACACTCCAATTATTCCTTCTTTGATGCTGTGAGCAAGTAATCCATTACATGCAAGATGGCTTGCTTCATGGATGTTTGCAGGAAGAAAAGGAATGGCCAGCTTCAGCAACAACTGGAAAAATAAAGTGATGTGTAGAACAGTGCAGTCATTTTCAATGAATAAATTATGTGAATTTTAAGAGAGAAAATTGATAAGTAACAGTGAAACTTTTGCCTTGTTCAGTTTTTTGTTTTGCCAGTATGGAGAAAACAACAAGAATTTTGTATATGGGTCATTGAAATGTCCTAGGAGTAGCCAAGGTACTGTTATTGAGGAAGGAAATGGCATCTCACTCTTTTATTCTCATCTATAAGTATTTTTCTTTTTATTTCCTTTTTTCCACAGTCTCACCTCTCTCTTCTCAGTGTCTGGATTTTTGGCCATGGGAATTAGGAAGGAGAAGAGACACAGACAAAAACATGTTTGAGATGAATAACGATTAATCCTGAAACACAAAAACTTCTCAATTTTTTTTTTCCTCCTAGAATTGGTACTCTATAACAAGTCTCAGCAATAGTAAGAGCCTCAAAGCCACATTTTTGGGTTTTGATAAACCCAACCAATTCTTCCTGTTTGGTTTGTTCTTTGCACTGAAAATATGACACCCTAACAGAGGGCCAGAGGAGGACCTGTCCACTGTATATTTCTGAATGGCTATCTGTAATATCAACTGCACATTGAGGATGCCTTAAGATTACCTTTTAATGCCAGCAATGATTTTTGAGATTATTGAATGTAGAGTATTGAATGTATACTGTAGAGGCATGATGCTGCCAGGTGAAACAGAGCCCTCACTTTAAAGAGTACAAAGCCCCAGACTATGTGTGTACAGATAATTTACTGTCCTTCTATTTCTCTTCATCTCTTACATATTAGAATCATTTTTTCTCAAGTTATTTCTCTTGAGGTATACACTGTTATTTCAGCACTATATACCTAAACAAATTAGGCAAAATTGTTGATGTAAATCCCAAAGAGCAGCAATGCAACTTCATTATAGCAATGATGTGTTTTATGACTCCTTTTTTCATATAAAACAGATAGTTGAGCCTTAAATTAAGTTCAAAAGACAGTCAAGTGCATATGGCAAAGAAATCTGAGGGAAACTCAGTTGAAGCAGGGCAAGAATTACATTTGGTCATGTTAAAATTGAACCAAATTATCTGGATCAGACCACCCTACCATAGTGACTGTTTCTACTGGCTCTGTCTGTGAAGGGACATTGTAAATCACATCTACTGACGCCACTACACAAAGTGAGGAGGTAGGAGCCAAAACCCAGCCTCTAGTTTGGATTCCAAAACCCCCACAATGGCTTAGGGGGAAACAAACATTTTCCCCTTACAAGACACAACCCTCTCTCTGATGTGCCTAATTAATTTTCATTTTAGAGTGTTCAAATATCATCACTTGCAATTTATTTTTTAAAATGTTTCCTTAATTCTGATGGTGCCTGCTGTGTTCTTGTTATTAATGATCTATCAGATCTTCACTGATAAAAAAAAAACCTTGAGGGATTTGTAAGATGCTCTAAAATTCACTCTGAGTTAAAACCCAATGAGTAAGAGCTCAGTGAGAGAGTGGTAGAGAATAAAGGTGTCAGGGACAAAGATATGGGCAAAGAGTAGGAGAAGGATATGAGTGAATCAAAATGAAATGGAGCAGGGGTGAGAAAGATGAAATCAGAAAATCACAAATTAGTTGAAGAATATTTCACACGCCTCTTCTGTTACCCAAACTCAGCATATTTTTACAATCACATTTCTCTACATCTTTAGTGTTTGAAGATTGCCTATCAGAAATATCTTTTAATTATATTAAAGGATAGGAGAGTTTGCAGGAGAGGCATAGTAAACTCATGGGGGACCTAGGGTAATAGTATGATATTTGTGATTTGGTCTTCAGTAGATCTGTGTCTTTTTTTTGCATCTACACTGAATGGGTAGAGTTAATAAGGAAAACTAGAAGCACAGGTTACAAGCCACAATGTCCAGCAGGTAATCTCAGGTGAATAATCCAATGAGCTGCAATGACACTGATCATAGAATCACAGAATGGTTTGGTTTGGAAGACACCTTAAAGATCACCTGGTTTCAACCCGCTGCCACAGGTAGGAACACCCTTCACTAGGTGGGATTTTTCAGAGCCCCATCCAACCTGGACTTGAACACTTCCAGGAAGAAATGTATACAAGAAATCTTAACAGTGAGATCAATTCATGTATAGGCCATGGTTCTCAGTCTGGTCAGGAGGGACATTATCATCTGTTCATTCCAGTTTGCCAGAATGGGAAATGCTTCAAAGGCATTAACCACCATTCAGTGTAGAATGTGAAACAGTTTGTCTCTGAAAAATGCTAAGATAAAGATCTCTCAAAAGAGATATCTAGAGAGGAGTATTGGAGTAGATGAAGTGAAGGATTAAGTTTTTATGTAAAAGAACTCATGTGAGAACTATATAATTAAACTAGGCAAACAATACTGACTATGTTCTGTAATCATGTCAGCCAACAGCTATAAGATTATGGCATTTCAATGACTGTGGAAACACATTTTACAGATTTTAAAACATCTTAGTTTGGTTTTCTGCATTTTTCTCTTATAGAATCAAAGAATTTTGTGCTCAGTAGCTTAGAAAATCAGGTTATTCACTGATCACTCAGATTATTTCTAACTTTTGGTTCTTGTACAGCACATATTTTCCCCTGAAGGTCAAGTGTGTGTGAGAAGCAAGCTTCTCACTGGACTTGCATCTTGATTGTCTTTATGATATCACTCGATTGCTTGAATTCATTAAATCTACAATCATGAACATTCAGTTCATCATGCCCATAAAATATACTGATAATCAGAACAGATCCAAAGTAATGTCAAGCATGAATTGATACCCAGGGTGGCTGAGTGATGCCCACTGCAAAAAGAATTGTCTTTATTCTCTGGCAGTCAGACAAACAGCACTTTTGTGGCAATCAGAGAGTAACAGTTCTCTGTGAGGTGTGCTAACATTTATCTCAGCTAATTTTTTTAACCGCAAAAAAGGAACAGAGAGAGTAAGTTCATTTATTCAGAGAACATTGGCTAGATTTTGGCTCACCGGCCTTTCAACACCCATGATACAGATGTTAACATCACAGCCAGTGACCTAAATCTCTCTTAAGAGTCAAAGAAGAGAAATAGATGTCTCAGGGGTGTGATTCACCTGAGCTGTTTCAGACAGATATTTACCTAGGAGATGAATTGCACCCAGGACTGCACTGAGTGTATTGACTGGAACTTTGCAGAATGTAAAGATCATGGGCTGATCAGTTCAGAACAGTACATTTCATCAAATGAGTCCTGTTCAGTGTCACAGTGCTAAAGGCTGGTATAGGGTCAGCAGTCCAAGTTTCATGGGCACAATTTGGATGCTTCCCACAAGAATGAGAAATTCCTTTATAGGCACATTTCTTACTAAACCAAACTAACCTTTTGAAATATCTGCCATCCCCTAAACCACTGAAAGAGAAAAGGTCTCAAAAAGGTCAGTGTTTTAAAATGCTTGAGACAGCTATGTTGTGTTTGTAGTTTTAAAGGACGGTAATAAAAAGGGTAATTTTCATACTGAAACATTCCAGCAGCTTTCAGTTGCTACAATAGCTTTTCCAACATCTCCAGGAAATTTCAGAAAACTTCTACTTGTCTGTCTGTGAAATATCATGCATTAGTTGTAGAAACTGTGCTAAATTTCACTAATGACTGCAATTGGTCAAATATTTTTTTAAAAGCTACATTGTGACATAAATGAAAATTCTTCAGAACAAAATCACCAGAACTCTTATAATATGGAAATAACATGCTTTTCTCCTTTTCCATAAATTAAGATGCACAGTTCTTTAGCAGCCTCTAGAAAAAAAAAAAAAAAAGTTAACCAGCTGTAGCTACTGTGATCCTCACATCCCTATGAAAAGGGGATTTATTCTTTTGTTTGTTTGTTTGTTTGAGGTGAAATCCAGAGAATGACAGCCTTGTGAGATCTCAGCATGCACTTCAGTTTTCTAATATAGCACAGCAGGAGAGAGATACAGAGGGAAAGCAAGCAGAAATAATAACCAGAAGCCGTATGAATAATGGGAACATGAACCACTGGTATGTAGGGAAATGAGAATCTGAGTACCCACTCTCTTGACCTTACCCTGCACTGTAAGGCTCCCAGTCAGTTTTGCTGCCACCCTTTTCCTTCAGCTAGTAAGGACTTTTGGAGTATCCGATGGTGTTGGATGAGGGTCTCAGTAGTTAGTGTAATTTCCAGCTCTCTGGACAATTTAATCTTTCATTATCTTTTTACATCAGTATAAGGAAGTAAAAACATAATATTGAAGTAAAATTGAAATATTTTCCTTTGGACAAGAAAATCAAGTTGAAGATATGCTTTTAATTATGTGTGTATCAACAAGTCACTGTTATTGTGGTACAAAGTCTGTGTTGAATGATACAATGAAAATTGGAATTGTCTTTGGGTGTGAAGGTTTGGTTGCTGTGGTTATGGATGTTGAGGTTATGGATGTTATGGTTATACCTTTTGAGCCATGATTCCCACTCACAGCAGAACAGTATCTCATTCATTTTCAGTTTTGTGCAGTTATTTTTCTTAACCCAGACACCAATACATGCCATAGATGTGCATGAATATGCATGTTTGCCCTATTCAGTTTTTGTCATATTACAGAGGATGGAACAGCCTGAGCACATACCAAAAAAGTGCATTTTTGGTAGAGGCTGATAGATGAATACAATACACCATGGAGGATAAGGTATTTTACCAAAATATGATCAGTTTGTATTAAATTTACATTAACATTGTAAATTTGTATTAATAAAACATTTATTTCGGGTGGAGGGTTTGTGTATTTTTCATACCATTTTAAATTGACTGTAATGAATTGCTGGCAAAGTTGCACCAGACAAGATTCTACATACCGAGGGGCATTTAATCACATCAACTTCCCACTGATGTTAATTGGGATATTCTAATAAGCAATGAACACTCGGGCTAAGAATCAGTCACACATTGCTATGGTTTTGAAATCCTTATAAATCCTCTATACACTCATGATCAATAATTTTGAGTCCAAAGCCATTCAAAATAAAAGAGGATGATAATTTATTGTGAAACTATTGCATGACCAGATTTGCTAAATAGATTTCCTTATTAAACAGTTAACATAACTTCATTGTTCTTCATTATGTCCTTAGGGTCCACAAATCCAAACAAAGCCCACAGGGTTCAATAATGTACTCTGCTTGATCATTATGATACAAAATAACCTTTTCACTATTACTAAGTAGATTTACAGGAAAAGTTGGCAGAAACCTTGGTCAAATATTTAATTCAGAACCTCTTGACTCTGAATTTGGTGTTTTTCCTTTTACTTCACATAAATCAGGAGTTTGAGAAAACAGATTATAGTCTAACATACTATTTTATAGCATTGTTAAAAAGAAGTAAGGTATATAATCTAGATATGAATACATTTATAATGGAGATTAGACATAGATTTTTATTCACTGCAGTATTACATTTCTAGAACAGCCTCACAACAGATATAAGAGGAGCAAAAAATAAGTAGTTCTAATGGAGTTAAATCAATTTATAAAGGTATTAGTTACACCTACATTAGTGAAGAAATACTCGAGTATGAGAACTCAGGTGTCTACACTCTAAAAGTGATCCCAAGCATATTTTTGGCAGGGACCTTCTAGCAATGTCCCTAATATTTCCCAGGACAGTCAGTGAGCTTGAATACACTGGGGAGCATTCCTCATGAACAGTCCATTTTGGAGAGTAAGAAAAATCATGAAATAAACATGAATGATTCATTGTCATGTGGTATCATCAACAAAGAACTGTTCTGGTTGTATTTTATTTACCATTATGAACATAATTGTGTAACTAGGAACTGGACTTGATGACACAGAATGTCCTTTTCAGTCCTACATCCATACTGAGTTATCTTCATTTAATTGATATTCTCTTTCTTCTTTTTATTAAACACATAAAATCCTAAATCATGTTATTTAAACTGTGGGGAAACACAAAGGCAGAGAACGCTGTAACATGAATGTCTCCATAGAGACTGTTTTACTAGACTGATAATTTAAGGTAGCTCAAGAAAATTCAAGACTTTCTTAAAAAGGAAACATCTTGAGTTGCAACAAGTATGTCACTGCATGTTTCCCAAATGTGCAAACACTCTACTTTGTAATACACCCTATACCTGCGGTATGGATTCCTGTCTAAGTCTTCTTTTGGCTCTCTCTTTTGAAAAATTATAGACACTTGGTTGCTTTTTGCCCTTAAAGTCACAACAACCAAAGTGTAATTTAAATTTCTCAGCATTTTGTACACATAACTTATGAAGAAAAATGGAGGGAGAATAAAGATTAATTTTCATGGTGGATTTCAGAGCTCTTCCAGCTCAAAGTGTTCTTTTTTTCCTCATTCCTAGGACAAAATTGACTAAGAAGTATTTTTCTTGAAACTGTTTTGGGTTCAAATAAATACTAATTTCAAACAATATTTAAATATTTTATAATGCTTGTAACTATATTTTACTGTAAATAATGTAAAGTACTAAGATATTATAGAAAATTAGTCAAAGGAGTTAAAGAAATGTCATGAATAAAACTGAAAATCAAATCAGTTTTACCATTTGAAAGTGTAGATCTCTCACTATCATCAGAATTTATCCATATGTATCATTCAAAAGGAAAATTCCTGTGAACATTCATATTCATCTATTTAAGAAGCATTTCTGCTATAAAAACAGTACCACTGGAGTTTCCCTAATTGTCTTTAATTCAGAGTAATGGTGTCAGTCGAATTTAATAAGAGCTAATGTTGATGCAAGTTACACTGTCATACACTGGAAGCATGGTTCTGAAAGTTAAAGGGATTCAATTGGCAGGAAATTTTCAGAAATATAAGCACAGTCAAAGCACAAAATTAGTAATTCTTTTATGTGAAGGAATAGCAAGAAAAAGAAAGTGATGTGAGTTGTAAATAAAAGAGAACTGATATAGTTAAAAATGCAACAAAGATGTCTTGATAGTGTATGCTGCCCTAAATCTATCAACATTCTATTATTTAATAACTTCAGGTAAAATGTGGGTAACCAGGTTATCTCCTGCAACGGGTTTGCTGCCTAGGAAAATGGTTTCTTTTTTTGTGTAAACATATACCAGTCAAATAAAACTCAGACATACGCCCAATTTATTTGGTATCATCACAACATATGGCATATTAACCAAAGACTGATATTTTTATCCCTTATTTCATTGTAAAATAACTGTGAGAGAAGGATAATGTGCATGTGAATAAGCACCAACACAAATACACACAAACACCTGAAGCCCAGGCACATGGTAAACATCAGAAACTTCATTTTATTTCACAGATATTTCTCAATATTAATGACATTTCATAAAAGATTCGCAAATACCGTGGTGCCTAGGAACAATAAAAACACATAAGCAAGTAGCTAAATTATTTCATATTTGATTTCTGATACATATCAATATTTTACTTCCTTTTTTTATCACCTGCAGTACATTGGCCAGAAATTTCAACTGTGAGCCCCATTTTTTTCCTGAGTAATTACTTACAGTTAATTTAAAACCTAGTAATGTGTGTAAGCAGTTCAAATTATTTCTTCCCATGTTCATTACCTTGTATTTGTCATCAGAGAATTCCATCTGCTGTTGTAATGCCCATTCATCTAAACAGCACTAATGGCGTTGGAAAGCCAGCTACTTTTGAAGCAGTGTAAAATAAACTGTGAAGTAGATGTCAAAAGCTATTTCACCTGTTTTACATTCCAATACTTGCTTTGCCTCACTCTGCTACTGAGCAGAATCAATAACAGTATTCATGATGGGATACAGACATTCACCTCATAAGCTTTCAAGATACTAGCTTTTTTCACTTATGAAGAGTCAATGGGGAAAAAATGAAATAGTTGGCAAATGTGTTTTTCCTCCTTCTCCAACAATATCTCAGTTATATTTATTGCAGTTTGTGCAGGTATTAAAGACATTTACTTTAAGGTAAATTTGCCAGATTTGACAGTCTGCGAAATATAAAAGACAGCTTTTACAACTGTAAGAAAACTCTTTTTCCGCCTTTTTTTTCTTCATTACTGGTTTTTAGGTATTGAAACTTTGTCTAGGCTGTGTGTTATGCTGCAGTTACAAGACAACAAACATTTCAGCAATTAGTAGTATTCAGGCTAGTCAATATTTTGTTGGACTGCATAGTTATAGGGTTACCCCTGCCTCATTACTGGGGCCAGTTTGCTGTGAGACAGCTCAGATCATATCCCATGTTCCTTGGTTTTGTCCCCTGTCCCAGGTGTAACACTAGAAAATGGAAGGGACACAAGGTCTTGCTATATTGCTAATTCTGTCTGCCCACCCCCCATCTTATTGCTGCAATAAATAATGGGTTTTGATTAACTTTCAGTCTGCTGTGGGTGAGGTTATTGAGCCATATTACTGTAAAAAGTGGTTAAGATGAACCTGGAGAATGAACAAAACTTATAAAAGATGATGAAGTTTAAATCCATGGGCTGAAAATCATCATTCCTCAAAATGTAAAAAAAAGTTGTCATGGACTGCATTCAGTGATTTGCAGGGTAGTGAGGTCAGGACAGTATAGAGAGGTGTAGAATAGCTCAAACCAGAATAGTTTAAAATGATGGATTTCTGTCTGTTTATTTGTTTGTTTTACAAGGCATTTTACTATTTCATAGGTTTTGGGTTTTGCTCATTAAAAGCAAATGTAGCTGTTGGCAGATATTCATTGCTTTGTTCTTTTCCTTCTTCTGACATTTAGAGGATAACAATATGATGCAGTTCTCCATCGCATCCAATGAAAAGAAAAAAACTGTTTAAAAGTTAGACTATATTGGAAAAATGTAAACTAAAAATATATTTATATACATGTACACCATTCTAAAACAGTATCACAGTGATTTAAATGGTACTTCTCTTCATCTCCTCTTCCCTTTTACTTTCTTCTTTGCTATTTCCAGAATACAAACATACCTGACAGTCAATAAGGGTAAGAGTTATGTTTAGTCATTTAGAAGTTAGGTGTCTAGCCTTTCACAGAAGGTCCCTTGCATCAACATGGGCCTTCAACAAGATTCTTTTAACAACAGATTTGATTGCACAACAGAGCTGTCATTTAGCTTGGTTATTAATAGAATAAGGAAGAGGAAGCAAGCACAGATAAGAAATATATAGACAGCAGGTGATATGTAGAAGGGTCAAGTAATTTAGTAGTTCAAATAAGGAAGATGCAAAGTCCTCTTCACATGTTGTTATCAATCTCTTATGAATTGGTTTATTACATTATTAAAATTCTAAAGCCTGGTTTAATACTCCAGCTCTTATGCACTTTGGTATAGTTTGTTTTAGGCATTATTCCACTTAACTTCAAATAGCAGGTTGGAAGCTGCCCTTCCTGCATGTGCATCCTTGTCACATGATATCCTTTCTATGACTGAAACAAGCCAGAACCCACAGAGCTATTTTTTCCCCTCTTTTATTAATTAGCCAGTTTCAGTCACACTTGCAGTCAGTAACACCTCTGCTCAGGGACAGCAAACCACATGGGCAACTTAGCTGTGTGCCAGGTAACATTTCTATATTTCTGTTCACCACATTAAATCCCAAAGGACATAAGACTTCCTGGCTTTAAGACTGTGACTTTATCACAGCGCTCCTGCCCCACAATCCTCAGAAACCTTTGGAGAGAAGATATTCCAAGCCTGTTCACAGAGAAAACCAGCTCTGATTAGTGAGCTGGAGCTTGGCTGGGAACACCGAGAGATCATTACACTGGTGGACCCATTGGTTCCTGCTGTCTTGCAGGAATGGGCAATCAGGGAATTGGACTATTAAGCAGCCATTAACCAGAATAGCCTTGTTGCAGGTCATATTTTATAGCTCCAGCAGAAAGCTGCACTAGAATCACTTATTACTTGCATGCAGCTAAAGAGACAACAGTTAGTCAGGTGCTGTGGTGGATGTGGATCTCATTCTAGTCTCTACCTTAAAATATATCCATACTTATTTCTACTTCCTGTTGCACCAGCAATTTGAATTATTACTTACTTGTATATCACCTAGAAAAAACAAGATGGAAAGTTGTTGGTTTTTTCTCTGTATGTAATCAAGTAGGTTAGGCTTTATTAGTTTTCTTCTAAATGTTGTTCACCTCTGATCAAATGGCACAAGCAGACCATAAGTACAAGATTCAGATGGAGTTCTTTATTCTTACATGTATATTCTATGCATAACCAGAACAGAAAAACAGTAGTTCCAGTGAAGTCTAACAAAGTCCTTTAAAATTAGCATTAACATTTTTCTTTCTGCAATCATAAAAGAGAACCATTCCCCTACCCTAAAGATGCCTTAAAAGCTTCCTAGTGTCATCCTAGAGACAATTCTGCTTTTGCCTTTTTCATAGTAGTGTTGTATTTCATAGCCACATCTTGTCATTAACCCGTCCTCCTCCTCCTCATTTATATTCAGCACATAGGAAGTATCATAAAATCCTGCCAAGTGCATGACTTAGCATTTTGCATGAGTCTTCAGGGTTGTCTGGCATGTTCTGCATATATAGTCTTGGTTCCCCCTGGTACTGAAAATGCCCCCAGCTTTATGACACTATTGACTTTCCTCAGGATGCTTTTAATATCTGTGTGAAATAATTAATGGAACCAAAATTTGATCCTTGAGGACCTCAGCCTCTACTCTCCAACTTTATGCTTCCCTTTTCAACAGTCCCCAGTGCCACTTCCTTTTTCCTTATTTCCCCACCTATCTTATAATTTGTCTTTAAATTGTGTATTCTTCAGATCAGTTAACTGTTTTCTGTGTGACACATTTGAATCATTGACAAAAGTTTGGGTAGAACAGAACCTCTTCATTCATTGGGTAAAGAAGCAGTTGGGGTTAATTTTTGGTTGGGGTTTGGTTTTTTTTACTTTGTTTGGTTTTGAGGTTTTTATCATTTTTTAAATTAGAAAAAGCCTGTCATGACCTACTATTGGTAAGTTCTTTTTGGATTACATTTTCTTTTCTCTTTAGTACTGTACTTAACTATTCATATCTTTAAGGTATGATACAAATCTAATATATTTAGAGCATCAGAGTTTAATACAAGTCTTTGTGAATGAATTAATGAATTCAATGTAAACAACAGCATGGCAAGGAACTGGCTCACCCTGTGAATTACAGACAGGAAATTCCCTCTTGACAAACAGAAGAGATAGATAATATCAATATAATATAGATAGGATAGAGATAGCTCCTTGTAATATGTTACACTATTCTTTAAAACACGATTCTTGATTTTGCTGTTTTTAAGTGACCAAAGTCTGGACATAGGGAAGTCTATTTCCCTTTGTGGTCTTAATTAAATCAATAGTGTACAGTATGCACCCAAAGGCTGGCAAGGTTGCCTAAGATATATTAGAAGGAACATTATTTCTAGACTTTTGAAAAGAAATATTTCATGGGGAGTTTTATCTTCAACACTGAATGTCAGATGGCTAAGAATCATTTTGCTCTCTGGCTTTTGAGTGCAGCCCAGTGCTGAAAGGGAAAGCAACTGAATTTTGTCCATTTTTTTAGTGTAATTATTCTATGATAAAATAAGAACATACGCTCTACATCGTTGCTAGAGCTGGACTTTATTTCATGATTTAAGGAAAAAGAAAACACCAATGCCTTTACAGGTGAAAAGGTTTTCCATTGATCAGGTGTAATATGCTGTTATTTGTCAGTATTTTACCTGAGACATTCAGCAATACTTCAGGAAAAATTACCAATACTAACGTTCCCAATAAAAGAATCAACTTCAACTCTTCAACTTTATCATAAAGCTTAACTGTAAAAGGGTCAGATACAACACTGGAAACAACAGCCACTGCACTGAAGAGCGATTGGACTGAAATAGGAAAATCTCATTTTGATGCTGTCACTTAGCTGCTAAGCTGCTTTAGGGAAATTATATCAACTCAGTTGTTTGTCGTTAAGTTTACTCTGTCACTCAATGATATTGGCATAAGTCATGACATCTTTTAAAAAAAGCAACTGAAAAACAAACCACAAAAAACATGTGAAGCCAAAAAGCTAATCACTTACAAGTATTCAATTTTTTTTCCCAAATTATTCATCTAAAAGCACTCAGTACAGCAATAATAGAGTATCTATTCAGATTGCAATCTGGTAAAGTGGTAGTGGATGCTTCCATAATTTGGATGAACTTGCCTGTTCATCCTGAGATAGCTATTTAATCAACCCAAATTTCCTTCAGAGACTTATGACTAACCCAATCAAGACCAAAATCAAATGTGCAATACTGAAATTATCTCAGGTGCACAGTCATAAATCATGCAGAATTCCACAGTAAAAGTACTGAGGAGAGAAGCATTTCAGTAATGCAGGAGGCACAGTTCATGTTATTACACTACTTAATGTTAATGTGCTTTAATAGCTCTAATGGCTCAGCATAAACCACATACTGTGTTAGAGCTACATCTGTAGGATGGTGCCATTTGTTCTAACCCCAAATTTGTATTAAACGGGGATATTAGAATAAAAGTATAGTTTACATGTGTTCACGCTACCAGTTTTTTAGTTTTTGACGTTCTCTGAGAGGTAAATTTATGACTAATTAACACATTTGGTATCATTAGAAGAAATAAAGAACAACAACTCACAGAAAATTTAATCTGTGACTAATTTTTTTTTCTCTGCTACCCTTTTGTTAGTAATGAAAGATATGACAATGTTACTTATCATAGTATATATTTAGGTTGCTAAATTCTATCAGCTCAATCAGCTCTACCTTCCACAAATAGAGAACACCATAGAACTGCAACCATCTTGCAAACACATGGAAAGCAACTGAGCAAGTCAATGAGTAATACAGAATGGAGGATTTTGCTCAAGAATAGTATATAAATATATATATATATAAACAAGACTTGAGCATTAGAAACAGGTATATATACACAAGGGATGGCATTGTATTTTCAAGATACTTTAGAGAAGTTGCTTTGGATTTATACCAGAAAGGGACATTCAAAGAATAAAAACGAAAGTCAGGTGTTCAATTTTTTCTGGCACCTTCACCCACTAAGAGAGGATTTAATCTCCTAAACAGAAGAAATTACTCTCCCAACCCTTGTCAGATAGGAAACAAGGATTTTACTCTATTTATATTCTTCCACATCTGCAAAATGGATCAATAGGAATACGGAGTTAAGCACTGTGAAAAAAAAAGATGGTCTTTTTGAGGTGTCTCTGAGCAGTAGCCATTAACTTAAAAATTATTCCAATTGTACACATTATAGTAGGAACATATCTTAAGTTCCTTCTCATCCATGAACTGAGAGGTTAAATTATGTTGTCAAAGGCAATGCACTGCCATATTATCTCCTATTAGCTGATTTACTGAATAGAACTCACTTAAAACTGATATAGATCTTGTTTGAGCACAATATGCTACTGGTATGGTTTGTCTTTTTTGGGTTTTACCTGACAGTTTTGAACACTGAGCCAGCTTTTCCTATTTTTAATATTCATGACAGAAGCTAAAGTAAGGATATGTCACCATGTGATAGGTTTACCGTGCCTGGATATCAGGTGCCCACCACGCCACTCTATCACTGCCCTTGTCAGCAAGATAGGGGTAGGGGTAGAAAATAAGATGGAGAAAAGCTTACGGGTCTAGATAAATGCAGTTTGATAAAGCAAAATTAAAGGCTGTGGGTGGAAGCAAAGAAGACAAAAGATTTATTCTCTACTTCCCATCAGCAGGCAATGTCCAGCCTTTCAGGAAGCAGGGCTTCAGTACAGGTAGCAGTTTCACCAAAACACAAATCCAATAACAAATACTCCCTGGGCCTCCTCCTTTCTCATAGCATTTATTGATGGGCAGATGTCATATGGGTTGGAATATCCCTGTGGTGAGCTGGAGTCACCTGTCCTGACCATGTCCCCTCCTAAGATCTTGCCCACCCCCAGGCTGCTGGTGAGCAGGGGTGCTGGAGAGCCTTGATTGAAGCACAGCTCAGCAGCAGCCAGCTTGCACAGGCTTTATCAGCACCTTTCTGGCTGCCAATACCAAGCACTGATAGGGCTGGTGTGGGGAAATGAACCATCTCAGCCAGACCCAATACACACCATTTTCATGTTGTGTTCTACTCTTTGCTTCAAATCACATAAACAGCATAAAAATTGTAAAGGTAAGTTTCAGAGGTACAAATTAGAGTACCAGTGCATAGGAGTACATATTGGATTTTTTTCCAAGATTTGACTCTTCAAAATAAACACATAGGCTCACACACACACACACAATGGAGTGTTTCTACGTGCTGCATTACTGCACAGTGGAGTACGTTGCTACAGATTATAATCAAGGAGAACAGTGTAATGTGTTCAAAAATGAACTGCACAATTTAGTTTTGAACACATCCATTAGTGGATATTAAAATAAGAATGTAGATAAAGTCTTTGGGTCAGGAAAGCATTTAGCTGCTGATTCCTGGGAATTGCAAGAGTGCAGGAAAAGAGGATTATGCAGTGCTCACCTTTTTCTCAAATTCATTTTTAAGCCTCTGTAGTAGGCCATTTAGTACAGGAAAAAATTCTCATGATGCACTTCCAATCCTCCAATTGCAAACATATCTACTTAAGCCTGCTCTTCCTTGTTCACCTCTCTCTCCCACGTGCTTAATGTTTTGGGAGTCTTGAAAACACTGCACTTTTTGACATCAAAGAAAAATATCAACACAAGCTTTGATGAGAACAGTACTGTCAAAATGTAAATATATAAAGAGTATGTACTGCTCTGAGGTTCTTGAAAATGAAGATATTTTTTATTTTAATTATTTATTTATTTATTTATTTAATTAAATATTTAATTTTAATTGCATTATTTTAATTGAAATAATGTAGACCCTTACTGACATTACTGCTCAATCTATAATTCCTTTTCCAGTACTTTTAACTATGTCAACTTCAAAACAAGCAAGGCAAGAGAAAGAACAAATATTTGCAAAATATCCATGAAGAGAAAAAGATCCCACTTTTATTGAAATTTTTGGTCAATGAAACTGGTTTTTAACAAGAGAAACAAATAACGTATAAATTACAATACATTTAGAACTTATGTGTAATGAAACTGGTCTGTAAACCATATCCTGTATAAATTTGTTGCATAAGAAACAACTGATGGATAATAACTGAAAATACTTATTGATTCCTGCTCTATAGCAGCAGTATCAGTAGCATCTTGAGTCTAAGACTTGGAATGAGATCTTCTATTATAATAGCTTGAGAAAATACCACACTTTTCCTGTAAATGTCTATTCATTTTGTAGGAGTAAGCACAGCAGGTCAAAGTATCAAGGTTTAAAGAATATATGTCAGGTGACCAGATAATCTATTTATTGAATCAAAAAATCAAACAGAAAAAAACCCCATTTATAAACAGACTTCCTCATGACTTCCTGTTCACACTTTGGGACACAGTCGGAAGTGCACAGCACATAAAATATGGCACTTCTATTTTTGACTAGCAAGAAATCCAAAGGTAAAAGCAAAGACATAAAACACATTTGAAAACTTGGCTTGAGTTTTGGTCTGGATGGATAAAGACCTCTGTCACTGGAACTGCTATTTATTTTGGAAACAGGCTGTCCGTACCTAATTAAAACCAGAACACAAGTAGATTACACACTTATTGGGTCATATAGCAATCATATGCAAATCACACACTGACTCCAGCACGAATTTCCCACGCACTCTGAGCTGCAAGTTTTTGTCTTAAGCCATTTAAAAATATTGGAGGAAGTCCAATAAAGAAAAAAGCCCCATTTCCCTACCACAAAGCATGCAATGGTTTGTTTAATGAAAACTAACCCAAACTCTGCCCGGGTTGTCACAGTTGTGGTCCTTTGGCTCTTGATTACATGATCACCTGTCTAAACCAAGACTTTAAAATCCCAGGGGGACGATGAATAATTAGAGACAGGGTGGCTGAAGGCAGGGTTACTCAGATTGCAGACTGGATCGGCTGTCAAGGGGAGAAGCTGTGGTCATGCAACTTCTTTCATATTCCCACAGGAGAACTCTAACAGCCCCCACTCCTCCCAACACATACACTTTCTGGTGTTTTTGGAGGCAGCTGCAGCACTGTATTACAGTTTCAAGCCATGAACTATCTTGGCATGCCTGATTGGCCTAAGAGAATTAGAGCAAAATATTATTTCAGTTGAGTGGATTCTGATAAAAAGCATGTAGGTATCAATGAAATTTCCCAAGTAAGCTGTTCTTGCCTAGAGGCCTTAGGGCTGATGACATGATGCTTGGCTTCTCTTCACAGATTTGACACTGACCTGTTTTGTGATCCTCTTTAGTGCCTCCTTTCTTTTCCTCCCACCCAGATGTCTGCTTAAACTGCGGATGTGTAAAGGGAGAAATTATCCCTTTCCATTCATATTTGCCAATCAAACACTGGTTTTGGTTGCCAGTTCTTTTATGCTTCTAGGAAAGGAAACTCTAACTCCCTTGCCCCCAGAATCCCAACACTACCACCAAAATGACCAGAAGCTTCAAGAGAGAAGATAGTTTATACTGGAACAATTTTGTAAATATTTTAATATGGATTTTATTTGCATCTGCATTTAACAAATATTGGGATGGGAAACGATCATAAAAATTTTTCTTGACTCTAATACACTTTAGAACATTATTCTGTTCTCTGATCAATCATTTCAATGTATTAATAAAATCATGCTGAAAATGTCTTCACTAACATATTTTTTATGTCTCCATCTCATCAGGGAAAGAAAGCCCTTGTCACTAGAGAAGCCCTGACAATTCTTGTCATCTTTTTTCTTGTCTTTCTTTTCAGTGTCACTGGATTCCATTGCAGATACTGATAAATTAATAGCATGTCTTTCATACTGGGATACATCAGATATTGTCTAGTGCTTCTGTTCTGACACAAAAAGAAATCCCTGAAGTATAACATACAGTTACTATGATTTTATTTTATATATAAGTGTAGGATGAAATTAAAGAGCTATCTAACTGGTATAGCTTTCTTTGTTTCTTTCCTCCCTTCTTTTTCATTAATACTTGACCAAAGAAAAAATAGGCATAATCCAAGGAGAAGAGAATCTTAGAACTTCAAACTCTTTGTCAAATGCCCCAAGTCTCTTAAGTGATATACAACGTTCTGTTAGCTTGGATGACTCTCTACTAACGTCCATGCATCCATGCATCCATCCATTACAATCAACACTGTAAACAGTTCCACACTACAAATGTAAGAGATAGTTTAAACACCAGGAGAGTTTATTTTCTGCAGCTTCTAGGTTATTATCTGTGGTATGCCATGAAACATAGGTAGATGGGGTTTTAATACAATCTTTTATGCTTTATGATTGTTCCTGTTATATGTTAATAAGTAATTGCTTTGAAATTCCATAAAATTAGACCTGACAAAGGGTTACAATGCTTCCTAGGTAATATTCTCCAATTATTAGTTGCATATTTCTACCTTCTTTTACTTTTGTTGATTTCTTCTTTAAGCTAAACAATCCTTCTTTTCATTCTTCCTTGTATATCTAATAAACTGGTACTTGAACCTTTAAGACAGACTACAAATAAAATGAATGCAATATTCCAGATGTGAAAGTCTTATTGATTTAACCTGACATTAAAAGAATTTACTTCTATCCTGAACTTTAATCAACCTCACAATTCCTTTTTAATGCAAAATTCTTGTTGAGCAATCATTTCATTAAATTCCCCACTGTCCAACTATGCCTTTTCATTGAATAATTGTGGAACAAGCACAGTGCCCATCTAGTAGCTGTTTTAAGCATTTGTGTACTCCTTTAAAATACTCCTTGGTTTAATTTTTTTTTTTTGGCTCCTGCCCCTTTGGTAATATATGGTACTGAGACAAAATGAGACAACAGGCCTTCATTAGGATAGAGTACTATTGTAAAAACAAGACTTTAGGTACCTATAGATTTACCATACTTCAAGCATATGGCTCAGCATGAGATGTATGTGGAAGATTTTTCTATTGAACTCTTTCAGAAGTAAGTGATAAAAAATATACTGTGATCTTTTCTTCAAGGAGATCTGCTTCTCCTGACAGCCTGAAACGACTCTGCTCTTGGTGAGACAATTGATTTTCATGTAGGAATCTGACCATGCCCATCACAGGAAAAACTGCACAGACCTGGACAAGCTGAAAGAGTATGAAAACCAGCAGGTTACAGGTGGCTGTCATGTGTGATAGCACAGCTTTGCTGTTGGTTGTTTGGTTTGAGGGTATCAAGGGCCTCCCTGTCCCTGCCCAGTTCCTTGTGAGCAGCCCCACCCCACTATGACCCAGAATCTGTGTCAGTCCCCCCAGGCTGTCAGTCACTGCTGATGGTCTCCAGACCCTTGGCTCACCCCCAGCCTGGGTCCCTCCTGGTGTTCAGGGAGGTGCCCAATGCCAGGGCTGGGGCTGTCCCCACTGTCCCTTGGCCACACTGGTCCTGCCTGGGGTTGGGAGTCCCATGTGGTCCTGAGCTCCCTGGCCATCATCCTGCAAGATTCCCTGACATTATTAACTGAGGCCACAGAAGAACTTAGCTTGAAAAACCCAGTGGTGGCCACTGGGATGTGATGAGGAATCTATGGGCACCATAAAACAGGAATTCCTGAAATCAGACTCCCACTGGAGCTGGTAATGTGAAGAGGCAGGCATATCTGAGGCCCTGCTGGGTCTATTCCTTCCACACACTTCTAATCTACACATCTCAGAAACTTCTGTTTCTAAAAACGGTACAGGAAGAGGACATTTAATTAAGGTAAACCTGTCTAGATTGTGATCTGAAAGTGTTGCCAGATGAACTCTAGCAAAACAGATCAAGACTTCTTAATTATTTACCCAGAGGGCAATTAGTAAATATTTACCATTTAAAGTCTAATTAAAATAGAAGCAAGAGTACAGTCAAGTTAAGCACCCTGTCTTAGAGGTCATTCCAGTGCTTTTTGGCAAAAAACATTTATGGGAAAGCCTTGCAGATAAACAGATCTGAACACTGACTGTAGCAGACATTTTTTATTACAGCACGTAAATAATTTAACTCTAATCTCTTTAATTGGCCTTGATCAGACTAATGTTTTTTTCCAGGAAAAAAATAGCATGTTACGGTACCTCAAGACAATTTGGGTTTGTCGTTTTTTTTTTAAACACAGATGCAGTGAACATAATGGGTACCTCTTAACACGGGTAAAATGCTGAGATGGGTTTTCTAGGACCCCCAAAAAGTCTTCAGATATGTGTTGTAAGAAGATGTATTAGTTTTAAGTAGGGTGTTCTAGAAGTGGGCTTGTGTCAAAACCTTCTTTTGGAGCAATTCCAAACACATCATAGAATATCCTGAGCTGGAAGAGACCCACAAGGATTATCAAAGTCCAACTCCTGGCCTTGCACAGGGCAGCCCTAAGAATCCCACCATGGGCCTGAAAGCATTGTCCAAACACTTCTTGAACTCTTGTAGGCTTGGTCTGTGACCACTTTCCTGGGGAGCTGTTCCAGTGTCCCATGTGGAAATCAAATCAGAACCTGAGTTCACACTACTAGGACATTAGGAATACAAACGTCTTCCATGCACACACGTGCAACCAAAATCCAAATACTAAAAACTCTGTACATTGGAGAAGTAATTTGCATAAATCCTTTGTAAGACCTTTCCGTCTCATGGACCACATTACTGGTTCTACAATTGAATATCAGAATGTCTGAAGGGATTTGTGCCTGGAGAAGTTTAATATGTATTTTATAAAATGGGTTTTTGTTGTGACGTGTTTACCTGTAGGCATCTAGAGAAGAACTCGGACCATTATATTGATTCGTGTAGTTTCTGTCCACTGCATATGTCCATAGGGATGTGTCTCGCAGTTAAATGTGTTCATAAATCTGAATGGAGCAATGGGAAAGTTGAGGTTCTTCCCCATTCTGTTTCACTTGCTGTAACAGAATAGAAATTTGAAATCTCTACTTCAGTGTGAACTAAAGAAAAATAATTCTTTCCTCACCTGAATAAATATCTTTAAAGTTCTGCTTTGCTCTTCATACCACAGCAGCAGCATTCTGGTTTGCCATAACTCGCCTTTCTACTGGCTATAAAAGTGACTGTTTCATAAATTTAGGAGAGATTTATGAGGAAATTTAGGACTAAAATCCCATTTGCCAGCTCATGACTTGCAGAATCAAAACCTATGGATTGTCCCAATTACTGAATATAGTAGAAGGGAAACTGGAAAACAGCTAGTGACTGAAAGGAATAAACTGAGTGACCCCAGGAATGTGTTGTTAGCACAGAGGCTGCTGAGCCCCTGAGGCAAGCTCTTGTGCAAATGCATGTGTAGATCCCATGAATAATGGTTAAAAAAAATTGCAATCTCTTGACCATCTCATGGTTTCACAAACCCTGCTCAATCTTTTGGTACTATTGGCTATGTAAGTAACAGGTAAACATGGTCCAAATGAGAGTAAAGATAGATGCTCTGTCACATTCTTCCTCCCCCTTTTTTCTTGGAGAGATTCATAGACTGCAGAGAATGGCTTGGGACACGGAGTTCCATGTAGCTTTGTTTCTCACTTGGAATGCAGTGTTCCACGCTACAGCAAGCCCAGGTGCCATTTCAGTACAGCAGCACTTTAACAATAGCCCATTTCCATATATTTCAAGGGGGGGAGAAACTATTGTTTATTAGAAGAATTCTAAATAATTGGCAGCCGTCACAAATTCTCCAGCTGGCCAAGTGCTAATGTGTTATTAGCTGAATCTCTGAACATTTTGTGACCATTATAAATAGGCATAGGGAAAGTTGCTGTTGTTTATAATGGAAATATTAAAATTAGCATACGTATATAAGTATATAAATACACACATGCACACGTATATTCCAGTAAACATTCACTGCATTTGATTACAGAGCTTCTCTTGTTGGATTGTGCTCTGAGCTATGTAATTGAGGATTTCAGAGGGGAATTGATGTGTGACTGATAAAGGATTTGACATGCTGTGACTCTGACTTTAATATGTGAACCAAGCCATTAATGGGGTTTCCTATGCAAAAGGAGGAACTCTCAATATTGCTTTGTGGGTTTTTTCTAGAAGCTTTAAAAAAACTGGATTGTGGTCTTTGGTGGCCAGCTAACAGCAGTCTATTCATAAAGGCCATAAAATGAGCGAATTTACAGCTCCGATGGAACTCTTAGGCTACAAGTGAGAGAAACAAAATTAGGCTTTCAATTTAGAATAAGTTATTTTAAGGCTGATTTCCTTAAAATGGAGTTTTAAGAGAAGGCTGAACCAATCACAGTGTGATAGAAATTGTTTGACCTGAAAAGTATCAATCTACTTAGACAAGGTGTACACTTATGGTGCTATTATTTAAGCTTAATAAATGGGAACAAACAACTGATTTCTAGCTTAAAACAAGGAAGACGACAGATTATTTCTTTATCAAGTCAGTTTACTGCTTGTTATGCCAGCATATTAAAAATTAGTCTCATAATTCCAGTATGTTCCTCCCAAGAAATTTTTAGTAAATTAAATTATGGAATTGAATATCACTGTTCAGTTCTTTCTCTTGGGACCTACATAATGCTGGAAAGCTTATTCAGATCAGGAGAGAATTTAAAATATTTTCACCATTCTTGGATTTCATGTGTAACTTCACCGTAAATATTAAATCATTTATCTGAATTTAATCAAACTTGCAGCTGCAAATTATAAAGGAACATCCTTCCTCTGCACACAATTTTAGCCTTTCAAACTGCTCTCCTAACGGACTGTGTCTGTGGCACTCATAGTTAATTTTGCTCCTCTCTATTCAAACTGTTCTACTGCCTTTTATATTTTTGAGACCTAGTAACCCATGTTTATAGGACAGTAAGCTCTTTCACTTCAGGTTGGCCTCTATAAAATCAGTTGTTTTTTACAGAAAGTATATTGGTCCTATTCAAAATTTAAATAGTGGAAGTGTGACCTTCAAACTGTAATATGGCAGTAAGAGCCATCTCACTTAACCTCAGTTTATACTGTAATATAAATCTTACTTTGTTAATTGTCTGAACTCTCTCAGTGGTCAATAGACAAAAAATTTCAGCGTAATCTAATGTAGTTGTTTTAAGAACCTGTCTTAAGCTGGGAAGCAAAATCACTAGGTCTTTATCCATTTACTAAAGAAAAAGCTCTCTTACTGGACACACACCTAAAATATATATCCTGATGTGTATGCCCAAAGATATGTAAAGACAGTTGAAGATATGTGAGGTTATTTTTAATGCATGTTCCACGCAGTACAAATCCTACAAAAAATTTAAAACACATAGATTGACCTTTGTTAAGATATCTTGGTTTGCATTAATCATAGTAATTTTATCTAAATGAAGAGTTTCTTGTGGAAACACCTTTATGTGTATTGCTTAGATTTCATGCAGGCCCTAAAATCCAACATTACAGCACCAACATTCAGGTGTTTGGACGCCAGCTGGAATTTTTCAGCCCTCAGTAACACACAAAATATTCACATCGTCTAAATTAGGTGACTAATTCAGGAAAAATTAAGAAGACAAAGGCCAGGGATTATACTCCTTTTATAGTCAGCGGGGAGAGAAAAAAGACTCTTTTGTCAAACTCTGCTTCCTTTTGTATGGAGCAATGAAATAATTATTGGATCAAGGGAGAACCTTAATAACTTAGAAACTGGAGAGAGACGTCTCCTGCAAGCAGTCTTACATTTTAAATAAAATGGAGCATTTTCAATAACAGTGAAAGTGCTTACCTGAAAAGACTTAACCTTGGCATTACAAAACATTATGCTCTCTAGATTGAGTCCTGTAAATCAGAGAACAAACTGGAGATCCAGCATCATCTGGCTAACCAGATATACCCGTGATTCCATCTCTGGGAGTCGAGAAAAATTCTCTAACCATTAACATGCTGAGCAGAATGTGAGGTATCTCCCTTAACCACCAGCAAAGACGAGGAATGTTCAGAATTTTGTTATCAGAGAAGGACTGTAAATTTTACTAAGACTTGGGATATGTGCCAATACATGCAGAGCCTGCATAAACAAGGGTTCTGCTTGGCAGAGTGCAAAACAATTGGGGACCATTCCTGAAACTAGTAGGTATATAATTTCAAGTAGTTTTGTGACTTTTTAATTTCAGGTACATAGAGTGAAACTTTTATGCCTAAATACAAATGTATTTATTTCAGTAGTTCCACAGTAAACAAAGCCTGTATTCAACACAAGGGATGAGTCACTGCTTTCAGGGAACACCCCTTTCATAGCTTTCCCACATTGCTAAGTATACAAAGAAACTCCCCTTCCAAATATTTCCCACCACCTGGGAGGATTAAAACATCCTCATAGTAAAGGGAGTAGAAAAGGCGTAGGAGATATTTCAGCACAGTTCAGAAACATGTGCTACCTTTTCTCCCAACCTCTTAAAGAGTTTCTACATTTTCCAAGAAGCAATTTGTGATCATTGCTTTTCTGTGCAGCAGATTCTCTGAGAAGCAGAGAGAACTAATGTTGATAAAGATAAGATCAAAGTCTCAACAAGCACTGTTCTCCTCTTCTTATATGACATGAAACCAAATCCTGCAATAGTTTGCCTAATGCGTTAGACAAACATTTATAATGCTGATACCAATAACACACTGTCAGACTTTTATATTAAATATTGACTCATGTTTTGCTAAAACAAACCTTACAGAAACAAAAAATGTCCTGATAGAGAAAAAAAAGACATATCAAAACTTAAATTTCAGATTGCTTGTGTGCAAGACAAAATATGCTCAGTTTTCTTCAAGTGATAGTTGCTTTTTCTTCCTTTTTGCAAGAAAAGCAGAAATGGTTTTGCTTCAACGTATTGTTCTTAACTGAGTTCTTATGCTCACATTAAAAAAAAAAAAAAAAGGGTTACAAAACTCTTAATCTCTGATAACCCTACAGCTATCATTGTCTAAGTATAAATTAGGTTTCTTTTTACAAGAAGGAAAAGAAAAAAAAAGAGAAAAGATTGACTTTGCAGTGTTTTCTCATTGGTTTAACCCAGAGAATTGAAATGACCCAGCAGTAAGTTGAGGTCCACAAGTGTTATAGCACCAGCAACACAGCTAGTTATGTGAAGTTTAATCATCTAATGTCCCTCGTGATCTTCTGAAAAATGATACTTTAAAAGGAAAAGGTGTTAAGTCATACTAAGTCATGGGTCAAAAAACAAAGACTGAGAGAAGGTATATCCCTGAGTGATGTGAATGGGACATTTAGAAAATTGGGGGATTAGTAAAATACTTTTTTGTATGGATTTGGAAAGGACCATTGAAACTGTATTTTGTAAACACCAATGTCAAAGCAGAATTTAAGGGCAAAAGAAATAGCAAAGCCATATCCCACATGCCTAAGCAACAAGAACAACTCTGTAATGTAGGACTTTAAGTAACCAGTGTTAATGCAAATGTAAAAACAAAGATGATCTCTTGAGAATCCAATATTTGAGTTCATAAGAATAGAGAGTGAAGTTCAGTGTCCTTTCATGCTCATGGTCCTCAGACATATTTAGCTCACATGCTGAAAAATGTAGTTTATCAGTTCTGAGGAGTCAGAAACACCCGAGTCATGTGAGGGCTGGCTTAGCAAGAGAGGCAGAACAAGCTAATTTTGATCAAGTAAAGTCCAAGTGGAAATTATAAAGGAGTTAAAAAGATGTCTCAAGAAAAAGTATTAGGATAGCTGCTCCTAAGTAAAATTATTTTTGTCAGGTTTTATTTCAAGACCATCATATCTAATTCTCAAAGAGCTTGCAAACATCAAAGTTACCTCAAGGTTTGTCAATAGAATGGGGTGTATGGACATTTTCCTTTCTTGACAGCTCATATTTTCTTAGCAGAAAGTAGTAAACCTTTGTGCAGACCCAAGATAGGGCTAATCCATTGCTTGGATGAGTCACCCTGTATATTTTGTTGAAATGACAAGAGTACACCCAGTCCCCTGGCTGGTTAGACATTAACCAGAGGTTAAATGCATAATTAACTTCAGCCTCTATTAGTGTTTAGTTCTGAAGAGATTACATTCCAATAAGTACCTGTTAATCTTTTATTTTTGTAAAGTAGACAGCTCCGCTTCCTGTAAGTCCAGTAGACACCCAAAGGAGGAAAGAAAACCCAGGAGCTGCTACACAGGTCAACTCAGAGGACTGTTTGCTTGTTTACCATGGTGACAAGCTCCAATCACTGCATCAAAAAGTTAAAACAAACGAAACTGCACCCAGAATGTAGCCTATTCTTCAGGTTATTTTTTCCCATTTAGTTAAGAAAAAGAGGGTGGTGTAGAAGGCAAACATTTTTCTATCCTTTCCAAAAGGTTTTTTAGTAAACTATCATTACATGCCTAAATATTTTAAGGCTCCATGACCATTATTTTGAAACCCTATTTTTCAGATCTTGATGTTAAGGCAAGCTATATCCCAAACACAGGATATTTGCTCCTCTGAAGATGGAGGTTAAGGGGTGAAGGTTATAACCCTCCAAAACTGCACCAGTTTCAGCTGAAAGAATTGTGTGGGTCCTGTCTCTAAGAGAAGAATATTGCAACAAGTTAATTTCCAAATCATGGCTTTTCTATTTTCCATTAGGTGTTCCTCAGATATTTTACTGATTGTTCCTCTCAGTGTTGTTCGAGACGAACGCTCTAAAGGGACACTCTCAATCCCTGAGCAAAAGCACTGCTGATGGTAGAATACCAGGCACGAGACTCAGCTCTTTCTTCAGAAGCCACAGCCCAAAATGGTGGTTTAGTTCTAAGCAACAGATGGGTATTGTGGGCCACTGCTCTTTCATGGGGAAATTCCTTCTACGGCATGAGCCTTGATGAGAGCAATGTCTTTAGGGTCTGAGGCAATGCTTTGTTTAGTCATAGGGTGAAGTGGGACAAAGTTATCCAAGATAAATTCTTTGGGAGTCTGATTTCACACAAACCAGTGAAGAAAGCCACACAGAAAACAGGAAAGCTTGTCTTTATCGCTGTTATCTTAAGTTGTAATTTAGTTATACCACTCAGCATGACAAAATATTGAGTCCTTCAAAAGGAGTCAAATTCATTAGTGTTGTTGAGATGTGTTTAGATGGCAGAAACTATATATTGTGCTTTTTAGAATTCTCCAGATGATATACCACTATTGTGATTTACTCTCAAAAAAAATCATTGCTTTGACCAGTTGCCAACAGGGAAAAATTTGAAATAAAATTTTTTTCCCCAGCAAACAAATACTAATTATACAAGTTAATCACTAAAGTAGGCTCAGAAGCTCATGTTTCTCTGAATGCAACTAGAGGAAATATCCTTGGAATAACTACAGTCAATTAGATGAGTTTCAATTATAATATAAATCTCAGGAACAAGAAATGCAGATGGATACCTCAGATAAATCAAGAATGCAAGATAAAAGATACTTTTGCAACCTGTTAAGGTTCAAACACTTCACTTTTCCAAAACAAACATCAGGCTACTAAAATCAAGGTGGAGTTAATGATGCTTACGAAACCAAAATATGGCAATTGTTCTGTCACAATCTTTTTATTTAATTCCTGTTAAAGAAATGTTTGAGAAGAGGTGTTTATCAAGAGTTGCTGCAAAACTCTTATTTTTGGAAACAAACCTAGACCCTATTTTTTTTTTTTGTATAATTATTGAAATAAAATATAGGATTTCATTTCTTGAGAATTCCAGTATTTTTGAAACACCTTTCCATCCTGCCTTAGGACAGAAAGGTAAAACGCCAAAAGTTGTCAAAACCCAAATTGTTCCATATGTGCTCAAATGAGGAAATGCTATTTTCAGGGAAATAGCACTTCCTCAGCCCATGAATCTTGTTCTTCTTGTACTAGATTTTTATTATCTTGGACAAGTATTATCTTTCCATGTAGTCTAATAAAAAAGGAATTCTGCAGCAGGATTTTTCCTCATATTTGAAATGCCACAGCCACTGCATTTGAGAGCTAATCATGGTGAAGTATATTTCCTAACTAGTTCTATAATTCCCTAAACATAGTCACCTAAAAGTTAGGTCACAGACCCACTCTTAGAAAAGGGACTTCAGCAAATAAAAAATACATAGATTGGAAGTCTCCTCTATTCATAAATACTATAAGTCAAATGTGGTAAGAGTATGTGATAGGCTTTAGGTGAAAACTTTTTACAGATTTTCTTAGGAGCTGCTCAGCTGTTTCAGTTGCCCTTGGCTTTTCAGAGGATATGCAACAGCTTGATGTCTTTCAGGCCTGAGCTTGTGGAGAAGTCATCTTTCCTACACTGCACCACGCAGAGATGTTTGGGACAGCAGCTGGCAAGGGAAGACCTTCTGAAACTGCTTATGACTGCAGCTCTATCACAGGAAAAAGTGTCAATACACATGGTTTGCTCATGGCTTCCGAAGTCACTCCCCCAAGTAACACAAAGGTTGATGTGCCCTGGGTGGATCACAGGCAGCATGACATTTATTCTTGGCTGAAGAGCATAGACAATAAACGTCCTGGTGCTGTTTGTTTAAAATTGTTGCCTCACTTTACAGTTTCTTCAGTACCTGGGGTGTAACTGTGGCCAAGTGTTTGAGGTTCTGCCTGTGCACAAGTGAATCATTGCTGTGCTGTACAGGAGGACATTCATCCCAGTGGGTCTAAGGTTAGGAAATACAATATATCTGACTTTGCTGTGCAGTTCTCAGAGTGATTCATGAGATCTTATCTACAAGCCAGCCCTCCCATTTACCCTCAGACAAAAAGAGGAGACAAAATGGGGTGTGTTAGGAATTCCTCTTGCATTAAATACTTTGGGAAACGACAGAAAAATGCTCCCCTCTAGTGAAATGACTAGTGGACTAATATGTTAGCGAAGTGAGCAAAGCAAAAATGTGCTTGTATGTGTGCATGTGCACGCAGATAAACGCAAAATTACACACCTTGCATCTAAACTGACATCCTCTATGTTAGAATATGTGTTTCACTTTTCTCAGATTTGATTTATACTGCAGAGAAATACTTTGCTAAGAAGCAGTAGCGAATGGCTGAGTACTGTTAATATAAAAACTTTCCACAATTCAAAGGCATCTTAAAAGTGCATTTCTTATTACATTTTTTTCTTCTGCTTTTGAATGTTCTTAGCAAGAAAAAAACAACAGCCTGAGAAAAGAAAATCAACATCTATTGTTATCATAGTGATAAATCATCTTGAATAAGGGCTTATGTGCTTTCCTGTTAAGCAAAACAAAAGATATTCATAAATGCTACAAGATTCCACAAGCATTACAAATACATCACAAAAAAAAATTAAAGAGAGGAAAAAATACATAGAAGCTCTGACTATAATAAAAACATTTGTCTTGTCCTTTACAGGGTGTATTTTGAAGTGCTGAGCTTGCAAAAATAAATATGCTTATTTTTAAATTTTTATTAAAGAAAAATGTAAAATAAAAGATCTCTTCTTAAAGCCTAGGAAAACTTTCTGTGTTAAGAAAGACTATTATTATATATGAAACTGGAGGGGAAAATTTTAAAGAATATTCAAAATGGACTTTTGTGTACCATTAACAACAAATAAGACTTGAAAATGTTCCTTTTTACTCATAGAATATGTGCAATCAGCTTACAGAGTTCTGGAATTACCTTTGTGCTTGTAATTTATGGGAAAAAATTTTGTTCTGAGTGTTATCCTCTTAGTTTCTCATGAATTTGTTATTGATGACTGAACAGTGAATACTAGAACTGTGTTTTGTGTTATAATTGATCGTATAAATCAAATTATATAATTTCTATTTCCTGACTAAATACACTAAACTCTTAACATCAGATTATATGGTTTGGAAAAGCCTTTGAGGGCATGAAATTTCTTGGGGAGGAGAAGTAGCAGATAAAGAGGATTGAAAATTTTTGATATATTTTAAACCTCTTTTCTTTCTAGGCAATGTAAGCCTTGCCTTAGGGATAGTTCCTAGAAAAATTAGACTACTCTAAAATTGCATGGCTGAGAGCACACCGTTTTAAATTAATTTTTCATTGTCAATCCGCATAATGTAATTATATATGCTTGTGTGGTCTCAGTTGTAGAAAATGCAGAGGATTTTAACATTTTGCATGAAGTACTGGAAAGTTTGACCTCTGCTTTTCTGAGACATTATAGTCACCAAATGCATCACTTTCCTTTGATGTTCACCTGCACCGTTTTAAGAGGTGGACTCAGGAAATGAAAGAGAGGACAAAAGGAAACCTTGCAAGGACATTTTCCACAGGCATGAACATAAGAAAAGATAATTGCAATCCATGGGGATATTTTAGGCTAATGCCCTTACATGGTTGATCCAATGAGTACATTGAGTAACTGGCCATGCTCACACTCCTAACTCATTGCATATTTTTGAAGTGTGAAAGTGGTTAAAACTAACATTGCAATGGACTCATGTACAGACACAGTAAATACCGATCACTGGCAAGGAGTTTGAGAGGTTTCATCTCGACCGCTGGTGGCTGTCAACATCTACACTTTGGTGACTGAAGAGATTTTCTAAAGGATAAAAAATCATAAATTACCCAACTGCCAGAAGAAGTGTTGGGGACAATTATATGAAAAATCTTTTCATTTTCTTCAGTATTTTTTTTTCAAATATCATTCCTAGAGCAGATCTGTGTTAGAGACCTAAGACTTCTGTTCTGAAAAATGCTTGAATGTGAGTTTAAATATTCACTTCTGATGCATAACTACTGAAGGAAAATAGCATATCTCAGATGTTGGCTGGAAATTCATGAGTAAGAAGGTAGCTCTAAATTTATTTTCATAAATACATAATGATCAAAGGTGGGGGATTTGTACATTTTTACTGCTTTGTATTTCGCCAAATTCTTTCTAATTATTTTGCTTTCAAAATCTTAGTCTGCATTTTGAAGAGTGTATCTGTACAAATTACAGAGAGTTTTGTGTTTGTTGTTCAAGCCACAAGCCACTGTGGATTTGTGACTGAATGCATAGGATAAGGTCCCAACTTGTTTGGGTAGCCCCTAATAGAGTGTGTTCTACTGCTTACATTAGAAATTTTTTGCCTAATTACTAATACTACAAACTGAATCTGCACTTTCAAAAATCAAACTGTTCCTACAAAATAGTAGTGGTTGTAAGTTACTTGTTAAATGAAGTCAAATGGAAACCTTTTCATGGAGGATGGAAAGCTTCAAGGAGAAACAGCAATTTCACAGGAGAGAGACTCTGATGGATTCTGAATTTCAAAACAGATTTCCAGACCTAATTTTCAAAGGAACATTCAAAAAAAGCCATTTAAACTAGATTAAACCAGAAAATACTTCTATTTTTCTAAGACATAGAAGTTGGGTTTTGAGTGCCATTGCAGTGAAAAAAAAGATTAGTTCTTGGTGTAATACAATTTAATTCAATGGGTTTTGAAATCATCTCACAGAAATAACAGCTGAAATGTGATTAAATTCCAAGAATCAATGAAAACAAGCAGCAGTAGAGCATCAAGACTGACTCCTCTTACTTGTGATGGTGTAGTTTGGCAGTTGGTGAATTTGGACCAGGACGCTTCTTTGAGGAACACTATTTTTAATTGTTTTTTCTTTTCACAAAGAGATTATAGGCAGAGAAAGACATCAGTGTATTGCATGAAAATAAATGTATTTACATTGGGGTGAGTCTTGGTACTTTTAATTTTTTAAAAATTGTTATTATTGTTATTATTTTAAGCTTCTGACATTGTCAAATCATAGCCATTTCTGCAGAATAATATGAAATTAAGTAGTCATATACTATGCATCTCTATTTAGAAACTGTTGAAAAAAATAGGAACCATTTCTAACTTACCTTAACAGCCATACATCCTGCTGACAAATAATTTCAGCACATTGCCCCCACAAGAAACTCCCGTATTTCTGATGATTCTGGAATTATACCATACACATACACCAGGCATTTGTCCTAAGCAAGCACAAACTCCTTCAATTCTAAGACAGCAGTATTATCCTCAATTTTATTGAGTAAATCTGTCATGGAAGGTTTTGTGTTAGGGTCTCACTTCCTGAATTTGATGGTTTCTGTAGATAGATAGCTAGATAGACAGATATTCAGTTATTATAAGCATTGCTTTGTTAACTACGGCATCATAAACCTTCATCCTGTGAGATTTTCAAAGAAGTTTTCGGAGAAGCTGACTTTCAGGAAGTTATCTGCCCACCATAATATCAAGAGAGCCTCAGCTGAACACACTTTATTAATTTTTTCCACATTATCTTCTTATATGAACACAACAAAACAGGTGCTGATATTCATTTGCACTCAGCCTTCAGAGCCTACACTTCTGTCTTGAGACACTCTGTAAACTTGAAACATATTAAATAATAAATCATCACCACGAACAAAACTGTTTGCAGAATTTCTTTTATTGGAAAAGGAATACTATACTTTTTAAATAGAAGAGATAATGTATTTGCTCGAAATAATGTGATGGGGTGTGAAAGAAGTGCAATTAGAGTTGCCAAAAATGTAGGATTTGGCAGGCATAGCAAAAAATAACCATCAGATTGAAATAGCACTTTTGGCAGTACTCAGAAGTCATTAAGTTTGTACAAAATTGCACCCTGCTACTATAAGCAAGCACAAGTAAAGTTTTGTTGAATATGTTTGCACATAAAGTGACACTTTTCTTTACTGCTGTGAAGAGTAGTAACATTTTTTGCACACAGTGTTCAAGCTAAACTTTTTTCCTAATACCTTACCCACATCTCTCTGAACCTACGAAGAAGGGTCAGAATTTCACTCTTTGACAGTACTGCTCTGAGTCCAGCAAAGCATGAATACTAAAAGTCATGCTGTGTTTCCAGGTACTTTAAAACCATAAATCCATATTTAATTAGAAGTTCATGAAATACTGTAGAAGATAAGATCTCTATTCTAAAAATGAAATAAAAACCTGGGCCTTTGGCTTTCTTCTCTAACTCTGGGCCATAATTTAATTAAAACTGCATATCATATGCTAAAAATCGCATTGACAAGTCCTGGTTGAGGAATTCAGATTCCTTGTGGTACCTCAATCTGTGGTTTCTATTTTGCTGTCATATTGTTCCATGTTCTTATCCTGTCTCCCACCCCCCTGCATCATGCACTCCTTCCTGTCTTGTTTCTCATTAGAAAAGTGAATTCCTTGGAGATATAATGTTGTAATGTCG
This sequence comes from Coloeus monedula, assembly GCF_965178545.1. Lineage (NCBI taxonomy): Eukaryota > Metazoa > Chordata > Aves > Passeriformes > Corvidae > Coloeus > Coloeus monedula. Next base: position 11,813,500 of record NC_138781.1, read on the forward strand.
AAGTTTGAACACTGGCATCTTACTATCTTAATGGATATCTTACTTGACAGCTCTGTGAATTTTAGCTTTCTTCTATAACAGCATACATTTGTGGGAAAAAGCTGGCATTGAATTTAAGTGCAGGGAGCTCAGGCAGGCTTGAAATGGAAACCCAGATAAAATAACTGTGATTTCTTCCTACTGCATTAGAAACTGGAGTAAGCTTGAGACATTAAAAAGAAAATAGTACATCAATGATGTAACTGGAAAGCTCATCCTTTATATCAAATGCCAGAGCATGATATTCATGATTTGTTATACAAATTTGTTATTATATTTTGCAGCAAAGTTGTGGGCAATGATGACACTGAGGTATATTTAGCTTGTATGTCTGGGAAATTCTGTGTTCATGTGGAGAAATACCTGCTCTTGAATCCATTAGATAGTGTTCATATTTTGGCAGTGAGAGTTTTGGAAGTGCAGACAGTCACAGGAGTGGGGTTTATGTATCCTCATTAAAAATCTTGCAGTTTGCAAGCAGTTGTAGGTACAATAGCATTCCCAGTCCTTAGAATAGCAAGGAGTGGTGGCATCTCAGACCTTTTTCATTTCAGAGAGAACATCTTTAGATAGTACAAAAGAATAGATACTTGTGATTTCAAGCTATTTAAAGCAGCTACTTTGTGCTTTCAGTGTGTGTATGCATTTGTATCCCTGCCATTGAGTGGGAATATGGATATGACAGAAGACTGTCCATTGACAGAAGACAACTGGGAAGCTTGTACTGTATCTATACTATGCAAACTGAAGTTATTAATCTATATGGAACAGTAAAATATTCCTTTCCATATTAAAAAAGACAACTCCTATATAAAGGTGATGTTGTCATAGTCTTAATTTACATTAAATTAGCTGTTACTTTGGAATGGTCTGTAAGAAGTCAACTCACATGGATTTTCCACAAAATCAGATCTACAGTGTTTCTCAGACACTGGACCCATGTATATCATTTGCATGAGATATCTTAATATAAGTATTTCACAGCATATTTCCTCCTCACAGCTGTACTTCTGAAGTAGCACCCACACCTTCTGTTCTTGAAAAATGGCACTTTCTCTCCAACAGCTGAATTCTGCAAGTAGGAAAATTCATGTCTGCCCACTCTCTCTCTCTCAGTTTTCAGGCAGAATCCAAAGCCTGACTATACTGATAAAAATCCATTCATTGACTCATGGGGCTTCTAACTGTACAACATCTTATAGAGTAGCTGGTCAATGTGTTACTGTGCTCCTGACACAGGGGACCTGCCAGATTAGATATTCAGGATTCATGGCACTCAGAAGTAACTCGATGGGTAAATCAGGAGGCAGATCCCATACTCCTTCCAGTTAAAGGCTTGCTCAGTTTCGCATACATATCTACTCACAAAAATTATGTGGTAGTTAACTCCATGACAAAAATCTTAAATCTTTCTTACAAATATTAGTGTGCTGAAAGAACTGGTGTAAAGACTGGAGCAAGCAGAAGCAGAGTCTTCTGTTAAATAAAACCAGGGAAGGATTTGAGCTGAAGTGAAAACCGGGAAAGGTGAGAATTTTTGTACTGGAATAACCTCTGGGAATGTAGCAACAAAGGTTTGGACTTTTTTAGGCATTGAGGTGTTTAAAGATTAAAACAAACATTAAATATGATGAATTTTTGTGAATACCACAGGATTAAGAGGCAAGAAATAATCAAGGGAGTATAAGACACAGTCTGGAAGCCTTGCATGGAGCTGGCCCTATTTATATCAGCAGGGGGATAGGGGTTGCTTATATATGACAGTTTTCATCTACTTAGCAATTCACTTTCTTCTGAAAATTATATCAGTATATGGAGTTCTAGGTTTGGGTTATTTTGTAATAAAATCCATCATGTGACAAGTAAAAAGCCATTTTGGTTAGAATTAATTATAACACAAGAAGGCCCTCACAATGTTTCTGCTACAATGATTTCAATACTTTCTATTTTCAAAACAGTATGCAGAACATAATTCTCATGTTTCACTACTCCTGTCAGTACATACTAAATAATATTTTTCGGTGTTTTATTTTTGGTTCCATGGTACTTTCAATAACTAGATTATCATGATATTTTTTCTATTTTCTTTTTTTCCGTGGTACTATTTTGATGTTCTCTCTCCACCTGTGCAAGATACATATTTGTCTCCTCTATATGAGGGATTGAAATGGCTGGTATTGACTTGACATCTGTTTATTTCTTAGTGAGAGATCATCCCCTGCCCTTAGAATTTGATTAAAAAGGTTTGCTCAGGCACATGCCCCACTCAACAGAAAGACCCTGGGTTTTTAGTGACTGTGAAATACAGGATAGAGTATTGTTACAGTGCTACACTTTCACACACAGTCTTTGCAAACATCCAGCCTTCAGAATGAAGCTCAGCATGTCTTAACTCCAAGGACATAGGCCTAGTGGAAAAAAAATACCCATCTCCAACAAGTGCCTAGCAAGGACATGAGGTTGGAGTGTTAAAGGGCTGAGGTTTATTTCTGGGCCCAGCTTTTCCCTGTGACTCTGGACACACTGCTCAGGCATCCATAATGGTTAATAGGAGCTTGTTTCCAACCAGAGGTTAACTTGGCTACCATAAAAAGAGCATCTCCTGGTGCTACAGGTGTGGACAGTGCAAAATTCGGAGACAATGAGGCACAAAGATCACTGGGAGTGAAGAGAGGACAGGAAAGAGAAAAGGCAGATATAGTACTTGATTCCTTTCTTTAGAAATTATATTTGCCAAACATACCTTAATGTCTGAGATTTGTGATGTTTGTTGTTTTTCTTTCACTACCATCAGATGAGTGAACATGGCCTTTTTGTAAAACAAGCCAAGTTTACAATTTGTTTTTCAAACTAAAAATAGCTTCTTATTTTTCTGCTTGTGCTAAAAAAAACCTCATTTCAAGTGTTCTTTACTGTCTTGCCATATAATCAAATTGAAGGAATGAAAATATACCCAAATAACACAATCATGCCAAAGTCAAGGAAATAAAAATTTGGCCTTCTACCTGCATTTTATAGAAAACTGCCACAACTGTTTCCCAAACAACTTTCATAGAAGAAAAAAGAAAAATGAACTTTGGTTTAGTTTATGTTCTTCTCAGGAGACATCTTTGCTGATAGCATCTGTGCTCTTCTGCACTCACAGTGGGCAATTTGACTTTGCTTTTCCTACTGATTTGCTCGCTTGTAGTCCAGCATTCAGCCACTTGGTATTTCTGTATAATCTGAAGTCGTATTTAAGCTCCAGTTTGCAAGTGAGAAGCAGAGGTGGCACAGAGGCTCTTTGTAGTCTGTAGGTGCATTAATCAGTAAAATTCTCCCAGTTTAAAGCAGACAGTTGTATTGTTTATCATAGCAAATAAAGAAGAATTAGTAAAAATGGGGAAATGCCTGTAATTCTCCTGCATATATGTAAAATATTTCTTTTTGTGAAATCACTTTCTCAGTTATTTGCCTGTTCTGTGACTGTTTCAGAATGAGGACTTTTCTGTTCTTGCCTTCGCAGCTCATAACTTTTATTACTAGGATCAACTTTCTTTCCTTCTCACCACATTTTAAAGAAACCAGATTTTTATGATGTGGTAAGTATTACTGAGCACAGTATAAGTGAAGTCTTGCCAGAGATTTCATTATTATTTCCTTACATTTACATCCTACATTTATAGCACTATGTTGGCTTTTAAATTTATTCCCAAACTTATCTAGACATTCATGGACAGAAGACCACTATTAAATCAAAATTCTTGAGGACATGCTTTCCTCTGCTTCATTTCTACACTCTCCTTGGTTTAGGGTGTTTTTTATGTTGATTGAGAGAATTTTTTTTCTCCATTTACAAGCATAAATACAAGGAACTGAGCAAGGTCACAAGGTGTTTTTCTTTCCTTATTTTTTTCTGTAGGATTTTGTTACATCGAGAAACTGTGGTAAGAAATTTCCATCTGATCTGATATTTGTGTTCTACATTGAGTACCTGATAAAATTAACCAAGTACGTCATCAGAAGATGGATGCTTGTGTGGATAAGGCTCAACCCCCCTACAATGAACTTCATAGCACATTTACAGGATTCCTGTGGGCTCGTGTATATTGCAGAAAATGTTATGTCATGAAGAAATCCTTGGATTAGTACCAAACCAAGGCTGCATGTCCACAACAAATAGTGCAGTGCTGAGGAGACATATCACCTTGAGGCCCGAGAGCAGTGCAGTTGTTTTGGCCTGAGGATAATGAGCTTCTGGGCAAGGTGCATTAGTGCTGATGGAAATATCATCTCCCAGCTTTGAGGCTGGCCTGGCTTGGGTCCACCCAGCTCAGACAGTTTTGGATATTCCTTGTTCTGTCCCTCTTTCAGGGACTTCTAGCAAGTGGGTTCGCTCTGTTTCTATTGTGCTACCTTTTACTCCCCTGCAATGCTATTATTTTGGAAAATTGATGGGAATGTATTCCTCTCTGCCTGTTCAAGTTGCAATTGATCTATCTAGAAATCCCTTTCTTTTTATATATTCAAATAGAGCCCTGCATCATAGAATCTGAATATCACTTTGAAAGAAATAATAAATAGAAATCAAAATGGTCAGAGGCTGAGGGTAAACAAAGTCTGTATGACACTGTGAATTGGTGGTCAAAATAGCCTTGGTAGTCAGTAAAACCCCAGAAAACATAAGAAAAAGTGTGTATTTTTAAACAGATTCTTTTCCAGTTATGTAAGACAGGAAACAAAGCAATATGATGGAAAATACAAGCAATAAACTATGTTATATTTTAACTTAGTTTTCATTTTGTTACCAAGGAAAAACCCCCACATTACTGCAATACTTAAGCTATTACATTGTTTTGGGGTTTTTTTTCAGAGGTTAGATAATTATTTAATTATAACAGGCTGAGGAACTCTGCTCAGGCTATGCTCTAGCTAAAAAAGGCACCACAGAATATTTCCATGAAAAAACTGGGGATGACCAAGGTACTTACTTTGCAACCTGTACTAACTTCCAGGCAAACTCTCTTATAACTTTTTAGCCCTTTTTGAGATTCAGAGAACTTACAGAAAAGCTCACTTAAAAAACTTTAGTAATAATAATAATAGTAATCATAATAATTAAAAAAATGCATGTGTTTCTAATATAATATGGTAATACTTAAAATAATTTATAAAAAATAACAATCTCTCTCTTCTCAGTAAGAGGCTGGTGTAGTGTATCTTGTTTACCTTAGAGAATCCCTGTCCTTCATATCCTTATCTGGCCTTTTTATTTTATTTTATTTTTTTAACCCAGCAATTTCAAATTTGTGTATTGTGGTGCAGGTTGAGATGCACCTCAAAGACCTTTTCAAACCTGCTGAATACCCAGCAATAGTTAAAGCCTCGGTGGAGTACACAGAGCTCTGCTAAATGTTTCTTCTCTTTACCCCAGAATAGCCTGCTTGGCATGAAATATGACACAGCTGAAGGCCAAGAGACCACTTTGCCACTTTAGAATATGATTAGTTTCTCATCACTCAACAAAGCCAGCTGCTTCCATACAAACCACTGCCACCTCCACACACCCCCCACACACCCCAATTTGCCCAGGAGGGTCAAACTGTGCCAACTTTACTGAAATCAATGTCAGGCACTAGAAGCTCACACTCTTTGTGTCATTTGAGGGTTGTCTCTCCATCAGTATAATAAATATCTCATAGGAAGTGTTCTGGTACTCAGAAGACATGACAAATCCTGAGTCACTCACACCACTTCTTTTAGTACATGAGTATTTGGGCATTGCCTTCTCCCCTGAAGGTCTCCCTTTTAAGCATAGCTTGAGTCAAACTATTTTAACTTACAAGATCTGAGACCAGCTTTGCTTTTAATATGCTTCCTCCAAATGTGACCATTATTCTCTGGGTCTTAGCTGTGCTAGTTTTTGTTCATAAAATGAAATCATATTTCATCTTCTTTTCTAAAATATACTGAAATGTATTGAACAACCCCATGTGGTTAAGGGAAACCATACTCTTACCTACTACATTTAGAATTTTAAAAAGGGGAAATTAATTTCAGTGCAATAGAACTGCTGCTCAGAGATTTATAATGTGGTCTGATGGACAACTACACAAAACCCATGCCATTATCATCCCAGCTAAGCAAGGCATTTGGGCTTTTCAGAGCAGAACAGCAATGGTAATTGATTGCAGGTGTTCCAGGCAGTGAGCAGCACTGGGATACTACACTCCTTCATCCTGCCTCAAACAGCACCACATCAGCAGGAGGATGCATTGGACTGGTCTGTTTGGCATGTACTGAACTCATGACATATCTGGAAAACAACAAACTCAGAACTTGCTGGAAGCTCTTGTTTTCGTTAATATTTCTTCTATAACATATAAAGTTTGTGACTTTTCCTTTCTCAATAGGAGTCTGACCTGTATTTAGAAAGATGAAAATAAAAGTTAAAATTTTTAAAAAGTAGAAGGTGTAGGGAAGCCTTGGGCATTTGAAGGAAAGGGAAAGGGAGAAGGATAGGGAGTATTTGACAAGGACTGACACAGTGGGGTAAGAGGAAATTTTAATGGAAAATCAACCCTCACCATATGTTAATTGTGTAAGGTCCACTTGAGTCTTTGCCATTATAGTTGCTCCTCCATGGTATAAAAGAACTAATGTTTTGGTTTCTTTAAAAAACAACAGACTTCATTTAGGGACTAACATCTCACTTGAAATAAAAATCTAAAATGTAATGAAATATGCCATTCAGCTTAATGAAATACTTTGTTTTATCTTAAGAAGCCTTATTTTACCTTAAAAATATCCAAGGAATATTGTATTTTGACATTAAAACTGAAAATCTTGCCCTAGAAAATTAAAGAAACAAGTTGAGTTAAGCAGTTTGCTTCTGAAGAACAGTAGATGAACAAAAAGAATTGGTTTTGACTCTCATTTGGGCTGGCTGACAGCTGGATCCTGTTGAAGCAAGCAGTTTGTGATGAGTTAGTTCCAGGGCTGGAAGGACTGCTTTTCTCACACAGGCATATTTCCTGAATTTTATTAAAATTTACAATTGTATTTTTGGTGAGTGAATTAACATAGAAAAAGACCTCACAAATCTATTTAGTTTTCCAGCCAGGTGTGAACTGCCTGTGCTACCTCTGCTCTTCTGGGAATTTTTTTGAATCCTGACCAGTTCAGAGCCATGAGTGAGATTCTTCTGTAGTCTCTGGGAGTGCACAAAGGTCAGCACCATTTCACTCTTATGGCAGAGAGGGATACTAAAGGTGGCTTGTCAGTTTAATATCAGCTTTATGTTCAGCATTAGTGGGACCAGCAAGGTGGTCGTGTGACAGTGAAATACAAATTGACCTGGACTAGAGAATGATTTCTGGATTAACTGAAATGGCTGGGAGGAAGCATGCAAACAAGAACGAGGTGGAAATCAAAAGGAGTGGTAAGATGAGTACTTCTCTAGGTCTTGATGAATTCTGCTAAAACCAACAGAGATTTCACTTACTAATTTGATGAAACTTGAAGAGAACTTCAGGGACTGAAGAGTCACAAAAGTAAAAGTGAAGAAAGGGAATGGAGGCATGTTAACATTTGATGCTGCCAGGAAAATTTGATGAAGGTGAAACAACATGGGCAGAAGCATTTGGAAAGGAGACTGATATGCTCTGGCTTTGTGAGAGAACTATGATTATAGGGTATTTTATCTAGGACAAAATGAGAAAACTGAAGTCACTGCATCACTTAGGGAAGGTGTAGTTAGTGAATTGTTACCATGTAGCAGAGAATGAATAGCAAAAAAGGAGGATTCTGCAGACTGGAAAACTTAATTATAGCACATTTGTATGTTATAGCTTATTCCAGTTGTATTTTAGCAAGTTGTTACTGGACATAGAATGATTACTCATTATTTTCAATGTCCTCCGCTGCATTTGGGACAAAGTTGTATTACAAGCTCTAGATTTATCTGGTTGGGCTATTTTAGGGTTTCCAAGGACCTGGGAGGTACATGCACTCCTGCAGTCACCACTATTCTTTGCAGCTTGGCAGGGAGAACTCTCCATTCCTGGGTTTCCCCACTATATCTCTGGGTGCAGGCCCCTGGAGATCTGAATATGCAAGCTGGTTTGCTTTCTCTGTTTCTGGCTCGGTTTCACTCTGGTTCTCCCTGATTCCCAGCTTTGGTGTAACACCAAAACAAGGCTATGTTGACTAAAACACAAGGTTGAACCCTTAACCACACGACTCAAAGCAAAAAGTTGTATGTAAGATAAATCGATAGCAAAATTCTATCTCCCGGTTGAACAGCAGCTCCCTTGCTCAGCTGGTTCAGTGTCCCTCACCAGCACAGCTGTGGTTAGTCATGACTACAAAGGCCAGGGACCCAGTTTGAGCTACATCTGCCAGGTGAATCCTATGGTCTTCAGACCAACTCCCATTCCAAAAACTATTTGCCTTGGAGTTATACTTTAGGCACAAATGTCCACAACTTTTTGTCTAGGTTTCATAACTATTCAGCCACGGGAGGAGTAGACTATGAAGAAGTCATTCAGAACTCTGTTAGGGATTAGTGCCACAGGTGCTCTTGTTCCTGGTTATCAGCCTTTGCAAACCCAGTTAAGGCCACTGATAAACACTGATTGCATGTTATTCAAGACAGTAGTTTTGTATGTTTTATGGTGCTATGGATTTTGGTTGTGCTTGCAGCCTCCATTAGAGACTACAAAATATCTAACCCAGTAAGAGATGATGAGAGATGAATTGACATACACAGTTGTATTAGCTCAGGTTTTAGCATCATGATAGAAAGGTTGTTTCAGGGATTCCCACCTGGATGAGTGTTTAATGTTTAAATGCCAATGTAGGAAACTCTGGCAGAATTCAGAGAATTCTAATCCTATGAGTTTTTATACCACCACTGCTGAAGTCTGATGACAAGAATGTCAGTTTTTCATCTGTCAAAGTTGCTATCAACAAACATCAAATTCGTTGGTCTTTAATTAAAAAGTTACATTATAACTTTAATGAAAGATTTAGTCAGTGCTTGTTGCATTTATCTCAGATGTTATTGTGCAAGACACGATGGAAAAAATTCTGTTTGTCAAAAGACTTCAAGATCAGAGAGAAAATTAGTACCCAAGTTATTTAATTGATAAATTGCCAAATTCTATTTTATAATGGACTTAGGGAATTGTCCTGATTTACTGAAATTAAATAAAGATGGAGCACTTCTTGGAATCTTTGATAATACTGCCAGCAAGTGAACTGTAATGCTATAGCTGCAAAAAACACGTAACCACTATAGAAATGTGGATGTCAAGAGTAAAGGAACTGAAAAAAATTCCATGACTTACTGCCTGCATTAGATTAACAGCTCAACTGTTTTAAGAAAGAAAGGATGAGTTGTCAAAAATATACCATTGATGTAACTTTTATAATAACTGTAAGTTTAATTCTGTATTCCACAACTTACATTGCTTTGACTTTGCTGCATTCCCATATCTTGTATCTGTCACTCTCTCCTTTTCTAGTTATAGAAAGAAATAAGCTGTGTTACTGACAATTTTCTTTATGTTCAATAAAAGCTTGAAATCAGAAACTCAGTTTGAAACAAGATGTTTTAATTAATGATAACAAAGATGAAGATCATTCTGGTGGGAAAATATTAGATACATTTATTGTTCTCCTCAAATAAGAAATGTATTGCAAAGAAACACCAGAAATTCTTGGTTAATCACCTTCCTCAAATATTCAAAAACTGAAAAAAACCACCTTTTCTTGAGTAAGAACTCATGGAACTTTCCTAAGGAGACAAAGATGTACTCTTAATACTGCAAAATCTGTTGTAGTTGATATGTAAGGCCTTAGATTAATTAAGATGATCTCTGTTTTCCCTCATCTTTTATTGATTCCACCTGGTCTAGTCAGAATGAGAGATCTCATCAATGCTTGTGTGCAGTTTAGCTACAGCCTGTACAGAATAACACACGCCTGTGTCACCACAGATGTTACAAGACAGAGAGAAAAATACTAAGGAATAAAGAGATATTTTCCCTTCAGTAATTCTTATTCATAACAACAAATTAACACTACTTTAATACCAAGTCAGATGTAAGGAGCAGATAAACCATGGTCTCAACAAGGAAAGTACTTCCAGAGATTTGACTACGTTAGCATCCCCCTGCAATTCTATGGACTATTGGTGACAGTTGGGTAGTAAACCTGTAGCAGACCTGGAAACTGAATCCAGTATCCATCCATCATGTTATACATAAGATTAAAAAAGCTCCGAGGATGCCTTAATTTGCAGACCATACCAAAGTTATCCCCACTTTCTTATGCAGGGCAAACTCTTCCTTGGGTGTCTGTGAATGGTCACTTTTAACGTGTCTGCATTGACATGGTCCAGGTTAGAGGCATACTTTTGAACTGAATCTTCTGATCATCCTTTCATGGACTCATCTGCAATGAGGGCAGGAACAGGCTTCCTTTCAGATCATGTGCTCCAGAGGGCACACAGTATACTGCAAACATCAATGGGTGTTGAATTCAGAGGACCAGACTCATGGTAAAATTCAGAAGATTACAGACTGGACACCTAATTCTCAGGACCAGCTGCTCCATTCTGTAGAACCTCCTATTTCCCTGCACTAGTTGTAGATAAAACTTAGACTTTATAATGTTCTCAAGGTTTATCCCTATGCACCAGCAGCTGACAGCGAAGGGGTGCCTGGAAGAATTAGAAGACAGGACTAGATTGTTTATCCAGGGATTATTTTCCAAACCCTCTGATCTCAGCTGCATGACTGAGTGTCACTATACTGAAAAAGGGGTGAGTAAAGAGGTCAATAAATTGTTCTTTGCCCTGGCATTTTTACAGAGTCCACAATGTTGGACAAGACAGAAAACAAAGATAACAAGATTAGTTAAAAGGTGCCTGTAGACTTGATTTAACACAGGATCAGAAATTTTGCTGGTCCATCTGCATGTAGAAAGTCACTGTTTTTAATAGACCAAGACAAACATGCTGTCAGATGAATCATCTCTACAGCCAATATTAGAAAATGAGCGGGGTTTTTTTGCAAGATAAAACAGTAACCTTGTGCACTTTAACTGAAAAGCTCATGTTAAAACCATTCTCATTAAACTTGTACCAAAATTGGAGACAGAAATGGTGGTGTGTAAATAATTTCAGAATAAGGCCATATAGTATTTTTCTTTACATTTACTAAAGGAGACTGTTTTTGTTTGGGGGTTTTTAAATTAAATGTTGAGCTTTTTAATTAAGAATAGCAATATCTATAATTATTAACTCTGACAGATAAATATGTATTTCTTTCATTTTCTTATAGTTTTTCTTGGTGGGATAGCATGAGGGTTTAACACAGTGAGAAAAGTTACCTCATACTTTCTTCGGAATCAAAAAATTAGAACTTAAAAAAACTGAACTCTTCTCAAGGTTAGACATGTGACAAGTGACAAGTTCATGCAAATGAGAAGTCCATATAAAATATCTGGTTTGGAAGAGTTTTGTAAGAAAATTAGGATCAATAAATACAAGATAAAGGATTTTCTTGGGGGCAAAGACTCACTAGGAGAGAGAGGGCACAAGGTGAGTTAACACTATTGTGAAAACAATCCGCTGTGCCAGGGGTAGGGACATGTTCCTCTGCTGACATGATTCTCTTTTAAATGAGTTAGTGCTATCCAACTCTTTTAGGTTTAGTGCAAGCAGCTTCCTTTGAGCTGTGCTTCCTCTGCAGGTGTGGAAGCAAGAAAGCCTGAGGCTGCAGTATTTGCTGTGGATCCAGCAGTGTAGCCTTAGACCAGCAACTTGCAGCAAAACCTTCACTGATTTGAGCTTGCTGCTGTTAAAGCTTGCTGATTTGCTTAAGACTTTGCATAAACATTAGATCTTTTATAAAAGCCAGATTTGATTTTTTTTTCCCATTTTTTTTCAAAGTTATGAATTAATCTGCTCAAAGTATTCCTTTTTTTTTTTTTTACACAGGAAAGAGGGCAATCACTAAGACTGTCAAGTATTACTCATTTTGAATCTTACTCTAAGCCTCATTCCAATGGCACTGGAAGCAAAAGGAGGTCTCTCAGATGATTTCAATATGATGGGCTCATACTAGACTGGGAGATTGGGAGATATTGAGTGCCATTCATTGCCACTGAAATTAAAAGCACGTCCAGCTTTTCACAAGCCGTTAGAATGAACTGATTTGAAGTTCAAGTTGAAGATTTTAGAATTAATTTAAAATTGAATCTAACCTCTCAGATTATTATTCTTCATATTTATGGAATTGATTTAGAATGTCTATTTAGAATTAAATGACTTCTTACTCTATCAAACTGCCATTTCTACATGCCATAATAACATTTGCCCTATCCCAGAAAACTTTTGAACTAAGGGCAAGGAATCTGTGAGAAAAGATAGCATCATATGAGATACAAGCTGTGGGAAACTGAGAAAGAGGCAGTAGAAAAGTAATATAAAATGTAGTCAGAAAACTGTCAAAGAAAGTAAAATAATAACAAAACCAAGCTTATTTTAGAACTTCCTGTTAAAACGTATCATAAAACTTTTGGAGCCATGGACACACCACACACACACACACACAAATACGTACAGATATAAAGATTTTTGGACTTTTTTTTAAATGGACTTTTTTTAAAATAGAGATAAGTTTCTTTATTCAATATGCAGATATTTCTTCCTAGTGCTACCTCATATCTATGGGATTAATTCATTTTATCTTATGACTCCTATTTTTCAAGCAACAAACATTTTGTGATTTTTTTTGCTAGAAACTTACTAAAGGTACCTGATATGGGGCAAGTGACTTGCATATGCTCTTTAAAATGAAGTAGCTTCCAAGTCCTGATCCACTCAAATACACACAATATGCCCACTTCATACATCAGCTGAGCTTCTGCTTCATTCGTCTTCATTCTAAGGTAGTAGGCAGGAGTGAGGAATTAGTAAACTTTCCCTCTGTGCCACCCAGAAAGAACTGTGGAGATAACAATTGTCAACAGCAGAGAAGAAATGAGAGAGATGAGTACAAAGACATCATTGTCTTCAAAGTGAGCAGGAACAAATTCATGAGAAGATTTTGAAAAAAAAGAGACTATTTTTCTCTTGAAAGCATTTAGGATTTGTATTTTTAAAAGTCAAACACTGTGAAGTACAAGTGGAGTCATTTTTAGACAGTAAATTTGGAGATTACATATTGAAGATGTCCAGGAGTAGAGGTTGTAAAATACTGCCTGCATTACCTCATAAACTTCTGTTGTTTCTTTGACATTCCTTTGTTCCTAGATTTATGTGGACAGTAGCCATCTTTAGCTATGTTTATGATAAGTCATTAATCTGGCTACATTATTAGAAATGAATGCATACAGAAATCAGTAGGAATTTAGAGCTGTAGTGCTGTTGTGTAATCAGAAATTTTTATAGCAAAACTCTTTTCTGGCTTGGAAAATGTTATTGAAAATGAACTATTAGGAAAATTAATTTTGATGAAGCAGTAATTTAAAAAGATGTGAAAAAAAATTTCAAAATTTCAATTAGTCTTCCTAAATTAAGTCTCTTTCAGTGTATCTTTAGTATACAAGATACTTCCCCAAAATTTCTGTAAAACAAAAATAAAAAACCCTCAAAAAAGAGCCAAATGAAATCAGCTCTACTTTGTGGCATGGAGTAGGATTCAAATGTGAAACATGTCTGCCAACTGCTGCCACACCACCATTCCTTGCTCTGGCAGACTGAGGTGCTGTCAGTGAAAACATCCTTTGACTTACTGTTCGTGCCAAGACTAATGCACCTTGAATTCTGTGTTCACTTTTGGGCCCCTCACTAAAATCAGACCCTGAGATGCTGTAGCATGTCCAGAGGTGGTGAAGGGGCTGGAACACAGATCCTGTGAGAAGCAGCTGAGGGAGCTGAGGTTGTTCAGCCTGGAGAAGAGGAGGCTCAGGTGAGACCTTATCACTCCTTACAACTCTGAAAGGAGGGGGTGCGAGGTGGGGTCGGCCTCTTCTCTCAGGCAGCCAGGGATAGAACAAGGAGAAATGGCCTCAAGTTGTGCCAGGACAGGTTCAGGCTGGATATTAGGAAAAATGTCTTCACTGAAAGAATGGATAAGCATTGAATGGGCTTCCAAGGAAAGTACTGGAATCACCATCCCTGGAAGTGTCCAAAAAACTAGTGGATGTGGAACTTTGAAATATGGTTTAGTGGGCATGGTGGCATTCAATCAAAAGTTGAATCTGATGATCTTGGACATCTTTTACAACCTTAATGATGCTGTGATAACCAGTCCTTTGACTACTGCATGCAGGAACTCTTTCAAATCCCCCAAGCAATTTCCTGAGCATCCCTGTCCACCGTTGTCTCTCAAAAAAAGTGAAAAAAGTATGGGGGAAGGTTCATTCTCACAAGAATGACAGGATAATATGATTTTCTGAAGGAGGTCAAGAGGTTCATTCAAGCATAGTGCAGCTTTACTGTTAACACTGCCTTTCATTAAATATGCTGTTCCTTAAGTCTGCTTCACTTGTGCTCCAAATGGTGTTAGTGTTAACAGGCCCTTCTGTTGACATACAGAAAAATACCTCTAGGAGTGCCTTTGTGAGACTTCTCCCGGGTTTCCTTCCACAATTCAGTCTGTCCTTCAAGATTGCTCTGACAAACTATTAAATAAAACACAGAAATCGTAGAATTTATTGGGGTTTTTTAAATGGAAACAAAACGCCAAACAAAATTAACTCAGTGTAAAATAGGTAAAGAAAACTCCTTTGCCGTTTCTTTTCTTCCGAGTGCTCTTCTTTTTCTCGAGAAAAAGGAGAATGTAATATAAGGGTTAATATTCTCTTTAAAAGTGTTATGTTTTGCATTAACAGCACATTTCTTTGAAACATCTGCTCCCTTTCCTACAGATATCTTGCGTTTGTAGCTGATCTTGGCTCAGGCACCAAAATGCAGAAAGCAAAGCCACCAGCCTTCTTCCCTAGCTCCATTGTCCAGTACATGGGTGACTCCAGGCTGTGAAGCAAAATCCTGGCTTTCTCCAGCCTCTGAGGGTCATATGTGATGTTTATAATCCCTGGACTTGATGATAATCCTGTTATCCAACCCAGCCCAGTGAAGTTCAATCCAATGTATGTTCCTGAAAGAGTATGAACATTCAGGATAACTTTCATTACAAGTTCCAGGCTTTTACGGGTGAGTGTTTCCCCCACAAATTAGATTAATAGATTATTATGCTTATGATGCCATAAATATTTATACCCTCAAGCAAATTGAATAGTATTGTGACTTCACAAAATAACAGTTCTTTATGTGTTTGCATGGAATCTAGTGAAGATTTTTCCCTTTTTGGAAATTTTTGCCTTTCTCAAGGGGCTATTAAAAACTCCTAAATATTCAGGTCATTCCCACAAATTACTGAGCTACTAAAAGAAGTGTTGACTTTTTAAAAGCTGTTAATTATGCCTGGCACTTGATCCATTTTAGCTGTTTTATTGCACTTGTAGCATTGTTCTCCCTGGATTGTGATTCTGAGGGAGACCATGATTCAAATCATTTAACAGAAGTTGAATGGAATCATTCACATGATCAAAATGACTCATCTGCATATGTTTTTGCAAGCTTAATCCTCAAAGCCAGATGCTAATAGTTTACTAGTCATACACAATAGTTAACTAGCTTCTAACAGAACGTAAAACTGAAAGAGCAAATATCTTTTATATTAACACGAAAACAGCACTAAACAAACTCTTAAAATATTTTTTAAAAAGGAAAAAAAACAACAATACATTATCCTTTAAATATTCTGATATCTAAAAGGTTGCTTACTAGACCAAATCCAATGAAATGAACTAGGTTGATTAGCTCAGTTCATTGCTTTTAATTAAATACATCCTGAGCTATGTTCTCAATGAATTAGCAAGAGCATTTACAGCTTCTCATCTACACACTTGCTAAAGTAGAAATCGGAGCAACACTATTCTGACTAAATACTGGGGAACAGTGGTGCGTAAGGAGGCAGGTGTAGGTTTTCCAAACCAATAGAATTAATCCCAAGGGAGAGGAAGAGATGATCCAGGTGTATTTTAACTTGGAAGTACCATATTTCAAAAGCATGTAATCCATAGTGTAATCCCGAATCCTTCTTAAGGAAAGGCTTTGCTGTAAAAATATTATCCTGACCTTTCTCTTACTGTTGCTATGGGAAGACATGCTTCCTGGCTTCTGGCAAGGGGCCAGTAATTGTATTTAAATGGGGTGTTGAACAACCATACTGTGTGCAGCGTGCTATTATTTCTTTGTGGGAGGTTTATTATAGGCTTCTGGTATATAATCTAAATTAGATGTCTGAGGAAAAATAATGCTTTTAAGTTTGAAATTGTATTCTGTCTTTTAAATTCCCTGATTTCTCTGATAGTCTTTTGAAGTTCCTCTGAAGCTGTAAATGTTATCTATATTCCTTAATCAAACCATCCTTTCAACCAGCTGCAGCAGAATGTCTCTCTTTTATGTTTATGGGAACTTGGATGCAATTATTTTACAGAGATGAACTTGCTATAAACAACCCTATCATTTCTAGACTTTCAAATTTCATTATCTTAAGCACAAATCAACATTGATGCTGATCTAGTCTGGCTCTGATAAGCTGTTTAACATTAACATGGGTGGGTGATCTTTTATTCAATTTCATTATATTAGTGGGTAAATTTAGCGAAGTAACTTAGCCCAGGTTGGGGAATCAAATTTTTCAAGCTATTCACGGGACTTGAATCTTAACAGATTGGTTGACACAGAAAAAGGGAAACAACCATATTATCCTTGTCCACAACAGGTGACTGGAAATGAATAAATTTTAGACTAAAATGCTGGCAACCAGGTGATTATTAGTATCTTGTATGTTATCTTTCCTGTGTTTTTTGTAAGAATTAATATTACATATTTTGCCTTTTATTCCCCTCTTAAAAAAAAAAAAAAAGTTTTATTTATGTAAGTATATAAATATTCAAGTGGCTAAACAAGGTGAACTTGTCTTAAAAACAAAAACAGTTGGGCAAAGATAAATGGTTGTGGCATAGGCTTCTCCCTGAAATCAGATGATTTTGGTTTGAGTAGATGTGGGATAGTTCCAGATAGTGCTGTTTCTCTAGAGTCTCCTACAGTCTGCTCACAAAGATACACTTGTGTCTCATGAAATGAGTGACTCATGTCCATGAAGTGCCACAGAAGAGCAATTTAACTTATTATAAAGATGCATATGTTCTGAACTTGTCATGTCTCGTTCCTCTCTCCATGCGTTTTTGCTCACAGTGGCTTTTCATCAAAGGTTATCTTTCTTGACTTTCTCTTAAAAAATACTTTCCTGCTGTTTCCATCCTCAGTGCCTCTGAAAGAGCCACACTGCTACAATCTGCTGAGAATCAGCTGCATGATTAAGTTCAGGAAAAAGATGATATATACACCTGCTATTTTCTATTTTCCCTAACTGTGTTGTACTCAGTGATGCTTAACCATCCTCTCTGGCAGGCCTACTAAGAAGTGTTTATCTTTGTTATGAACTGGGGCTGCTTAACACAGATCTAACTTGAATTGTAACTTTACTGATCTTCAAAGTCAGGAAAAAAAATTTGGACACTTCTGCTCAGCTTCTGAAAAAGGAAATTCTGGCCATGATTACAGACAGGAAAAATACAATAGGTCAACAGGCCTAAAGTCTCTAACATATGCCTAATTTAAAGCCATTACGATTTCTGTCTGTCCAAAGCCTCGTGAGTGCAGTAATGCAGTGTGTTGGTCTGTAAGCAAACACAAAACTGTTCAGCTGAGTATGATCAGAAGTTCATCTAGCTCAGAATCTGTCCCATGACAGTTACCAGTTACAAGTACCCTGGGCAAGATGTAAGAATCTACAAGCAGGTTGTGACACACTTCCCAGGAGTGCTGTATTCTTGCAGCTTCAGGTCTTAACAATTACTGATTTACCCCTTCTTCTTTTTAATACTAAACTTCAAACTTCCCAGAAATACAGAATTTTGTACCAGCCTCATGTGTCTGGAAATGCAGTTTATATTTAAAATTTTATACTTTGCACTAGCTTCATTCAAGGACTTGTAGCACTTGTCTTGGTGGAGAAATAAAAATTATCTTCTAATTAATTTCCTTCATACTTGTAATTCTGAAGATCTTCTGCAATTTATCCATCATCTCTTTTCCATTATAAATCATACTGCTCTACTGAAATGCTCCATGCCTTTAACCACACTTACCATTCTCTTAGTGCTGCCTTCTAGGTAGTCACACTGAGTTGTCTGACCACTACTAGTGATGAGTGTTATGCAAATTATGAGAAAGTAAAAAAAAAAAGGCAATAAAGGAATTTTATAAATTTATAAATTATGGGGAATACACTAATCTTCTAATGCCAATTACTGGCTAACCAATTTAAAAGTCAATGTCAACCTAATTTATCACTACTGAATAAACTTCACCCATATTAATAACAAGCAAGGATTGCTGCTTAGTATATTTCTTTTAATCAGATAGCCTGTTCATGTCCTACCCAATCATTTTTAATGATTGCTTAAGCTAATGGATATTATCCTGTAATTGATCTAGGGTGACACAGAATATGGGGTCACTTTCCAAAGGTATCTGTCTACCATCAGTTTTTGTATTGTACAGTAACTTGATGACTCATGATTGCCTGACACATAGTGTTTTGTTACTTAATGTACCATGGGAATGAATTTGCTGAATAAGGTTCAGTTCTACAAATTCCTTTAAACAGTATTCTTCATAAGGGATTTAAACTACTCAAAAAGTTCACAGAGTTTTTTAAGTCTTCAGAAAAACATGCCTTTTACTGCTGGCATT
The DNA here is from genome assembly GCF_965178545.1 of Coloeus monedula. NCBI lineage: Eukaryota > Metazoa > Chordata > Aves > Passeriformes > Corvidae > Coloeus > Coloeus monedula. Next base: position 11,832,422 of record NC_138781.1, read on the forward strand.
TCCAGCCTCAAGGTGTGGCTAATATAATGTTTTGTCTTTCGCCAGATTGGGCATAGAGAAAAACCTGAGGAATGTTGTCAAGTTGTATTTCACTGGCTGCTAGAAGGTTTCTATGCATGAGGCATGCCACTGACATCACTCACTCACAATGTATGGTCTGAAGCAATCAGACTAAGAAAATCTGGAGATAAAAGTAGGAAAGCAGCAGGAGGACTAGAGTGAGTGAAGCAAAACATATCAATCTGTGGAAGAAGCCTGACTGCTTCCAATTGTACTGTCATGATCTTCTGATTTATCCTCCAGGGTGGAAAGATTGCAATTATACTGTACCAACAGGTACAGAAATGGAAGGAAAAATACGTCTTGAGCATAGTTAAAGATTTGTCAGTTTTATACAAAACCTCCTTTGAGGCCTTCTTATACCTGTGTTAAACTCAACCCAAAATTCAATCAAGATTGTTTTATATGGTTCACAAACGTTAAAAACCACCAAGTTTGTATAGACTTAAAAGCCTAAATGAATTTGGATGAACATGCACTGCTCTGGGCTCAAATATTTGGAACACAACCACTAGCTGCAACTCAAAGATTTGCTAGTGAATCAAATAATAAACGCTGTAGTGTCTGTAAATGTCCGACCCTCATGTGTGTTAGTAAGCTGTGTATCCGGTATAATTCCAAGAAACAAATATAATTGTATAAATTTTGTGCCACTGTCAGAGAAGCCATGCTCTCTGTGTTCTGACTATCTAATAAATATTCTTCAGAAACCTTCTCTGACCTAGGAAATTATTGCTATTTTACTAAGAAGATATTAAAGTAGAAGCAAACGAAGTGATTTGCATAAGTAATAATAGCATGTCAATGGTGAGGGTTAGTAAAAAGGCACAAGGAATTCCAGTGCTGTAAGTAGCAGTCAGAATCTTTTTCCAGGAAAATTGAAAAGAAACCAAATGCTAAAATTAGTCTTTGGTAATTTCTAGATAATACTGTAATTTCAGTCAAACCTATCAGTCTCTAGTCAAAACGTGGAAGAGCAATTTGAATGGACTTTAAGAAAAAATGAAAATTTATATTTTGCTTAATCTTAAAAATTAATTCCATTTTTTGACTGAAAAAGAAAACAGAGGAAAATTATCCATTCAAAACTAGAGTGAAGGAAGCCCCTTTGTTAAAAAAACCAACTGCAAACATTTTAAAATTTGAAATGATTGAAACTTCTAGCCAAAAGCATTATTTGGTTTTAATCCAGAATTTTTGAATACATCTATCTGTTCAAAAAATCCTGGGGGATTCCCATGGCAATTTTCTGAGCATTTCTACGTTTGAACAATTCACTACTTCAATTCATTGCTTTTCCTATACAATTACCCAAATGATGTCTTTGTGCCTTCCAATGAGGATATTTGAATTACACCATTTTCAGCTTTTTTATGTGCCTGCTTCTGTGCATGTTTTGAGCCAAACCTCCATCAGCCCTTGGATCTTTGGTCTACTCTGAAACAAAGACATCCTGCAAGACTGGGTGTTCCTTGCTAAATCCCACTGCATATCTTTTCCAATCATATGCTAAATGACCAGTGGCTAGCGAGTCTGACCTTAAGGAAACCCCATCATGCCAAGGAGGGATCACAGTCCTGATTTCTACTGCTCCTTTCAGCTGCACTTCGCTTTTCATCTGCAGCTTGATTTTTGGGACCACAGCAATAAGGAGGTGGTCCTGTGATTCCTCCTCTGTTGTGCTCAGGCTCTCCAGCTCAGGACATCAGTCCTCAGGCTGTGCAGGTGGATGCAGGTTTCCCAGTGACCAGTGGGTGAACCAAGTAGTGGTGGTCAGCTTGAACCCAGGCTTATCTGATTTATCTCTGGTGTCACCCTATCGAAATGAGTCACAGAGCTGGATGGTTTCTGGATTTTGAAGACAAAACCACTTTGGTTTTCCTAAGGCGTTTTGCTCATTTTGATCATGTGAGTAGAAGCAGGTGTGAAGTACAGCTGGTGCTGAAGATTCAAAGGGGGAAATATGTGTCAGATTCTGATGCCTTTAAAAGAAGCGCCATTGGATCTGAAACTGCTTCAAATATTAGCCAGAATAATGGATGCTGAAATAAACTATGGTCCTTTTGAAAAAGAGGATCCATAAGAAATTGTTTTTTGCGAAGAATGCACCTGAGAAGAAAATCTTGCTGAAAATAGTTCTTGTTGCACCTACTAAGAATCTGTCATATTTTCTTTGGAACTTTGTGCTGCCATGAGTTGGACACACTTAGACATTCCTCAGAATGAGTTGTTTAAAGCACAACTCTTACCTCTCAGTGTAGTGAAGTCAAAATAAAGCCTTCCAAACAACCCTTTCAACTTCCACTGTCATCACCTGACAACGTGACTTTTTGAAAGGGTTTTTGTTTTGTTTTAGTAGCTGCTTGAGATGAAGGAAGCATAGTCATATCCACAGATAAAACTCCTGTGATGAATCTCTGTTGCCATTTGGGCAAGAAGGAGTGCTTTTCTTCCCAAGATTTTATTGATTGTTTGTGAACTCATTGATAAAACAGGCTGTGTGCCTTGCTGCAAAATGCTGCCAGCTCTACATGCCGTCTGGTTTAACAATGAATCCAATATTAAATGTCCTATTTATGACAGGAGCCTTATGAAAAGCCATGCTTTTAAAATAACAAATGGTACTTTGTACATCATTTTAGTGCAAAGATGTTGTTCATAGGAAACCAGAATTAGAGTCGGAATGCTGTTTATTTTTTAAATCTAGCAAGCATATTTTGTAAATTCATTACTGGGAAGTCAAAAAAGAAAATGAAGCTAAGCCTAAAATCATGGTGAAAAGCCAATCCAGGTTACAGAGTTCTGCCTGGAAAGAGAATTATTTATTATTTTATCTGATAACAAAGACAGAGAAATTAAAAATCTGAAACATCATTAAGATTCTAGCTGGAATTAATCAGCAGGATTCCAAATATTCCAAGTATCACCTCATACTAGTGAGGCTTAGCTATGCACACTGGAGTACAGCTAATCTGGAAATATCAGCTAAATTCAGAGTTCCCCACAGTTGAGAGCAGGAAAGTGCAGCGAATTGTGGTCAGCATTTGTCCTCATGTTTGCTGTGAGTGATGGAGGCAAGTCAGCATAAGCACACACTCGCAGATAATCACTTACCTGACAGGGCTTTGGATGATGAAAAGTCTTTCCTCTGTCTCCAGAGAGCACGATGCTTATTTCAGACGTTTCCTGGAAGACAAAGAGATAGAATAAGAGCCTCTAGATTACACTGGGATGACAGAGATCTGCTAATAAAAATGTAAAGGTCAAAAGGCTCCATCCTCCTCTGGTGTAAAACAGCAAAACTTCAGCTCTGACATCCACTTACACCTGCTGAGGATCTTGATTACCAAGATAGCGTCTGTGTCTTTTTTTGCTTTGCTTGTCACACAGCACAAAGGCCATGCAGAAGCACAGTTAGGTTCCAGGTAAAAGTGTTTGCTGTTAACAAACCACGTATAGTACCAAAGGTATAATTAGTAGGCAGTTTTCTAGCAGTTTACAGAAAAAACCCCTAAGAACAAACACCAACAACCCTCAAGCTCAACAACAGCAGCAAGGATCCCTGCTTGGTTTACAGAACATTTGAAGAGCGCTAATGGATAAATCATAGCTCACATATTTGTCTTTAAGTAGTTTAGATCACCACCAATCTAAGGACGAGTGCAGGGTACCTGAAGGTGGAGCTGACATGTGAACGACATATATAGAAGAAATAAGATATCATTCTTGTTGCTATCTTATTTGATAGTCTTTGATAATTTGTTACATTTATAACCAAGTGAATCACATTTCTCTCATTATGTACTTTCATAATTTAAGTGGAGACAAAGCCCCCCTGAAGCTGTCCCATGTTTGTGTTTTATTTATTTATTTATTTGTTTTTCAAATGGCTGTACTGGAGAGCAACACTAAAGTGAAAAGAAAACAAAAAGTTAAAAAAAACCCTACAAACCACCACCAAAATTGTGGACTTTTAATATTGTATGTGACATTTTAATGTATTTTATTAAATACCAACATGATCCTTTCTTGCTAAATGATCAGAATTCATCCTGGAATGGATAGAAAGTCAATTGTTTTTGCTTAAATCTGTCTCCAGCTGAATTAATGATGATTGGTACATGGCACAAGGACAAAAGTGTGATTTCCCCTTTGTTTGCATTTTGATGGGCTGGAACCCAAAACTTGGCTTGTTACGGTTTGCTACTGTTTCAAGGTGGGGTTTCTTTTAATATATTATTATTTGACGGATGTAACAAATTAATTGTTCATTAACTGTGGATGATTGAAGATCATTATTCCTGTTTTCATTACAAGCATGTCTGATTAGTGCAGGGCTTTTTGTGTTGGCCTTCCTGCCACCATGTGCCCTCTCCAGCAGCTTGGAATTCACTGGACAGACTAAAATTGCTGATCGTATCAGTCCTGTGCTGCCATCCTTGCAGTGTCTCTGTTTGACAGTAGCCAGTTGCCATGGAAATAATTGTGGTGTCACAAATTCAGTGTTATGATTTCAATAGATGGTCATGTAAAGTGGAAGAAAAGGTTTGCGAGTGTAGCTAACACAAACAGCAATGGAAACAATAAAAACATGTCCAAGAGAACAACACCATCTGCTAACTGTCTGTAAGATTTTTCTAAGTAGTCCTTCAGGTAGATTTTTCAGGTCAGATCCCTTTTCTTCAATATTTCCGTTGATGGGAACTCCTTGCTCTCTGCCACATTTTCTATTAATCTGTGGGCAGTCAGACATTCAGTGAAGTGACAGCAGCATTCCACAACAGCAGGTATCTAGGGCTAGACAAAGTGCACCAGACAGCACCTCATTTGTATTCTGCCCCACTTATGGCTGAGACTCTGCCTCCATGAGGCACTGGTACACAGCCATGGCTCTTCTGTCAATCAACACACGCTAAAAAGTCATGTGCATCAGACATGGAGGAAGGTGAGAAAGTGTTTTTCTGCCAGCCACTGCACCTGGTGCTACTTGTTGGATCAGCAACATCTCATTTCTTTGTCTCTTTGTCCTTTTTTTGTTAGATTTATCAGAACATTTTTCATTTGAGTTATATTCATGGATAAACTCTGCCTGGACATTGTTTGTTGTGTATGAAAAAGCTTCTCAGCTACAAAGAGACACAAAACACCTATTAATGCTGTACATCTGTTTATGAAAATCTCTATGTTCTGAATTTAGACTTTATCCATGTTTAAGGTTTCTTACCCAGCTTGTACATATTAAGTTTCTTGAGGGCATTTTCTGAGGTTTAGCTCTTTAACTGTGGTAGGGTAACCGGAAGGCCCAGTTTAGCTGGGGAAGATGGAGAATACTGGAATTTATACATCTGTTTCAAAAACTGAAAATTTACTTTTTGGCCCAGATTTTTGCTTGGAGAAACAGGGCTTCCCTTCTTTTCACTCTTTGAGATGGTGAATAAATAATTCCTAGAATGTTTCAACATACAGGAACTTTGTCTCTGCTCTGGGCTCTAGTGTAGCTCAACATATTGCTCTTGCACTTGCCTGGTTGCAGCTGGAGGTATCCCAATTTCGTGATGATGAATATTTCCTTCCTGAGCCTGTCCTGATACAATATTTGGAGTTGAGTAAGAGCCATAAACTTGTATGAAGGCATAAAGGCATAAAATATATAATATTTACAGTAGACATATTATAGATTACTACTCAGGAAGTCTGTTAAAGGAAATGAAATAGGTCTCCCCACTCTTTGTTTAATCATTTGTAGAATAAGAGTATTGATATCTCCCTACCTCACAGGTGTATTGTGAGGGTAAATACATTCACGGCTACAAGGTACTCACAGTGGTGTCCTGGGACAGCCCAGTAGCCAGATAGTATTCAGAGGGTGTGGAATTTCTTTCAGTTTTACTAAACTAATTAATTCCTGGTATAGTGCCATTGACTCTAAAGCAGCAAATGTTGTCATTGAATTTTAACAGTTTCAAAACAAGGCTTTGAAGGTTTTTCTTGTGCTGCCCACAATATCTCAAACCTATGGGTTAAATTGCATTTGAAATGCGTCCAGGGTGTCCTCAGCACACAGCAGCACACTCTCTTCTCTGCACGTTTGGGTCAGAGCCATTCTCTCCTGTTTTGAGAATCTCTTTGAAATAATCAACTTTCTCCTTGGGAGCATTTGCATTCAAGAATTAGTCTCCTCATGCATGGAGAGCGTTTTTCGTTTCTGAGGGAAATTCAAGGAAAGAATGAGAAATGTTTTGATTTATGCAAAGCTGTGAATGTTTTTGGAATTAATTTTTAAATCTAGCTACAACCATCTTACACTGATATAATTTGTTCTAGACCTTGTCTACACAGAAGTGTTAAACTAGTTTTAAAAAAAGTGACTAAGTAACATTAGGATTGTAATCCCAGAACTAATCTTGGGCATGATCACAAGAAAATTTATAAGGGATACATGAAGATTTACAGAGTAGTAGCACAAGCAGTGTAAATAAAACTGGGGCAGAGTTGTGTGTAGAAAATCATCCTTGTCAGACAAACTAGATATTGGGGGTTTTATGGCACTGAAAGCATGGTTGTCAAAGATAAATGTTGGTACAATAGCTGGGCTGTAATTCAATACAAGATTTAGGAGTGCTGTTCAGGACAGAAATAGTTGAAAATTTGGGTCCTAGCTCTGTAAATCATATTTTCAAGGCACAGGTAGGTCTCTACCTTGTATGGGAAAGAGCTAAATTCTTACCAGCAGGAATCCCAAACACCACACACAGATTCAGAAAATGATAAACAAAATTCTGTTGAAGTAAACAGCTGAAACTCAAATGAAGAGATGGAAAAAGAGTGATCTTCTGATTGGCAATAATTGGGCAAGGGAAATATTTCAGGGCATCTTTTAAGATTTGGAAAAATAGTCTGAATTCCGGTGAATCTCTGTCCTGAACTTCAGGTTATAAATGACACATTAGGTATCTGATCAGTTCACTAAGCACTATTTCCCTGATATTCCTCAGATATTTGATGTTATCCTGTGTGACATTCTGAAAATAAAATTATCACTATACAAAAATCAGTGAAGTTCTGTTAAATGGATTAAAACGTATTCATTTTGGCAAGTGACAGTTTGCCAAAACTACAGTCTTTGTAAGGAAGAGAGAAGCTTTTGATTAGCTATTTTTAAATTTTGATGTTCTCTCTGCTTTTTCATGTATCTCACCATTTTTCAGTGGAAACCTTTTTTTTTTTTTGGCAGGAATTTTGATTGATGTTCAGAAAAGTAGGGGAAATACTATTACAATAAAAATCCGTGTAAATATAAAAATTATCCAACCTTTGAAACTAGGAGTCTTTTATCCATGCAATTTTCTCCTTCCTTCTTTCTTTTTTTTCTTTTTCTTCACCCTCATGAATTCGAAATTTCAGGCTCTTGGTCTATTTCAGGAAAGGAAAGAAAAGCATTAAATCCTGAAGATTTTGCAATATGGAAAAGTCATTTGCCATCCAGCTCTAATTAAAAAAAAAAATCTCTAATTAAATCTTACTTAATTGACAGATCTCAAAAGAAAATAATAATGAATCATGATACTATGGAGCTAGTCCCAATGCAATCTGTTCCTGACCAAATGCTATACAACATCCTTATCTGTAGTACTGAGAACAGTCACTGATAGTAAAATTTGCAGATGACATGTATGGGTGGTATAGTAAATACTGAGGGTGATTAATTTCTGTGACCTAATTTGGCAATTCCTTGAGCAGTTCTTTCCATTTGAAACACACGAAAAGACACACCTTTAGGAAGGAAGTAGGTAGGCCATGAATGCAAACTGGGGGGGCAGGACTCGGAATGCTGAAATACTCAAAGCAGTTGTGGTAGCAAAGCAGCTTAACATGAGCTCTCTGTGTGATGCTGCAGCTAACAGGGCAAAACAGCTTTGGTGTGTGCATAAAAACAGAATATCAAACAGGCACGTGATGTTTGTATTCCCCTGCAGTAATATCACAAGGCAGCGGCTGGGCCTTGTGTCCCCACTGCAAGAAAAAAATGTCAAACTACGTGATTGAGAGAGGAGCAACAAAGATGCTACTAGTTCAGAAAAGCTTATTGTATAATGAAAGACTGAGGTGTTTGAGGAGTTTGTTAATCATCTGTCCAAGAGCTGCTAAGTTGATTTTTGATACAACTACAAATCAAAGGACACCAGGCTGCAGCTTGTTCTTAGTCCAGCAGAAATAGGTGTGATCACATTTCACTTTTGGAATCTAAAGCCAAAAAACCTGGGGTAGGGAAAAGAAAATTAATGCAAATAAGAAAAAATGCAAATAAGAACTGCACTGCTCTTTTCTGGAGTATAGTGGCTTCTCCAGCTTTTAAAGTCTTTTACCAAAGTCCAGATGTTTGCTAAAATGCATGCCTAGCTGCAGAGAGATTCACACAAGTGTTAGTGTGGTGTCTAAGTAGTTTTTAGATGTGGTTTCAAAACAATAAAACTACTATAGGATGTCTGTGCCCCAGGCAGGATGGAATCCATCAGGGGCCTTCCCGTGCCCCATTTTTTCCTCTCTAATTTTTTCTCCCTCTTTTGTGTCATCAGTACCGATTGTTTGGCTGCAGGATGAGGCAGATGAGCTCACTGATCTAGCTGGAAACTAACCTAAAACAACAAAAAAGCAACCCTAGTGTCTGAAATGGCATGTTCGGAGCAGCGAGAAATCTGAGACCACATGTACACAGCCCCTTCTAAACTTGCTCTTTTCCTTGATCAAACTGTTCAAAGAAAGTTGCTGGCTCATTTTGTCCCTGCCACCTCAGACAAAATGGAAAAGTTCACAGTCTGTGTCTCACTTAGACACTAAAAGAACAGGACAACATAGACCAGACAGCAGCTATAAGAGGATTTACTACTTTCCATTAGGCAATGTGGTGCCCAGAGAGCAACTGGACCATGAAGAGACCTGTATCCCAGAATAGTTCCTTGCTAGAGCTTTCTACCATCTCTAGACAGGGCTTTTTTTTTTTTCTTTTTCTAAAATGCAGCAATTTGTCTTTATATATTGTGTTGCTGAGGACAGGGAGAAGAGAGAGGTCTTGCTACTTTCCTGACCTAAGGAAAGATGATATAGGCTCTGCTAAGACAAGCACTTACAGAGTTGGCCAAGCCAAAGTGCCTGCACTTCAGGCATAAAAGTAAACCTTTATCTCAGTAGGGAGTGTTTGTGCCAGAAAATTTAAATGAATTTGGTATTTATATAGCTAAGTTGTTTGGTTTTTGTTTTTGTTTTTTTTTTTTTGTAGCTCTCTCTCATAAGATTAGGAAGAAAAAATTGATAGCTATGATATTATTTTGAATTTTACACTACATTAGACAGATCCAAACCAATATGTTGATTTTGAATGCCTGTGTACCGTAGCTGTGAGGGATTAGGATGGTGGTCTGGAATCTGTCTTTTCTAGCACAAGAAGTGGGGGTATCAGGTGAACTGGCAGGTGGCACAGCTTCAAAGCAGGGATGGTGGCCAAAGTTGACATGGGGTCAGATAGATACATTTATGTAATAAAAATTCTGCAAAGGTAATTTAGTACTAAGAAATCATTTCTGGTTCAGGAAGCCCCTAAGCAGGAAAATGCTGGATGTTAGAGGAATACTAACATATTCCCAAGACATACTATGGGAAAACCATATGTTTGCCTTATTCCTATGCTCTTTTTTAGGCATCCCCTACTACCCACTGCCAGAAACAGAATGCTGATCTTGGTGAAACCTCACTCTGACTCACTCTTAAGCTCTGGTAAAAACTATTCCTTGATGGCAGGAATTTATTATTTGAGAAGGAGGTTCTTGATCTCAGACTATCATTTCTGACTATCATCTTTAATTTGACATTCCTTCACAGTTGGTTTGCAACCAGCCACAGCTGTTCAAAATCCTCACATTCTACTACAGATTCCTTGCAACTATTGAATCTAAAAAGCTTCCATAAGTATACATGGAATTTACTACAAGAATTTTCTTCCCAAAGGAGTGGCTCTAAGTTCTTGGCTAGATTTTCCTAGACCTTGTGCCCTGCAGATTGCCTTATGAGTTCAGCACACTTGTCACATGACAGTATTGCACAACTGAGCTGGAAAGAGAAAAATACTGGCTCATTCATGTGGTCTGGAATTAAATCCATCAGTGTTATTCAAAGTGATAAATAGAGCTTACATGTACAGTAAATCAGCCAGCACAGCATGATAAATTATGCTTTCCTCTCTGTCAAAGGATTTTTGAATTACCATTGAAATATTTTTCTGCGGTCAAACTCTGGATATGCAAAATAAATATGCACACTAAAAACACTCCTTTCCTTACACCCTGAGTTAAGTGACAGTGTGGTTTTAGATGCATTAAGGGCTTTGTCTGCTTGGAACCTTTTCTTCTAAACTAAGGTATTTCTAAACAACTTGAAGCTCAGATCTCATTCAAGGGTGCATAAAACTAAACAACATAAAACAAAACACCCCACAACAAAACCAAACAGGCATTTCTGGAATGGGAGTATCTACAAAGAGACACATTCTTATGAGAGAGCTATTCTGGTCAAATTTCCAACGCAGACAGACCTTTAATTAATTCACTGTAAAACCATGTGTGGAAACTCTCATTCTGACTAAAGCTCAAATTATAGCAGTTTAATTGGTTTCCTTAAATTGACAGGTGTAAACGATATAACTAATTTTAATATGTATACTAGAACATTTCAACATTTCAGCTTTCTTAGCTTTAGCATCAATTTTGGGGCTTGTCTATGTTTGCAGCTATACAGGTTTAATTTGAGATTTCAACATATTTAGACAAATCAGTGCTGGATGTTATGCAGGAAGCTCATATTCTCCTCTGCCCAAGTATCCCTTGGTTGCAGCTACATTTAAACTGAAGAAGAAAAAGGCACTTTTGACAGAAAGAAAGAATGTCCATGAAGGCAGCTGCATTATCTTAAATAGAGCAGTGCAAGTCTGTATGTAGACTCTCACTTACACTTGTTCATCTCTTATCTGTGGAGAAAATACATGAAGGTCTAAGCTCAGCTGTCTGCCTTTGCTTGGATTTAAGTGATACATATTCAAAAATTATGTTCCATCACGTGTACTGTGGGACAGGAGTGGTTAGCAGGGCACAGACAGCTGAGGGCAGAAACTTCAAACGCTTCTGAGTGCGCAGCGAATAAGCAATGACTAATTATGCATCTTGTACATCTTCCCTGAGCAGAGCAAAATTCAGATCTACGGTTATGACAACGACATGCCAGGAGCTCAGAAACCTTTCCACCTGATTCTCACTCTGCTTTAGATCACTGCACAGGGTAGTCCAGACCACTCAGTGAGCCAGATGCTCTCTGGGTTACACGGAGTAGCTTTTTTTAACACAGAAATCCTAAGCTTGGTGTTATTTATGGGTCATCATGATAATTAGTATTTTCCTGCTGAACTGTTTCAAATGTACTCTATAAAAGCCACATAGTCAAAACTCCTCTGCATGCCTCTGATTCCAATGCAGACATGCAGGCTCACGCTCTGATATTCTGCTCACTCCTTCCATGTGTGAGGATTTTACAAATGAACCTTCTACCCTGATAAGAAAAAAGATACTAGCAATTACAAAGGGTTTTCAGTAGGGGAGTGAGGAATATAAATGAGCAGAAAGGTGCCAAGATATCAAGACTAAACCATCTGACTTGGTGATAGTTGTAAAGTGAATTTTTAATGTGGTGGGTTGTGGGTTTTTTGGTCCTTGATATGAATAGGTTTAGTTTTCATGTCCTGTGTAGCAAAAACACCTTTCAAAAAGGCTAAGTCAGACTAAACGAAACATTATTAAAAGAGTCTGTATTGCTCTTCCTTGAAGTTATTTTATCACAAATACTTATACAATCCTATTGATAGCTAAAATACTGAGAAAAAGAGAGAAAAAGGAAAAGAAGCAGAAGGCAGGAAGAAAGAACATTACTTCCATTTCACACTCAGGTCTTTGTTTTGGTTTTTGAATGAATTTGTGCATTTCTGCAGTTGAACTCAGGAGAATGCTGGAATGTCACTTCCCAAAATGAACACAGCCTGATATGCGAAGGGCACATCTGCAAACGCTGCTGTGAGTCTGAAAGGTGAAAGCCAAGTGAGAGCCATGAGGGATGAAGAATGAAAGGAAGGAGAGACAAGGCTTGCTAAGTGAAAAAAAGCACATGCTGCTAAAAAGGTAGTGGGATGGTGAGTTTCTCTCTGAAAAGTGAATTGCATTGTTATACAGAAGGTTTTTATTGTGGCCATGCAGAGTCTTCGTGCAAGAGCTTCTGGCCTCTTCTGCTTGCTTTCACTTAGAGCCATGCATACTGCTTCCCTTGAGAACATCTTCCAGCTCTGTATTGCAGCCAGTTCAATTAAAATCCTGCTGAATGGTATTGTTTGAGAGTGCCACAATTATCAGCAGGAAATCACAGGAATAAGCAAGTGTCATTAATTGCTGTGATCTTGGGCCTGGATGGTCTTGGACATGGACTGCATAACAAAGACAATGTAAGGTGTTTGAGTGTAACTTTAGTTGCGTTCTCCTGCTGTGATATTACCTATGACACAAAAAAATATATTTTAAGGTTTAAATGGTATAGTGTCTTTGAAAAGCTCACAGTATAGTTGGTGTTTTTCTTTTAATATTCAGATAAAAAAAATTGATGGGCTGTTATGTCTTTCTAGTCATGTTCTTACATTGCCAAGAGGCATTAAAATAATCGGTGTATTTCTTCTGTCTTTGAATTTCTTCATTATGTTTCTGATCTACAGATACTTTAGTGTGCAGTTTTTCAGGGATGGATAGGTAAATTGATAACTTTTAAGCAAAAGTAAGTATCAGCTTATTTACTTAAGCAAGTATCAGATAATAACTGTTAGTTTTTACTCACCAGTGTTACCATCTACAATGTACTTCCAGCATTTAACTCTTACTCATCCAAAGACCAGTGACAATTACCTTTTAAACCATTCATTGACTGAAATTAAATCAGGTTTTTATTCAAACATTAACTTTGACACTGGACAGTCTGAAAAAATCCGAGATATTGATGCACCTCTGTGTATTAAAACATGAAAATACATTTTATAATATGTGCAGATTTTTGGGGTTTTTTTACCAGAGTATGTTATATTCAAAGACTCCCTTCTTCCACAGTCTTGAGAGAGACACCAAGAGCCATGACTTGAGTTCAGCAGTGTAAAAGTCAGGTGTTTATCTAAGCTTAATATCTAACCTCTAATTAGGTAGCTCAATACCTAAACATCTCTAGTAGATGGAAAGAAAATAACTCTTCCAAAACTGATTCATTCCCTGCTATCCAAAGAAATCAGTATGATGTACAAAACCATACCACAACCCAAGTTATTGCTAAAAATTAATTCTAATGCTTACACAAAGTGGTTAGCAATGAAAATAAAAAAATAATTGTTTGAATCCTTGTCTCAATATAGAATATTGGTGAGTTTTGAGGTCTAAGGATGAAAGGATGGAAGATGAAACTTCTGCTTACATAGACTTTCATTAGCTTAGTTTTAGTAAATGATCTTAAAGCTTGAATTGAGCAATATTTTTCTGTCCTCACATATTAGTGGTATTTCATTGACTCACAGCAGTATTGCTTCCAATTTGCCCTCAGCTTTTGAAAAAAATGTATCAAGAATAACTTTCTTTCGGATTAAGTTGTTTTAATACTGGTGAGACTGTTTCTACAGCTGTGCTTGGGTGCTTTTTTAAAATTGGCTTTTTCCAGAAATGAATACCTAATTTCTAAAATACAGACAAACAACAGACTCCTTCCTCCTCCACTCTCACCCTGGTTTCTGATGCTGCCTTTATCTAAAAATCTGCTTTGTCAGGTCCTGTGGCAAATCACAGGCCAACATTTCACCATGACTGCTATTAACTTAATGCCTACCAACAATGCTGAAATCTGGAAAAAGACTGTAGCCATAGGTGTTGCCTACTGTTAACATGGCTATGAACAGTCAATTTTTTCCATAAGACATGCAGCAGTGGGCTGCATTTTTGGGTTTTTATAGCATAGAAAAGCTGCATGATCAAAATGTAACTCAGAGTTTGAATGCAGTGAATGGTGAATTCAGTAAATATTTTGTATACATTATTTATAATCTAGATATCAGCTTTTCAAAGGGGTTAAATAAAGAATTGATCTGGAGAAACTGAGAGAAAAACAGTCAAGTGCTCAGTTACGCTTGATTTTTCTGATAGAGCCTCCTGGAACTGTAATTCCTATTGTCTCACAGCACAATGAGAATGACACTACCAGTACATTGTATTGAACTTGATTGTGAAAAATACCTGATCTTGAAATCCTTTGACTGAGGGCTGAGCACAAGAAAAAAAGGCCTTCATAGGAGAGGGTAGTTCAGGTGTCTTCATGGAAAACACACTCCCCAGATGGTGAGCTCAGCTCTGGAACTCCCTAGGCAGTGAGACTTCTTTGGGATGCAGCCCTAGCTCACTGAATTCATCTGGAATCTTTCCATTCACAAGAGGTTTGGAAAAGTCTCCAGCATGAAGAAAGACCTACTAGAACACAGAAGGGACCAACTAAGTGACCTGGCAGCAAGTCTGACAGAGTTCAGGAAGCATTTGGGCAACACTCTGAGGGACATGGGATTTTGGGTTGTGCTGTGCTGGGTCAGGAGTTGGACTCGAAGATCCTGATGGGTTCCTTCCAACTTAATATATTCTATGAACTCTGCTCACTCAGCAGTGTATTTCTCTTTTTAGAAGCAACATTTCTTTCCCATAGTGAGAAAGTCCCCCATTTACTCAAGTTTAGCAGTGATCCATGAACTAATCTGTCACTGATTTTATACTAAATACTCTGTGTTCAATAACGCTTTAAACATTCTTTTTTAACAGTGAATTTAATTTAAGTCCCTTCACAATGAAATAAGTGACAAATAAAACTAATTTATAGATTTTTTTATTTTCATCTACAGGAGGATGTCACCTAATCATGCAATCATTTTTACATGAAGGTGAGTAAGGAGAGCAGACAAATAAAAAAGCCAAATAAATATTCTTCCATTAAGCTAGAAATGTTTCCACCTACATTTGTTAACTGTGAAAATGGCAGCTAGAAGCTACAAAATAGCTTTTACTCATCTGTATATTGTCTTTGCTGGCATCAGATATACCTCACCTCCCCTTCATCTCAGCTTAACATTACTCATTTATGCATGCACAGCATGTGCAAGTGTGAAAAAAAAAACTTCTCTTGTAGGAGCTTAAGGTGGATAAATCTTTGATGTACACTGGTAAGCTATTCTAATCTTTGCAGGCACCGTATGAGATATCAACTCTTTAATACTCGTTCCTCTTAGAAAGCTGCACAATTGATCTTGTGAAGATCTTAGTAAATCTAGGATTTACTGCTAGAATAAATTGATACACATATTTTTAAAGATACTTATAATAATCAGAATGCTTCTATAATGGGCACAACTGCATTATGCCGTGCTAAATGCAGAATATTTGTCATCAAATATTTTAAAATTAGTGTGCAGAATATTTCTGCTTTCTGTTTCAAATATACCATCAAGCCAAGGAATGTGGAGCAGGCCCTCATTTGATGAAAACTGACAGACTTCCAGGACTTTGTTTCTAATATTTTTTTTCAGTTTGGAACCCTATTAGAATTTCAAATAGCCAGTAATGATATATTCCACTTATTATTTAAGATCTATACAGATGGAGACTTTGAAATTCTAATGCATCTCATTATCTTTTAAGTTTCTCCTACATTTTTCTCAATTAAGCAAAAGAAACACCTTTCTTGCTAAAGTGTTTGTACAAGAATGATACCGAAACAGTGTGCAAGCTTTATTTTGATCAGAGCCACCAAAATATTATGAAAATATAATGACCAAGTTTGTTATTCTGATACAATTTTTCCTTCCCCAAACTAGACCAGTACATGACTCTAAGGAGTATAATACATCATCACAAATCGTTACCAACTGGGTAGTGAAATATGGCTTAATATGTTGTCTTTTTCAATTACTATATACCCATGTAATGGTGTGTAACAACATTTTTATCACAAGTGAAAGAAGCTTTTAGCCCTTGTATATCAAACCCAATGGTGTCTGTTTTGCTCAGTTGCTGTGTTTAGTGCATGTTACAGGAAATCAAAATGTCTGGGTGGAATCTGCTTCTTTGATCCATACTGGTGTGCTGCCTAGCACAATGAGGCCTTTGATTCAGAAATGGGTACAACTATAATAGATAAGCAGTGAAAGATAATAAACAGTAGGAATTGTAATTGTTGGTGTTTGGATTATTAATGCAGAAACTGCCTCACAGATATTAATCCATTTCACTGGTATCCTCTTGTACCAATTGATCCTCTGCCATTCTTTCTTCATTAATTAGGCTAGGGTATGTAGCAAATTAGGATGAATTCCAGCTCTGCCCACATTATTTGATTGGTTCCTCCCATTCTCATTCAGTGTTTTATACACTCTTGATGAGGGAGCTGGAATTCATGCATCTGGCCCAGTAGCCTGGATAAATACAGCAACAGCCCTCAAAGGACTATTCTGAATGAGAGAGACAGACATTTTGGAAAAAAACCCTAAAAAAATCACCCAACAAAAAACCCCTATCATGGCATAATGAGTTCAGTTTATACAGTAGCTGTATAAGCGTAAATGTCAGGGATTGCTTTTTCCCTTCTGACTTTGCTTTGCTTGTACTCACAAACCTTTCTGGCAGGACGGTTCATTTCCTAAATAATCTCAGTGGCCCTGAACCAGTGGTATCCTCAACCAAATCGCACCCTGCTGGTCCCTTTCATGTCAAAACTTTGAGGCATTCTGGTTCTTTGTCATTTACAGTTTCTCCACGACACATACAGTATTATTGCCAGTCAAGCCAGACTGTACGTCTTTTCATTTCGCTTGCATTCCTGGCTTGCTCAAGCTGGTCTTATTGAGATCACTGAAGAACATCATTTCCTTATTTAAATAGGATTTGCATTTCTCAGGCTTCTTTAGCAGCCTCTCTTTTGAACATTGCTTTTGAAGATTTGTCCTGACGTTCCTACCAGGCAAGACTACAAAAGCGAATTGTGGGCTCCAAATGTCCTTTGCACTGTTAGCCT
Source organism: Coloeus monedula (assembly GCF_965178545.1). Taxonomy (NCBI): domain Eukaryota; kingdom Metazoa; phylum Chordata; class Aves; order Passeriformes; family Corvidae; genus Coloeus; species Coloeus monedula. The sequence continues at coordinate 11,849,642 of NC_138781.1, forward strand.
GACGGAGGGCTTTATGATGTGTGGGGTAAATAAAAGTTAGCAGAGATAACAAGGATCTTAATACAGGGAAGCATTAAGATCTTTAGAGCAGCTCTACTGTAAAATCTCAGTGACAGTCCTGGGTTTCTGTCAAGCCAGAGCAGCTGCAGAAAATTGTTGATGATGTTGGTTCAGATTACAGTAGTGGTAAGTCCAGGCAAACATACACCCAAACAGAGATCAGTTTATTGTGCTTTTGGATAAGCTCTCAAAATGCTCAGGCACCATGCTCTAAAATGTCCCCTGAATAGAGTTTCCTTTCTTTATAGGGCTGACTGATATGGCTGGGATCCAAAACACCTTAAAATCCATGAGAGTGAAACTTGACACGAAGGCTTACTTATTAAATTAAACACACTTTCAAAGTACCAGGCGCTGAGATGAAGATACATGCTCAGATTCAAACTGCTGCTTCCTCTAGCAGATCTACCCAGATAGACATACATGAGCTAGAGTCCTGGGCCAAAACATTTTGAATTCTACATTAATTCTGTTAATACAGAATATTGAATTTCAGGAGTTGAATCAATACACACAAAGTAGGTCACCCCTGTAGCTGAAAGTGATGAGAGTTCTGTGCTTAGCTCAGGTCTTGCCTAATTGCCCAAACTAGGAACCAGAACTGTGTCTGATCTATCAGATATGTCGTTATCTCTTCAAGCCTTATTCTCCCGTAGAGATAATTCAGGGAATGAAGTCCATAGCTATCAGGCAATTCCTTATTTCCAGGACTACACGACCCACTTTGATCTTGTGGGTTAGTAGGTGGTGGAAGAAGAAATGAGATATTAACTTTATAGCTTCTCAGACAACCTCAGAAATTAAACTATTGTCCTGTATTATCATATATCTCTGTAATTCCCTTGTACTTCTGAACCCCAGGTCACAAACTAGCACACTATGAAGTGTTCAGCAATTTCCATACCATAAATCCTACTAAGGATGAAAGATTCCCTTCTGAGTATTACTGTCCAATTTCAGTAACATCAGGATTAGTTTATTTAGGTAAGCCACTAAGTCTGAGGCTCTTTACCAAAAATTAACCTCAGAGTTTTGGGGAAATCTCTGAGTAACAGCTATTTCCAGCAATACAGGATTACTGTCTTTTTGTGGCAATGCTCTCTGTCCTGAAAATTATTCCGATTAACACTTCCTTGAATAGCAATGAACAATAATTGGACCAGATCCAAATCTTAGGCAGCACTGAGCATCAGTGACGATTTTTATGGGAAATATTTTTAAATATGGTATTTGATTCCTAATGAAGAAGCAAGTTCTTGGTGTTTATCAGAAAGTGATTTTTGTTCTACGAAAAAGACAAAAGAGAAAAGCAGATTTTGAAGATAAAACAACGAACCAAAGAAATTTTAAAACCATGCAAGTTCATATACCTAAATATAGGAATATTTCAAGCTGTATGCTCTGAGTACTTTGATAACCCAGGAGAAAAAAAAATGTTTGAGACAATAACACTTTCAAGAATTATTTCATTTTATTGAAGCAGGTAATCCTTGGGGATGTTTTTATATGACAAAACAAAAAATGGGGACAAACCCAAAACAAACCAAAGCTTATGTACTATTTAAAATGCCATTGCACCAGCCCTGGTCACAAGTTGCACAAATACCACAAAAATAACTGCCCTGTGTGGCTTATTCATATGCTGTTGGAAACCCACCTAGCCCTGTAGAGAAACTAGTGCCCAAAAGACATTAAATAACAATCTACCACTTTACAAAATCTCGAGCTGATATTATGCACATTGTACCTGCATTTCTAAAAATAAAGGAGTCGTGCACTTTCTTCTTTAAAAGGGCACACGGAGATTCTTAATGAAAAGCTGCTGAGAATCTAAAGCATTTAAAGGCAACTGTGACTAGAGGAAACCAATTTGTATCCATTGGTTTCACAGCAGGCTGTCATCTCCCTGCCTCTATTCATTTGCTTGTTTTCTGGTTCAGTAAAATCTCTGTTCTACTATTATGATTTAATGGCATGGTAATCTTTATAAACCTACTAGATTTTTCTGGAATATATTTAGGAAAATTAAATGTATAGGGGCTGGCAGCATACTCCTTAATTAAGATTCCCCACGCGTGCGGGCGGGCGCATGCTTGGAATCCAAACCCATTCACGCTTCTTACTCACAAACAAGGCTCTGGTTGGAGGGGAGAAGCTGATGATAATGCCTCCTAACACCCCACTTCTAATAAAAATTCCAAGCTGGAGGAATTTTAACAAATATTTTTATTCTCAGATGTGCCAGTGACTCTCAGAGTGAAAGTGAAGAGTTATGATCCTACAATTGCATGGTCTGGAGTGAATTGGGGGTTGCTCAAAGCCAAGAATTCACTCTGCAGTTGGAAGGGGTGAGAGGTTGTGGCTGGAATGCTTCTCAGAGCAGTTCCCATACCATGTACAAGGAAATTCACTTCTGGAAGAGGGCTCACAAGGACACACAGTCCCAAGCCTGGAAATGCCACTACCAGTGGATTTGCCAGGGAAAATGCACTATTTTCCAGTGATTAAACAAAGATGACAGAAGGGTACTCTAAGTAACAAGGGTGGTACAGTTTCTACTTTTTTCTTTCTCTTTCTTCCACTCAGGATAAACACTATGACAGGAAAAAAGGGAGAAAAATTAGAAAGGAGCAGATTTAAAAACATCGCAACTGCCCAGCAAAAGCAAGTGTAGTGGGAATATCTATGACAAACTGTTGTGAGGACAATTTACATGAGATGGAGAACAGTAAAAAATATCCTCTATTTCCTTATCGCTTCTTCTCTAACACAGCAAAACCAAAATTTGCCATAAGAACCTTCCATTTGTGTTTGAGGGTATTAATCTATCTTAGTCACTACTGGATGTTGTTAGTATTTCTTACTGGGTCTTGCATTTTTACAAAAAAAAGGAGAAGTACTCAGTTGTGAACAAGGCCATGGCCCTGGCTCTCACACTGCTGGCTGCTTCAAGGATTTCAGCTCCCATCCACCTTCTTTCCCAGGGAAGGACATTGGCTGCTCAGGCAGAATATATATATAAAGATTTTCCCACACTTGTTCATCCTCTTCCTAAACTGGTAGTGTAGAATCAAGGAAGAAAGAGAGTTAACAACCCTACCAAAAATTCCCTAATAATTTTAATCCGTACGTGAAAGCCTATTAGCTTGTGAGAACAGTTTATCGTGTCTTGCCTACATCTCCAGAAATTGCTGTTTGTAAAATCAAACAGATCACTTTGGCTGATTGCACAGTAAATCAGTAGCACAGCATTACTTACATACCATTCATTGCATGCTTTAAAATGTCAACCTTATTTTCTCTATGAGACAAACAGCACAATAGTCTCCAAAAATGTCAAGTTTGTCTTGTTTTTCATCCCTCTGAATTCACACTGAATGGACAAACAACCTGGTCATGCACAGACTCCTCCCTTGGAATGTCCTGAAAGTGTCAGCAGCTTTCCCAGAAATAATGTTAAAAGCTGCATGATGTTATTGATCTACTTAGAGAATGCCAAAAGCCATAAACATTAATTAAAAAAACCCCAACCATAGTTAGAGTCCATGACGCCTAAAAGAAGGGAAAATAAAATCTACTTATTATTCCATATTAGCCGTACAAGCCCCCACTAAACGTTTCAAGCCTTATATCAATCTCTGATCTCTTTAGTATTTTGAGTGACATGGTTTTCCTGTTGTTGGAAAGCCAACATAAAGCCTCTGCAGCTCATGGGCCCATTTAAGTGTGTTTTTACAGCAGTGAATATCAACAAATGAATTTTCAACATGTGAAAGCAACCAGAAAAAAAACCCCACCAAAATTGAAAACCTAAGCAGGTTCCTACTGTATTGACAACATTACAAATGTCTTTTTTCTTGCTATAATGCAATTTACAATTGGCCTTAGGGAGAAAATCAACATGACCAAATTACATCTGGCAAGGCTGAAAAAAAACACTTAAAGACATTCTTTGGATAGATACCAACCCATTCATAGTAGAAAAAGAGAAAATAGTCAAAGAAACAGATGCTGAAATAGTAAATAACTTTGGGGAGACACCATAGCTTATACTCTGGCCTTTGGTCACTCAGGCCAAATCCTGAAGAGATGTTTTGGAGAGTCTCCCCCTTTTAGATAAGATTTTGCAGCTAAAAGACCCTGAACCACACTCCAGAGAAGCATCCACCCAGAGCTTTTCAGAAAAGCATTGCCTTTCCCTTCCTGGTATGATATCGCAACTTCAACACCAGCAATGATAATTTACCCCTGAACAACTTGTTATTTTGTGTTGCTAAAACCACCTGTGCTGAGGGTCACTGTACACTGAGCCACAAAAGGAAGCTAACTGAAGAGCAACAGGAGCACTGAGTATTTCATATCATGGGTAACAGCAGAATCTGCACCAGGAAAAAGAGTTCCTCTGTTCTCTCCAAACTGAGAATCAGTATCTTCCCTTTACTCTTTACCTGGATGCCTGCTATAATGCCATTGCTTTGTTAATAGTTTCATCTGAAAATTAACACTATATTAGAAAATAACTAAACATTTCTTCCAGATACAACTCATTCTCTGTAAAAAGAGGTCAAAACACGGGAAACCTCAACCTATGTTTCTCTGTCCCATTTCTTCTAAGTGTTGGGAGAACTGCTCTGACTCCACTCTCTAACAGCTCTTCAATTTTTTGTCTCCTTCATTTACCTTCTAGTCAGTAAATCTATTATTGGTAAAATGCATTGGCCTGGGATAAGCTTATTCCTGTTATCAACATTTCTCCTATTCTAAAAAGGATTTCAATGGTGACTAATAGCATTTGTCTTAATCATTTTTGCAATTAACTGTGCAAACCTATCTAGTTGAAAGATACGGAAATAATTAAAATGGACATTTACATTCTTTTTCATTTTTCTTCTTTTCTTCTTTCCCATTATCTTTAGCAAGACATTCCAGGGCTTTTTTTCCTGAAAAAATAAGTCATAGGAAAAGAAAGCATTTTCAGAAAGTACATTGGGACTATTGTACAGGAGGCTAGAAGCCTCCTTTTGGTTAAGCTACAGCATCTTGGTGCAATCCAGGGCACCTTTATTAGGCCGAATCTTTACTGTAAATTGTAATAAAATCCAAAGTCTCTTGTATAGTCAATTATTAATCCCTATTAAAGTTTTTTTTATTTGTTTGCATTGCCTAAGGGTCTGAGTCACAGGCCAAGATCCTACTCTGCTATGTTCTGTGCAGACATGGAGATTTAGGCATATGCTTTTGGATGCCTCCCAAATGGTTGCCGTTGCCTATAACTTAGAAAATGATTTTGCAAGAATAAAGAAATGATTGTTGCTGCTCAATCAGCCAGCCTCAGCTAGCCTCTGCTCCCTCTTTCCACTTGAACTCCACAACCTACATGAGAGTGAAGGTAAATGGCTGACTGGAATGCACCTGGGCCACCAGCTTGGCCCTGCTGGTGCTCAGGTGCTGCAAGGGCAAGAAGAGGGCCACCGTGAGCCTGCCTACCCAAGGGGGAAGGAGAACTCACCTGAGTTTGGGAGGTCTTTGCTTCATCTTTTGCCACTGTGCAGCTTCAATACCAGCAAAGATGATTATTCCTCTTCACGTAAGACATTGGATGGCAGCTCTGGCCTAACTCTGGATCAGCTGCACGATAGTTTAGCCCTGCCAGGGGAATCCATGGATGTGTTCTCAGAGTAGTTAAGGCCTCTGACACCACCCTCCCAGAGGTTCACCCAAACTGCCAAGGTAAGAAATTGGTCTGCAGAAGGGGGTTCAGGAAATGAGACTGATTTGAACTCATTTAGGCAACAGTCCAGTCTACATTTATCTCTACTTATTAAGGAAAGGAGCCTAGGGTCACTGGACTAGCCTTAGCTGTTGTGAATCTCTTCCCGAAGCTTTACAATGCAGGTGAGCTTAAGCTAATGGATATTTTTCCTCTCCATTAACTGTGATGCTTAGAGCATCAACAGTTCCTCCTCTCCATACACTTTTACTACAGTCCCTTGCAGGATGAAAAGCTGTGTCTGTGAGCTCTTCACCAGGCAAAAAGGGGTTTGATTTCTCAGCCCATTAACACACTTCTTGAAGGAGTTGTCTTTCACACATCGTGCTTTTGGGAATGGATACATTAAATAAAAATAAAGAAATTTAAAAAAAAAGTCTTCTGGAGGTGTGAAGGTCTTCACATGCTTAGCTAGGACAGCCCTACTATTTATCTTCTTGATGCTAATTTGTACAAATACATTTAAAATCAAACAAAAATAAAACCCCTTAGCAAATCTCCTTTTTGTCCTATTAGAAAAGCTCATCTTCTCAATCCAATCAATGTCAGCAGCAAATCCATAAAAAGTAACAATATATAAAACGTGTCATAGATTTGGCTCCAACAGTTTAATTAATTTAGTCCATTTGGGAGTAGATGACAAGGCTTTTTCTTCAGAAACCTTCATTGATTCCTTTTAAATAGTGCTGACACAAGTGGCAGTAACTCAAATTAATGACAGAAAAAGTTCTACTTTGGGTCGAGATTCCTTAAACAATTCAGACTATAATCAGTATTAATACACCCAGATGTAACATTCATGTTATATGTATAAACATAATTGAGAAGGGTTTTTTAGTGAGAAATTAAAATAATGAGGGAGAGCTTCCATTCTTTCCTTCCACTTCTCTTAATGTTCATATGATCAATTGTCTGACTCGTTCTCTGTCTAATATAAGAAGACCCAACAACTTTCCCAAAGATGTTGAAGAGGAACCTGTGAAGAGGAGATCAAAACCTAGAGGATACATAAATAGCTTAAATTATTTATTAGAAACTACTCTGTGCCTGGAATGCAGAAGGATAAATTACTTCAGAGAAAATAAGAATCTTACTTCCTTTGATTATGATGATAATTAACAGTTATTTGCATTAGGGTAACAAAGTGGGTTTATTTGTGTACACACACACAAAAAAAAAAAATGTTTTGACCCAAATCTGAAGCCTCTGTTCACAGGTATACCAAATTAATGTTTATGTTGACACAGAATTACTTCATTCACCTTCCAAGGATGAAAATGTAAACAGGTCCTCAGCTGAGTCGGACACAAAACATTAGCAGGTGGGAGAAAGCCCAACTTCACCGTACCTGGTTCGATACTCCCGTACAACACCAGCAATTAACAAGTGCCTTAGCCTGATGCTGCTGCCCAAACTGGCAGAAGTAAACACGTCAGCAGCTTTGACACTTAACTGACTACACAATTAAGCTTCGGAGGGGACTGTCCATGGAGAGGAACAGGACAGGTCTCTTCTTTGCAGCTGTGGCAGTGCCATATGCAGACCCAGGAGGAGTGTGGCTGAGGAGGTACCACTGCAGAGAAGTCAACTGCAACAGCAGTGATTTTAAGAGATGTAAAAAACCTACTTTATAGTATTAAGGATAGTTTTATAAATATATTTCTTAAGAAAACTACAGTATCTTCATTATTTGATGTTTTTTAAAAGCCTGAAGACACTGTCAGAGCGGAGCTTGAGCTGGTGGAGAAAATGGACTAGCTGACCTCTCAAGGTCTTTGAAATACTATTTCTGATTCATAAACAGAGAAAAATGAATTCTGCCTGTGGAAGGAAAGCTTCCTTTTGTGAAGAATTGTGAAGAAATTTACATAGGAGGGAAAGGATTTAAAGCTTTGCAGAAGGATTAAAGTTTGCTATGAGCTCCAGCATAAAAGTAGTACTGTTAAGTGAAAATCTTTATACAGTTAAACAGCACCCTCATCCTTCAGAGAACTACCATTTGTAGATAAGAGACACAAGCTTCCAGATCAGAGCAAAGGTCACTTTCACGGTGAGTTTGAATGAAGATTTAGACTTGCCTTTGGATTTTCACTTGTTATTGTACCTTCCTGCTTCTCCATTTCACGGGGGATAATTTTTTTACAAGACTATTGCATTAAGAAAAGATGCTTGAAAAGGTGAAGGCAGCCCAGTGATAGTGCACAGAGCAATAGGAAGCACTCAGAATTTGGAGTGAGTCAAAGGAATCTGAGCTGTGCACCAAGGAGAATAACATATCACTGAGATAAATTCCCTTGCTCACTCCAGGTAGCACAATCATTCTTCATTACACACTCCAGCCCAAGTTTGTAAAATGAGTAGCAATTCCAGTTGCCTGCATTTCTGTCACTTTGGGCTGACCTAGATTCCAGGGAGTAAGGAGGGGGGAGTGAGGAGTGAATATCCAGACCTTAGACTAAACCTCTTGGGATCAAACTTCTGAAAGTCTGGTGCAGAGCTATTTTGGGTTGAACAAACATAAAGCTGACACAGTAAAGAATGCTGCCACCAGGTAATTAAAGTTACATCTTTTTAGCTGGCCTAGAAGTTGGTCTCAGACTGATTTCATCTATTGTGAAAGAAAAATAAAACCAAAGTCTATACAAGAATAGATGACTCTGCAGTTTACCTCAAGTGAGCCACACCAGGACCTGAGGCATAACACAAGTAAAAATAAGTTATGTACCAAATACTTGTATCACCTTTGTCTTCCCAGCTAAAATTACTTTTTTTCTCATTTATTAACTCATATATAGCCATGTTTATTGGGAAAGCCTTCAACATGACACTGAAGCAAGGCTAAATCACAGCCATAATAAGATATTTTTCTCTGTGAGGCTCTTGTCAGATAAATCATGTTGTCCCTAGTTCAAAACTGTGAGAGATGAATCTGTCTGATTGTTGCCACAATTCAAAATGCAGACTTGTCCTCAAATTATGCTAAAGCTTTAAGGCTTTCCACAAAAGATCCATAGCATAATCTGAATATTCAAGTACTGGTAAACCTCTCTCAAATCTTTGCTGCATAGGAAATGTTAGGATCAGGGAACGTAGCCAACAATGCCAGTCATCTCACACTCTCTTAAAGGGCTGCAGCAAATCATGAGAATTCATGAGGAGAGCTGTTAAAATAAAATGTATTCTCTCTCTCATGTGAATTTTTTTCTTTTTCTTCACCTGCCTTCCCCCCCACCCCTCAGTCTTTAAATATTTGTTTCCCTTTGCCCCTAATATAGATGTTGCTCATAGATCTGTGACATTTTCTTCAACAAAACCACTGATTTTTGCCAGGATAACCCATGATTTTGCTCCTTAACCAAACCAAACCACTGTATTGGAATATGAATTTTCTGAATAAAATAGGTTTGGTCATGGTAAACAGAGAAGAACAGAACTGAGGCTGACTCCCTTCCTTTTCCCTTCTTCAGCTACTGCTTGGATTTGGGAACTTCACATTCTCCTGTACTTCTTTAAAAGAAAGGATAAAAATAGCCCTAATGAGCAGCTCTGTAACTACAAACAGCAAATATTTCAGTCAGAAAGAAATGTCACTGTTAAGCTTTCAGTGGCTGTTATATATAACAGCAATTTAAAACATATAGTGTAAAAATGATGAAAGCTACCTTGACAGGGGTGCTTTTAAATCTGTAAGACTTATGGAAATATAAAATAAATATTTAGCATGTTGATTTTACATGTAGGAAGGAGTCCAATGCATGCCATTACCAATATCTACCCTCCCTCCCCCACCACTGTCTTCAAGGCAGTGAAAGATACCTCACTGTTGTATGTATTCTGTTATACCTTTGTGCCTAGAGACACTCATATGCATCATTATTTAAGAATAAATAAAAAAACCCTGGCACAATATTGAGTGGCATGGAAGAGTTCAAATGGAATTGAAAGCCTGTTCTCATCACCAGGTACATTGTGTAGTAGGAGATGGTTTCAGATATTAAATAATGCTGGAGACAAGGGAACAAATATTCCCTGTGAATAGGTATGGAGTTAATTGAAGGCTGGCCTATTGTTCTACCACTGTAATCCAAAACACACCTGCAAGGGCTTCCTTCCTCTTTTGATTCACATACACAACCATCAGGGGGGAGGGGAGGAAGGGGAATGAAAGAAAAAAAAGGAAGTAAAATGAAGGTAAGGGAGAGAAGATGAGAATAAGAAGAATCTTGGGGTTTTTTCCCCAATCTAAAAAGAGTTAATCAAAGTAAAATGTGTGTTGCAATATTGGGGGGGTGGAGGGAGGGGGGGAGGAGGGGAAACAAGCTTAAGAGATTAAGTGCATAAATGGAATGGAATTTAGCCACATGCCATTACAGTCAGTAATAGAGATTTTTTTTCCTCCCCCAAACAAATATCACAAATAGAACCAAACAGTAAGGGATAATTTGGGGTGGTAGTTCTGAAGTCCTCTATTCAATGTCAAGAGAATGCATGAACAGTGATGCATGCTATCTGGCTGAGAAAAGGGAATTCTAAAGTAGGCTCCGTTCTTCATGGCCAGACAATTTCTTTTTTGTGTTCTGCCAGAACTCTAATTGTAAAGCCCCTTTCAATTGCACCAATCAGCCATGTCTTTCAAGTTGGCTCCCCCCATTCTATTATTCAGCTGACAAGCTGTTATAAAAAGAGAGATTTTTCCACTTAGGCAGAAGCTATATGAAGATAAGTGACGCCAGCTACATTTAAATTTAAAAAACAGATTCTTTCATAAAATTTTAGGTTACTGTCATTCACTTCTTATTTTATCAGCTGGCAACTGGAAACACTTTCTCCCCTTAAATAGTAATAAAAGGAGATAAGCCAGTGAAATACCTCTGAGTAGGAGTACAGACAAAACAGTGTTGTAAGAAATGAACAGATTTTAACCAGCCCAGAATAAAAGGACTGTAGAATATTTCACACCATGGAAAAAAGTGACTGCCCAATCCTAGAGAAAAAGATATCACGTTTTCCTGATTGATAAAAAGCTGAGGCTTCTCAGACTGACGTTGCAGCCAAATAATGGCCACATAATCCACATCTGAAAAAAAAACTGATGCAGGGAAAAAAATATGCTGGGTGTGACATGTTTATTTAGGTTGGGTGAAGTCATATCATACCTTTGTTACAAAGGTGTCTGAATTTTCTGAAGCCAGATTCTTCTCTTACTCCAAGTTAGTAAATGGCTCATTTGATTTCAATGGTCTTATTTGAGATAGGCTCCAGCAAAGAGCAAAATGCAAGAAGAAGCTGCCAGTGTGATTTACAACTTTGTGTGTGTAATATTCTTGCACAGAACAGGGTGTTCCTGGATTATGGACTGTCCAGAGAGGTTTGTCAGACAGAACTCCATGAGAATAAAAAAGGAAGATTAGGGTGGGTATCATCTCCTATTTTCAAGCTTTCAAGGCAAGATCTGATGCTTCACACATCCTCTGGATATTCAAAAATGTGAGATTGGCTGTTCTGATGACTTGAGAGAAAACACGCTGGGTTTTCTACATTAGCTTAATGGAGAAGAAAGGAAGTTAAACAGGAGTGACTGAAGATCTTCCATAAATAAGAAGTAGCAGCAGAGTACATCAGAAAGTGTTTTCCGAACAGAATTAATAAAATATATGGAAATGGAACTGTTGGACCTTTGCATGAGAAACAAGAAATGCACTGAAAGAAGAAAAAAGGTCTTCTCCATTCTGGAAAGAGACCAAAATTCAGGCAGAGAGAGACACATTCTAGACAGTATAGTTTCCATTAAGCTATAGCAGTTATATGCCCAGTCATAGTATGCAGACCAAAGGAGTCAAGACAGATGGGGAGTGATGAGGTACCATGGGAACCAAGAGAACAAATAAAACCAAAATTCATAATAGACACCAAGTTACAATATTTTCACAGAAATCAGGGAGAGAGGGGAGGCAGAGAAATCAAAAAAGTTTAAGGAACTTAGGTTTTCAGTACCCTGGACAAATAGTTCAGTCATAATATTCTCCAAACAAAATGCACCCTTCTTCTACCAAGAATATGTAATCCCAGTATGCATCCCATCAAAGGAAAAACTAAGCCAGAAAAAACCCTTAAAAATCCAAATGGAGCAAAAGAAAAGGTTTACATTCCTGCATTTACAGAGTTAGTTCGCTGAATGATGGTGAAGCCAAAGAGAAATGAATGAATAATCCAAGACTATAAAGTGGGTCAGTGCAGACTCAAGAGTTTAAGGTTCCTAATGTGTCCTTTAACTATTAGACTTTAATTTGTTGACAAAGATGTCACTATGAAATTAGCCAGAATAGTCCTGGTTCCTACCTTTTATTAAAAATTGGTTTCAAATATCTTCTTGCAACTCTCACCCCTTCATTTTATCCAAGCAGAATATGCATCTATCACACAAACTGTTATTGGATCAGACAGAGAAATAGAAAATTGTATTCTGTGGGTAAAGAACTCAAGTCAGATACATTAGAAATTGAGAAAACAACCAGTCATGATTGATTGACTGGTTATTCATGTGAACCCACTAGGAAATGCAACATCACTTTATCAGCATGCTCTCATTTCAGGAGTGCTATGGCTCTTGGTTTAAGTAAGCTATTTTTCCTCTAGAGTATTTATTTATTTTTTATGCTGAATTTTCTTGTACTGAGTATTGAGCCCCAGCAGAAATTAGCCTGAAGGACTCCATAGCTCTATTTTCTTCTCAGCATTTCCCAGAGGGCTGTTTTCTAGTTTTGACACCATTTTAAGGTAGTTAGGACAACTGTTTATGCATCAGTGAAGAGTCCAGGTATCTGACTGGACTTGGGGATTTCATTAAGTGGAGAAACTCCTGAAAAGTAGTTGGTCCAGCATGTCAGTCCCACCTTGACTAGAGAAGCCACTGACAGAATTTTGGTGACAAAAACCATGAGCTCAGAAAGAGCAAAAAGCCTACATGTAAAAGGGTGTATTTTTTCAAGGATTTTCTTTACTTGGCCCATTCAACACTGCAGCATCAGTTTTATGCCTGCCATTTTTTTTAAAGTTTTCCAACGCTGTGAAACATCTTTATTTGCACTCATATTTCTATGTACTCGTGACAGTTCAACATTCAGCATGTGCTGCACCACATCATGAAAGTTCCTTAGCAGGACTGCTGAAATAAAAAGGTACTGCAATAGGTTGAATCTTGTCAGTACACCAGTTTGCATACACAGGATATCTTATGTCAATTTAAAAGTTCATAGAATCATAGCATGGCTTGGGTTGGAGGGGACCTTAAAGATCATCTTGTTCCAACCACACTGCCATGAGTGGGGACCTTTCCAATAAACCAGGTTGTTTAAAGCCCCATCCATCCTGGCCTTGAACACCTCCAGGCATGAGGAGTCCACAGCCCCTCTGGGTGATTTGTTCCCGTGCCTCATTACCCTCACAGTAAAGAATACCTTCCTTATATCTAATTTAATCACGCCCTCTCGCAGCTTAAAGCCATTACTCCTTGTCCTATCACAACATGTCCTGAAAAGTGAAAAGTTCCTCTCCAGGTCTCCTGTAAGGTACTGGAAGGTGTTATAAGGTCTCCCTAGAGCCTTCTCCAGGCTGAACAGCCCCAGCTTTCTCAGTCTGTACTCACAGGAGGGGAGCTCCAGCCCTTGGATCAGGTTCATCACCCTCCCTCTGGACTTTTTCCAACAGGTCCATGTTTTTCTTGTGTTGGGGAACCTGGAGCTGGACGCAGCACTCAAGGTAGGGTATTACAAGAGTAGAATAGAGGGGCAGAATCCCCTCCCTCACCCTGCTGCCCATGTTTGATGCAGTCCAGGACATGTTTGGCTTTCTGGGGTGCAAGCGCACACTGCCAAATCATATTGATCTTTTCATCCACAAACATCCTCAAGTCTTTCTCTCTAGGTCTAGCCTCAATCCATTTTCCACCCAGCCTGTATTTGTGCTTGGGATTGTCTTGACCCAGGTGCAGGACCTTTCACTTGGCCTTGCTGAACTTCATGAGGTTTGCACAAGCCCAGCTCTCATGCCTGTGTAGGTCACATGATGAGCACAAAGATTTTTTTCTGTTTGTGAATGAAAAATGACTAAAGAGAGGGAGGAAAATCTGTTTGTTAAAGGAAAGTAAACCAGAAAGCAGAACAAATATCTTAAAAGATGGAAAACTTCTTAATGAACTTGTTTTACACATCATTAAAATCAAATTTTTGTTTCTCTAGCTGTGGCTTTCTAGACCTGTCTTACTAACAAACTCACAGCAAGGAGGGACAGAAGAATGCCAGAATTCCTGAGCCTCATATCCCAGCTCATCCTATACCTACTTCTCTGGGTGACAGGTGAGAGAGACTTTGGAGGATGGGTCCTGCCATTTCTGCAGATGAGCCCCCTCAGTGCAACTTCACCCCAGCCTGGAGCCAGCAGGGCCAAGTGATCCCATCACAGAACCGGGGAGACACACTGCCCTTCCTCATTAATAAATTCATAATTTTTAATGAATTTATAATTTAATTTAATTCATAAAAATTCATCTGAGAAACTTCATTCATGGCTTGGGAACAACAGCTAAAACAGCTCCCAAAAGTATTTTCACTTGTTAGTGGAAAAAGGAATTCATAGGAGAGGGTAGAAGAGCGAACCTGAAAATTTTTAACTGTGTTTCATTGCTGCTGCCAGATGAAAAGGAGGTATGTTATAGTTGAAAGGGGACTAGAAAGCTTAAGAGAATAAGATACAAGCCACCCATCAGAAGCAGATATGGAATAACCCATCCACAACAGAAGTGATCAGTATAATTTGATTTGTTGCCTGAATGATAAGAAAATATTTCCCCACATACATTTAATCATGTAGAGTTTTTTGCTCTTCATGAAAGCATGCATAGCTTTCCACAGTCCTGCTTACAATCTGCCATTGGCTGCAGCCATGGCTTCCACAAGGAAATCATGAGCTTTGTGAGAAAGCATTTCTGCTAGCTGCTTGTGAATATCATTGGGTACCCTGTGTTTACACTCTGAAAAAAACCCAGATGAGTAAAAGGTCAAGATCTACCTTTTTGCACATACTTTGTGTACATTATAGTGTGTCCTCATCCATTTCCTCTGACCGATTTTTAAAGTTGCCTCTTGACAGGCAAATCGGTATTTTCCTACAATCTGAACAAAATTAGATTCACATGACAGCCTTCTAAATGCTGACTAACAAGTACTCTAACCATGCTAATGCATTTCAAGGGAGCACATGTGACTATTTTGCAGCTCAGAAGTATTAATACAGGGACACAGATAGCATTATTTGCTATGTCCTGTGCCCATTTTCTTCCTCACAGCCTATAAATACTGTCCTGTCAAATCCTGACAGTGTGGTAGCATGGTATCAGGATTTCTCTGCAATGAGCAGTTGAATGTCATTTGAAAGTGGCATATTTTAATTAGCATAATTCTAGGCACCACCAGACATGTTAAACTGCACAAAGTTATGGACAAATTGTATTTGGTCAATATTCAAGAAGAAAAAAGTTTTGCAAGAACAATATACTGTACCTAGAAGTTAACATTTTGCTAGATTTTTTTAATTATTAATTTATCACAAGTAGTCAGAGATATTTCTCTATCATGTCTAAAAACTTTTTTTTTTTTCTGCAAAACTGTGCTAGGTAGTTATGCTTATCCTTAGTGCAAGTGTAACCATCTTTCTCTACACACAGTGCTATAAACAACTGTTTACAAACATGAGAAGGGAACCAATGGCAGTCTTTTCCATTTAGGTCACTGCTTTGGAGTTACACCGATGTCATGAACTTTTGAAACTCCCAGCCTCAGAATGGCACTGGGCATGATTTAATGGCCATTCACAGTCATAACAGAATCTGATCTATGCAAACAAATAATGCTTAATAAAACAATTACATCATGCATGAGAAACAGCTGCAGCAGCAAATAGTCTGTGGTTACTTGTGCAATAAGAAAGGCTTAAAAAAGAAGAATTAAGCACAAAATGTTCAGTAGGTCTCAATTATTTCTTCCTTTTTCCATAGCATTACATGAATACTGTAAACGTAAAATCATTTCACAACAGAACCTGGAACATTTCTTTTTGTGGATGACTTTAAAAAAAAAAAAAGGGAATCTGTACTGTACTGTATTGTTTTTGTGGGTGTATGCACATACATATATGTATGAACAGCAGATGCTATGGTTATGAATGCTTTCAGCCCATCTATTTTCTTTCAGTAAAATCCTAAGATAAACACATGGACACGTATAAACACTGTGAAAAGAAAAACTGCACTGCAATACAAACCTAAGCCAACACTCATTGAAGGGGCTGTTTAGAAGTACTTTATCCCGAGGCAGAGGAGCAGCAAACCCAGCCCTTGGATTCACAGGGCAGCCAGGGGGAAAGAGCGTGAGGCTCCCCAGGAAAAACAGGGCTTGGCTTTCACCTCTACAGCACTACAAATGAACACTTTCAGCACTGACTACAAACAGGTCACTCACCCCCCGGAATGGAGAAAACATTTCAGTCTAAGAGACCCAGGACAGATTTTAAACATGCTGTATCATCAAACCACACCACCGGCACCCAGGAAGACACAGGGTAGTTTCAGAGTCCAAGGAGTGTTTTTATTTTGGTATTATGATAATATGGGATGAGAACTGCTTTGGTATCTCAAAGTTTGACTTGGGGAGACCTTGAACTTTTGGGAACATAAAGCAATCCTAATTAAAAAGACATTTCATCAGACTAAATATTGTATTCCTCCATCACTAAGTGGAGTGTATAAACTGCAAACGTTTTCATATGAAGGAGAGAAATAGGGCAGGAGTATCCAACCCATTTTATCCAACCCATCTACTCAACAGTACTGATGACATTGATTATATTGACTAGACTTCCAAGGTGACTACCTCAGACAAATATTACACTGTGTCTTCCCCTCTGGACAAGCAGAGTTGTATTTGGTGACTGGCTTGTGATCTAAGTCATATAATAATGTCACATGTTGCCAGGGACATAATATAATGAAGGACTATTAAAAAAGAAAAGTTTAAAAAAAAAGTTTTAAAGAAAGGAATTTCTTGAGCAAATACATGTAGCATTTGAATTGCAAGGAGTTTCCTTTCAAAACGATTTAAAAAGAAAAATTCACTTTCTGTGAAAATAGATTGCTATTCCAGGTGTTGGGCAATAGTCTAGTGCAGATTAAACATTTTGGTATATTGAACTGAACCAACATGCATTATATGTTCAATTTTGGATACTGCCAACCTCTGCAGCAAAATGCTCTATGGAAGTTGCTATTTTGATGCTCTGTGCCCATGGTCTCTCCTGCAGCCTGACCTTGTCTGACCTGTATTTCCTATGCCATCCCACACAGGTGGTCTCCTGGGGCCCATCAGGAAACAGTAAGATTTCTCTTGATTCTGTTTTCACTTAGACTTTCCCACTCTCTCACTCCTCTCCTTTTCCTGTGCCCCAGATTAGGAAAGCTCTTGTCTTGACTTCATCTGGACCATGATGAGGAAAGCCACCTTTTCCCTCTCTCACTTTCTGTAAGAACTAATGCTCCTTCCTCTCAGAGTACATTAGTTTATCTTTTCTTTTGCTGTCCTAATATTTCTGTCTAACCCTGATGTGAGCTCTTCACCTCTCCAAGCAACCAACAATAGCAAGGAAAGAGCAGAGGCCCTGCTGGTCTCAGACATTGATGAGCCCCTACTGCAAATGCAAGCTCTCCTGCAATCACACAGCAACGGACTCAAATGAGTCATACTAGTTCCTAAAGATCCCATAAATGAGCATAGAAAAAGGTCGTGGTATCAAAAATATTTGGTATCAAAAATATTTGGTCTTTTGAAGATCCTGCATGATCTGCCACTTGTTCCTTTTTTGTTTTTAAGGGATGGCTGGGAAGCGGGATAACATTCCTTTTGACATCATTGTTCCTACAGTGGAGAAACAAACCATTCATGGCCTTCTCCATCTGTGGCAGCAATATGGGGCAATATGCAGGGCTCATTTGTGTCTCTTCTGGACAACCTGTACTTTGCTTGGCAGCACAATGGTAAAGGGAAGTCTGTTCTTGAATTAAGAAATTAGAAATGTGGTAATTTAATCAAGTATTTCATTCAGGAAGAATGTTTCAACAACCAAAGCAATCATGGGAATTAAAATTTTGAAGATATTTCACAGAACAACTACCAGTGACTGGTAGAGTCTCCAAAAACAGCTGTTGCTTCCAGTTAATTGCTGCCATTTGTTTGTTCCTCCCCTCATAGAGCCATCAGAAGTACCTTATAGCTGCACCAGTATAGTAGAGGCATATGTAAAGCATTGAAAAGTTAGATTATGGAGAAGAGGAAGCTTGCCTTGAAGTAATTCGGTAAATGAGATAAAAAGGAAGAAGAACAAAAAATTCATGTTTCTTTGGCCTGTGCTTTGAATAGTATATATAGACTTAATTAACTCATGCTCAGTTGTAATCCAAATTTCCTTAGTACAACACATAACTTCTGTGTCTCAACTCCTCAACACATAGTGAGAGAAAACAACAAAAACATATAATTACATCTTAAGTTGTAATTTATCAGTGCTTAAGTGAAAGTGTAGAAGCTTAAGTAAAAGTATTAGTACGTATTGGGTTATGCAGCCCTGTATGAAATAAAGCTGTCCCTGAACTTGTGAAGGCAAACTAGGATTAACTCAAACTTTGGTTAAATACTGGGCAAAGCTTAAGGTTTCTGGTCTAAATTACTTCCATCAAGGACAGCACCTAGGAACAAACCAAGAACAAAGACCGGCAGACAGAGAGCTGTGGGCAAAAAGGGAACGAATTTTTATGCTTTCCATGGCCGAGGAAAATTTTCATGCCACACAAAGCTAGAGAGGATATATTACAGTGCCTTGAGGTATAACCTTTCTAAGACTTGTGGAGAAAACAGAGGACAAATGTCACTCTTCCTGGGAACAGAAGAATTAACTGTGGTTCTCCAGCTTTGCTTATAAAAGGCTCTTGAGTCCCATATATTTCTTTAGTACTGGGGATCATTAGTCTAACCTAATCCGGGTCTGACCGGAAGGAGTTTAGTACCCACTGCTGTAAAACATTATAATAATAAAGCCAATTTGAAAGTAATTTTGTTTCAGAGAAAAGTAAGTGGTTTAGGCTGGTTTTTTTAAATTTTATTTTAAAGCTGTATTTAAAAATACATATAAACACTCTTCCCTTTTAAATATTTCTTTGAAAGAGTTTATTTTTCCTGATTTGTTTTCCGGAAGATAAAAAATATTAGTTTGATATTGATCAAAGATTAGATTAAAAAAGATACTTCTCACAAGTTTCTGTGATGCTGCAATAAAACCCTTCCCCTTAAAGAAATTTCAAGTAATTTAGTTCTATGATTCAGACCAGGGATGAGTAAAAAAACAAACAACATGCCAAAGCATTCAATATCTTCCATATTTCCTTCTATATAAAGCCTATTGTTGGAATATAAATAAATTAAATATATATCTTTGTTAAGCACAACAAGAACAGTTTAAAATTCATTAATGCTTAGTGTCTGGGAAGGTGACATAAAGGCACTTTCAAAAGATTTCCACTACCAGAGATCTTCCCAACTGGCACATCCTGCTTAGGACAAGGAAGTGTTAAGATGAAATCACTGCTTAGTTTTGAAAAAAATCTTGTGCATATGGGAGGGGCCCAGAGGGGGAAAAAATAAAGAATAGAAAGAATAGAGGTATGATCTTACCTTTTGTCATACTGATGAAAGAATCTTCAATGCCATCACTTCATGTGGAAAAAGGAAGAGAACTTAATCCAAACCTTTAAATTTAAAATTTTCCTTTTTTTTTTTTTTTAATGCAAGGAAAGAATATAACACCTTTTGGTCCCCAAAATGTAAAGTCAGTATAAAGTCACTGAGATTTCAAGATAAGATTCTCTCAAGCTTTGTCAGGAAAAATAAAAGAAACTCCACTTCCCTGCAAAATCAAGGGCTTCAGACTGTCTTAACTTTCTTCAAGCTAAAAGAAGTTCCCAGTTTTTACTTGTGAAATGAAGGCAAACTTCAGCTAAAGGGGAAAAAAGTACAAAAAACTTGCTAGACTCTTGTGCCTGTTTGATTTCTCTCCAAGAATGTTTTTCATTTTTGCTTTTCTCAAAAAAACCCAACAAATTTTAAGTGAGATCCACACAAACAGATCCTAGTAGAAGCAGACAGTGTATCTCCAAATACACCAAACTCTGTTAGATTTTATGTATTCTGCATTTTCAGATAAAGTTTAAATGCTGACTTACACCTTCAGGGTATTCTTGTTAATCTAAATTTCCATTTTATCTTAGCCATGAGGCACATGCAAAGAATTCAAGCTTTTGAAAATAAAATATTGTCTAAATATCTCTGGCATTTACATCAACTTAATTTTAGTTGGTGGAGCATTTCCAGAAGTTATGCACAACCTTTTGGAAACTGAATGGAAGTTCATAGAACTCCTCAGATGAAGGTGTAAAGCCACTGCATTGATGACTTTTCCCATTACCAGAGAATTCCTTTGGGGATGTGGAAGTGGTGAACCTGCGCCATGGGTATGCAAACATGCTAAACATGTCAAGTCTGTTCAAAGGACAAGCTTTAAGTGAAGCTTCATTTACTCCCTTGGTTATTATCACCACATTCCTCACTCATTTTTCTTGAAAACTTTGTTCTTGTTCAATTTAAAAAGTGCCATTCTAAAAGCAGTACTACCTTGTACATTATGCTGCAATACAGTTTCATTTTTCAATGTCTCCTGACAATTCTCATGATTTTCATGTTTGTGACTAAAACAATATAAGCAAGAGTTGGTTATCCAACTAAAGCCAGAATTACGACTTTTAAGGAGAAAGTAAAATTCAGAGGATAATGTATTGCAGTTGAAAGAAGGATAATTTCTATCCTAGATTCTAAAAGAGAAATATTACATGCTACTGGTAAAGTACTGTATTAGTTGAAACACACCTGGTGCATCAGACAGTAAACATGTACCTTGAGGACAGTAAATGGGGTACAGATATCTAAAAAACTAAGGGCGAAATTAATTAGACAGGTCTTAAAAAAGAAAAAAAGACTGCAGAGTAGAAAAACACTTTCAAAAGCAGATGGGACAGTGGGGCAAACTGGAGGCAAAGTAAACCACAACAGTTCTTCAGTTTACCAAAAACTAACCTGGTTGCTTTCTAGTAAACACCAATATAAGGAACAATTTTCACCCCTGTGAGTGGTGCCTCATCCTGCCTAGCACTGGCACTCCTCTGATCAATTAGCAAAGCACTTCAACTCACTTACCTGGCACTTAACTCCTTTTCTAGAGTACTGGGAAAAAATTAAACTGTGAATTTAGCAAAGTGAGTCAGCTGGTTCTTCAGCCAGATGCATCAGAAATAAAGCAAGCAGCAAGAATTTGCAACTGCAAAAGGAAATCAAAACAGGATGCCAAATATTCCATAGTTACAAACCTGAGATAAAACACCTGATTTCATAGGGGGGGGGAAAAAGCAGAATAGATCTAATCTCACTGGGTTCCAATAAAACATTTGATATGCAAAATTAGTTCAAAGGAAAAACAGCATGAGTTAACAGGTAGATAATGAATATGAAAGTGAGGAGACAGCAAAGGTTGCAATTTAGCTGGCTGGGCTGGTTTCAAAAGCACACACAGGTAGGGGAAGGAATATCTTTTCATCACTGTATGCACAGCTCTTCAGGCTGTCGTTCCAGTGGTGGTTGTTACTTTGACCAAGGCAAGCCTCCAGGTGACAATGGAACTGCTCATAAAGGTAATTGGCAAACCAGGAAGATGTGAAGCATTTCTCTTATCCAGGACAAGACTTCTGTAGCTGCTCCAGGAGCTGGGGGAAAGAGTATGTGTTCTGGGAGTCCCTGAGAGAGCCTATTTGGCTCTAAATGAATAGGCTAAAAGGGTCTGGACTAATTTACAGTTCTTTTTCCATAATGCCATGTCTATGCATTACAGAAGATCTTGATAATCTGTTTTGAGCCATTTTCCTCAAGAGAACTCAACCTTAATAAACTTGGAATACATTACTTTATCTGTTGAATTTATTTTTTTCTTTACTTCCTATACTCTTCCTTATATGTCCATTGAGCACCATGTGATCTTTAACTCATATATTGCTGAAAATTTATGGGCAGAGGGTAGAAACAAAGTCACAGGAAAAACTAAAAGAATGATCAGTGAGCTGAGAAGTGTCTCTCTAATACAGCTGTACAGTATAAGCTTGTTACTTAAGAGCAAGTCCAATATGACTGTGAGCACAATTCTTCCACAACACTGAAGTTTGCTAGCTCATAGCAGAGGAAAAATCTCCTTCTCAGATGACCATTCAGATTTAGAAACACATGTTACTGATTTTTTTTGCATTATTTGTTTTTGATACTGTATTTGACACCAGTAGCCTCATTTCAAAGTATGCACTTATTCCTGAGAGCACATAGTCCCCACTGGGAGTTCATCTCTATTTCATTTTCATTTCTATTTCTGCTCCTCTGGACATGGAGGCCAAGGCTTTGGGAAGGCCCTTTGCCTTTGTTTGCACCAACACTGATTATGAGCATATGCATCCAAAGACACTTCTCTTGAAGAAATTATCTACATTAATCCTCCTGTAGAGCTCAAGTAATGAGCAACAACATTGGAGGTGTTAAGTGATTTTAACCTCCTGGTTCCCAAAATAAGGGCTTGCTATATGAAGCCACAGTGTTGCTTAAAAAAAAATTCTGTTGTGGCACTTAATTTTCTCAGCTGTGATGAGCCACACTTGATGAACCCAACTGTGCCACTGGCAAAAAGTGCAATGGCATGGAAAGAAGGAACAGCAGGATAAATATTTGAAAATCCTGTCTGTATGTAAGACCAGTAATTAATTTTCTTACCAAAACCTGAACTTCTCAAGCAATAGAACCTGTGTGGAAAGAAGCTGCACATGTAGCCTGATTCAAAAATCTCAAACTAGACAAACACTGAAAATTGGCCTGAAGGATTCCATGGCTTTATTTTGCTTCTCAGCACTTCCCAGAGGGCTGTATATGTGATTCTATGATAAGTCCTGAAATTCAGTCAGGAGAAAGTTGTCCAAGATACACTATAACTCAGAGCTTAAGTTCCTTGCTCAGTCCTTTTCTAAGGAACCTCAGATCTTCATATCCAAAGCACTATCTTTAAATGCAATAAAGTCCTTTTTAGTGAGCCAAGAATCATAAATATTCAAAAGCCTCAGTTTGAGCATTACACACAATTGACGTTACAGAAATCTGTTTCCTCTGGCATGACATCAGAGATTGTCAGATTGGGAAATGAAGAGGATGAGCTTTACACTTGCCAACTTTTCCTGCTAATCTGTGTTGAAATTTTTTCATTACAATTCCCAGCAACACCAACCCTTCCCCCAATCCCACCACAATCTCTAGGAAGCAAAAGAAAGGCTGTTGGCCCATATCTGTCTATTACCTAAGGAACAGGCATCTATTGTTAAACATTTTTTCATTGTTTATAATCCTATTTCTTGCATTCTGCTTTAGGGTCACCAGTTAGGCCACAAGACTGTGGAAACAGGCATACTGCCAGTTCTATATAGCAATATACAATTGGATTATTTCTACCTTCTCCCACCAAGAAGAAAATTAAGGGAAGTTAGATGTTCTCTTTTGAGTCAGCTTAGTGACATTCCTGAGCTGAAGAGGTGCACACCAAAGAGTACGTGTACCGTGACTCATAGTCAGCAATCTGCCTGCACAACACACGGCTACAACCAGTTCTCCAAAAAATGGAGGCTTCCTTCCTGCTGTTAAACAATACTTGCAGAAATGACAGCACTGTGCAAGGTCTGCTACTGTGGTGCCCAGCCCTGCAGATCACTGCCCTAAGAAATCCAACCATTTTCTTCATCTCTTCCTCAGCGTTTCACAGTAACCTCCGGGCACTGCAATATCTCTACCACCAGCCACGCCACGGTGTTAACCCTGCTGCCCCTTTTCCCAATATGACCCCGCTCTGTCTCTCACAGGAATGTAAGAAGAGAGTTTTTTCTGACCAACCTGCATTCCAGAGAGGCAGAGGTGAGCCCACTGCAGCAAGAGCCAGAGCATCCTATGGGAAATACATCACTTTCCTCTTTTCCTCCTGAAAGCTGGGAGAGGGAGTCAGATAAAATATTTTCACTAAGGCAAGAAGTTATGAATACATATATTTAAAAAACAAAAAAACCCAACAACTTGTCCAACAAACACCTGTTTACTTCCTAACAGAAGTTAAACACTATAACCTTCTGCATCCATGTCCATGTAACCACTTTTTGAACCCCAAAAACCTTGGCATTGTTCTACATATTACAAGGACAGCTTGGCTACAAGAAGTCTTGCAAACCACTGACAGAGAGCAAGTTTTTCTCTGTAAAAGTGAGCTAATACAGCCTGACCAGACATGGCTGGTGCACACAAAGCTGCAAATCAGAAGACCTTTGGCAGTCCTGTGTGCTTGAGCTTACTGCAATAGCATTACAGTGCGATGGCAGGTACTTACGGTGGCTTGAACTCTCCCAACTCCAAAACAAGCAAATAATGACTTAGTTGCTTTTCCTGATCAGGTAGCCACACCGTACTTCTAAGTAAGTGGGATGAACAAGGGTAAATAACTTAATACAGAGCATTTCAACTACTGAGCTGAGAGACAACAAATAATTTTGCTCTAAAAATAGCATTGATTTTTCTATACACTAGGTACAAATGATGAAAAAAAGCCTAGCTGTATATAAGCATGTTTTAAAGAATGTACTTCATACATGATTATAAAGCATTTCCTCACAGCTGTAATATTTATTTGACAAATAATATTCTTTTCATTATCTCCAAAATGCTCAGAACAAGTAGAAAGGCCTCCTGAAACCTGAAAAAAAAGTCAGATATTCTTTCAACATCATAATATGTTATTACCCTACAACTTGCACTAAAGCAAAGAAGTTCACAGGATCCAAATCCACCAACAGGAATTCCTGCATCTTCTACACTGTGCACCCAGCTCTATGCAGAATACAGCAGCTGCATAAGGAAACTCAGCAGTGCTACCCAGCAGGAGCACCAGGCATGAAAAATACCTTGCCAAATGCTGCTGAAATAGGAAAAAAAACCCACAAAACAAAAACAAAAATCCCCACAAACACAAATATTTGTTATCTCCTGTAATGGGATTTTGGCCTGATCAGCTGCAGATTACCAATATTGCTTTAACTAAAAAGCCTTAAAAAATAGTTTAATTTTCACAAAGCAAAGCAAAAGCTTCAAGTACTTAAAATAAAATAATAAAAAAAAATCCCCCATTAATATCAGCACTGAGCAAGAACAAATTCAAAAGGCAACAGACACCACTCCATCCACCTGTGTTTAGTCAATACCATCTGCAACATCTATATTCCCTTCATGGCCTCTAAACCCCTCAACTTGCTATCAATGGTTACTTAAATCTTTCATCACACCTACATTCTTCACACCTGGATGCTTCCTTCCATGTTATTAAGAGGTCACACAAATTTTCATTGACTACTTACTCAACAAGGGTAAAAATATCAGAATAAGGCCTAAAGCAAACATACATTAACTGAGTACTTAATCCTCATCTTGTTTGCTAATGCTTATTGTGATGACTTCTGTTACATATTCATGAAATACGAGGCAGTAGTAGTACACACATTGTACTAACCAGTAAATAAAGATGCCAAATGAAAACATCTTCACTGGGAAAAAAACCCAAAAAACTTGCAAAACCTAACGAAAACCCAAAACCCAACAATAAAGACAGCTGAAAAATCTTTGTCCTTGTTGGCACATTATCAGTGACAAATTTCAAAGCATCAAGAATTACTTAAATTCCCAGCTGTTACAGCAGAAAAGCACATGAAACCAGCAGAAGATTAATATAAGTTAGAATAGGACTACACAAAAGAAAAAATGCAAAGTCAGAATGGGGTATGTGCCAATAAGAACAAAATTAGAGTAATTATTTGGATAGGTTACAGGCCAGAGATAAAAACAATAAATTCTCAGAAAAACGGATTACTGAGAAAGCTATTTGAAATTAAAAAGCAACATAAATCAAAACAGGATGAATGACATTTGGATAATATTATTTGACTGATTAAATTAACTTTTAGTTAGTAGAATAGTGTGGTAAGAAAAAGAGATATAATAACTATAAAGTATTTGTGCAGCCATAACAGAACAGAACAATTGATGAGCCTGATGTGAATTTCTTCCTTTATTTGAGCTGTTTATTATTGCTACAATGCTTTTCTTTACATTATTATTTTTAAAATTGTTCTGAAATTATTCTAGTTTTGACAGTAAATGTGCTTATACCTAGATCATTGTTGAAATTATTTGCCTAAGACAATTCAGCTGAATATTGAATTAATTTGCACTAAAATTGCTTTGTATAAGATACCAGTATATTCCCATTCATATTTCATAGAAGTCAGGTTTGCAAGATTTTTGGCTTTTAAATTAATTACAGAGAATATGAACAATCATCAAATTTGTCTCCAATAAATATAAATATTTGCATCCCAAACCATTTTAATTTATTCATGTTAAAAGAGTATCACATAAATTATCAATTCAACCAGTGCCAACCACACACTTCAGATTCTGAATAAGAAATAACCATAACTGGTTTTGAGCCTTCAGTAGCCAGTGAATTATTGGCAAATTACTTTCAAAGAATAAATAGTTTAAAACTAATTGTAGAGTCTTCAGAGATAATTCACAAACATAAAAAAGAAACCTAATTTGTCATTATCAATTTTTTCCTCCAACTTTTTCTGTCAGCTTCAGCTAATGTGAAGCAGTAATGAACAAGTATGAGATTTGTAATATTGTCTTTCTCCTGTGCAAATTAGAGAGATGCCAAAATGTTACAGCTTTCCATTCATCTCCAATCCAGCTCTTTGATATGGTGGCAAAAGGTCAGAATAATTCTGACTGCTAATGACCTCTGGGATATGGAACAAACATAACTCGAGCAATCTCTAACCTAGAGAGAACAGGTATCTAAGTGACAGCAGGAGAGCAGCAACTGACCCCACTAGCAGGCAGCCTTATGAGAGGGCTCATGCTTCAGTTAAGAAAAAGGAGCAGAGTGGGAGATTTTCCTAAAATCATCACCAGATACTCAAGATTCTGTAGGAGATAGGTCACCTGTTGTTATACTTCTGTGCCAATCGGTGCATGATGGGTCCTTTATTGGGATTGGTGTTTTCATATGTGCTTGGAGGACTAGTACTGTGGCTATTTTTACTTTTATTATTGATTTTTGAGGTGTTTAAAGAATTTTTCTTCTGTTGCAGATAATGAAAGAACATGTTTCTGCCCCAAGGGAATTCATGTCCTTGGATTAAACTGGAGAGGTCCAGTACAGACTGAAGGCGACAGGAGAAATCCTGTGCAAAGAGGAAGGTCAGAGTCTGTTTCTTGCACGCAGGCAAGCAGAGGGACCGTGGTGCTGATCACAGGTTTCCAGGCTGGCGGGCTGGGCAGGGCAGGAGGGGCGGCCACATTCACCTTCCCCTGTGCACCCATTCTGGGCTGCTACCCTGTGGCAATCTGTTTAGCCATTGCTTTTCCTATCCCACATTGCTCCCCCCTTGTTCCTTGCCCCTAGCCCTGGCATCTCTCTTGGGCTCTCCCTATTCGTTCCTGTACCCCAACTCTGCCCATGTACCGCCCCTGAGCCCCTGAGAAAAAGCCCATGTGCCTGGATAACGAGGTCTCTCTGCCTCTGGGGATCAGTGGGACAAGATGTAACTATTAAAAGATCCTCTTAAACCCTTATGGAGGGACCCTTCTCTCCTCCTTTGCCATCACTGGTTGTAAGGTTGATAGCTGCCAGAGCAAAACCACGGAGCCGTCCAAAATGGACTACAGGAGGGCGAAAATGGTCGCACTGCCCTAAGCAGCTCCACTGAGCTCCCAGGGAAAGCTGCAGCTTGCTAAACTAAACCTAGCATTACAACAAATGGTACGCCAACATGTGGCATTTGAGAAGAGGTGCCCTGAAGAGTGTAGTTGCCTTTGGGAAGCCATTTCCCCAACGCGAAGCTCGCATTTCAGCAAGACAACCAAAGGGACAGCGATTAGCCTCTTGAAAAGAGTAGCGCTCTTAAAAGATGTCGGCTGGCAGTGATGGACCACACTTAAGTTGATTCTCTGTTCTGGTAAGCCCTGAACAGGAATCTGGTGGGCCTGGTACAAGAGTGGGAGACTCTTTGTAGTGGTAAGCCTCAGAAGGGAGCTGGGAATGGCCTGGTTCAGAGGGTCGTTTTTCTTTTTAGTTTAATCCTTTTGCCTCTGTTTGGGTGGAGGGTTGGGGGTGGGTTCTTGTCGAGGCGAAGGAGGTCATGCCTCATGTGAAGCCCCAGAAAGAAAACCCCACCCCTAACAAGAGAAGATGCAAGTTCAGTACCCCCAGTTTGGGAGTTAATTTTAGCAGTGTGTGGGGGGTCCTTGCATGTGAGAGATAAAAAGAACTAACCTTTGTTTTGTTTCACTCTGTCATCTGAAACAGAAACCTCCAGTCCTCTCCCTCTGACCCTCAAGAGAGATCAGAAAATGTTCTGACCCTTCCGTGTCTCCCATAGCCTCACCAAGCTAGGGCTGATCACCCTGGCCTGGGAGCTCCCCCTAAACCTTTATCCCGGGCCCCCAAAACTCCTGCCGTGTCGGCTCTAAGTAGCAGACAAGATGGCAGCACCCGCGTGTTTGGCTCTGCCATGTTGCCTTCTCCTTCTTGTACTCTGTTATCTTCCCTCGTGTGCAAAAACCCTTGGCCCCTCCTTAACCCTGCCCCCTGTGTCAGTTGGTGTGCTGCACTGGCCCCCTTGCCCCCACCCCAAAACGCAGAGTGCCTTTGTGTCGAGTCCCTGCCCCGCAGCAGTGCGGGTGCGCTTGGCACCCCCTCCCACCATCACTGGGTGTTCCATTACGGCCACGGCCCATCCCCATCGCGCCCCCAGGCTGCATGGCCTCCCGCAGCGGCCTCTTTCCTCCCAGCAGCGAGTCCTGCTGCTTTCACGTATCCTCCACCGGTGAGCCCATCCCGTCCCATCCCTGTCTCAGCCCTTGCCTCCCCTCCACTGGTTTCCTCACTTCCCGAACCCAGAAGTGCGTGCAGAGCTGGCCCAGTGAGAGAGCCTCTGCCAGTGCCGAGCCACCAGGGCTGCGCGGCCCGCTGCGGTCCTGCCCCAAGCCACCCCCCTCTCCTCTAGCAGCCAGCTCGGGACCGCAGCACGACAGCAGAGCTCATGCTGAAAGTAAAAAAAAAAAAAAATTGGGACTGCACAGGGCCGGCCCAGCCCCAAGTAGTATCAGTGCGAGAGCAGTGGCTGTGCCAGGTGTGAAAAATGAGGTTCACTCAGTAAAACTTTGAGGAAAGTTTAATAAAAGGGACAATTAGGAGACAATAGCAAAAAGGGTGTTACGGCCAGGTGCTTTGGCAGAGATCCAAAGGCACACCTTTACATCCAAAAGATCGTCTTTAAAAGTACATCTCTTATTGCATATTCATCACAATCATGCATGATTCATAAATTCTTTGGAGTTTCTGTGTACCATCCCATTAGCCTTATCTTCCTCCTTGGCTCCATTCCGTCTTTGCTCCCTCCATAAATTCTTCTCTCTGGTTTTGGGTCTTCTTCTTTCTCTGATAAGATACTCCAGGAATGTGAAAGGCTTTCTCTGCCTATCTTTTCTAAATTGACTACAGAAACAATAGACATTCTATATCATGTATTACAGAACCTAGGTAAAGTTTTTCTAACATTAAGGAACATGAATAAAACCAACATCACAATACATTCATAACAATTATGTAACATACGAGAAGCCAACATCACAATACATTCATAACACCAGCGAAAAACCCGGGGCCCGGACCAGACCTGCAGGGTGAGGCTGGCCCGGGGACCGTGCGACCCGGCCGGCCCCGAGGGTATCGGTGGCTCTGCGCACTGCACGGTGTAGAAATGGCAGCGCAGCCACCCCCCCCTTCCCCGTTCGCCACGAGACGTGGACCGAAAACAGTGAGTAGTAACCAAAAAGATGCCATCCTAGCAGCCCCAGCAGAAGAAGCTACAAAAGCAGCTGTTGTGTGAGAACTCAGCCAGCACCGATCTCCAAAGTCAACAACAACCAGCTACCTCATCATTTTTAATTTATTTTCCATTGTTTTACCATTTTTTCTGTTCTATAAAAATTATGCCCTTCCCTTTTCAATTTAATATGAAAAGGGGGAGATGTGGCAATCTGTTTAGCCATTGCTTTTCCTATCCCACATTGTTCCCCCCTTGTTCCTTGCCCCTAGTCCTGGCCACTCCCTCGGGCTCTCCCTATTGGTTCCTGTACCCCAACTCTGCCCATGTACCGCCCCTGAGCAAACCCCCCTGCACCCGGATAACGAGGTCTTTCTGCCTCTGGGGATCAGTGGGACAAGATGTAACTACTAAAAGATCCTCTTAAACCCTCATGGGAGACCCTTCTCTCCTCCTTTGCTGTCACTGGTTATAGCGCTGATGGCTGCCAGAGCAAAACCGCGGGGTCGTCCGAAATGGACTACGGGAGGGCAATAATGGTCGCACTGCCCTAAACAGCTCCGCTGAGCTCTCAGGAAAGCTGCAGCTTGCTAAACTAAACCTAGCATTACAACACTGTCCTGGTCTGATCTAGGTATTTATCTGTCTATCTACAAATATATAATTAATAAATATGAGATAAGTGGATGATGGTTATGACCATTAAAACAGGTTGGGGTTTTTTTGCATTACATGACTGTGTGGTTCATCCTTGACAGCAGCTCTCAACACAACAGTATTTGTGGTCCTAAGGAACAAACCCCTGTGGACACATCCTTTTAAGGGAAGGGTGATGAGTGCAAAGTCAAAGACAATGGCTCATTGAGCTCATGCAAAGTCTGCAGCCATCTCAAACTGAGTCACTATTGCTGCAAAGTGTGAAGGTTCCAAGGATTACATAGTAGAGGGAGTAGAGCAGCTCTGAATATAAGAGTATTTTTGCTTTTACAGGAAACAATTTAATCAACTAGATATTAATGTTTAAATACAGTAATTGTGAAAAAAAAATCCCTCTCCATTCGTGTTGTTTTTCTCTTCATGAAGTAGATCTTTTTGAATCTCATTAAATAATATGAACTGCTGCTCCAAGTTGTTATGGCAACTGGAATTTCAAAAGTAAATTAATTTTGCCATAAGATGTTATTAAGACAGGTAAGGATGGCCTTGAATAATAATACCTCCTTTTTGTTTGGAGAAGATATGCTGTCTCAAACTTTAACATTGGTTTTTACATAAGCCAACACATGTTATTGCTATATCAATGATCTTTAGAACAAATGCGAAATAAATTATTTCATTTTTGCTTTAAATTCTTTAATTAGACCTTCTCACCAGGAGCATCATCTTCTAATAGCAGGGATTCTATGATGCTTATGTAGTTTCTGATCTATCTAGTAAAAGCAAACAAGATCAGTTTTCCAAACTGGCATCAACCTAGAGCAAAACTGCTGATTTCACTGTTAGTGCAAGTGAGAAAAAAAACCCCAAAACAACAAAACAAAACAATAGGTTTTAGTTTTTAAAAGTTGGATTTTGTCCTGTAGTGTAAAAAAATCTGTCCAGTCCTTGGTCTATTCCAGAGTGTCTGCTCTGTATCCACCTACTGATATTGGATTTGCACCTCCCTTACTTGGGCAGTATAGTACTTTCTCAAAACAATACTCTCTTAGGAACTGCTCAAATAAAATGAGGACAGCAATGTAATCCCAGTTAATAATGCAGATAATGTGACAGGCCTGCTGTAATTTTAATTTTGTGGGATGTTGCAGCTTGCCCAGAGACAGTAGTTCTTCCAGAAGTAAGTTGTGATTCTGACTACTTCATATAGGATGTGGATGTGCCACCAGAAAGGACACAGCCTGACTCTTAGATCAATTCTGCAGAGTGGTCACACAAGCCTCCTCCCTGTCTAAAAGAATAGTGGTGTGATGCATTCATGCTCCCTGCCTCTTACTCCATTTGTAATGACAGAACACACCTGCAATGGGATCATGAAAGAGATTCTGTGAAATTTAGAAATTTAGAATATATACTTTTTTTTTTTTTTTTATGGGACTGATATTTTGATTAGCCTGCTGTGGGGCAGAAATACAGAAAGAACTGACCTGCCCCCAAAGGCTAGACAAGTGGCTTGAGAGCTCATCTCTATGAATAAATGAGAGAAGCAAGCACCTCCAAAGAACAATCATGAATGCCACATTATACGATTGCTGCTTTAGTCAAGTGCTCTGAATCACCAAAAATCACAATCAAAGACATACCCAAAACTTCTAGAGAGCAATTCTTCCTTCATACTCACTGCTATCAGCTCCTTTTTGAGGTATGTAGCACTCCTAGGAGCATTACAGGGACAAATACTTTAGACATTTTAAGTTGCCAAGATACTGTGATAGCGAGGAGAAAGTATTATAGGGCATGGTGTTTTGTTTTGCAAATGGCTGAGGTAGACAATGCAGAGAGTACTCCAAATCACTGAACATAGAAGCTGTTCCATAATTAGGAAAAACGATGGTGGTGTGCCTTCTCCACCCAGGGATATTCTGATACGGGTTCCCATTAGCTTCCTCAGATGTACCATGTCTCATTTTGTCCTCTCAGGTTTTAATTGTTTTAAATTCAGTCCCACAGACTGAATAATTTAGCTTCTGGGTTTTTAACTTCTTTTTGTCATCTGAAATATTGGAGTTTAAGCACAGCTGGAAATAGGCTGTAAGTTGATGTCTGGTGCTCTTAGATTTTTTGGATTAAAGCAATCACCAGTTTGGGTGGAAGGAAAGAATATCTCTCTTAGGTTAGAAAGCTGGAAACTGTTCTTTTTCTCTTTTGACCTCCTTTGTAGCAGGGATAGGACTTCCTTCTTAGCATCACCTGGAAGATTTCTTTAGTAAAATAGATACTGGTAAAGGTCTTAATCCTGCCTCATTTCCTTCTCTAGCTGGAAATAAATTTTTAAGTCAAGGATATCTCCTATAGGTTAATGGTCAATATTTGGTCTATGATGTTAGTGCTGTGTTGAGCAGAAGAAGAACCTTGTAAAGCTGACATTGACTGAAGTTACTTCTTCCCATTCCAAGGAAGTGGTCTCAGAGGTTGCAAGGCACTATCCAGACTAATGCTCATATGTCCCATTTGGTGATAGAAAAATGTTTAGTATCACTTCAAGTTAGTATTTTGTCATTGGAAATGCTTATGAATTGTGATCTTTCAGCTAAAATGTTAACATAGATGTTCTGAATATTTTTAATGAGAACTTTGACATTGAGTTGTGCAGCTTGATTTCAAGGTTTAGATGTTTATTATAAGTTTCTAGAACCTGAACTGGAAATAACCTAAAATTAATACTTTGGAATAAGGAAACTCTTAACTTCATGCTATTGTAGTCTGCATAAATTACTTGCTGTTTAATTTCATTTCAATGAATGTTCAGTAATGAAGTTTGTGCACTTGAGAAGGAAATGTGACATAAGGTAAACAGATTGTTGCAAAAGAAATTACTCCAGGTCTGGTCCAACTCTCATTAAAATCAGTGGAAACTTTCCAAATAGGAGTAGGATGAGCCCACAATAGCATAAATCCAGACTGAAATCAGTGGACCTACTTTGGATTCACACAAGTAAAAGTGAGACTGGAGCTTTATTGCCAGTGTTTATCAGCTGCAGTACCAAGCAGGCACTGATGTTGCACCTTAGGTGGAGTTTTGCCCCATTGCAGTGATTCACAGATATCCCACTTAGTCACTGAGGGACCTCATCATCAGTTTAAACACACTTTCCCAAGTGTTTGCTTAGGTAGTCAGCGTGGCAGTGACTAATTTCCTTTGTGAGTCTGGGTCTCACTGCTGTCAGGAGGCAAGGGTGGAAAAGCAGCAAAATTATAGAAGTTAACTTTTGCACTCATAATGAGTAATAAATGCAAAAGATTGAACTCCACAGAAAGTGGTTACTTGGGGAAACTCTGGTGGATCCCACCTTACCATTGGAAAAACAATCTATCAAAAAATAACCCAGCAAAACTCTGTGGGAGAAAATTTATTACATGTTTTAAGCAGGAAGTAATAAAGCAAACAATATAAATAGAGTAGATAAGCAAAGAACAGTCTCAGTCTAACCACAGCACTTTAGTAAATCCCATTAGGCAACTATTTTCACCTTGAAGAAATTGAATGTTTCAAAAACACTCAAGCTTTTTATTGAAGGTGAGCAGGACTTGGGCTTTTAGATTAGTCAGGATTTCTCAGAAGTTCCACCCACCAGGATACTTTGGAAAAGATTTAAAGTTTAGCATGGAGCCCTATAAATCAAGGGAAACTCAGAATAATGCAAAACTTCATCACAGACCAAGAGAAATTGTCTTAGGTGTCCCCAGACAAAGAGATGTGGAGGAAAGGCTTAACATATAAATGCTCTCAAAAACTTCTTTTGCCATAGATTTAACTATGATGTTACAAGTAAACTCATGAAACTTAGTTTTATGCCTGCAAACAGCATGTTCAGCACTCAAACATGACAGTAGATAGTCAAGTCAGTGCACTGTTTTGATTTTCTCTGGTATTCTTGGAAGTAAGCTGTTTCAGACCCAGCCTCATTTTCCTAACTCCAGAAATGTAATGGACTGCCTACATATGCAACCTTGTTTCTATGGTTTCTCCTTAACAGTAACAGAGAGAGGGTTAATTGCATATCTCCATATTTTCCATTTGCTACACAAGCAAATGGTTAGATAGTGATAGCAGGGTGCCCTATGCTCCTGGGAGGGGTTCCCCAAATAAGCACCCACGTGAATGTTGGATGAGTTCATGCTGAAGTTAAATATGTAAGGAAGTATATTATTGTATCATGAGAACTACCACCTGGAACTTATAATTCTAGGAATTTCACTCTATTCCATGTATTTCACATAGCAGGTATGATACAGGGCTTTGCTTATATACATAATAATTTAGTAGAAATTCTAAAAATCTCACAGTGGAGTGGAAAACATCAGAAATTTGAAAATCCCACTATAAGAATTAGCATAAGGGACTTTTGTAAAAAACAGATATGTTCATACACACATTTAAAATAAAAAGCATAACCACAATTAAATTCAAATGTTGAATTTAACAGGCATTAATATAATCTGATTTAATATTAGTCAGTATTTACTATTAACTTACTCTTATCTTGTTTAGCTACTGAAATATTTTCCTCTGGGTTGGGTGTAATTGCTTTTTTGAGATCTAGTATTATCCAACACCTTTTATACACTACCTGTTCAACACTGATGTTGAAATTTCTGTAGGTTTTCATTAAAACACCTGGATAAGGTCTTGCAGATGGTTTTATACTGGGACAATACTTTCAATCATATTTGCCTTTCCATGGCTGGGTGGTTTATATGCCTTCAGTGTCTACTGAACATGTCCATGAGATTCATGCTTTGCCAGTTTTTGTAAGTTCCTGTCTTATTTTCATCAATGTGGTATGCATGAATCACCAAAGATTACAATCTACAGTGAGGGTTCCTTTATTCAGGACATGAGTCTGCTCCCAAGGACGTGAATTCTTCAAGGAAAACAGTCTGAACCTGAGACATCCACTGAGTTGTATTGGTTGTCTTAGCCTCTGCCACTCATCTTGGTTGCTCATTCCATGTATATAATCCTTCTAAATAAAGAATTTATTAGAATTAGACTATAAGTAATTTAGATGCAAGAAAGCTGCTTGTGGGCTGTAAAACTCAGGTTGTATGAGCAAAAAAATGACTGGCTTAGATGCCAGGCATTTATTATACACCACATACAGGGATGTCAAGTTATTCCACAGAGGTTCACAGCTGCTAACACAGTGAGCCAGCCTGCCTGAAGTCCTGAAGAAAGAATGTATTTCAGAATACATTTCCTGCTTGGACCTAGTGCTTATCTGATAGTTGCAGCTGGCTGTCTTTAAGATACTGGGAATCAGTGTCATGTCAGGGCTTAGATAGGATTTCTTTTAAGAGTTCACTGCCAGAAGTGTTGCCTAAGTTGGAAAAGTGGCCAGAATACTTTCCCAAAGAATGCAACGCCCTTAGTTGTGTCCCGAATTTAAGGGATTAAGCGAACATCATCTCTTTTGAGGGGCTGGGTCATTTGAGTGACCCAAGAGATCAGGAAGAAGGGAGTCTGACTTCACCCTGGTAACTGATAGCTTCAGGATACTTTTGGAAGCTCACACTCCCTGGATGCACACCAGTTTTTCCACAAATATTGACACCTGGAGATTTCTTACTCTTCTATGTACGAAATTCTGGGTTTCCCCCAGAGGGCACTTCAGGATATATCTATGCTATAGCTCTGTAATGGCTGAGCTCATTTAGACCTCTACAAATGGCTTCCAATTCACTGGCTTGTAGATAATGGTGAAAGTGGAGCCACAGCAGCAGCAGGTAACTGGAAGTTATAAAATAATCCAGGAAGAAAAGCAGATACTGAGGAAGTTATTCTATTCTAAACCAAGATTAATTAGTATCTGACCCAGTGTTGTAAAGGATAGGATTCAGCAGTGCTGTCCATAGCTGAGGTCAATCCTAGACACCCTCATGTGGTCTGGGACACCTCCTGATCTTCCAGGTAGGTATTACCCACAGTTATGCCCAACCTGACACTCTTGTCAGAAGGACAGTAAAATCACCTTATGAGACTTGCACAATATGGTTGTGTAGTTAGGTAGATAAAAAGCAAACCTGGAAGACAATAATTAAAAACAGGAAGGAGAACACCAGGGGACCAGAAGGACCACAATTATAAATATGTGCTGGGTTGGGCAGGGAGACAGCACTTCAGAGAGAGACAGACCTCAATCATTTGGTAAAACTGAAGAACAAAGAATATAGGACCTGCCACATTAGCTGAAATAACAGATGCCCCATTTTGCTCATGTGGAAGAAGATGAAATGTTCTCAATAATAGCATAAAAATAGAAGATATAACTAGAAATACCTTTTTTACTTTCTTTTTTTGCCTATTTGTCATAATTTACAAGAGAATGATATCCATGCTTTATATAAAGAAATTATGTCAGAAATCCTGTCTTTTTACCAGGATGTACAAATGTAATGCAAATGGGGACAGTAGACTACCAAAGACACTTCAATTCACTTCCTCAAGCTGGAAAAGAAATACTAAATCACAACTGATTTACGTCAGCTGAAGAGTCAGCCCTTTGGAAGGGAAGAGACTAACAGGGTAATTAATGGCCCCAGCTGTGGGTTCTATGTATTAATTGATGAAACCTTTCACACCACAAGAATTTTTCATTTTGGATGTACTCATACTTGTGCTTTTTAATTAATTAGAAAATGGAGAGATGGAATCTTCTGGTTTGTTATCAGCTGAATTAATGCAGAAAGCCATTTGGTTTGGGGTTTTTTTTGTTTTATTTTCTTGAGGTCCCCTCTCTGAAAAAATGTATTTCCATTCCTGGTGGAACTATAGGTAGAGTTTTTGATGTTACAGAATGCTTCTGATATGCACCGGAAAACAAACTTGTAGAAAATGCAAGGTCATATGTGTTAGCAATTCAAAATGCAAGGTCATATGTGTTAGTAATTCAAAATGTTTCAGTAATTTCAGTTGCTAAGTTATTACCTTGCTTGGAGGAATTTTTGAATTGTTGGAAGTAGTTACTTGATTGGATAATTGACTATTAATGTTTAATTTTAATGTAGTCACACTGGAAGTAATCAAATACACTTCAGGAAAAGGGGTGGAAAGAAGGCAGGAAAAGAAGACCCCACCACACACTTTTTACTTTTAATATTCTACACAAGACTACTGCCTGTGGGAGCTAAAAAAAGGACATGGTCATATTATTAAGAATTGTATCACAATGTGTTGATACTGAGGACTGTACTTAATCCTTGCCTGTACAACTTTAGCTTGTCATTTTGTGACTTCTACGTATGCATAGGATTGATGGGAGCGTGGAAGGTTAAGGTTATTATCACCTCCATGCCTGTTCTGCCCAATGAAATAAATTAAAAACAATGCAATGCAATTACATCTTTCCCCCATGTGCCAGGGTTTTCAGGAGCCTGTCAGGCAGGTTGTAAAATAATATATCCATGGAAAATCTCAGCCCCGGGGGACATCCCCTAAGTGATCAGCAGGGATAGTGAGGAAGTATAAACAAAGGTCTTCTACTCCCTGCTTTATAGCTTAACCATTCTTAAGCTTGTAGACACCTGTATTCAAAACACATAAGGAAGTTTTTTAGGTAATTGAAACGTCCTCTCCTCTATTTACCACCAGGACAATGAAGAAAGATGAGGTAAGCCAGTAGTGCAAAAAGAAATGGAAACTGAGCCCTAGTATAGTCCTCAATTCAGAAAGTCTTCTTTGCTTATCTAAGTATTTATTTACACAGTTAAGTAACCAGGATATATTATCTTTTTATTTTTTAGTGTGAATTGTATTATTTTTATGTTACTTTGTTTAAATAAAATGATGGAGTCCTCTATATCTCAAGAAAAATCTAAAATAGTAGGTTGGGGTCTGTTTGACATTGAAATGTACCTAATATTGTGCTGATTGTTCTTCACATCTATAATTCCTGCCATGCCAAAAATTTTGTTTTGTCTTTTCATATT
Organism: Coloeus monedula; assembly: GCF_965178545.1. Lineage (NCBI taxonomy): Eukaryota > Metazoa > Chordata > Aves > Passeriformes > Corvidae > Coloeus > Coloeus monedula. The sequence continues at coordinate 11,888,272 of NC_138781.1, forward strand.
ACAAGGTTTATAAGGAGTTTCTGCTTTCTGCTAAGCATAACATGACACAGTAATTTAATTTAATACCTTGATGGGATGGTTCCCCTCCTTCAAAAGAAGTATCCTTAAAAGCATCTTTTAACAAGATGGTAGAAGGGATTTGTTGAAAGAATGAAGTTAAAATATTCAGAATAAAGCTCTATAATATGCAAGTGATAAAAGACCTTGGAAAATTTATGATTTTATCAGTTGGGGAAGAATTCAGTTGTATTTCGTGACAATTTGTTAATCAACCATTCAAAAGTGTTCCTTTTTAATTTACTTTTTGTTAGCTGTCTTAGCCTGAGAAATGGGAACGTCAGCTAAAAAATAAATGAAGTAATGAAAATAAAATTAAAGTTAACTTGATAGTTTAAAATGAATGTGGTACCATGATAAAAATGCAGAAAGACCTGAAGGAATATTTTGAACTTTTGTCAAAGAGTAAACTGGGTCTTACAAACCAGCTGAGTTGAGAGGTTTTTTTGGCCAGGATGTTATTAATTCGTGGCAGAGTGTGAGTAAGAATTAAACAACAGCTATAAAAAGGAGCCAAAACCTCAATGACCAACAGTGTTTATTTAGTCATTAGTACAGTAGGTATTGTCCACGGGTGCAAGAAACATGGCTCAATGGGAGGAGAATTTATAGTTATTTAACATACAAAAGGATTGCAGACTGTTCACAGCACTGAAATGGAGAAAGACATATTAAGAAATATAAAAGTGATGAAAGTATCCTAGTGTTGCAAACAGCAGTTTTGTGCTGAGATCAGTTAGACTGAGTTTGCAGTTCCATTGTATTTTCTAATCTATTATTTATTTGGTATTCATTTTGCACTGTTCAGTTCTTCTACCCCTTGGGCTTCCCCCATCTAAATTAGATCTGTGTGACACATCATCTGTTTAAAACCTCCACTGCAACATGGAAAGTACTTTTTTCCCCATGACAGAAATTAAAATAATACCATTTAAGGAAAGTGAAATTATCATCCCTTCCAGGCCTCTTCATAACTATATAAGAAAATGGACCTTTTCAAATCTTGGTGTTGAATTTATATTTCAGAACTGTACAAGATTTGGACTTGAATTCACTGTTCACAATGCCCCATATTCAGATAGCTCAGATATGACTCTTACTCATTGTTCTGTTTAAATTTAAGTCTGGGAGAGAGCTGAAATAAATTTTTAGTCCAGCTTCCTGACTGGCTGCTAACTGGAAAGTCACCCAAGAATTCCATTGATGAATAAGGGTTTGTAGACCATAAAAGTAAGACAAGGACCCATTTTGTTTGCTCTAAGACATGTGCAGCCTTTCAGAGGTCTGAAGTGTTCACTTACTGCATTTTTACTTAAGGCTTAAAGAAATTTGAAGACTGTTTTTATACATCACATCTTGATATTTTACATAGTAGGAGTAAAGGCACACCCAAGATTGTCCTATGGAAACCAGTGGACCTGAAAAAAAGAAGTAAATTCCTAATATTGCTATAGGAAGTTGTTGTTTTACAAGTTACAGATCTGGTAGGCGTGGTGTTCCCTTTTACCAAGATCACCAGCATGAGTTGAATATTTCCAGTTGCTCTTTCTGTAATATGGAGAGTGGGAAAAAATTGTAGCTATCGAGGATGAGCTAATGAGCATACTAATGAGCATATTATTAAATTTTCAAAAGACATACCTAGGATTCCATTTCATAAGGCCAGAACAGTTATGAAAGAGGATCCATGTTGACATTTTTAAGAAATCTCCTTTGAATGCTTGACGCAGGTACTGACCTTATAAGACCAGATGATCCTTCCAGTCTGAGAACTTAGAGCTCCCTATGCATGCTCTTCTTTGCTTTCTGTCTCACTCACACTAGTTCTTTCTCTCTGAGCAGGACAGGGCTTGATTGAAATTTGTTGTAGTTGATTCAAAATTTGAATAATCTCTGCTAATGGCAGGTGATGCTTCTGTAACAATTAAAAACTTGTAATATCCTTTTAGGCTTCCTTTGTCTTTTTGCATTTATCACAGTCCATAGATGTTTGCTTGCACCATGAGTCCCCAACAGCTGTGCCAAGGGGTGACTCCATAACTGCTGCATGGTTTAGGGTGATATCTCCTTTCCAGGAAGATGCCACCTGATTCTGCTACCACACCACCATGGGGCTTTGAACTCTTCCAATCTTGTAAACCAAGCAGCCCTGCTTGCAGGGAGGTGAGAGATTGTTTTCAGGCTATTTTTTTCTTCACTGTTTTTTTTTATAAATGATTTCATGCTTGATAAACTAAAGGCTTGGTCCTGAAAGGGGATGAAGAGCATGGTTACATTCCAGTAGAGTTGGTCCAGAGGAGAGCTGCTAAGTTGGTCAAGGTCTGGAGAATCTCTCTTACGAGGAAAGGCTTGAGCTGGGCCTGCTCAGCCTCGAGGCGACTGACATGGGACCTCATTAATGTGTACAAATATGTAAAGGGTTGGTGCCATGAAGATGGATTCAGGTTCTTCTCAGTGGTGACAAGCAATAGAATGCAAGGCAATGGGTAGAAAGTGATGCACAGAAAGTTCCACCTGAACATGAGGAAGAACTTCACCATGCAGGTGACCACACGTTAGAACAGGTTGCCCAGAGGGTGTGGAGTCTCCCTCACTGGAGATATTCAAGAACCATCTGAGTGCAATGCTGCGCCATGTGCTCTGGATGACCTTGTTTAAGCAGGGAAGTTGGACCAGATGTCCACTCTGGTCCCTTGCAACCTGATCTATTCTGTGATGTGCTGTTCTTGAAATGAGAGAAATCTCCCATCTCTTCCTGTAAAGTGGCTGACCTCAATGGAAATGAAACTTGCACTGGGCCTAACACGATCAGGTTTGAAACGCTGAAAGGTTGTCTGAAAAGTTAAAGAAACAGTGATTTGCCTGCAGTGGATGTGTAAGTAGGGTACAGGCAGCTGAAGATCTAGGCATGTGCAATGTATGTCTCTCACATATTGCTGCATGTGTATTTCTCTGTCTTACAAAAGTCACTACCAATAACAACCAAAAGGAAATAATTTCTCAGAGGAAAACATCCCCTTAACAAGGACAAAATATTGTTATTTATTTAATATTTATGAATAAAAAATAAAACATACTCTCACATGATAGTTGGCTATACTGTTGTGGTTTAACTCCAGGCAGCAATTATTTTGTTAATTTATTTTCGATGCCATTTTGGCACCTGCAAACAGGGCACTATTGCCCACAAAATATGCCTACAGAGATATTTTTATTTTCCTATTATTCTGGTTATGGGTTGGAGACAAAAGTATTTATTGCTTTAAAGAGAAATTCCGTGCATGTAATGCTAACAATACCTCTCTCAGCCTGTTTCCCTGGGCACTACTGCTCCTCACCATCCCCTCTACTTTCCATAGCTGTCATTGTCTCAGGGTCTCTCTCAGGAGTGCACCATGTCATGGGGCCCATGAGCAAAGGAAGGTTTCAGCTGCATGTTCACAGACACAGTTTAACTCACCCTTTGAGGGTGAATCCCGTGCAGGGGGATTTGATGTGCCCTGTGTGGGGACCAGCCACGTCCCTGTCTCATTCCTGAGGAGGTAAGGCAGCTACAGGATCTGGCTGTGGGGTTCTCCAGCTACACTGAGCTGGGCAGCATTTTTCCACCCAGGAGGGATGGTGTGAGATGGTAGAAGCTAATTCCAGGCTTACAAAAGCAAGAATACTCCTGCTCCTATTCCGTCTCTGCCATCCACTTTCTCCAAGGTTTCTCTCCAGTCCTGTACCAGGTCTGCAGGTTTCCTGATCATCTGCCAAGATAATTCAGCTTTCTAACCCTGCAAACAACAATTGCCACTTTTTTGCAGCTCCAGCTGTCAGTGCAGCAGTGGGAACCCATTGCCTACTGGGTCAGACAGACACCAGAGCAGGGGTGCAGTGCAGTGCAAGGAGTGATCTTGCAGCAGAGAAGGGAGGGCAGTGGGTGACTGAGGAGGGTGCAGTGGCATCACCCCCATGCAGCAGCAGTGAACTTCTGAGTTTGCCCCTCTGTCCCACCTGGCCTAGGTATGGATACTACACACACCACTGTGGAATTTGCACCTCGTTCAGGGAGTCCTGATCTTATACAAACATTACAAATGGGATTGCATTTTGGATTTAAACATAAAGATGGAAGATTCTGTTCCCTTAGTGGCAGAAGCCTCATTTCTGTTTTATATTGCTCCTCTTATACTAATTGGAGGAAACTCTGGGTGCTTTCCAGAAGAGCAATAAGCAACGGAACTGGTATTTGTCATGTTCTCATCCTCTCCACAGAGAGAAATCTGTGTTCAAGGGAATGGCCTGTCTGAATTTTCAAAAACCATTTGTACACAGACTCATATCCAAGCAGACAAATGTATTTATTTTCCTCTTAAGGGAAGCAAGGTCAAAAAGAAGCTTGGGATAATTACAATGAAAAGAGATGAAGCTGCCAATGCTGCTGTGTGTGCCTCTGAAAGTTTTTCTGTTGCTTTAGTATAGTTCTTCTGGAGCATCCTTCACTGAAGCTGTGGGAAATAACATGTGCTGAAGAAAAAACACATTTGGAAATCACCATAAAATCTAGTACCACGTGGCTGCTGTGCCAGCTGCAATTACTTCGCCTCTTTAAATAGTTCTCTTACTGAGAAGTTGACTTTTACAAGCAGAGGCTTTCCATGCTATTATTAGTACTACCAGACATACCACACAATAGGGGATTTCCTATATTCTGGCTGGAAGACACACATCCCTTGCTGACATAATTTAGGATATCACTCTGTTAATGTTTTTTGGCAGATCCAGGCAGTGATACAGAGGAGCAATCCAGGTCACAGTGTTGCAGGGCTGGCTGTGGGCATGACAGCTTGGCCTCTTCTCCAGTGGCAGCATGATGTTATTAGAGAGAGGCAGCATCTTGTGGTGCACCTCCTTCCTCACAGCACCACTGCTCTCCAGGTCACATTACCCCAGCCCCGATTCTGTCCACCTGGGCAAGCTTTCATTCTCTAGTTTCTTGTCCAAGGGATTCAATGGCATCTCAGCAAGTTTCTGACTCAGTAAGCAATAGGTAGGGGCAAAAAAAAAGGAATTTTGTTATTGCCAGACAAAACTTAGTTGTGACCCTGAGGTGGGGAGCTGGAACAGTCCTCATGGATCATGATCTGGTTTCATTGCATTCTCCAAATCTTGATTTTTTTTCAGATTGCTTACTGTTTTTACTTAATAGAGGTAGGAAACTGTGGGACATGTGTCACTGTGGTATGACAATCTCCAAAGTAATGAATATCCCAGCACATTCGGGACCTGTCCCTCCCAAAGGAGTTAACTGCTAACAGAGCCATTCTTGGTGCAGTCTGGTACCTGGCACTCTGTGAATCATCCCCTTTGCATTTTTGGATGCATTTGTCCATCCCAGCAGAGATCATTTTTCTGGAGCTGAAGATGTTTCATGGATCAACAGTGAGTGACACTGCTGGAAATTTTGTAGTCTCAGCTGTCAATGTCCACTGATGGTGGGAATCCATGAAAACTTTATCTCAGTTTAGTCATGCCCAAGACTACATGACCACTTTTTAATAAAATTGTAACACCTGAAAAAATCTCAAGACCATTTTTATCTTTATATTACAGCAACAAATGGCTAAAAAAATTGTGTCTTTTCTAAAAACAAAAAGCCATTTTTGGTCAAAGACAGAAAACGGGAAATTTTATTCCAAAGGGTAAACGACCTGGAGATTTATTATACAGGTCAGGTCTTGAGGTTCATTATTGCAGACTGTGAAATATTAATGTTTTTCTCTTAAATTTTAGATCAATAATGAAAAATTCTGCTCTTATTTTTAAAAGAAGCTTCTATTCCTTGGATAAACAGAAAACATCAACAAAGTAGATTAAGCCCAAAGGTTATTACTTCATTAGTAACTCATACTTTTTCAGTTTAATTTTGATCCATTGCTTTAGGCTGGAATTAAAATTATTTTTTTTACTGGAATGGAATGAAACATTAAGGACTGTAAACCAAAGTCTCAAAAGTCAGAGAAATGCAAGTTACTTCTCATTCCTTTTTTCTATACTTGCTTTATTTCCAAAGTCAAAATTTGAAGACAATGCAACTGCTGTTCCTGTACCCTAGCTGTAGCACTCAAAAGCTGCAGAGGAGACAAACAAGTCTTTTTGTTTTTAGAATCCAGTCCAGCTAAGCCATAACAGGAAAAAATAACACCTTCCCTGCTATATGCCTTACATCTCACTGCTGGGGGCATTACAAAATAAGTTCTGTCTGGAAACCATTCCACTTTACATTGGTATGTTCATGCTTTGGAAACAAATATTCTTAAACATGAAAAATAGTGTACTTTAATTGAAATAGTTTTCAGGTCTTTTTTTTTTTTTTCCTTATTCACAGGGGTATTTAACTTATAAAATCAGACAGGATATAAAAGTCTTTTCTCCCACAAATGTAATTGAAGCATACCAATAAACACCTTGGCATTGGCCTTTTTTGTAGAGCTACTGAGTGTTCAATAAACTGAACAACAAATTTTATTAGTATTAAGTAGCTAATAAAGTCTTATTTATGTACTCATGTTAACAATAATCTGCTTGTGGAGTATGCATACTTCCCTGTTAGCAACTTAGAACACGATTTCCAAGAACATTGCATTGCTTCAAAGAAATAATAGCCTGACTGTGGTCTAGGCTTTACTGGAAAATGGATGGAGTGATCATTGCCTTAATTAGCACAAACATCATCTATTTCACTGCTTAAAAGCTGCAGAGGAAAAGGGAGCTCTAGCGGTTTTTCCAAAGTGAAGTAAATCAAAAGCAAACTTGAAGGGATTTTTTTATACATATACTTTACCTACATTTCCTTTTCTTTAAAGAAGCATTCAACAAGAAGATCCTGTATAAATTATTCTGAAAGTGCCTTGAGAAGTGTACTCCTAAGTTGAGAGTCCCTATAAACATATTAGATATGCTGTCAAAATGGATAAATTAACCTTTCAAACTCCTGTGGCAGTCTGGACTTTACGATGGTTTAAGTTACAAAGTTCACTGGAAAATTTATGGGAATCCAGTAGTAAAACCTTATCACAAGCCCAGGCTACTGACAGTACATTGCCATTTTGAGAAGCAAACAGGCAGATTCCTGTAAAGACAATGACTGGCTTTGAAGAAAGTGGTGAAAATTGTGCAATTCCACAGTCAGCAAAAACCCCTGCCAACTGCTGCTACACGGGACACAACTGGGCTGCTGCCGTGGGCAGGAGAGAAGGACAAACAGTGCTTTATAGTGAGCCCACACCACAGATGAGGCTTCACAAGGAAGAACTGGTGCAACTTTTCTCAGCAGAGTGTAAATTTAGGTCATCTGACATAACCCCAGCCATGTAGTTTTTTTGGCCTTTGACTGGTATTATTATTTTTAGTTGTCTATTGTGCAGGCAGTGTCATATCCTATTTGCTCATGTCCATCTTTTGTCTTTTCTTCACAATTACACTTGCTTTTACTTGCAAATCAGCCTGGAAGAAGGTGTGTTAGTTTAGACAAGGCCTTATTCAGATAGACATCCTGAAGTATGCAATACTCTGCCAGATTCCTGTGTGTACATGTTGTGAAAGTATTACTCAGTTACATTCAACTTTAACAATAATTTGGACCTTCTTCCCAGCTCTTGACAAAAAACCCCCAAACATTGGAGTGAATGAACTCTGGATTCTCAGACTTCCTAAATGCAGGGCTTGCCATGTTTTTCTTTCTTGTTATTGATTGAAAACTCTGGTTGAAATTTTTTTCCCATCTAGATGCAAATTCATCTTTTGCCTGAGCCCTGTTGTATCCATTAGAGCAAGAGTTCTACACTAGCATTTCCCTCCAACACCAAACTTGATAATAAAGTCCTATTCCACTTCTTGGTTATCACATGCTGCCATATTACCTAAAATTTGCCACCACATTAAGAAATTAAGGGCAATAAACAGACAGAAAGCACACTTCAAACCTGTTTTTCTTAAGAAAATGAGAAAAAAAAATCTAGAATTTCTATATTGTAAAAAAAATTCTAATATCTTGAAATATATTCAAATGAAAAAAATTGAAGTCCTAAACTTCACAGGGAAATGAAAATCATAGAATTTTTTGATTGCAAAGTTTTTGTTCCATTTTTACTTAAGATAATCTTTAAAACTGAAAAAAATCAAATGGTAGTACTCTGAATTGGCCAGATATTAGAGGCAGACCTCTATAATTTCTTTTTCCATATACTGAACCGACAAAAACCTGTGAGTTTTTTTGATAGCAAAAAAAAAGCTCCACGTAAAACCTCTTCATAACCCAGCAAAAACACTAAAAATTGATACTGTATTTTAATATAAATGAGAACACTTAGTTTTCATAGAAAGCTCAAAGTCACTAGATCAGGAAAGAGGACTTAATATTTAAATCTCCCTAGCAGTCTGCATCTTCCCTTGCAGTTTGGATTTCAGTTGACTTGTGGGATTTCTGAGTCACAGAATATTCTGATCAGTGCCCTCTCAGCGGGGCCTCTTACATCACTGCTCAGGTTTGCTGTTGTCTCCCCCCTTACCACAGGGATCCCTCCCTCTCTGCTGCCCTGGGCTGCAGTTCCTGGCTGTGACTCTCCTCCTTCCCTGCAGCAATCCTGAGTTTGACTGTTTTTCTCCTTTGTTTATCCTAAGCTGGTGACCAGGGACAGCCCAAATTAGAGCTTCCACCTGAGCCTGGCACTTTTGTCTAAAAGAATTGTAACATGTTAAAAAGGAACAAACATATGAATGAAAGTATTTCCTTCAGAGGCCCCAGGACTTTGTAGTGCTGGGACGTGTGCAGGAGCATCTGTGGTATGGGTCCTGACCTGGTTTGCCATCTCCCAAGCTGGGAACAGCATCATATACAGCAGCTCCAGCTCTGCAAACTCCCCAAGTGCATGTGAGGACTGAGGAAGGCACCAGTGCAGACAGGAGGCACCCATTTCCTTGCTGACAGGCAACCAGGGTATTGGATACAGAGGTAGCAGTAGCCCCACAAAACGTGCTGGGTTTGTGGTTTCTAACCCTGTGGAAATGCTACACTCAAGTGGGTCCCAACCACAACATTTTCAAGTGATTTCTTTGCAAACTGCTTGCTCTACAAGTTCTTTCTATTTTAACAGAACTGTCTTTGATTGGAAAGTGTTTCATATGCAGTTTTTTAATTAACCCTAGTAAGCACATTATGTGCTTACCTACTGTATTTGCTCTGATACCTGTTATATACATCCTGTGACATAGGACATAGTTCTATCACTTTATCTTCTCATGCTTTGAAAACAATATCTTATTTTCTATTTCTATTAAAAGGAAAGTAAATTTAAATCCTTCTGAAGCAGAACTGTTTGACCTTAATATTGGTTCTGTAGTCAAAATAGGAAAAATAAAACTAATCATTCACATTAATATTAATCTAACTAGATGTCTACTCCATGAACTAGCTTTGATTAACAATTATCTGAAAAATTTCTATTCATTTCGATATTGCCTCAGTTCCCAGCTTCTTGGGAAATGTGCTGTTTTATCGGCTCGTACATTTTATGGTATATAATAGAATTATCTTTCCTTTTTCACAGTTTCCAATTTTATTACTGCAAAGTCAGTTTATTGCCTGTTAGCATGTTCCTAAAAAGGAAAGAAAGAAAACATATCTCTATAGAGGCTATCAAAAGTCTCTTTTACAGGAGCTGGTGCTAATTTCTCTGAATGTCCAACTTTCATTCAATGGTGTACAGAACAAAACACCACAGGAAGACCAAAGTCTGCTTGGTAAAAACATCTCAAAATTGGCAAAGGTGCAATATCATTTGAGAACCACTTATGAAACTAATTTTTCATTATAGTCTTCAAACAAAGATAGTAACCTTTTCTTAAAACAGGAATAATCCGAATTTTTAAAAGTGATTTGAAAACAAAAAGTTCTTTAAGAGAAACATACTTTTGACTTTGTGGCAGTTATCAGTGATAAAATATTTGGTTAACACATGGAGCAGAGAAATAGCTAATAATGTCTGAAAGACCTTGGTTTTGGACATAGTCCTCTTGGTCCAGTCCTTATTCTGGATGTCAAAACAAGGCTGAAATTTATCCCCACTCTACATCATTCCCACCTTTTTTTTTTCTTTTTAATTTTATTCAAAGCCATACAGTACATAGTTCTTCTTAGGAAGCTCTTAATGATCTTGAGCATCTCTGACAGGAGGTAATTTTCTAAATGGGCAGGGGGAAGGTTGCAGGCTTTTTATTTTGTTACATGTTACAGGCTATTAAAATAGATATGAGCATATATTTCCAAGAGAAAACTGGTAGGATAGGACCAGGTATTCAGCTAATTTCTGCTAAATTAGGGAAAGTCAAGTCAGTTTCCATCAGCTGAGGATCTGAGTTAAGGGCTCTTTGTTTGGGATTACACACATTTGTCTGACAGGCAGACATGTAGCTTGATCTTACAGCTTCTCATGCTGCTTGTCTCCTTTCTATATTTGTACTAAACATCAGCTGAATTGTTTGAATATTCATATTGAGTTTACATGTCCTTACTTTTCACATTCAGGTTTTGAATAATTATATTCTGAGAACTTCAGCAAAGGCAGCAAAATAATTTGCAAACATGAGGAGCCTTGTGAATCACTGTTACCTTGAGGCCACAGTCCTTCAGTTCATATTTTCTGAAGCTTTTCTGCTGGCAGAAGGTAAGAGTTTCAATAGCTTCATGTTCCTTCATGTTATGACTTGTTTTCTTCTTGTGGAGCTTAATCAAGCCTCCTATAACCCACAGGATACCTATGGGGTTTTTTGGTGGTTTTTTGTTGTTAAACACATATTCTCAGTAATGTTCACCATTGTATATAAAAAAGACACCTGGCCATTCAGTGATAGATCTCAGGTAACCAATTAATACAGGGTTGAATGTTATGGTTTTGCAAACACCTTAGTTGTTGTCATGGTATAGTCCATGCCCAAAATTTAGGCAGTTTTCAGGAAATGAAATGTTGAGCTGCTAGTTCCCTGGAGGAAGTCTGGGTTTTGAGTTTGTGTCTAGATGTATTTGAGAATTTCAGTGGGATATCCCCCAAAACATTTGGCATCTGAGGTGTTCCTTTGGATGTGGATCCTTTAAACATATCTAGCCCAACCAAAGCAGTTTTCTGACAAAATAGCTTCCTTCTTTGACCTAGACCCTCTACATTTTCTAGATCATAGGTTTTTGAATCTTACATGAACCACAAGATGTTCATCTCAGCTAAAATTTTGTAGATATGGGACAGAATCATAATAAAGAGAAGAGCTAAAGAAAAGCCGAAAGGAGACAAATATGCCCCAACAAAATTAGATGTTGTCCAGACAAAGGGGCTGCAGATCTACATATGAGTGAAGATTACTGGGTTTTGAAAGGGAAGACTGGAGGTGTGGAAATACCTTGGGACTGAAGGAGTCCACGCCACAATAGAGTAACTTCCTCTGGCTTTGCACAGGAGGACCAATTGAAAAAGTGTTGCAAGCATCTGGATGAGATCTCCTGAAAGACCTCGTAAAGATGGATTAGATGATCTGCAAAACTGCAATGGGTTTATGAGGAGGCTTTCATCCCTGGCCACTCCTTCTTGATCTCACCAAGTACACTGACACCATTGTGGGGTGACAGGAAAAGTGACAGTGAATCTCAGTTAAAGCCTAGTGTTAGGAACAGTCAGTAATAGGAAGCTAAGGGGGGAATGGCAAAATTCTAAGGGTTACTTTATTTCTGAAAGCAACATCTTGTCCAGCTACATTTTACTTTTACCTAAAGAGCAATTTAAGTCCCAGGGCCCATCTTAACAAAGAGAAGTTCATAAGCTTTATTCTGACTTGAAGAAGAGTGTGATTCCTGCCTCCTGAAAAGCTTTAAAATGGCACTACATAGAAGAGTTTCCCAAGGCTTGCTCATTGAAAAGGAGTTGTTCAATCTTGTTCCAAATTTTGAATCTAAATTTTTACACCCCTCTCTGCCATCACCCCCATAGTATTTTAAGTAGTCCCAGTCTATAGTCAAACATTTCAGTTTGTTTCTGTGATTGACATTCTGCAAATGCAAATGATGAGTTCTTGGGAAAACTGTCAACTGACTGAGGGACTGAAAGCAAATTGTGTGCTACCCCAGGAGACCATGGTTCTAGTACAAGCTTGTGCATGACCTCTCTGCTCCTTGTCTGGCAGAGGTGCTTCTGGCTCTTTAGCAGAGTTTTCCCACCAGGATGAGTATGGTTCCAATCTCAGGTGGTAATTCCACATAACTCTTTTCCTGTGCCACTGCTTTGCTGTTACACATTCAATTTATGATGTGACAATGGAACTTAAAAAACTGCTGGTTTAAGTAACCTTTAGAAAAAGGTGGGAGGGTTTTGTGCCAGTTGTGCAGTGTGTTGAATGTGAAACTGAAGAGTGGAAGGAGTAAATATAGTGAATTCCAACCCTCTAAGAGTAGGAGCAGAGTTAAGACAGGCAGTGCGCAGTAAAAATATTGCATGTGAGAGTCACAGATTAATTGAGACGGAGTAGAAATACTTGTGAGCAGATAAGGCACTTGCAGCAGTCTGTGGATGTAGCAGTCACTTTTATGTTTATATTTCTGGAGCTCATCTCCATGTAGTTATAGATCACAAAGCTTTGATTTTGCTGTTTGGCAACCCAAATCAAAAATACCCAGGAGGAAGAAATAGGACTGAGCCTTGCAAACCTTTCAAAGAAATTGTCTTTGTATGTAATGTGTCTAAATGACTGTTTCACAATGCAGCAAGTAAATCTTTCATAGAAGAAAAATATGTAAGTCATTTTGTCTTAAAAACTAAACCACAAACTGATTTAGGGACTGCTCCAAAGCCTGTGAAATCAGCTAGAGTTTTTCCATGCATTCCAATGGGATCAACCTTTAAAGGTGATGTATTTTGCAACAAAGGCAGTGAAATCCACGGTAGCAGTGTGATCAGTATTAGTCCTAAATATGCACAGAAGCCATCCATGTGGTAATTACTGTAAGACAAAAGACAGTATAAATGGGTGTTTTAGTGGATATTGACTAGGAATTCATCTGATTCCAAGAGGATGTCAGATTTCTAAAAGAAGTGAAAGAGAAATGGGCACATACCATGTTCAAGGCGTGAAGTTTTCTGAGCGTCTCTTAAAGACATCATTCAAAAAGCTCAGAGGCACTGATTATCAAAGAGACAACCAGAGAAGACAGGTAAAAATATAGGAGTCTGGAAGTGCTTTTTAGAATGAGCACATTTAAAAAAGTGTACTCATCAGGTTCTGTCTGTGCATGACTCAGTTGTATTGCTGAGTCCTGCCAGACTTCACGGCTACGTATAAAACAAAATGAAGGAGTGCAACGTGCCTAATTGGACCTCCCTTATTCACAAATTAATCTCTGCAGTGATTTGGAAAGGACATTGTAGGGCTATATTCAACTTCATTCCCAATCTGTCCTGCTGATCCCAGAGGACTGGAAATCATAACAGGGCTAGTTTTGACTTCTCAGATTAAGGAGGACCTCTTCTTACAATATAAACTCTTTTGACAAAAGCTCTTTGGTCAGTATTTGTGCAGTCCCAAGATGCTTTGAGAGTATAAATAAAAAATACTATTTGCCTCCTTTCTTATTGTCACACCCATGTGTGAATGGCTTGTCTTTGTCCTTTAATATCTTTTACTGAATCATGATGAGTAACTGTGATATTATTTGATGTGCTTGCTAGCACTGCAAGACCTGAGAGATGACTTTGTAGAGAATAATCTACTAGAAAAGGTTCTTGAAGGGCAGGTTATTATGAATCCCTTGTTTAAGTCATCCCTTTATGTAATGAAGGCAATGAAACAGGTGTTTTAAGGCAGGACTCTAATACAGTATAGTATTTTCATATAAATATCCTAAGGAATTCTCCAGCTGACAAAAGATCTATCACTGTACTAAAAGCTCAAAACAATCTACTCTTTCAGCATTCCTGAATGACATTTCCTTATCTGATAATGTACAAATGGTGTGAGCCTTGGCTGAAGTACAGCTGTGCAGCCTTTTTCTCAGAAATGCTTTGGGAACAATTGTGTGTGAGCTACTGTATCCTGGTGGTGGCCTGAGCACACACCGAGCCTGGCAGTGTGGCCACGGGGTCCATCACAGCCAAAGGGTTGGGGAACTCTTCTTGCACTGCAGGCTGAGGACAGTTCTGGGAGCCTTTTGGTGTCACCTGTTCTCAAATCTTGGCAGTGAAGAAGGTTCCCCAGAATCCCCAGTTAATTATTCCTGACAATGTGTGTATGAGAGTTAGTGTGGCTAACGCATCTGGGACAGGATTCCTTAGCACGGGGTTCATGGACAATATACACACTCGGGGATGACACATACGCAGGCAGTGACTCAGCTGTGTCCCACCTGCACTCTTCAGATGTGTGTCCAAACTGCATGTCTGCAGGTGTCCCACAGCTTACTGTTCTGGCCAGCAGATTTTTCATTTTGCCACAGTGCTCAGGGAGAGCAGCAAAATAAGCAATATGGATGGTATTGCATTTGTGGGTTTTGGAATAAAGAAGGCACCAGACACTCTGAAGATCCCCATCTAGTCACATATTTTAAGGAATATTATAATGTGACTTTTGAAACCAAACAGGGTGGTAATCTGGCTGCACCAGGTTTATGGCACCAGGGATTTGTTCAAAAGGTCCGGGAAGACTAAAGATATACTCGGTAAACTGCAAAGGCGGGAGTGGGGGAGCGGAAGTGTATGATACAATATAGCAATAACCATAAAGCACAAGACCTACTGAGCTACTTTATGACCTTTTTCTTCTCTAGTGAAGAAAGCCTTAATAAGTCACTTCTGGCTGTGCCAGTCATGAATTACTGCTGTCTGCACAAAGGAAGATAAATATTGTAACACATCATAGAACCTCTCTCCCTTTAAATACTGTAAATGGATAAAGATGTAAAACCCAAGAGGAGCCTGAAATAATAAGTGAAAAACTAAGCCAAAGAACAAGATTGGAATTAATCCAGAAAGTATCACTTTGAAAGCAACCCTTTGATATAAAATTTCTCCTATTCTAATGATAAATATGGAACAGAGTAGAAGCACATCTATAGTTGTCCGTGGCTGACAGTGAGTCCTCCCATTGAACCTGCAGAGGAGATTTTGGGGTACACTCAAAGGTTTGTAGATACCAGTCTATTCTCCTTGCCCAAATATTTCTTTTACTGTCTTGGCTGAAGCATTCACCATCCTCTCGCTGCTCAGCCCCATTTGCAAGCAGAAACTGTCTCCAGCAGAACAGGTAGAGGACCTGCTTGTGTGAGTAATTTTCTGACCTGTTTAACTGGCCCAGGTCTTTTGAAACGAACCAGGTTTGTAAAGAGCTATTTAAGCTGCTTAAGTAAATATGGCTTGTGTTTGCTGAAAAGGATTAGGAGGAGCAGCAGGAACAAACAGCAGGTTTGAGGAGTTAATAGTAGGAACAATGAGAAGCATCTGAGGGAACTAGCCCCTTCTCAGCCAGCAAAGCTGCAGCTGCAGAAAACATCTGGGCAAATACTTCCTCTCACTTTGCTGAGCAGAAGACATGTTAATGCCAGTGTATATCACAAAACAGAAACAGAAACAGCAGGGACCCTAAAAAAAATAAATCTAGAAAGTAGAAATAATAGTTATGTCTGATTTCTATGGAAACTCCACCTAACTGCTCTCCCAAAACAATAGTTAGGAAAGTGTGCTGGTTTTGGCTGGGATAAAGTTAATTTTCTTACAGTGACTGGTGTGGAGCTGTGTTTTGGATTTGTGCTGAACACTGGGTTGATAATACAGAGATGTTTTTGTTATTGCTGAGCAGGGCTCACACAGAGCCAAGGCCTTTTCTGCTTTTCATATGGCCGTGCTGGTGAGGAGGCTGGGGGTGCCTGGGAGGGTGGGAGGAGACAGAGCTGGGACAGGTGACCCCAGATGACCAAAGGGACCTTCCAGACCATGTGACATCATGCTCAGTATATAAAGTGGGGGAAGAAGGAGAAATGGGGGAGGTTTGGAGTGATGGTGTTTGTCTTCCCAAGTCACTGCTATGTGTGATGGGGCCCTGCTCTCCCAGACGTGGCTGAACACCTGCCTGCCATGGGAAGCACTGAATGAATTCCTTGTTTTGCTTTGCTTGTGTATCAGGCTTCCTCTTTCCCTACTAAACTTTGTTTATCTCAACCCGTGAGTTTTCCATCTTTTACCCTTCCAGTTCTCTCCCTGATCCCACTGGTGGGGGAGTGAGCGAGCAGCTGTGTGGGGCTTGGCTGCTGCTGGGGTTAAACCACAACAGAAAGAATCTGTCATGGACAGAACCTTGGACAAGTATCTGTGTACCAAAATACCTCAAAACCACCGGTAATATGAACTTGCTTATAAATTGACAATTTTCATTATTGTGTCGGATAGAAGATTGTCAAATACAGAGAGAAAAACTGGTATGTTTAAGAGATTAAAATTAAAATAAGATTGAAAGATAGGAGTGAGCTTTAAAATGATGTTACTAGTTTAGAAATAAAAGTTATTAATTATCTAATGTTGTCTAAATATGTTCAATTTCTAGTGTACAATATTACTCAGATGGCTATTAAACAGGAGTCAGACACCTGACCTGTAAAAAAAAGAAAGTTTATGTTTAGTTTCACAGGTAGAGGAAAGTTTCAAGGAAAGTTTCAAGGAAGCCTTATAAAGATATATGCTTATACACATTCCTAATGGAACTTTTGGTTTATTAGTACTACTTATGACAGATAAATTGTCTTCATTTTAAAGCATGTTTGGGATTTTTTGACATTTTAGAGAAACAATAAAACTGCTTTCCTGAAACTCAAACTATAAAGTGAAACTTGAGGTGCCTTCTGCTGTTTACTTTGAGCAGGGCATTGGACCAGATGACTTCCAGAGATCCTTCCCTCTACTTTCTGTGATTTTACAACATAAAATATCAAAAACGTGCATATGGGAATAACCACTTTTCAATTTTCTTTTTTTTTTTTCTTTTTTTTTTTGAAGAACTGCGTGCAGTTCAACAGAACAAGCAGAACAACCCAAAAATTACAACTTCCCAAGAGACACTGTACGAAGACACTGATTTCTCCTTTTCACTGTGGTGCAGCGAAACATCGTGTGTTGCACACTGACATCTCCTGCTCTGCCCTGCTCTGCAAACCTCTGCTGTCTCCAGCTGGGGCCCAGAGAAATGGCAAAGGTGGAAGATATTCCCTAAATGTGCATGCAGAAGTATCCCCTTGCTATGTGCCACAAGGTACACCCTAGGAAGTTTTCAGACCAGTTGAGTTTCTTGGCTAATTTAGTCAAAATATATAAGCCTTAAAAAGACAATGATGTCTTCTCTTCAAAGAAATTTCTGTGTTTCATATTTTCCTTACTTATTCTTTTTTTTTGTTTTATCATTATCTGTTTCTATTTTATAAATAACCATTCCCTTTCGTCTCAGTTTTTCTGTGATTGGTATTAATCATATATCCAAAATACTCCATTTTTAAAAGTGTTATTTCCATTGAGACATTTCATTAATTTCAAAACAATAGGAAAACTACTTGCTCTGTATAACCTTGAGAAAATGGTAACCTATCATGCTCCCAGCTATTCTTTATCCTGGTCAGCTTGAAACCTGAGCAAACACATGCAGATACAGGATGGTCAATTTCCTTGCACACCCATGAATAATGCTACTGCAGGCTGATAATGCATGATTTCTTTGATAAGTCTTCTGTAAAAACAAACACAGTGATGTATAATAATAGCCTTCAAATTTCACATACCATATTTCTGTTTCATAATGTAACAAGGAAAATTTGGAGATAACTATAAATTTTTTAACCTTTAAACAACAAAACTTTCTGATGTTTAAAACATCATTAAAATACTTCAAAAAAATCGTACATTGCAATGAAGCATATGGCTGGCACTATGAAAGATACCTCAATATTATTTCCCTTATGAAAATTCCCAGAGGCTGGTTTCATTCTGATTTGTCTTGGAATCACCACAGGTATGTTCTTAATTTGAATGGTGAGTTTATTCGGATTATAATGGAAACTGGCACCATGTGGCTAAACCTATTCAAGCAAGTGATTTCATCATTATGGTTTAGAAAAAGATCTTCCTGATCTATTAAGAATACTTCACTTATTGTAAGAACAATCTCAGTGACACAACTGAGGAATTATGTAGCCTCTTTAGAAAGTGATTAATTAGAATAAAAGGAATTTGCTGAGACAGTGGTCTCCTACAATTTATGAATAATTGTCTACATTTCTCTTTAGATCTATTGCTTTATGTTAAAACCTAGCCCAGCCAAAGGTAAAATTTAATATCTGTAGCTTTACTAATTTATAATACTGTATATTAATATGTTTGTGGGGGTGATTTTACTTGATAAATTTTTGCCCTTTTCTAAGGGTACACATTTTTCCAATTCCACCTTTTTTTTCTTACATTCTTACATTTTTTTTCTTACAAGATAGCTTAATTGTGATTTTTTTTTTTTTTTTGAGAAACAGGTAGTGAAGCTGTGAAGATACTGAGAATATTTGGTGGCTTAAAAAGACAAGACCATGTTCACCAGTCCCCTATGGGACTTTACACTACTCTATGGGCAAAAAATAATAAATTCACCTTAAATAAAATTTTAAGAAAGGATCTGTCTCTCTAGTGAATCTGGAATTGCAGAGAGTTATTTAGTTTGCCAGGCTGGAAGTGCTTAACTGTTTAAGATATCTAATTTCATTAGGTGCCAGAAGCATTCTCTGAGAACTTAATTTTATTCAACTCTGTATACTCTAGGGAAATTTATATTTATCCCTCAACTAGATCCCACCTATGAGCAGGACTAAGTTGAGACACACTCAATTCCTCAAAAATTATTCCAAGAAATGCAAAAAGTTAGTTGTCATTAGAGTTATGGTTAACTTTATTTAATATTGTCATAGCAATAATGATGATATTCAGCTGTTGTTTAACAATGCCACAGTCAGAACACTCACCCAGGAAATGATACATTCCATTATTTAGCTTTAATGGGATTGAACCCATGTTGTTTGGAAAATGGCCTAACCACAATCCATGAGATATCGTGATTAAGACTGCCCTTTGGTTCATACCTGAAGGTGTTCTATTGTGTAAACAGAGGTGCAAAAGTCCTTGCTCCAGCAGAGAGAGGGAAAAAGGAAAGATGAGACACTCACCTGGAACTATGGTCTTTGTTGGAATATTCATGAATTTTACATTATATTGTCTCCTAGAAGAAACAAAAGCAGTCCTGGAGACAGGGACCAAAGCTGTACAAGCCTTTGCAACCAAAACCATAGGCGAGAATCAGGATTCTCTTTGCCAATATTCATTCTGGACATGCTGTTCTACATCTACCAGAGGAAAAGCCTGGCTTTGATCAGATGGATGGAAATTTTCTCTCTAAGGATACCCCATAGCTCAGCTGTGGGGGCCTTTTGAAGCTTGTGTAGATTTAACTCCCCCCAGAGCCTACTCTCTGTGTCTCTCCAGGTCTCAGGTGAGTATGAAAAACCACTCAGACACAGGGGAAAATCAAGTATCAGAAAGAAAAGTGTTAATAATTAGCATATCTTACAGTTTCTCTTTAGAGTAGAGGAAGATTGCTAATTTGGTCAATGGTGTGAGAAGGAATTTAAAGTAAGAAACTGGATTGCCTCCTTCAGACCTGCAGAAGCACTTCTGTCTCCATTGATTCAGGACTCTGTGTAGGATGCTCTGTTATATTGCAATTGCACTGGGAATTGGGTATTTAAAGGTTTTGTGAGACTTTGCCCAAGTCAGGCACCAAACTTTGGTGGGCAGCAGTCTACCCTTTGCCAAAATGTAGAAGAAACACTGAATTTGCCAACTGAATTGTAAACTATTCTCACAGGCCTAATCACTGAGACAAAATGATAATCTGATGATTTGTTTAAACTCCAGAACAACGCATCTGTCACCAAAGGATGATATTTATAGAGTTCAAAGATTTGAATTCTACCGAAGATTAAGTAGAATATGGAGTAATACTTTAATGACAGTGATTACACAAACAAAGATTTTGGACATGAATATGATACTACTGATTTCAAAAATAACTGATCAAAGGAATGTGTAGCAAAAGTGTCATCAGGAATCCAGGTTAGCTTTGTTTCTGTCTCTGACTAAATTTAAAGGTCCATGAATGCCACTGAATGTTGTTCACACATGTCTGTGTGAATACATATACATATACATAATTTCCTCTTTAGCTCCTGTGGAAAAACAGGTGGGATGCTCACATCACTCTATACACAGTAAGGTCAGAGTCCAGGGGTGGCCCACAGCCTGCTGCAGTTCTGATGTGGTTAGAACTTCTGTCCAGGGGATGAAGTTCACTCATGCATTGCAAGACTTGATGAAAAGTGAAGTGTTTACAGGACTGGTTGTCCAGTCAACCTAAACAGTTTTATGACTACATAGGATGTTGAAGGTTAAAACCATTTCAGTATTGTATTTTGGTAGAAATATGCTATTGATGCCATCATTTTTCATAATATCAGAACAATTTCTATTAGATGATCAATGTATTATTTTCACTTTAAATTGCCTTGTGAAGTGACCCAGGGGCTAAAGCAACCAAGATTGATTTGGCAGTTTCCTTTCAGACAAGCAAAAAACTTAATGTCTGAAAGATTTGCCAAGGATAGTTTAATTTTAGACAGTGAGCGTCAGAAGCCCTAAGTAATCCTTGTAATTCTGATATATTTTGTAGCTTAAAAAAAAATACCAGAAAATATGGGAAAAGAAGGGAGATAAGAAAGAAAGAAAAAGAAAATGAAAGACCAAATACTTAGGTTAAAGTCCTGCTATAAGGTTTTCTAGAGAATTGAATTTTGCGTTTTGCTGTTGAAGATAATCTGCAATCTGTAACCTAGAATATGAAAGTGGATAATTTAATAGGGTAAAAAAAAGGCCTCTATTCTTATTGATCATTTACAGAGTTCTAAAGGTCTTTTCTTATTTCCACATGCAGGTTATGGCATAACTCTTCAGAAATCAGTTGTCTGGGGCCAAGTATATATGCTACGAGGCCAGAAACGTTGCTTGGTATGTTTCCAGATTATAACCCATCCCATCCTGGATTTCCCAAGGGCTTTTTTCCCCAGTAGAATTCAGTATTACTTTAAAAAAAAAATCTTGAGTGTCCTCTTTATCATCATATTTCTGCCTGAGCTTTCTTTTGTGAAGAAAATGAAACAATCTTGTCCATGAAGAGTAACTTCCAAACTAAGTCAAGGCATAAGATTCACAAGTGCATAAAACCCACCAGAAACTATAAACTTTAGTGAGTGACCATGTTCCTGAGTGGTGGAACAAATCATATAACAGATTCTGTGGCTACCACTTACAAGACAGACTGGATAAGAAGAAATCACATCATATTTTTTCCTGCTGGCTTATACTGGAGCGTTGAACATATCTGGATTTGGACTGTAGTCTGCTGACTGATCAAGATATAGAACTACTCCTGAAAAAGTGTTCTGTAAATAGATCCTTAGTTCAGATCTGTGTGATTATCCTGGAGCATGTCATGTCTGCTGATTTCAGTAAGCACTTTTCTGTATTTCCTAGGAATCAGGATTTAGAAATAGGAAGGTAGGGCTACAACAGTGTCTCATTCTTGGTTTACACCACCTTCTCTTCTGTCCTCTTTTCCTTGTGATTCCTTGAGAAGTCTAAATTTTCCTTCAGTCCTCTTTAACATTTTAGAGAATGAAATTTCACCTTAAAAAACAGTACACAGAAGAAATGTTCTGTTCTATATGGTAAATTGCACATAGGTTCCCACACGGACAGGAATAAACACTGGCAAATTTGACTAAAGAATAAGGAATATCTAAATATCTCACTGTAAATTTACCCCCTTTCCTTAGAAAAAAATGCATATGGAATGTTTAAGCTGATGTAATATTTTGGGATATCAAAACTTGCCTTAAAGTAAATATCATCTGTCTCTCTCTTCACTAACATTCAGACTAAATTTATATTGTTTGCTTGTACTTGTTCCTGGATAAATGCACAAAAACTATTTGTTGTTTCAGACCAGTAGCAATAAAATCCTGAAGATGATCAGCTTTGTCATTACCCTGCAGCTACATGGAAAGGTTGGCTGCCAGCCATATTTTAATATCGCAATGATAATACTTAACACTGTTCATCTCAAAAGCAATTTACACACATTAACTAATTAGGCTTCAGAACATTTACATGGTAGGTGAATAGCATTCATCCCTCTTTAAAGAGGGGCAAGTGGAGGAACAGAAGATAAAGGCACACTTTCAGCAAGAGTCAATAACTGAATGTCCAGCTTGTGACACATTCACTTCCTTTTCTGAAACGTTGAACACCTTCAGCTCCAGCTGAAGTCAGGAGAGGTGGATAGTGATCTTGACTTCTGTATATCAATATAAAGGTGCATTTTGGCTTCCATTTGCAAAGTAAGTGCTTTGGGGAGTATTCAGTTTCATGCAGATTCTCTCTGATCTCTTGCAGTTTTCTGTTACTGATCTTGCAGGTACTCAGAACTTGCTTCTTGCCCTGTGTTTTTGAACACCTGCAGAGCAGGGTCGTTTAAGACATAGCTGCCCTAGGACGGAGTCTAGCATGAACAGGAATGATTAATGGAGGGTGGAGATTGACAGCTATAAAATTCTTGCTTAGGAAAAAATCCCAGTAAAAGTCACCTCCAGTTGCATAAAGAGGAGTTAACCTGATTTGTGTATTTATTTAGGAAAGAATTTCCCTCCCCTCTGGTTTTTTTTTTTTCTGCAATGAGACCAAGACAGATTCCAGAGCTAGAAACTGAAGTCTTAGACTCATAGCAGTAAACAGTAAATGAAAATGCAATGAAGTCACTATTCTATACCTTAATACTTTTCAATTCAAAGTCAGGAGAGAGAAGATATTATAGCAAAACACTGGTTAAAAAAAAAAAAAGAAAAATGAAAAGAAAAAAAAAAAAAGTCAAGCCCTGGATAAAGAGAATTGCTAATTCCTTTGGACTGACACAGAGACATTCATTCTTGTCTTTGGAGTTCAGACACCATGGAGACTGGAGCTTAGGTGGACTCTTAGAAGCTGGTCCTGCTCTGCACTTTGTTCCTCCTGTCACACTTCCCTGCCTGACATAAATTGATTTTGAGACTATAATACTTGATACTTGCTCTTTTCAAAGTGTTAACATTCTCCTTCTTTGCTCTGCATTCAGCAAAAACATCCTTCTTCCATCATAGGGGATGCTTCAGGATTTTTGATAGATGGGCATTCATGATGCCAGTGTGCTGCTTACACACCACAGATAAATCTGCCATAAACAGAGTTCCACATGGAAAACTGCCAGCCTCCATGGGCAATAAATAAAAATGAGGAGATAAGCGTTCACCTGGTACTGCTTCACCATTGTCAATATTGTGCCAAGAACTGGCTGCAGGTACATCCCACCAAATAGGAAACAGCTTTTATTTTTTGGTTTGGTTTTAGTTGTTTGGGGTTTTTTTTAATGAATCTTGTGGAAGTCTTAATCTGTATCTAATTACACATTCTCTACCCTTTCATTTCCTGACAGATAGATAACACAAATATTTTGACCCTTCAGCTTTTATCAAGGTAAATACAATAATGTCCTGAGGTTCCGGGTGGGAAACTAGGAAGTTGTTGTCAGTCTCCTATTGTAAATAATTAAAAAAGGAGAAGATTATTTAATTAACCAAGATCTAAGTCTTCTTCATTCACTTTTAAAGGAAACATTACTCATTGTAATGGGGTATGTTGGCAGAAATCCTTTGGAGTGCTATACAGGCAACATAAATACACCTTGAGAACACTTGTTCTATTGAAGCTCACTGGCAGTTTGTAGACTTTAAAGAATATCTTTTGAATTCTCAGCAAAAGAAGCCATTTTTTGCAAACCCTGCACTGGTTTAAGGAACTGCTGACACCTCATGGAAAACATTAAGATTCATCTTATTAAAACATGCCTCCAAATATATTTTTTTGGTCCTGCTGGGTCTGTGTCTTGCATCACTCTTCAATTAAATTACTAAAGGCTGACAAAACACAAACAATTCTAAAGTGCTGAAAAAAAAAGCCTGCTGGGGTTGGTCTGTTTACTTAGATGCTGGTTTTAGAAAAGATTTGTATCCTGTCTGCAGGGCGTATTGTGTGATTTGTACAAAATCCAGGGTTGTGGGTGCCCTTCAGGGAATCCACAGGAGGAGACAGTGTTAGCAGAGACTCTTGGTGGCGTGAGTGGGGTTTTATTGATTTCCCAAGGCCAAACAAGAAGTTCATGCCGTGACCCCAGAGGTCCTTCTTGGTTTCTAGAATTTACTGTGCCTCTGATGAGATAGCAAGAAAAATGTGAAGAAATCTGTCCTGTGTTTGTCAGGACTATAAACATCCTTAAAGGCACACACTGTTTTTTCAAAAATTGAAAATCCACATTGGTGGGTTTATTTCCAGTCACTTTAGTTCCTGTTTGTGGTGGTGGTACCCCCACTGGTAGCCTGGCTGCTTTTCAGCTTGCCAGTCAAGGATGAAACAGATTTTTGGACAAATGTAAAACCAGTGTCAGGAATGGGGTGATAACACTAAAAGAAACAAGAACTGAAAGACAAAACAATATTCACCACCTTTCTCTTAGAAAGCATTAGTTCCTTCTAGTCACTGCTGAAAAAAATCCAGGTTTCAAGTGAAAAAAACCCTGAAATCCAGAGTTTTAGACCTTATTTCTGCTGTTCTCTTACTTCAGGTGTGAATCCTTGCACTTGCATCCATCCCTCCCGTGTATAGCTGGCATCTACCCCACTGCCTTATTTTAACCGTGCAGAATATGCAGGAGCTCTGAAACCTGATGCTGGGCATGGAAGGTTGTGACCCTGCAGTGGGGCAGTGCCAAGCAGAAGTGAGGAGAGAGCTCCTTAAAAAGATGTGCACCTGTCATTGAAAATAAAGTCTCTTTCCCTCTCATGCTTTCAGGAAAATCAGAAGGAATACAGTAAAATGTAGGACAGCAGTGGCCTATGCAGGTTGTTCAGCATATTCAGTGCCTTCATATTCAATTGAAGACATGTTCAGTTTCCAGCATTAGGAAAATCTCCACTCTACATCACTACAACATCAGCTATGAAGGACTCCTTGAAAATCCATTAAAAAAATAAGTCATTATGTAAAAAGATCAAAGTCTACCAAAAAAAAACCCAAACCAGTCCCACCACCGAGTATGTGCAGTGGGAAGGGACAAGAAAAGCTCACAAGTCCAGTTGGTAGTCCAGCTTCCTCCAGCTACAGAGAACTGCTTTGGTGAAAATCCTCAGAAGAAAAGGGCTAGGGCACCTTCCTAAAATAGCAGTTGCTAAAAGGATTTTGGGAAAAATGTCTTTCTAATGGCAAATGAATGAAACAGCATGCAGACCATTCCAAGACTTCCTGACATTTTTGGGAGTGTTAGTACTGCCCATTCAACATGTCAGCTCATACATGTCTTAGCTGTACACGACGCACTGGTGGAAAGCCCTGAACCATGCCTTAATGAAATACAAAGATAGTACTACAAATTCCATCAACAAATTGCAACCAAGATTTCTGTCAAGCCACAAGGGGAGCACCAGCAAACCAGCTACTCGGAAGTCCTGTCACAGGTTTTAATTTCTGTCTCTCTGCAGTTTAAAATCTTGTAGTTCCTTAACATGACTAGGCTGCTCAGAAACACTAGGCTTCAAACTGTGATGCTCATATGGACTCCACAGCAGGGGTACAAAGAGGAGAAGGGAGTGAATTTCCATTCATCTGAAGCAAAATGATGTTGCAAGTGGGGGAGAGCAGGAAAAGTAGAGACCGAAGCAGAGCAAACAGGGAAATACTAGGGGCATTCTAGGGGTGTTATCAATGACAGAGGGCAGTGTGACAACAACAAGGTCACAGAATTAGGTCAGAAAGTATGGACCTACCCCCTGGATACTGCTGCTGGCCCGCAGCACAGGACATTTTTGAGAGACTGAGACCCCAAAACTTCACCTAATGAGCCCTTGTCCTCAACCCTCTATGTAAGCAGAGTTTTCAAGCTGTGTGATTGAGTCAGCCTGAGCCAGCAGAGTCCCAAAGTCTGAATGGTGCCATGAGTTTTGTTGTTGCTGTTGTTGTTTTTTCAAGAAGTGCCTCTGCTATCCTAGCATCATGTACAAGTTTGACCTATATAACAGACCAAGTAGGTCACTGAGTGCACACTGGACCATGACAAATTGATTTTGAGCCATCACTTATCTGGCTCTGTTGCTGTCAAGGAGGATATATCAGTGTGATTAATAAATTATTTACCAAATAGATAAAAGCATGCTTCCCCCACCAGAGATTCTGGAGGGTTTATTGTTTTAAGCTGCTGCACTAATTGGGCTGTACATTCACTTGCAGTTCCAAGAGAGATGAACATTAGAGGAACAATGCTCTTTACTGCACATGGTGGTGACACAGCAGAGGCATCCCATGAGCAACAAATGATGCTCAGTTCAGTGTTTTCCTGGCACAATTCCCAGCACCCCCTCCTCACATCAGTCTCCATCCAGTGCTGACCCCAGCACAGGGGAGAGAACTGGCCTCACAGCAGCACTGAAACATTTTACCTCAAGCTCCACTAAGATGTGAGGGACAGCTTTGAGATTCCACTCTGTAGCCTTCCTCTCTTTTTCACAGAAATGATCCTAGATTGCTTCCCCTGGGATTTAAACTGTCACAGTTGAAAAAGTATCCTAACAGGCAAGAGGAAAAAAAGGGATAATACAACCTTTTCCTCAACTAGGAAGTTTTTCTCTATCCCCCCTGAAGTAAAAACAAAACAGAAACCAAATAAACCAGATTAAATAAAATATATTCTGCCGACAGGAGGGAAAAAAATAATAAAGGAATGCCTTCCACTCTCAAGGTATATATCATCTGGCTAGGAAGCCAGTTAGTAATACAGCTTCCTGAGGGGTTATTCAGACACTTGGGTAAAATAACAGATCTCCAAAGTGGCTTAAAGTAAATGAAGCTCTTAGCAACTTAATGGTTTTTTTTTGAGGAGGAAGAAGGAGGAAAGGCAGAAGAGAAGTGGGAGGGGGAAAAGGAAAAATTATGGAAATTGCATTTCTAATTGTAGCAGAGAGGTAGTAGAATGTTAGTCCTTGACAGACATTTTATGCAGCATCCAGGCATTCTGCTTTATTTGCCTTTATTTTTCCATTTTTAATTTTTTTATTTTTTAATTATTTTTTTTTTCTACATTGCCTTGAAAAACCCTACAAAGGAATCCTGGCTATGTTTCTCTTTCACAGGAAAGAGAGACTCCCTGGATTTGGGGTTATTGAGGAAAAGTGCTTGAGAATCACAGTGCCAGATAAAGATGCATAATGTGCTGGCACTTGAATTTAACTATATATATTAGCTCTTTCTTAAAATTCTATTTATTAGCTCTTTCCTGTGGGGTATCCACTAATCCCAATCACTAGAGGAAAAGACTGTATTATAATGATTCTTAATTAGATACAGATGCAACAGATTGATTCATTATTTCCATGTGCTGCTGTCAGTGTTTTGTGCAGTGTTTTCAATTTCATTAAGCTTCTCTGCTCAATTCCTTCATGAGCTGTTTCTGTCAGCTAAATGAGCCCCTCCACACCCAGCAACACTTCTTGTCCAAGCATCTCTGCTTCTGATTTCCTTTCTAAGCCTTATCTATGGCATTACTCTTTGCTGCTATTGTTTTCTAATGGAGGACAATCTTTCACCTTCAGAACTTGAGGTTGTCCTCAGTAATAAAAAGAAAAAACTTTTAAGTGAGGGAAACTGCAGTGTAATCTAAAATGCATTTTAATCACTGCAACTAATTATGAAGAGTGGTAAATCAGTAAGGGTCAGAGCTCTAGCACCTCACTCCAAATGACAAACAGTAGTACAGCTGATTGTAATGGGATTATTCCTGTGAGTAGCTGCCCATTACTTTTACTGAGAGATTTATAGTCTCTTTGAAAAACTGTCTGAGAGATCATTAATAAAAAAAATAATTAACAAGGAAACTGAAGTCATTATATTGAGAATTTCTGCAAACAATGGGAAAACTTCATTTATGGTGGAGACAATGAATCAGACCAGTGAAAATGTGGGTAGCTCTGTATTGCTGTCTGATACCAACAGGCCTAATCTCATTTAGGGGGTGGGCAGGGTAGGAGGAAAAAACCCATCTGTTTACAGATACATGCACTAAATTGTTAAATTGAAGAAGAAACCAGATATTAAGACAACAAATGACCTTTTATAGGTGTTAAGTACTTTGATCATCGGGAATTTTGAAAGGTACTAGATTTTCTCAATCCTCATTACTTTTGAGAGAAATAACATCTGTGATTTTTCTATTGGAATTAAATGAGATGTTTATGAGAAGCTGTATCAAATAAGCTGTCATTGTCCCAAGGTAGGAATCCATCAAAACCCACCCTAATTCATCTGGGGACAGCTCAGAAGACAAGAGGGTAGGTCCCAGGCAATCCACTCAAGTGAAGCACCCTGAGCAAGCAATTAAAGGCTTCCCTGACTACAGGGCTCCATGAAGTGGAGCTGGACATCTCGTGGCTGGGGTGTATCAGCTCCTGGGCAGGGCTATGAGAATGCAATTGCTCTGTGCCTGCCTGAAGTTCTGTGCTGCGCTGGGGGCTGTTGCATTAGCCCCAGCAGCACCAGCCCGCCACTGTCTGCAGTCACTCCTGGAGACCTGCCTTTCTCCATTATCTCTTTACAATATGAATGTAGCAAAACCTAGGAAGACAGACATGAGAAGGCCTTTACACAGGTTAGATCTTATATTTTTCCAAAGGTTCATAGGTAGAGATGGGATATGGTGCTGGATGGGCCCCCTAGTAGCAGGGCCACCCCTGATGCCAGAACAACCTCCCTGTTTAAGGTTAAAGAAGGCACAGGTTTGTTCTGTTCAGCAGGCTCCATGCAGGGTGACAAGAGTACAAGTTGAGCAGGATTGTGAGGATGTCTGGTCAAGATGTACTTAAAATTTATCACCTCTTGCAAAACAAATATCAGAGGTTCCCTTTGACTTCTCATCCTTGGGGCTCTGCACTTTTGGTGGCTCTTTTAGAAAGTGAACCAGATCAAAAAACTGCACATGAGGACACAGTAACTCTTTTGGCTTATCCCATTCTTACTTAATTTTTATCAATGTTACCCTGCCTCCTACATTTCACCAGAACATTTCTTGCTGGCAAAGTGGGAAAGGAAAGTAGTCCTTTGTCAGCAGAGAAAATTCCAAAGTGTGTGATTCCCTCAGCCCTGAGGCTTTGCTACAAACACGTGTGGAGATCTGAAACATGTATTTCTGTCACCAATGACTGCCACTTCTGTGTGGCATGACCCAGACTTGTGTTCACACATTTAAAATAATGAGATTGCATAATGCATGTGATCTTGCAACCTTACTGTTTAATAAAACACCTGAGACACCTGATCTGGAGCCCTGATTCTGTGTGATATACCAGAGTGTATTGGTATCCCT
The DNA here is from genome assembly GCF_965178545.1 of Coloeus monedula. NCBI lineage: Eukaryota > Metazoa > Chordata > Aves > Passeriformes > Corvidae > Coloeus > Coloeus monedula. Next base: position 11,917,969 of record NC_138781.1, read on the forward strand.
GGGGCTGCATGAAATATGTGAAATGTGAAATATTTTCCCATGATCTCTGCACAATGTTATCTTCAGAAAACCAGGACAGAAAGAAAACACAAGGTAATGCAAAGGTAAATTAATGTTTTATTCTGTTAAAAAAAAATCAGCCAAAATGTATAGAAAACCTCTGGACAGGCTTCACATCTAAATCACTCAAGGTATTTGCCCGTCTATTAAAATTCATTACGTGGATATTGTGTACAAGTCTCTTAAAGATTTGTTCTGTAATTAAGAGTTTTTGTGGTAGATGGTGTTACTTGTTCCCAGGAATCCCAGTGTTGTTTTCCCTGAAGATACTGCATCAAGACAAAGGCATGAAAAAGTGAGAAGCAAGGGGAAAAAAGTGCCATTAGATCTCTTCCTTTGTTTATTATGTTTGACTAGGGAGTTTACCTTTCTTCTTTTTTTAATCTTGACTTCTTTTTTGTCTTTCATTAAAATGCAATGTCCTCTAGTTGATAGCATTTGGGCATCTTTCCCAAGTCTGCCTGACAACATCAATGGTGAGCTGTTGAGCTGCAGTGACCCCCTAAGCAAGCTGTCCTCTGCTGTTTTGGCCGCACCTACTATTACTCAAGCAGTGGGAGCCAAACAAATGCGACACTTGGATCTTTCTTACTTGTTCTGCAAAGCAGCCCTGCCAAGCCCGGAGTACGGACACGCTGCATAAGGAATCGACAATTCCCCACGATTACACAGCGGGACACGAGCACTGGCAGCAGAGCTGAGAAGTTAACTCTGGGGTATACAGGGCTGACAAATGCAGAGACATATTGATCCTCGGCAGTCTGTCTCATCAGTAAAGTAGTAATGGGCTGCATATTAACACAGCCGCCTGTAAGGTGACAAAAGACAGGGAAGGACGCTGGAGCTCAGTGCCCGGGGGATGAACATGCGTGCCAGCACCACACCTAAGGTGGAAGGTCAACCAGCCACCACTGCTTGGCTCAGAGCCTCTCCAAGGCTTGGTTAAGCAGAAGGATTAGAAAGAACTTCTTTTGCTGAAGTGTTTGTGTCAGGGCGAGCAAGACTAGAAAGAACGAGCAAATTAAGTAAAAGGAAAATGAGTTCCACAGGTGCTGGGCAGAAGAACTGGGTAAAAACAACTGCTTACAAATGTGCTATTGCTGAATGAATGAACGTCTTCATCTGGCAGCAAGGGCAGAAACAGCTCTTGCTTGGTTCCTAGACATGTAATAACAGATACTTCTCTGCCTTCTAAGTACAAGCTGGAGCTGTCACTGTAAAACCCAGCCCAGTGCCTGGAAGTGCTTCAGTGGCACTGAGGGATGGTGCTGCAGCATTTGCTGGTTCGGAGTGATTGATGCTGCAAAACATCTCCTGCACTCATCCTCCCCTCACAGAGCCCAGGTGGCTCTGGCAGACCTGCAAGAAGCAGCCTGCACAATCCAAACTCCAGAGAAAAGAGGTCTAATTGCTTCAGCAGTGTACACATCTGTCCTTTACCTGTAGAAAGAGGAGTGTAAATGGAAAAACATGATATCCTGGGAAATTTTAAGTTTCTATCAAAAATCCTGAGTGGGCTTGAAACAAGGCATTGTGGAAGACAGTGGGTTTTGACAGATTATTCTTACAAAATGTGAGCACTAAAGTACTTTTTTAGCACTACTATTGGAAACAATAGTATTTTAAAATAAAAATTGTGTAAAATGCTGCTGGTAGTTGATTTTGTCATATGCTATAGCTCATATATTATTATTACTATTAAGATAAATAAGTTGATTAATAATCATGTAGCACTAAAGAATTATTTTAATTCTTGATCATCATTATCTATTTTAATACTCCTGGGTGTGTACTGTTAACACTTTCCATTACAATTTCAGGATGCATATTCATTATGTCAAAATTTCTCATGAAACAGAAATTCTGTTTCCTGGGAAACCCCAGTCTTTTTCTGTAATTTTTTTCCTTCTTCCCTTTGCTTCTCTTTATGATTTTTCTGAGGATTTTAGGTACATTCTTGTGTAGGTTGTCTGGACTCCAGGCTAAAAAGGTCTTCAGGCTATTTGGGGGGTGTCTGAAAATATGGTTTATATTTATTGGAGATGTATTTGTTCTTCCACCCAAAAAAAAAAATTTGAAAATTAGGAAAAATTGAAAGAAATTCTTCCATAGGTCACAGTAATTCTGGCTGATGTTTAAGGCCCTTTATCACCACACTCACATAAATACAACCCACCTGCATCAGCAGCCAAGTATACCTGGGACCTAAATTAACTTCTAAGTACATTGTGAGGACATTCTGCACTGGATGATGAAGACAAAAGAAGATGAATTCAACAATTCATTATTATTTTAGTAGCACAGTGCATCACTGATACTCTTCTACTTTGGAATGCCAGGGATAATGGAAAGAAACCAAAAATATTAAAAAAGGGCTATATTTAGGCCTACTGAAAAACCTCACTATATATAACCTACATTTTTAACATCATCATATTCCTTGCAGTCTCTGCTGACTTCTGAAGTGGTGAAACTCAAGGGCCTCACTCTACATAACATCAGGGAGGGAAAAGCTCTTGAAACAAGTGTAGAGGGAGGACGGGGGCAGCTCAATACCGAGCCCTTGCTCCTGCTGCAGACCATGGAAGGAGTGGAGGGAGAAGGATATGGCTGGCAAGGCTTATGGCAGGGCTCCTGCCAGGGTAGGAAAGGCAACCCTGTGTCAGTGCAGTGTGCCCAGTCTCTCTGCCCACATGGGAGCTACGAATGTCTCTCCCATCAAAGCCCTTGGGAGCTGAGTTCAGCCCATTTTGGGTAGAGGTTGCTTACACAGCCCAGTCAGAAATGTCCTCCAACCCCCCTCCTGTGGGTCTGATACCTTGATTTCAGTGGCACCATCTCATCTGAGATCAAGATCTACCCTTCTAGGATAACGCAGGTTTTCTTTTTTTAATAGAAGCAAAAAACAATGCAGAGTCAGTTGGATCAATCACTACATTACAGCCAATAATATTGATTATACTATATTTAGTTAGGTAATATCCAACATTGAAAATGCTAATATTCAATGCTTAATAGATTATAAGTTATATTGATAATAACCAAATATATTTAATCATTTAAAGTTCAATTGCATTGCCAATGAAGGAGGTTAGTTACAGACTCCTAGATGAAATCAAGGCTCAGACAACATCCCATTTCACATGTCTAGCAAAGGAAACAGTGGAATAATCATAAAACTTAGATTCCTGGTGATTTCTTACTAGAAATCTGAAGAGCAGTTATAACCCAGTTGTAATTCTAAATTCTAAATTTTTTTTTGGTTGGTTGGTTTTGGGGTTTTTTTAGTTTTGTTTAATTTGTGGAAACCAAATATTTTCCCAGCAGTAGGAACAGAAAACCATCCCTTATAAGTGGCATTTATGGTGCAGAGCAACTTCTTGAGCCTCAGGTGCTCCTTGCACACCTTATGCTTGAGTGGCTCTTCCCCTGGTGGTGGTGGGGTCTCTCCCTAACAGTGATCCCTTGGTAAAATCTTTGTGTTATTTTGCTCTTACATGACACACAGACTCTGTGCATGCAGACACCGAGCCCAGCAGTGCAGGGCACTGGAGCAGGAGGAGCACACCTGAGCAGGGAGTGCCCTGGCCCTTCACAGTAGCCTTCCACCAGTGGGGCCGAACCCAGATTTGCAGGGACAGGCAATGAGGTCTGAGATCAATAAAGGGCACTCGGGAAAAATTCACAGGATCTTTTACAAATAAATGGCCATTTTGTTTTTCCAGATGAATAGCAACAAAATATTGTGACTTTGTTACTGTTTCTCATTGATGAATAACCTGTGCTGTTCTTGTTTTATTCAATACTGTTTTCTTAAGCTGCTTCATGCCCATACACATCAAATACTTACATATTGAATTCTGGGTGACTGCACATCCACGTGCACAGAGAGAACATAAAGTCTTCTATTGTGAGCCCCAGCAGGTAAGAAGCATTAAACCTGTCACTGATTCACGTGACAGTCCCAAACACCAGACTAGTCTTCTCTCAAATGAAATTACATCTTTTCCTCCTTGTCCTCATTTTTAATCTACAAAGTAGGCTTGCCATAACAGTGCCCTCACCTCAAAAAAGCCTCAAAGCCAAAACAAATATAGAAGCATCAGTAGTTTTAAAAAGCACCAAAGGTTTATGCCATTTTTCCTTCCTCTGTCAGTCCTACTTGCACCTTACCCTTTGGCTCTGCAGAGGTTTAAAGTGGCCGTGTGTGAGCTAACAGGCAGCAGGCAGCTCTCCCCCTGAAAAAGCTGCCTGCAACTGCGGATTTATTTAAATGGGAATGCGTAGCTGGCTTCCTGCATGCAAAATAAGCAGGTGCTAAAATATTAAACTCTACCACTGTCCACTATTCATTGCATCCAACTGGTGCTGTCAGAAGCAAGCTGCTTGACTAACCAGGGCCTGTGATTTAGTATGACATCCCAACTCTAATTACTCCCTCCTCCTGATTCATTTTCTCAGCCTCCAATTTTCAGATTCAGAGAGCCTGGATTCAGGGGGGTGCGGGAAACCTGGAAATGCACTTGCCTCGGAATGCAGAACATAATGAATCACCTTGGGGCCCCCAAAATTATTTGCTACACAGCCGAGGCTTTCAAGGGGTGTTTTAGCCTGCTCTCAGGTGTCTTTTTGTTGTCCTGGAATATTCATCAAGTCTCACATCCTGAGCATGGGTGTCAGCAGCTGGCTCCGACCCGACCGTCTTCACCAGCCACTGTCACCCCGAGTGTCTCTGCGGCTCTGCCCCATCTGCTGGGCACAGATACGTCTTTTTCTGGCATGAAGCAGCACAAAAGTGATGGCACCAATATTATTCCCCTGTGCTATGCTGTGTTCAGATTCATGGCAGGGGATGGATCAGGTCATGTGGCAGGGCAACCCCAGACTTTCGTGCTGCACATCTGGGCTGTAAGCAAACCACAGATAACAAACTGCAAAGAAAATAATGAGAAATGTTTTGAACAAATACACTCTGCTGCAGGGTTAATCTGCTCACATACCTTGCATTTAACCAAGAGTCATCCTTGATGTAGTATGAATCAACAGCACAGGCAATAAGAAACAACAGCATCTTTCAAGCTCTCTGCAAGATGCTATTTTCTCTAAGAAAACATTTTTCTGTGCTGAAGAAAGTGAATATTTTGTTGACCTCAGTAAGATATTTTTTCTTTTAAAATTTGCCAGTTAAATTGGAAACAATAGAGACTTTCTTTTTGAGAAGAAGAGGGGGAATTAAGCCCCTACTTCCTTTTATTTCTTTTTGCTTTTCCGAAGAGAAAGGCAAAACTTGAAAGTCTTTCCTGGAGAAATGAAAACAAGACTTTCCAGACTGTTAAGAAATGTCCTACCTATTTTTCATGGCCTCCACACATTTTAAAAGGTTAAAATAAAAGGCTATTTAGGTTTGACTTTGATTGGCTAACTTGTATTAATTATTTTTTCTCAACTTTTATAGGCTAGGCTGATTTATGTGTTAGCTAATGTGCAGGAAGAAAATACCTTTTTCCTAAGGAAATACATCTCATAGGCCATTAAAGCTGCCAGTCGTTAAGCACTGTGGTGTGGGACCTCGAGAGTGTTTCCCCTAAGTCCACATTTCAGGTTAGGTGACAGGAGCATGCCCCACGTCAGGTAGTGTAATAGATGGCAGGCAGTGTGCCACTGCTGTGTGGGCTGATCCTGTGAAATACCTGCCTTCATACCTGTGAGTTGCCAGTTCATTGCAAATGCTTCCTGGCACTGAAATATCTTATTTACCTTTCACAGCCTTCCCAGGAACTGCTGCCCCATGAAGCACCGAGCACCTGCCTTCTACTCCCTGAGAAAACAAACCTGCTGTCCCTCCTGCTGGAAATTTTGTTTGATGTATGCAGCAGATTTCTCACATAATAATAATAATAATAGTAATAGTAATAGTAATAGTAATAGTAATAGCAATAGTAATAGTAATAATAATAAAGTGAAAAGCTGCAGTGGTAAAATCTGACAATAAAAATTTTATCTGTTGAGTGCAACAACCAGTCTTGTCCTTCTGCAGTTTCCAAGAGGCTCTGGACACCCCTCACTTGGCCTTGTTTCAGATAGAAGTGGGTCTTCTTTGTAATCCATAAATTGTTATTTTGTCCAGCTGTGACCACCACCACATGCAGTGGGCTTGCTAAGGAGTGTATACAAGCTGGAGAATTTCTCAGAAATCAGGGTGGATTATTTGCACACAATGTTCAAATTAAACAACTGTAATATAGTTCTAGACTTAAAAACTTGCATGTCAGTCCTTTTCCCAAGTCAAGACTGCATATTTCCAGTATTTTCTCTCCTGTGTGAAATGACTCACAGGACATTCTTTCTTCTTTTCTTTTATTTCATTCTTTATTTCCTTTTTGCCTTTCTGTGAGCTCACTCATCCTGTTTCCTCTAAAATACTGATGCTAAAAGCAAATATTGTCAATAACTTCAGCTTGAATGGATCAAATTTTAATTTGGGATAAATAAAAATAATTCCTCTAAATTGAATTAATTTGCTATCATTATTTATTAAGTTCAATCTGATACTTCTGAGGATTTAGTCAAGATAAGGACCCTTTTTTGCTGTGCATTTTACAAATATACATCATATTGTTCCTGCTCCAGATTATTTATTGTCCAGATAAACAAAGGACAAGGCAAAGCAAACAACATACAAGGAAGTCAAAAAGGAAAAAAAACCACCATAAGTTGTGGTTCTGGGTATTTATATTGTTTAGGAACAGCATTGCATTTTTGTTGCCAGATTGGAATATACAAGTTTCTCTCTGGTGTTTGGTCCTATTAAGGCAAGTAAGAGAGACATCTAAACCCATTTTCTGCTACATATTTATTTTGTGCAGCAGCTTGTGAAAGAAAGTGCTGACTGCTTTTTCTTGCTCTGAAGCTGTTTCTCAGTGTGTGTGGGAAACAGCAGAGACTGAAATTTAAGTCTGTTGATGAATTCACAAATACCTTCAAATCTGAAACTATAGCACCATTTTAAACCTTGGCCAGTGAGTGGGGGCCAGGCAGATTTACCCCCTTTCCTCCCTGGTGTCAGCCCTTGAATGGAGTTTCTGGATGGCTCAGATGTGCACTCACCAGTCTCCTCTCCCCACGGCAGGAATGGGGTCACGGCTGCTTGCAGCAGCTGAGGTGCCGTGGGTTTGGCCTGGGGCTTAGGAATTGTGTGGATTCTCTTCCCCAGGGAAAGGGGAGACCCTTGATGGCTCTGCCATTCCATTGTGAGTTGTACAAGCTTACAAGATGCTCTGCACTTCCACTTCTGCCTGGAAATATTGCAGGAGAACAATCTTCCCTTCTTCTTGCTCCCAAATCTGTCCATAATGTGCATCAGGGAAGCACTCTGGTGTATGAAACCAGCACTGACTCAAGGTCAAATCTAAAGCCGAAAAATTGTTGTTGTGTTCATTGTAACCTGCCTAGTCTTTGTTTCTGTGTGTCAGCCTGTATGTATATAAACTTGATTAAAGACCACAATACAAATAATTTAAAAATTTATACTTCTTCCTTTTTCAATGCTGTCATACAGTATAATTATATGATTTCTAGAAGGTACTTAAAAATGAATTATAGGGCATTTTCTTCACATTCTTTGTTGCAAGTGAACTACTGAGCTTAGTACTGCCTTCTGTAAATACCATTCCAAATAATCATGAAACATCCTATAATTCAATTATAAATAACCTCTGAGAACCATAAAATGATATATTCTAGGTTAGTGACACAAAGAGATGTATTCACCATCCTGACTGTAAAATGAAACCTAAAACAAACCCAGCATTTTCACTTGCTTTGATCTGCAGTGTGCTGCTGTGCATGAGAAGTACAATGGATCCCATACAGACTGTAATGCTCTCCCTGGAATTAGGCCTTCTCAGAAAAACAAAGTTAAAATCAGAACAATACAAAACACTCAATGTATTTCCCCTTAAAAAAATAAATAATAAGGGCCTTACTCAGCAGAGGTTGAGATGTAGAAATACAGGAAGAATTAACAACCATTGCAGGAAAGGATGCTTTTGCTTTTTTTTTCCTCACACTGTGTTTTCTCACACAAAAATCATGATGTGGCACTTCTAAGGATGGTGATTCACTGTTACTTATGTATTAACTTCTGACATCTCAGCTCAATGTTTGGTGCAATAAGCCCTCTTTGCCCTAGTAAATGGTAAAACAAAGTTTTAGAATAAATGAAAATTGGGTGAATGAATGTGGCAAACCTGACCTGGGGAGAAGAAGGACTGTTCTTTACCAGGTGACCAACAGATCTATAAATCTGTGCTTAAGACATTTTAAATACAGAGGCACTGTTGTTTAGCTCAATGTTTGGGGTGTTCAGATGAAAAAAACACATGCAGTATTTAGATCACACAGGACCAAGATGGGGATACAATTTTGTATTGGAAAGCAAAGCTTAAAAAAGAGAAAGTAAGTAGCACCCAGGGTTGCATTAGGTTAATGGTGGTGAGAGGAATGAAACAAGGTGGAAAGCTGTATTTTGTCAGTGGCCCAGCATGTGGTGTGGAGCTCACACAATACTAACCCAAGGCTCTGCACCTGCAGCATCACCTTCTCCTCCACCACAGCTAGAGGCTCTGAGAGCTGGTGGGCATCTAGTAGAGACTGGTCATGAGCATGAGCCTCTTAAGGGTGGGTGGTCTTGTATGGGGACAGAAATGAAGCTGCCAAGAGTGGCTCATGGCAGCAGAGCACATTTTGAGGTATGAAGAGACAAGTTGAATAAGTACAGGATAACATGCTGGGCTAGGTGGGTTTGATTCCTAAAAACCCTGGGTGAAGCCTCACAAATGTGTCATCTCAGATGTCACTGTGGCACCCAATATCACCCTCTGTTTTTTTAGTTCTATCGCCAAGTGGGAGGAATAAAATTGATGATCTTCTTCTAGCAGCTTTGATAAATAAGTGCAACTGTTTTCCTGCAAGCACCTGTTTCCTTCCTACATCTCTTCTTGGGAGATTTTTTAAAGAATTTTTTGCCCGAGAAGCAGCTGAATTCCAAATCCCAGGTCACCCCCCATCTGTTTGCAGAATACAAGCTAGTTAATTCTGGTAATGCTAAAAAAAAGTTCTTAAAAGCCTCTTTCACATTGATGCTCCCCAAGACTGGAAGGCAAGGCATATGGGGGAGCAGCAGTTGGTGGAACAATTTTATCTGTGGTATGAGAAACTAGATAAAAGTGTTCTTGTGAGGACACATGACAAATGGTAAAGGCGGATTCGATGATCACCTTTTTCCCCTCGTGCTTTTGTTACCTCCATGTTGCACAGCTGGTACTGACAGCCAGTAATGTGTGTCTAGCTATTTTAATATTCACTTTTGGAATAGGGTGGCAGAGACTCCCCATTTTGTAGTTTGTGGCTCTGTAGGTGTTTGTAACTTTACAGCTTTCCATCTGTATGGAAATTCATGCTCACTTCTGGGCACAGTGTGTCCAGGAGGACATAGATAAGCTGAAGTGAGCTGGGAGAAAAAGAACAAAAGTTATTGTGAGACTGGAAAGAATGATATATAAAAGAGATAAGTATGCACAGCTTGACTAAACAATGACTAATTGCCAGGGCATAATAACAATTCTGAAAGGAGTCTTAATTGATTTATCTGAGGAATGCTCAAGGCTTCTTTTAAGATGCTTTACTATTAGAATTATTTATCTGTCTAGGTTAAGGGTAGAATTGAAGACTTCTGTCCTCATTTGATGTTTGAAATTAGGGAAAACTAAGCACACACAGAACCATAAGCATCACAAGGTTATTCAGATGCCAGTGGCACTTAAAATGCTCTTTTGTGAATAGTCGTGTGTGTCACCAGAGGAAGCTAATGGGTATCCTAGTGTCTCAGATAGTGATAAACAAGGACATTAAATGATAATGGTTACAGGAGCTTTAACAGTGACTTAGTCTAATCCAATACACAAAACGACAAGGCCTGTGAATTGCTGTATAACAAGGAACACCAGCCATGAATCCTGGCTAAGGTGGCCAGCACAAACTGTGCAATGAAACTTGTGAAGTGTGGGGAGAAGGGATATGGTATTCCTTCCAAAAAGTTAAAAATATTAGCTTATAATACTCAGATGGTATAAAATGTCACAGCTTTGACTTCAGCAGCACCGTGTTGATTTGCATTAGCTGAAGTTCTGTCTCTAAATTCTTTAAGAAAACCCAAAATGAAACTATAATGAATTTATTTCTGGAAGGACACCATCTGGTGTTTTATTGCTAGCTGACAAGAAGTAGGAAAGGATAGTCTGACTGCTGGTTGCAGGAGCAGTGCAGGATTTGCATTTTACAGGGGCTAGTGAGGATGATATTTAACCAAATATCTCTTTTTAAGAGGTCCCCTCACAATCATCTACAAGCTGGAGATGCATTCAAACCAAATCCAGTGACCTGGATATCATAAACTGTCTCTCTCTTTAAAAGTGATGTAAACTAGGAATAATGGCACAGTTCTGTCACGCTTCAGAAGGAAATTAACCCCTTGTCTAGATCTGTATGGTGCCTAACCAATCATCTCCATTTAATGGCTTCAATATTTCTAGTGATTATAAAACTGGCTCTGAATATAAGTCAAGTCACCTTTGAGGATTCATAATCTTGTGTAAAACTGAGGAACCTTAATCCTTGCCTGGATGCTGATTTCATTGCAGAATCTGATTCCCTTCATTTTTTTCCATGCCTCTTCTTCTACACAATAAATAACTTTTGCTGTTTTCTCAGCATGTAACTTTATAAACTATCCATCATACCACGTTACAACACAAACAAGGTAAAAGTATCTTGTATGCACTGCTGTTGATTACTTTTGGGAAAACAATATTTAGGGTTTTGTTTTGTTTTGTTTTTTTTAATTTTTTGGCTGTGTCAGATGCACCTCCTTTTGATTCCTGTTCAATGATAATTTTAGCAGAACCTGTAGGTAGAGCCATCAAATTAAGGAACTGCAGAAGCTGTCTGAGAAAGATTAAATGATGATGCTCTGAGAGGCAGTCAGTTTGTTCTTCACCTCAAATTACAGCCAGTCACAAAGCAAGTGCCAAGACAGTGTCTGAGGAGATAAGCATGAGTGAGGGCTATTTAGTAAGGGAAAGCTAAGAAAGCAAAATGCTGTATTTGCCTATTTTTATAACGAAATGCAGACATAACAAATGGTGGGACTGCAACAGAAATTAAGGATACAATGTCTTTTATGGAAATGCATGTTTGGTAGAGGTTCAGCAAAACAACCTTTGTTTCATGGCATTTGTATTAATTTGCATGATTAGCAAGCACCTGTTGTATGTAGCAGGTAGTGAGAGCAAAAGCAACTGTGAGGGCTAATCTGAAGACTCCTCATTTGCTTGTGAAGTGCAGGTTTCCCTGATGAGACAAGGGATTTGCTGTTCTCCACCAGCAAGGTTTGGGTAATGACCTTTCTGCTGCTGAGCCCAGCTCTGCTCCTCCCAGGCTGTGGTTCTGCACAAGAGCCCTCAGTGAGGACCAGCAGCAGGGAAGAGCCATCCCAAAGGTTTGAGCTGTGGCACAGTGGCTCTGTCACTCTGGATTCACTGGCCTCTGAGCAGCTGTGGGAATAGCTCTGAGGGGGATGTGTGGGTCTGAGCTGGATGGGAAGGCATTTGCTTTCAGGAGCCCTTGAAATTGTGGCTAACTCAGCTGACTTTGCAAGTACTGCTATGACAAAATAGATGCTTTTCTTTCCACTAGACCCTGCTCTTAGGCTATTGGGAGTTAAATTGTGGGCAGTTGCCAAAGAAATGCCAGACCACAGGAGTTATATGCAGTCAGGGGACTGTGTATAGCTTCTGGTTTCTAAGGAACAGTACATGAAGATAATCCCATAGTTTCAGCATCAAGACAGATAATATTCTTATTACCTTTACTTCTATTAATGTTGCTTGGAAAATATAATATTAATGTATATAATTGTAATTACAGTAGGTTGGCAATTATAAAAAAGGCCATGAATATTTCTCAGTCAGATTCAGGAATGCAGAAAGTGATGTGCCTGCCCTTCTGCATTAATGGACTTAAAAGGAGATAGTCCTTATAGAAAGCAGCCACAGAGAGACTGAAGTGGGTAAGGTAGACAGAGCCTCATGTATGTCTCCCATCATATAAATCCAAAATTCAGAGCCAAGAAACAGAGGACACAAAGAACATCTTCCTAAAGGCAGATGCAGAGAGAGCCAAGCTCCTCTGTCCATGGCACGCTGAAACAGGAGCTGTATCCAAGCGTGGTTAGAAGGCACAAGAGGTGACTGCTTGTTGGGCAGCAAGGCTGCAGCTACAGCCTTCACATGGCTGTGGGCCCAGCTCATGAGTCCTGCTGGAACCAAGGTGTATCAGCTTGGGCACCACACAATGCCAACAACTGAAGTCAAACTGGAAAATGAGCTGGTGAGAGCATAATGCACTGCTTTGTGCTGATAGATTAACGGGTTCAAGTTTCCACTGCTCTGCACCCCACATGCCTCTGTGCACAACCCCTGTTTAAAAAACAGGTTACTTCAATAATTAATGTGCTTTAATGTCTCCATGACTTTGCCATAGAATTCCTACATGCCCTTGGGCAACTAATTTTGTCTCTCTGGCCTTCAGTTCACCATTTTCAAAATAAATGTGAATCCAGAGCTCAATTAACAAAGAAAACAGAGAAATGGGATGATCCAGAGAAAGAGAAAATATGGGTATTTGTATCCCTGTGGTGCAACAAAGGTACAAAGAGAGGATGAAACACAGAAGTTCCATGATAATGTTGACTGTGAAGTGCAGGGATTCCCAAACTGACCTGGAGCTAAGGCATTCAGCCCACCCTGCACACTCCTGCCCAAGCACAGCTACAGGAGAGCATTCTTACACAGACGTACCCGGGCTGCTGCTGCACCCACAGAAAGGGTAATCTGTCATGTGGGTAAGCAAAGTAGGGATACAATGCTGAAGGGTGTTCCAAGGTACTTAAATACACATAAAAAATGGATAATATCATCCTGTACTCAACAGTATTGTGATTCAGATGTCCCAATGCATCAGGCTTAACTCTGAGTGATAAAATGTTCTTTGGCTGCAAAGTTCTTTAGGAGAAGCAGTAGATGCAGCAAATAAGGCAGACAGACGTTAACAGAAGCCTTTCTCCATGTAAGAGTGATGACCTTGTAACAGAAAGATTTCCCTAAAAATGGTTTTTTTTTAGTTTCTATCCAAGTGCATGTGTAAGCCACACCCTTTGCAACAAAGGCAAACATGGGATATGCTGTCAACCCTGGATAAATGGCTGAAATGGAAACCTTTTCCAAGCAGTGAGTGATTTAGGAGCTTGTATATAACTTCAGCATAGGATTTATGGTCATACACTATTATACTTTGTATGCACATAACAAAAATGTTATCCAAAAGCCAAAGTCTGAGGAAGAATGGGTGATTAAGAGAAAGAATTCCCAATATGCTGAACTATGATTAGGCTAGTGGGAGTGCTGATGTGAGAATTAAATTTACAACAAAAATAACTCAGTTTTATCTCTTCTGAGTAATTCAGTACATTCTCACTTTGCTGTTACAGCTAGCTGTAACTTCTTTTTCTCTATAATTTATTCAAATATCCCAAAGGGTCAGATAAGAAAATTACTTTCTTAGAATCAATAATGAATATGGGGTCGGTCAATGCAAAACAATAAGGTATGTTACCAAGAAATATTCTTCATATCAAAACAATGTCTGTCTCTAAGTCATGTTTCCAACTATTTCTTCCAAAACTGGAAAATCTGGACCACATCCCCATTTATAGACTTTTACAGATATAACACTTCTGCTTACCTTCCTCATGCAGACTGACAGTCTGCCTTGCTGAGGAATATTCTTCTTTCCTTCTTTGAAACACAGAGCACAGTCTCACAGACATATTAGAAACCCCTTGATTTGTAGCTGGGCACTTCCCAAACATTTTTCTGAAACTGCAGGTTCTTGGTCACAAGGTGACAAAAAAGCATGGAAAGGAGGCTTAACAAAGACATTTCTAAATTGCTTTGAGGCTGCCTGCATTCTTAAAACAAAAAAGACTCAGATTTTTTAATACTAAAGTACCTAATGTCTTATTTTACCCTTAATGTGAATTAGGAAAACTTAATTAGGAAAACCTAATTTTTCAGGCCCAGTGAATCTTCCAGCAAGTTCTCCTTATACATCAGTGTCTCCTTACACAGCACAGCACCTTGCTCTTAAACTACTTTTTTCCTCTGTACTTGTATTTTTATGGGCAGTGACTTCTGCCTAGTTCTTTCCTAGATCCTTCCTAAACTCCCTATTACCATATGTATAGAAAGAATATTTTTCTACAGGAGTGGGCCAGCAAGTGAGAGGCAGTCAAAAGCTCTTTTCATGCCTTCTCAGTGTTGACCTTCAATAAGGCTACAAGAATCTTCCCTACACAGAGCAGCAGCCATGGCTGAATTCACTACAGAATGTTAATTTAATATAGAGACATGCCAGTCTGCCACAGCAGCAGGATCAGTGCCGGCGGAAGGGGAGGAGTGAGGAGTCTGGTTTGTATTCTGCTCTGCTGTAAGCTGCTTTTCCAGTTGCACCATCTCCTATTTACAATATCTCTTTCAAAAGCAGAATCCTGGTATTGCAGCTGAGTCGGCAGTCACTTGATGTGAATCCTCCACCAAATCTTCTTTTTCCAGTGGATTCTGAATTCTGACTTTTCAAAATCAGTATCACAGTGTGGAAACTCTTGATGGTGTCTCTGGGTCTGGCCTGTGAACCCCATGTAAGAGAGAAGGGTTATGCAAGTCTAAGCACTCCAGTAACTTCCTTATTTCTGTTTCTTTTTGCTTGAGATTATCTCAGAAAAAAGATGTAGCCCCATGGAAGAAACATAATGTGAAAAAAATATAATCAGCTATACAGAAAAGATTTAGTACAGAAGCAGTTCCTTGGTGCTGGGCAATAAGTTTATTCTTTCTACACAGTAATTTTCAATAGAAGAAAATAGATTAAAAAGTATCCTTCATTTGACCTTTTTCAAGGTGTGCTGCCGTCATACTGTCATGTGATGGTGATCTTTGACTTTCTTTTCACAATATTTTATTTGACACAGTTGATGAAAAAGAAATCCATATATATTGAATATTGCACTGTCATTGATTCTGATGTCAAGGCACAGACATCATCTCAAATTTTGTCTCCCTAAGTGTAAATGCCCATAAACAATACTTGATGTTTAAATCTTCAGGCTCAATTTCATCTTGCAAATCAAGAAAAACCCTTGGGTACTACTGATTTCAATTTTAAAAGAATGGGCTTTTTTTAGGTCCGTTTTAGAAAAAAAATTTGGAAAATACATTACTATGAGCTTCCACCCAAGGATGGAAATATTCCTTAGCTTTCCTTGCAAAAATGGTAGTTCAGCACCTCAGAGAAGTTTTAGCATTAGTGAATAAATTCCGAGGATAGTCTCCCATGGGAGGAATACCCCAAGGGTGATGCAAGACCCCCAGGTGGCTTTCCAGCAGTCACGGCTGTGACACAACGACTGACATTCCACGAGTGGTAGAACTGCATTGTCTGAGGGAGGGACAGGCTGGCAGGTGTTGCTGCCACTGAAATTTCAGGGTTATGCTGGGATTCCTGTTCATGTTCACGCTGTACAAACTTAGAGCAGTGAAACCTCCAGCAAACTCTTGTCATCACCTTCTTGTGATTTTCCCTCCAAGCTCTTCCTTCTCTTGTCTTGCAGTTCCTGGTGACATGAGGATTTTATCAGCTTGTTTGCTAAGGGAAATTATCCAACTCTGATGTAATAATATATCTCCTTTGTTATGGATGCAGAAACTGGAGAGAAATTAAATTATTTTACTAAAATCAAACAGTTAGTGGCAAAATAAATGTGGAGGTCACCTATCAGGTTGAAGTCTCAGAAATCCTTCACTGTAAATGACACATCATCTTTCCTGTCCTTTGAATCCAGTTTTCTGTGCTTGATTTACAGAGATCCATCCATTAATTATCAAGAATGTTACCGTGGCTCCTTAGAAGGAAAATACAGGAGAGTCCCACAGAAGGAGATGACCCAGAAGCTCACTTTATACAGGGCCCTTTATATTTATTTATTATTATAAGATAACTTTATTTCTGGGATTTGTATTATTTTTGTAATATTTAAAAAAAAATTTTGCGCCCACATATTCTTTTTCTATCTTAGATGTTTGCTGATAATTTAATGAATGTCAGACTTGCTAACAAATCAGCTTAGAGCCTCATATCTGATCTGTCACTGGATAGCTGCCTCAGAGGTGTACTAATCACAGCCAGTGCCTAAGACACAGTATACAGAAACATAAAATAAGGGGATCCAGTGAGAATAGGAGGAAAGGCCATTAGGCAATACCCCACACAAGTCAATTCCTCCATCTCTGAGAAAGTGCTGTCGCAGAAATGTTATTGTTCCCATTTAGGATTCACTTATTGCTTGCACTTAGGACTAATTTGGCAAATCATTGACATGCATTAAGTTGATGGGGTTTAAATATAAGTTTGACTGGTTTTCTGATTTAAGTCTTTATGTCCTTCTAAATTATTTTGGAACTCCAATATTGAAGTACAGAGGAAATCCATCAACATAATGAGCAGGAGAACTGGACTGAACACAGAACAAAACCCTGTAATTATGAAACCAAGAAATGAGAAGAGAAGGAAAGCTACTATGGATACAAGATTTCTGAACCCAAGAAACAACAGAGAATGGCATCTAATTCAGAGAATGGAAATGCACTCCCAGTGGTGTCCCTGGAGAGACACCTGAACAAGGGCAATCAAGTAATGGTGTAAAAATTATGATATAATTTAAAAAGCAAGAGAACTTAAGAGAAAAAAACCAGACGAGTGAATTTAAATGCATATGGTTTTTAAGGATAAACCATGAAGGAGCTGAGGAGCAATTAAGGAGTACAATACATATATATATATAAAAGAAAGAATTTAAGTAAATTCTTGGCACTGGACTCCTTTTACTCCAGAAGGTGCCCACACATAACATATCTATTCTTTCAGATAGTAATGATGAGGAACTATAAGATTGTTGTGTCAACAGAAAATTTTGGAACAAGCTGAAAGAATAAAGGGCAGTAAGTCATCAGCTCTGGAGTCTGAGAGGAAATGTAGAGAAATATTCAACATAACGGAGAAGGCAGCAGTGTTTAACAGGTTCTCCCCCCTGCTGCTAACATAGAGCTATTCAATTAAAATGGTAGACTACAATTTCAGAAAATAGAAGGAAATCCTTATTTATTTTCACAGCACCTAGCAAAGATTAGGCATTTTCAGAGATGTTGCTACTATCACACCTTTGCAGCAGCTCTTCATACAGCTCTATTATGGTTGCAATGTTCCTTTTTGATGTTAAAAATTACAGAAATTATTAGTGATATAACCCTCTGAACAGATCTATTAATGGCTATTTTTAGTAACAGGATATTGGACTAAGCAAACCATTGGTCTGCCTTTTGGGACAATTCCTTAATGTTTAAATTATCACTCATCTTTTGTGTCATGTTGGCATTCTTAATGTCAACTATATAAAAAAATAAAAAATAATTCAGAAATAACAACATAATGTTGTAAAACCATAAAGAGCAAATAAGATTAGAAAAGCCATTTCCTTTACTGGGATTTGTGAGCTAAAGGTTAACTTCCAATTAGAGTTTAAAAGGAAGAACTTTTATTCTGCGTTGGTTGAGGCTTTTAGCAAATCACATTTATATGTGCAGAACATTTGTATATTCCCTAATAACTTGCCATTACATTAAAGGCTGTAAGCTTGCCACCAGAACTTGTACAGCCAATGTGGACACAAGATATGCAGTGATAAGATTTGTTAATGTTGCATTATCAGATGCTATTGCTTTGCTATTGATTGCAATTATGTCACCGTTCAGTTGCCAGGTAAATCCTGTGAGCCAGCCTTGTATTGCTATGTAAAAATAATATTCAGTAGAGGAAGATTAATTCCTTTGTCAAATTTATATTGTCGCAAAACAGCAATAATAGTATTGTATTAAAAATAACATAAAGGAAAAAGACAAATAGTGCAAAACAATAACCAACATACTTAAATAATAGCAGGCCCAGGGGATTAAGTGATACTTTGCATTTTTATAGAGCTTTCAATATAAGGATCTCAAAACACTTCACAAACATTAACAAAATAAGCCTCCCAACACTCTTTAGGTAGGGAAATATTATTATCCTCATTTTACAGATGAATAAGCTTCTTTATGAGGAAGATAAAGCCAAGTGAAGTTCCCAAAGCCACAAAGCATGTCAGAATCAGAATTACTAAATAGGCTCCATGCTTAGATTACACAGAGACAGAGACCTTGACAGATAGCACAGAATTCACATATTCTCTTGAAAGCCAGGTCACATGTTATGCAGCCATCATCTTAATGACAATTACAAATACAAAAAAGCCAAATTTTCTTTTCTGAAGTCAAAACTAGACTGTAGTGAGACCCTCCCATCAGGCTTCTTGCAGACTGCCCATGGAGGCTCAAGGCAAAGCATCACTCGTTGTTTTCTTCACAGATCCGAGGGGTCCTTGCTGGAATCCACTAAAGGCTTGTCCCACACTGTCCACACTGCTTTGATCTGCCTCACAGGAACCCAAATTCTTTTTCCATCAAACTGCAGATTTTTTTTCCTGTTTTCAACTGATAAAAAGCCCTTTTTTATCTGTAAGTGATGTATACTTCAAAGTGAGTACAAGCAGGGCATGAAGAAGATTTAATTTTTTTTCTATATATACCCTTCCTTTAGCTCTCTGTTTATTACAGAAATGTATTTTGCAGGTTCAACTACAGTGTGATTCACTATGAAATGTGGATGATATCTTAGGGAGTAGGCAAAACAGGAAGTATACAGTTCATGTCAGACATCAAGAGCCCAATTCTGACAGAGCAGTTGCACAGGAAAATCTGGAGTTACCTCAGGTTTTCAAGCTGTAACAGAGTGCAGAACATGACTGCTGGCATAAAAAAATGTAATAAAATTGCTAAGAATGAAGCAAAAGCATTCAGATCCAAGTTTTGGGGTTTTTATTCCATGGTAAATAAGAAGTAAGAAGAGGCAACTGGAGTCTGCCCATTTTAGGAAGAAATAATGCCTTTCTCTTCCCCTTATTTCTGATTGCTGCAGATCCTACTGTCATTGCTGCTCAATCACTCTCAAGGCAGATGAAGCTTCACCAGTGCCATCAGAAGCAATGCTCAAGCACATAGTGTGATTTTTGGGTTGTTCTGTGCAGGGCCAGGAACTGGACTTGATCCTTGTGAGTCCCTTTCAACTTAGGATATTCTATGATTCTATGATTTATACCTACATAAAAATATACACATACATACACATGCATATGTACCCATGGGCTGTCTGAGCTTTCCAAGCAGGGCTGCAGCAGCTTCAAATCTCCTTCTCTGATGACAAACTTCTCTCCTTTCACAGCGAGACAAGCCTGCCCCTTCTACACACAGTTGCAGAGGAACTCCTGAAACACTTCTCCCTAGGAAATATGCTCATATCAGCTGTTCACATCAGGAAATGTTTTTTTACAGGAGATTTAAGCAAATCTATCAAACCTCATAGAAAAGAAATATGAAAAGTACAGATTGCTTTTCAGCTGGGACAAAAAGGGACACGTGGCCAGAAGAGGAGATGGGGGTAGGAATGAGCCTCTCAGTTATTTCATCGTAAAATGACTGCAAAGCCACATTCTCCATCTTTGAAGGGATGTAAGACTTTTTCTCAGTCATTCATTCATTGCCAACTTTCTTTTATATTTAGAAAATTGTCCTACTTAGAGATGTTTTCAATGCAGAATTACCTATATGCCACTGCAGAACTACTTCACTGCCCTAGCTTCAAAATCCCTTGAGAATGTTTTTCCTTCCTCTGAATGAAATGAGGGACAAAGGCAATAATAAATTTCTCATGACATAATGTTTTCATTAAGTAGCACAAATATCAAACACTTGGATCACCAACTATTTTTGACTCAAGCAGAAATATATTTACTCTGACAACAAAACCAAAAGCCTATCCTTACAAAACAGAATGACAAAATAGATCTATTGATATTTTGTTGTTTTTCGTAAAGACAACTTTTTCAGTTTCTCAAAAAGTGTGTAATATTCTCACAGTGCAGTACAGTAGGCATGGAAGAGCTTCCTAAATCAAAGTTTCTTAATAGAAATTCTGTTTACAATAATCCATTGTTTTCTTACTAAGTCACAACACCCGGTAAGAGCTCCCTAAAACTGCAGTTTGCATAAGAAAAGAAGCAGGAGCAGTACCACCATTAGTGATTTACATTCCTGAAATTGTGAAGAATTATAGCATTAAATTTTCCATATAAACCTGAATGAATAAATGAATATATGTATATATACTGGAAGCAGACAAGCTCAGATTCATGCTAAAAGAAGGAAACTGAGGAACACTAATTTTGGTGATGAACAGAAAGGTTCAAAGAAAACCTTCCTGCTTCATCTACAATGACCATTCACACATGCAATGTCTTCTCTGGTCACAAGGTTTGATTCCATTCATTCAACACCCACTGCAATACTCAGCATCTGTGAGACACTCAGTTATCTAATCTTACAAAGATTCTCCAAAGTCAGGAGTAGAAAATACTGCTCATCTCACAAGGGAACTAGTGTAAGAAGCTCTCTAACATTGTAGAAAAAGAATCTGTAATCCTGGGAAACTGTCATGTCCATTTCACACCTAACAGGAAAATATTGGGATTAAAATCCTGGAATGAGATTTCTAAATGGGGGAAAGCAGCTGTATCCATCTTTTCAGGGGGGAGTTTTTCTAAAATTATGATTCCTAGTGCTTCACAGGGAACATACCTTTGTCCCAAGCACGCCACTAACTCAACATGACTCCAGCTGCTGCTGGTGCCCTGACCCCAGCTCACAGCTGGATTGGAGTGCAAACAAACACAGAAAAACAAAAGGAAAGGTTTGTCCTGATTAGGTTGAATTTAGTGAAAAGAGGACCAAATAACTGGTTGTAAAAATTACAACTGGATAATGGTTATTGAACAGAAGGAATGGAAAAAAAAATAACATTGAAAGGAGCAAGAAATAAAAGTGTTTAGACTAGAACCAGTTGTTCAGTCACAGAGAATTTCAGAATTGAAACAGCTTAGTGTCTTTTATTACCTTTAAAATAGAAATATAAAAATATAAACCCTTAAAAACAGAAAAATGAAAAATATATAAGTATGTGTATGTATGCATATAAATAGATATGCTAGATAAATAGCTAGATTTAAAAAATTGGAAAAAAAATAATATGTAGTCAAGAACAAATACAATATTCCAGATTAGGTGTAGTCTTCACTGTCAAAGGGTTTCACCTAATGGTCCCAGAAATAGAGTTTCAAGAGTTCAATGGAGCTTGATTTTTTTTTTTTTTTTCATTTGAATCTATTAGTGCTTTATGTGTATGTGTTGAGTATATGGCTTATTTTCCAGACAGAAAACGTTTCCCTAACTTGTTTAGGAAAAATGACTTTCTGAAAATGCCTGACTTTAACAAAGATGGGGAAAAGGATGTTGGACCATCTGTTTACATATTATTTGTGCTTATTTTGCACCTGCAAGAAAGAACTCAGTTCCCACGCTTGCCCAAAAAAGAACCAGCTCATAAACAAACAACAGGCTTACATGTGGAAGAGTTAAAAATTGACCTAAAATCTCCTGATATTCTCAGCAGACTAACAGGCAATGAGTTGCAAGGATTTCAGATCCAGGAGGAAACCCCCAGCTGCATCTTGACCACATCACTGTTAAACAGGTACCACATCAGTGCTCAGAAGCCATCAGAAATCAGCACCATGTAACAAAGAGAGCACTTAATCAGAAATTCATTAGTTTCACCAAGCAAGTGTGGTCTAGGGAAAAGACGTACTTAGGGACAATTGCTAAGAGTGAAGAGGTGAAGAAGCTTCACTGACCCAGGCAGAGTTTTTTCCATGTACAGCAGGAAGTTTCTGATCTAGTTTTACCCAGTCCAAACTCCAGCACTCACTTCACCCAGAGCCTGTTCAGTCATTTTGGCATTTACAGGAGCAAAGCATGGGGCAAGGGACAGTATTTATGAGCCACCTAAATTATAGTGAGAGGCCACTACAGTTAAAGGAGATCTTAGTCTTCAATAAAGCCAGCACAACCAGCTAAAATTCATTTATGAGCGGCCATTCATCGTGTCTGAAAAAGAAACATTTGAAGACTGTCAATGCCATGTTCACATGGGCCCAAGGGCAGGGAGATGTATGGCTTTTAGGCCTTACCTCAGCTGTAGGAACTCTTAAATAACACTGACTGTCATAGATTTGGGCTTTTTAATGGCACAGTATTTCATATGACCAAATTCAGAAAATGCTTTCATCATTTTTTGTTGCACCAAGTCTTATGCACTACCCATATACAGATGTTTGGCTGGGGTGTTTGGCTGTTTTCTATCAGTTAGTTATAAAACAGGCTGGTTGCAAGCTAGCCCACCTCACAAGGAGCTGAGTGAAATCTCAAACCTCGTCTTCTTGGCTTAAAAAGTATTTATTACGTGTAGAGAAAGTGTGGGGTCATTATCTGTAGACAACTAACATATTTGGATTAATTGGAGGTAAAATAAAACACTGAAGTAGAAGACATGTTAGGACTCTGTGAGGTAAGCTATGTGCAATCAAGATGTGATCACCAAGGTTATGTATGTTATCTTGCAGTAGAATACACCGTTTTCTGTTTGGTGCAACACTAGCCAGGCCTTAGAAGAAATAAACAACAACACAGACAGGAAGAAAATATGCTGTTTCTACACTATTTTTGAATTAATTAGCATGCTAAGTAATGATGGAATTTAGCAACTTAAATGACAAATATCCCAGGGCTCCCTCCCCCAAGCGTCCGATGTGTACATCCATCCCTAGCACCGTTTCATTGTTTCAGCCTCCAAGAAAAACAGGATGCAATATGCCTTCTGTCTATGATAAAGTTTCCTAATACAGTACAGTAATGCAATTTATTTTCATACAGCATCCTGCATATAAAATATTACATAACCCTTTATGAGAAGATAATGCATTACAGACTCAGGCACATTACTGTCTTTCAGGAAGAAATTGAAGGATAATGTTGTGGGAAGGGATGGAGGAAATAGAAGCTGAGGTACAAAAGTAGTTAAAAAAGAAAGTAGTAAATGTATTCTTCTTGTGCCCTTATTATCTGCATGAGACTATCAGAGGGCAGGTCAGCATTACTGCAGACGCAGTGTAACACAAAATGTTACATGCTCATAGGAAGGGATGGCTCTGATCCTGTGAGTTTATGCTATAAATAAATAGGCAGGATGACAAGGTGAGTCACAGAAGTATCATGTGAATTCCCTGAGATCAAACAGGGAGCAGAAGGTTCAGGAGAGGGATGAACATGAATGTCAAAATTTCCAGATGGTGCATAGTCCAAAAAAATCAGATAGACCAAAATTGCAGACCCAAACTATTTATGTGGTCTGGGGAAACTCACCCTGGATTCAAACCATTGCATCTTAAAGCCAGAATTGAGTGCTGCAATTTGAAGGGCTAAAGCAGGTGGAGAAACAAGGTCTTTGTGCAAACTCCATGCTAAAATAGGGAGATTTTAGTTCTGAAACCCAAAATTCCATGCAGGAGAATTTGCTTATTATTTAGAGCACTGGAGTGTGTGTTATTCTTGATTCCTTTGCAGGAAATATGAGTGAGCCAAAGCTGAGGCTGTGGCTATTCTGAAACCAGACAGGTAGGGAGGGGATAGGGGTGTTGAGGTGCAGCAAGTCTTTGGGAGATTTCAAGGAAAGGAGAGAAATTATGTGCTCACTCCAAATGAGGGGAAGGCACCTCTGGCCAAAGCTGTGGAAATATATTTATAAAGCATAATTATAAAACCTCAAAATCACACTGTTTCAGTTTAAGAGACAAGAAATGGAAATTAACCTTGCCCAGAGGGCTTAATACTGCTATGGGCCCTGCAAAAGTGTAAATAACTTATAGAAAAAAGGAGTTCCTAGGGAATCTGAACTTTCCATTCACACTTCTGTCCTTGCTGCCATTCAGAATACAGCCTTAGGAGGAAAACAGTTAAGAATATAAAAGATGGGGGAAAAACAGGGCTATTTACAACTACAGTGTGATTGGTTTCACTACCATATGGATACATGAGCCACTGAACATATGTATTCCAAGGGAGGAGAGAAGAGGATCTTAGACACACTGTTCTCCTCCTGGAAATCCATGTCTTCAGTGTGGTCTCTTTTTTTCAGAAGTTCATGGTCTTCTGGAAATTGTGATGATTAAAGTTAGGTTTCTGCCATGACTTCCTGTGTGTGTCACCTTGGGCAGTATATCTAGATGTGCTCAAGGGGTTGGAAGTAGGCAAACAGGAGCTCCTCTGCCTGTGCCCTGAGGCTGTGGATGTGAGCCAGCTTCGATCTGGGACCCATATGCCCAAGTGCCCCCATGCTGACAGAGATGCTCTGCTTCAGGAGGCTCCAGAGGTTATCTCTTGGACTCCTCCAGCAGTAGTCACTTTCCCAGTAGTAAGGCACATCCTTGTGGATAGGCACATACTTGCATCTTGGCCACCCAGCTCCCACTTCTCTATCTCGGTGTATGTCTACCTTTGGTGAGGTTGAAGCTAAGATGCTGAGCTGTGAAATGGAGCAGCTGATGCACGAGCACATCTGCTCAGCCAGATGTGGGGGCAGTAATCTCTGGTATAAGTGTAAAGCAGACATCTGGTGGCAGTAAAGTCTGAAGAGGCCACAACTAGATTCACCCAAGAAAGACTGTCAAAATCCTAATTAGCTCACTCGCAATGAACTAATGCAGCAATACGGCTTCTGCACCACAGCTGATTCTGGCTGCACCCATCTGTGTAAACATGCTATAAATCTCTCTTTGATTTTTCCTCCATCTGTGAAATGGGAGCATATGACATTTTTAAAGTGTTTTCTCTCTCTCTTTTAGGTCTTCAAGACTGGGCTCTCACTTATTGTAGCCTTGCTCATTACTGTAACAGTGGGAGAGATACTTAATAGCTGCCATAGCTGGGCATTCTCATTGAATTCAAAGGCAAAACTGACATTGACTTTAATGGAAATCAGAAAGGACATTCAGAAACCCATGAATTACTCAGTTTATTAGAACTACGTGAATTGTTAATATAATAATTATTCAAAGTGCTGTAAGGCTGGGACAGTTTTCAAAGGTGCAGATTTACCCAAGCCTAATCTCTGGATGTTTACAGATGTCTTATGTGCTTATGAAAATTCAAGCAGTTCTTGTGCTCTTAGGACTGAAGTATATATAGCACAGCCTGCACTTTAAAGAAAGCATAGCTTGCAGAGTCTTATGAGCATTAACCCTCAACCCCTTTCTCATGATACCTCCCACTTTTTGTCCCCCCACTCCCCCCCGCCTTCAGAAGTCAAAGATAAGTAGTCAGAAAGGATAAAAGCATGGACTAAAAGCTGAAAAAGAACATCAGAGCTGTGCTGCCTTTCTGTACAGCTGCTGCTGTTTGAGGTAGGGTTAGGGTAAGGTTTGGGGGTGAGGAACAGAGAGATCACAGGACTACAGGTGGATCGGAGATGCCAAAGCAAAGCATGGGGAGTAAAAGGAATGTGGTTACAATAATTTTTTTTTTATGGATACTGTCTGAAGAAGCGTGGGCATATGGAGTACTGCTAGGTTGAGGCTTATGTTCATTTAGAGAGAGAAAGATGGAGCCATGAGTTCCCACTGGAGTGTGAGTGAAAAATGGGCTACCAAAGCAAAATGATAGGACAACAGGATAATTTTTCCATGAGGCTGTTTTGGTCTCAGCCATATTTTTTGGGCCTTTCTAAATGTCAGGTAAAGGTTAGATTTACTTTTAAGTTTAAAGCTGAGAGAAGAAAATGAGCCAAGAACTTTACTCAGAGGGAGGTGGCAAAGGGCCTGACAAAAGAAAGAGTAGTCTGTAAAGACTGGAAACCTCGACTGGGAGATGTTTTCCATGTGGTCCATAACCATAAGACCCTATCCAAGGCTCAGCTTACTTTTATACTTATTACCAGAGTTAAGCATCAAAGAAGGAGAAAGTTTGTACCAGCAGTTGGAATGTGGCTGAGAAGGGGATTCAAAGAGAACAAATAGGTTGTCAAAATAATTTGGGGGGGGGGCAGGGGGAAGCATCTGGACACATGTTTGAGGACCCAGTCTAACGCCTAGTGGGGTTAGTGGTTGGATAATAAATAGAGTGGATGAAAGAGAAAACTAAGAAATCCAGTTGCCATGGGATTGGAAAGGAGTTGCCAAAATAAAGGGTAGGATGCAGGGAAATTCTTCCATGAGAAATATTTTGTGTAGGCACAGACTAGGAAGCTTCAAGTAAGGCTCAGCCTGTAGTTAGGGTTAGAGCTAAGTTTGCCACTAGATTTGAGAGGAAGAGAGCTCTAGCTGGAGTGTGACTGCCAAAGGAAAGCACTGGCTTCAAGGAGAATGTTTTTGCAAGAAATTTCTGGTTGTGTGTATTGTTAGTGGTAGGGTTAGGACTGATAGAAAACCAAAAGCAGTGGCAGTAGGGGGATTAGAAAGGAGATGGCAGTGGGAAAGGTGGAGTACAGAGAGAACTTGTTGGCATGAATGTCTTGGTGTGGCTGCCAGCTTGGGGCCAGGTCCAAGTCTCAGACTAAGGAGAGCTGAGAGCTCCAGATGGATGGGGGCTGGCAAGGGTTTGTCAAGGATGGGCTGCGGTGCAAAGAGACCTTGATGTGAGAACTTTTTCATCATAACACTGGCTGGAGCCCCTTGTTTTAGGCTCAGCATCTAGCTAAAGCTTGTACTAGGTTAGATAAAGCCATGTTTTATATCATGAAGGAGCAAGAACTATTATGTCATGGGAACTAGATTTCCCTTCTAAATTTGAGCTAAATAATTATATTGATGTCATATTTCAATTAAACAAAATTTATGTTGAAAAAGTAAAGGAAATGTGGATTTACTACTAGCATCATCAAAAGTTTCAGGCCATGCTATTCTTTCTCCTACCAGTACAAGCAATTTACCACTTTGTTTTGGAAAGACACAAACCTAGAATAAACACTCAAGATTTTATTTTTCTCTCTTTTTCTGCTGTGCTGATTTTGGCTGGTGTAGTGTTAATTTTCTCCACAGTAGCTAGTATGTGTCTGTGTTTTGGATTTTTGCTGTAAACAGAGATGGCCTTGTTATTGCTGAGCAGGGCTTACACATCAAGGCCTTTTCTGTCCCTCACCCCACCCCACTGGCTGAGGGAGCACAAAGAGTTGGGAGGAGATACAGCTGGGACAGCTGACCCCAACTGATGCAAGGGGTATCCCACACCCTGTGGCATCCTGCTCAGTGTATAAAGCTGGGGCAAAAAGAAGGAAGTGGGGGACATTCAGAGCGATGGCATTTGTCTTCCCAAAACACCATTATGTGTGATGGAGCCCTGCTGTCCTGGGGATGGCTGAACACCTGCCTGCCCATGGGAAGTGGTGAATGAATTCCTTTTTTGATTTGCTTGTGCTTTTTACCTGTTAAAGTGTCTTTATCCTAACCCATGAGCTTTTCCACGTTTACCTCTCCTTCACCCCACTTCTGAGGGAGTGAGCAAGAGGCTGCTTGGTGCTTGGCTGCTGGCTGGGGTTAAACCATGACATTAAAAGTGTTATTATTGTAAAACATCAAGCAGAAAAATATTTTATAACTTTTTATGTCAATTAATGAAGAAATAAAGAGTATTGGACCATATAGTATGACTCCCATGCAGCAAAGAAAAATAACAATCCCTGACCAGATTCAGCAAAGGAAAAGCCCTGGAACTTACTCCTATTTATAGATTAGCTAAAAACTAATTTTATATAGTTGTTAAAGAACTATTTAGAGATGAGTGGTAGGAAATCTAAAAATAATCCACTCCACTCTAATGCAGATTAATCAAAAAAGTCTAGGCTTGCTTATATTCATCACTCAGACTTTTTGTTTTGTCTTTTTTTTTTGCCCTCACTTAGCATCTGAGGCCTGAAAAATCACACTCTGTGTGATCTACCCTGTGAGGTAGAGCAGCATTTCCTTCCTTTTTTGAAAAAAAGTCAAGGCTAAGAGGAAGCCAAGATAGTTGTGGTTACGAGGCTTCAAAGCACAGGCTTCCAATCCAGTTTCTAATTTCGAACCTTTCTTAGATGTGGCCTGGGACTTTCAACTGCTCATTTCACTCCTTGGTTTTACAGTTTTCCTTTCTGAAAGATTAGACAGCCACCTTAATTACAGTCTCTTGCTATTATGAGTCAACATCAATATACGCAGCACAGTAGGTAGTACCGGGATGGTGAGTGTTCCATGTGGGAACGGAGCAGGTTGGTGATGGGAAGGGGAATGGACTGGCCTCCTAGTATTGTGATTGCTGGACCATTTTCACAAAACAGGTTGGTTTTAACTCCAGCATGGCTCAGACAGAGAGGTGGTCTCTCTTTAACCAAATGTTTCTACACTGGTAGGACATTCTGCCTGAAATAAATACCTACTTATTTAGCAATTACACCTTTTTTCTAATCTGAATGCAGCCTTGATTTCACACTCCGGTTCAGCTCTCTTCAGGACATGGAGGGAACACCTGAGATGTGCCCCAGGTTTGCTGTTGCCCTACCAGGCAGTTGTCATTGGGCTGACAAGTTGTCATTGGGCTTCCTGGAGTGGCCCTGATGGATTCTGTGCTGCAGAATCCAGTCAGAATCCAGTCAGATGTACAGGTGGTTTATGCTTGGACTGTCTCAAAAAAGCCACCCAAAGCAAAAAGGTGAAGAAGGTTTTCTTCTCTTAGTACTGTTGATTTTTCATATTTGGCCAAGTGCATGAATATGTATTGATTCTGCAACAGCACTGAACCCAGCAACTCAGCTACCCTAACAGTCCCCAGTATTATTTAGTCCAGGCTGCTGTAGCCAGAATTAAAGTTAGCCTGTCTCTTATTCAGCTCTAATCACTATGTTTATTATGTAATATTTATTTATATTTGTATCATTTATACATTATTTTGCTTGTATAACCAGCTGTTTTACAGTCAAGGACCTCATGGCAATGAGATATAAATCCATGCTGTTGGCCCTTGGGAAAACTGGTAAATTAAACTTTGTGTGCATAGACTTCAAAATGCTGAAATCTATTATACCTTCCCTTCCCACTGATAAATGGCAGCGGGTTTACTTGCTGAGTAGTTACTTATGAAAGGCTACTGTTTATTAATACCTCCCTGTATAAATATTAACAGAGCAAACCTATAGGAAAAATATGTGAAGGGTCATCTTTAAATTGCAAAAAGTCAGGCTATTCAGCACAAATGTCCATGCCTCTTTCTGTCTGGAGACTTAAACAGCCTCATCACCATAGTATCCGGAAGGTGCACACAAGTGTGACATGATTAGCATCTGTCATGTGTAGGTCTTTCTATTCCTTCTGCTCTCCCTGGGGAGAACAGTCCAAGGATTTTTTAAAATATACGGTGTGTACACTGTGCTTTGTGTTATATTAGCAAAGTCAAGGTCAAAGATCTGTATCTCACTGCCATCTTTTACCTCATATTAAAGATGTAACACAGAAAGCAGTGCTATTTGTGCCAGATATATATGCTCAGACACTTTGGTATATTTCTTTAATTGTTCCTATTGAGAATGTGAACTGGGACTGAAAGAAAGTGTTTCAAATGCCTTTTATTTCTTAGCATGCTGAATATGGCTGCTCTCTTCTCATTTCATCTCCTTTTCATGGTACTTAACAGAATAGTAAAGATTTCTGTGGAAAGAAATAAACATTTCCATTGTCTATGGGTCATTGGTACAATAATAAATGTAAAGGTTCCCACACAGCCATTATAGTCTGTTGTGTCAATGTTATTAGGCACCTTTTGTCTCGGAGTTATTGATGTGATAGATTGCAACAGCTCTTTTGAACATTTTCTCACATAAAGCAAAACCAGCAAAATTGCCTCAGGTGTCTTTTAGAGGAGGCACTAAACCTAGGATTCTTCTGTGCCTTTCAGTTCTGTCTGAAATTAAAGGTTTGATGACACTTGCTAAATGTATTCAAGGATGACCCTGTCACCTCAGACAGTGTCTTTTCCTTCTCAGTGTCTCTCCTTGTCCCACAGAAGGGACCAAACCTTTGCTGTTGGAGTAGGGCTGTCCTTGGCTGTTTCCATGACTACTCCCACAGCAGAGGGAAGGATGAAGGGACAGATGCCAGAATTTAAGGAAATAAATATGCTCCTACCTTCACTTACTCTCTGCTGATGTTTTGCCACCTGGCACAATGGACACCCCCAGGCTCATAGAACAAAAGCAGCTGCAAGATGTGCTCCCTCCCTTTTCCCAATTCACCAGCTATGGGCACTCTGGGACCTTTACTACGGGCTTTATCATTTTTCTCTTCCTAATATAATAATAATAATGATCACAAAAAGCTATTCCTATTCAGGAAGGGGATATTTGTTTTTGAACCCTACTAATCTTCATCAGGGAAACAATTTTGCACTAGGGAAAAAATCCACGTTTGTAGAAAATCTCAGTGAGGATCGACAGCACAGGTACTAGGACCCTGAGGACTCCTGAGTCCTGGTAATTTGTAAGAGCTTTGTGACTAAAGCAATTTAACCACCACCTACCAACATCTCAGTGCAGAGGATACATATTTGCACCCCAGCAGCTGCCACTGTTTCTGTAATCCTGCCAAGGAGAGGAGTCACAGAGAATGAATCGACCTTGGGCTGTTCATCTACAACTCAGTACAGGTCTCCCCAGTCCTCTGCATTCAGTTCTGTCTCTGTCCTGCTTGTCTTCACAGTGACAATAGACACTAGAGGTAATGGTGATGCTACCAAGGTCATCGAGTCTGTTGCTCCAAACAGCTTGGGGAGAATATGGAGATGTGTGCATGGACAGTGTGTGAAGCAGTCCCTGCACCTTCATCACCTACTCAGGGAGTGCCTGGATAGTGTTTTAGAGACCAGCTTGAACTGATTTTTTGGCCAGCCTGAGGAATGGAGGGGAAACACCCAGGAGGTAGTTTCTGTTTCTCATTTCAGTTTCTTGAAGATCTCTGCATTGGGCTGTTTCTGAACTCCAGATAAACATGAAGCGTCAGCATTTTGGCCTTTTGCTGTGCATTCTCTTTGGGCCCCTCAATTCTGAGATAAGCAGACCAAACCTGTATGCAATATTTAAAATTATGATATCACTGATTTGTATGAGGACATATTTTCCTTATTGTTATTATTCCTCTTTTCCTTTTCTCAACCACTTCACTTTCTCGTTCTCAGTAGGAAGTGAGCAGACATTTTCACTGACCTGTCCAGGGAAACTGAATTCTTCCTCCTGAGAGGGCATGACTAATCCTGAGCCAGTCACTATGCTCAAGTCACTTAACACACCTCTCTCATGGTGCATTATTGTTTACCTTGCCCTTGCCTAGACTTTGACTTTTCTCTAGCAGACATGGAAAAGCTGTCTTCAGAGTAGAAACTGGGGAATCAATGGTCAAGAGACAGGTGATATGTAGTTACATCCCACTCACTGTCTACCATGCAAGTCCTATGTGTAAAGGAAAGGAGGTGGGGACAGGAAAGCACTGAGTATTCATAAAGTAGAGAGCGAGTTCAATGGATCAGACACCTTCCCACTTGCCTTGTTTTATAAACTCTTTAGGTTGCTACCAGCTTTTCCCTTCCATATCAGTGGCAACTTATCCCTGACAACATTTTACAGTCTGCACTTTCACGCTCCTTTCCCCCCTTCACTATAAAAAGCTCTCTGTAAATTTATGCAAAGACTTTATCATTCACTGAGTCTTAAAAGCAAAAAGAATCTCCCTGTAGGTCATCAAATCCAGGCCCCTGTCAGCTTTGGCATATTAAACAGTGCCTTTAACAGGCTGCTCAAACTCCATATTAGTACTAATGGGTCCTTCTGCTTCAGTGGCTCTTCTCAGGAAGCTGTTGTTGCAGCTTCATACCTGTGATTAGGTAAGGAACCTTCTCACTGCCTAGCCATGTTTAGTCTCAGCCTGGTGATGCACAGACCTACACACCTGGTTGCCATTCAGCTTCGCTGCCAACAAGACAGGAGAAAGAGGTTCAGACAAGTTTAAGGAGTTCAAGTGCCCTGGGCAATGGCTGTGCTCTATGTGCTCTGCTGGTCAGACTCTTCTGTGCCAGTGTCTAACACCAGGTCTTTTTAATCTGTCCCTATAGGTAGGTTTAGGGATCATCACTAAACCAGTAGCAGAGCTAGAAAATTATATTTCCAAACCATGGTACAGAGTTTGTACCTGTCCATAAAAGGACTACAAATCTAGACATAGTCCTGACCTCTAGTTACTAAAAAGTGTGAAATAAATAATAATTCTATGCTCTAAATTTCAAGGAATGCAGCACTTAGGCAGTGTAAGGACATTCAGTGGTGCATATTTTCAATGTGCAGTGAGGGATTTGCTGAACTCTTCCAGGCTCCTTGAGCTCCCCAGGCAGCACGGCAACAAAGGGACAGAGTCTGTGTCAGGAACTGGACTTCAATGATACTTGTGGTTCCCTTCCAAGTCAGGACATTCCATGATTCTATGATATAATCCTTGGTCTCTTGCTACACAAAACATCTGTGATTTTTCTTTGTCTTTTTCTAGCCAGGGACAAGTGGAGGTGAGGGACAGACTGAAATCAGAGTTCCCTAACATTTAGAAAGGTCAGCAGGAGAGAAAAGGAAGGATAGAATAAGGAGAGGAAATAAGAATAATTAATGCTTAATGCAGTCCCCTTTCCAAAGACCAGGCAGCAAGGGCAGCTATGACAGCTGTAACATTTCCATTTCCTCCTGCTCTAAGTAGTGCCACTGGGGTAAGTGAAGGACAGCAGTGGTCTTGGAAACACTGCAGCATGTAAATTCAGTTAGCATGACTGCAAAAAAAACCAGCAGTGAGCTACAAGGGCAACGAGTGAGATGTCACAGGCAGCCAGCACAGACACAAAAAGGCAGCAGATTTTTGTGCATGATATTTTTGAGCTGGCATTTTCAGTCACATTTCCCTTATGAATAAAATGGTAGGATGTGCTGAGAAGCAAAAGACTGCAACAAGGAAGCAGAAAGCAACCTGTCGGCTGTGCAAGGACTGAAAAGGAAAACTGCAGACTCCTGCCATCATCTTTACCACAGTTAAATACACTGCTGTAGGTCTGACATTGAAGTGAGCCTCTCCTTCTCCCCCACTCCCTCTATTTCTAGCTCAGGAGAAACAAAATGGTGCTTTGGGCAAGGGTGGGATATTACTGGGAGGAATGAAAAAATGCAGAAGTGAAGTGACCTACTGTGAATTTGCTAACTTTCTCACATGCTTGTGTCCAGCACAGCTCTCAGTTCCCTTCACACACAAAGGATAAAAGTAGGCCCCCAAGACAGGGCGAGTAAATACCCCTACTGAAACTAATTTTTCTCCAATAACTATGAAGAAAGTTTGTGATGAGTATCTCAGACTTTCATGTTCAAATTTTAAATGTTTGGTACTCAAGAGAGAAGAATCTGACCCCAGAAACAAAAAAAATGTGGAAGCCATCCACTCCTTGCATTGTCACAGCTGAAACACAGTTCTTTTGCCTCGTTCCCAATCTCACTTACAATGAATAATAACTTATGAGAGGAATATGATAGCAAAGAAAACAAGCAGGAAAGTCATATGTCAGGCCAGCTGAACCTTATCACTGAAGTAACCACAGGGTATAAGCAGCTCTGCAGGAAAAAACAAACCAAGATAGAATTCATATGTGCACCATGTGCACAGAAGAAAGAGAAGAAAAGGAAAAGGAAAGGAAAAGGAAAGGAAAAGGAAAGGAAAAGGAAAGGAAAAGGAAAAGGAAAGGAAAAGGAAAGGAAAAGGAAAGGAAAAGGAAAGGAAAAGGAAAAGGAAAGGAAAAGGAAAGGAAAAGGAAAAGGAAAGGAAAAGGAAAGGAAAAGGAAAGGAAAAGGAAAGGAAAAGGAAAGGAAAAGGAAAGGAAAAGGAAAGGAAAAGGAAAGGAAAGGAAAGGAAAGGAAAGGAAAGGAAAGGAAAGGAAAGGAAAGGAAAGGAAAGGAAAGGAAAGGAAAGGAAAGGAAAGGAAAGGAAAGGAAAGGAAAGGAAAGGAAAGGAAAGGAAAGGAAAGGAAAGGAAAGGAAAGGAAAGGAAAGGAAAGGAAAGGAAAGGAAAGGAAAGGAAAGGAAAGGAAAGGAAAGGAAAGGAAAGGAAAGGAAAGG
Source organism: Coloeus monedula (assembly GCF_965178545.1). Lineage (NCBI taxonomy): Eukaryota > Metazoa > Chordata > Aves > Passeriformes > Corvidae > Coloeus > Coloeus monedula. The sequence goes on from NC_138781.1 coordinate 11,952,445, forward strand.
AAAGGAAAGGAAAGGAAAGGAAAGGAAAGAAAAGAAAAGAAAAGAAAAGAAAAGAAAAGAAAAGAAAAGAAAAGAAAAGAAAAGAAAAGAAAAGAAAAGAAAAGAAAAGAAAAGAAAAGAAAAGAAAAGAAAAGAAAAGAAAAGAAAAGAAAAGAAAAGAAAAGAAAAGAAAAAAGAAAAGAAAAGAAAAGAAAAAAAAGAAAAGAAAAGAAAAGAAAAGAAAAGAGAAAAGAAAAGAAAAGAAAAGAAAAGAAAAGAAAAGAAAAGAAAAGAAAAGAAAAGAAAAGAAAAGAAAAGAAAAGAAAAGAAAAGAAAAGAAAAGAAAAGAAAAGAAAAGAAAAGAAAAGAAAAGAAAGAAAGGAGGAAAGGAAGGAAATGGAGGAAGAGAGGAAGAAAGGAAGAAATGAAGAAAGACAGTTATGTGGTTTAATATAGGCAACCAATTCTGTCTACACCGGGGGTCTTATTCTCCACAGTATAGATTCATGTGTGATCATTTACATTTGTGCTAAGGGAAATCCTGAATAAAGACTAGAGAAAACTGGGTTCACTCACTATCTCAAAGGCACATTTGCTGGGTGTCTATGAACAAGCCGGGTGATCTTGTCTCTGTGCCTTATTTTCTTTCCCAGAAATAGTGATGTGTATTCTGATAAAAACACTATAATAAGAAGAATAATGCTTGCCTATTTCTGTAGTGATAGCATTCTGCACCCTGTGCATACTGTTTCTGCATAAGAATAAATAAATAACCAGTTATAAGGCTCTAAAGTTTGTACCACACATTAGTCATTGTGAAATAATTTAATGGCCTTTGATAGCACAAAAAAAAAAGGGCTCCAGTCTGCAACAAGCATATTCACAACCAGGTCTTCTCCTTGCAGCTCTTTTACCAAGCATATAATCAGATTCTTACATAAGCACTTTGAGGAGTTCCTTTTAAAATGTTGAGGACAGGAAGATAAATATGTGGTTGATAGACTCTTAATCTCAAGAGAGTGGTAGAAACACCTCAAACTAAAGTTTATCAGCTTTGTTTTCTTAAAGCAAAACACTCAAGAAGGTGAACAAAGGCAGATAAGGGCAATGACACCCTAACTCTCAAGTTCTCACTGCAACAGCTGAAATTCCATGAATCATCCTATCAGTCACCATAGAGCAGACACAGACTCCTCTCAACACAAAAATCCAGTGTCCACACAAATCAAGCAAAGGGCAAAACCCCAAACCAAGCACAGAATCAGATCAAAAAGTAAAACAAATTTTGGCTCTGTGATTGCATATCAGCCCTCTAAAACTTCAAATTTAGGAGAAAACAACACTTAATAAAAAACAATAAATATCATTTAATTAAAAAAAAAAAATCAGGAAACAGGCAGCAGAAGCCAAGCCAAGCTGGAAATTCCACATCTGATGCAACATCCTTCAGTGTTACAATGCCACTCAAGACCCTAATGTGCAGATGCTCACTAATGGAAAAACTTGTGGATTCCTTAGATCCAAAAAGGGGAAATGACTGATTTCCTCTCCCCTTCCTCCAAACTATGCAGTGCATAGGAATGTGGCACCCTGCTTCTTGACTGAAATTCCCAGAAGCTGTGCTGTCTATAAATAAAAAGCCTGATCATTTTCCCAAGAGGAATAGGCATGCAGACATTCCCTGTGTCACAGCATCATGTCATGTGAGGGTTAAGCTTGATTTCTTTTCTTTAGCTTTAGAGCCCAGAAAGGGGAAACACAAACTCTTAAGGAAAAAAGCAAAAGCAAAACCAAACCAAACCAACAAACCAATCAAAAACATCCCCAAAACCACCGAAAGAAACCTAAACATGAAAAAATAAAAACCCCACAGAAAGAAAAAAGAAATAAATTAAAAAAAAAAAAAAAGCTAAAACCTCATTTGCATCACATTTGATCTCTCCTAAGTTTGAATATCATCCCTCTGCTGTCCCTTGGTTGGGACCAAGGTTCCACTTGACACAACTGAATGGGAAAAAGCATCTGTTGAGCAGTTCTCAATAGTTCCTTTCTACTGCTAACAAGGATGTTCAAAAAGGGAGAAAAAAGAACCATGGTCTCCTTAAAGACTACCAATACATGCAGGAGGTGTCGGGGTTTTCAGGTGTCTGATGATTATTGGGAGAAAATCTTAGTTATGGATTTCCTACATTGTAGGGATAGCAAGATGGGCTTTTTACAGAAGGATTGCTGCTACCCAAGTTGAGCTTAGACTGCTAGCTGCCAGAGAACTAGTGTGAGTTTACTCAGAAGGATAAACAGGGCTGAGGATTAAAGACCCTTCTCCATGTGGAGGGTCCACTGAGAGGATATATCAAATGGGTGGGACACCAAATTAAAAAGCAGGTTAACCCCCTTGTGAGAAGGGACAATCAAAACTCCTTGGAATGGGGATATGTGTGATGCAGTAAAGGGGTTTAGGGATTTTAATGACTAGTGTCTTTGGTCTGATATAAACTTAGGTCAAATGAGATAATGACTTCTTACCTTAGCACAGATTAGCTCAGTTGCTTGGTGCTAATAATGCCAAGGTTGTGGGTTCAGTCTCTGCATGGCCCATTTACCTAAGAGTTACACTTGATGATCCTTCTGGGTCCCTTCCAATTCAGAATATTCTGTGATTTTGTGATCTTTAATTAGGTTTATGCTCCTAAACAGCTGCATTAAAGCTAGTGTAGGAAATACTGTTTTCTTTCCCATTGAAACCAACAAACTGTAAATTTTTCACTCTGGTTCTGAGCATATGCACGAGTATTATAAGAAGTAAACCTTAGCAGCTTGTTACCAAAATGTTGCTCTGACTTTGCAGGAGCAAATGAAGGAGAGCTATCAGAGTGTTCTTTTCAGGGCCACAGATTGTTCTCCTCCACATTCTTAAATATGTTGGTTTCCTTATCCACAAAGTGTCTCATTCACATCCACATTTGGAAGCCTTGATTGAGTGCCCCCCTTACACAACACTTAGCAGACCTTATTGGGTAACTAAAGAATTACATCATGCATATTCTACAGTGTCATTACAGGCAATGCTGTCAAATATTAACTTGTCAAATGCCCTACAAAACATTGGCTTCACGGATGTCTTTCAAGGACACTCTGCTTCAACTTCCTCATTATCAACTTTACAAACCTTTCCAACACAACTCATTAATTCATTACAAGGTTAACTGCTCTTGTTACTTCATTAACTGAAACAACATGATTTTTCTTGTGCTTTAATAGATTAAATTTAATAATTCAATGCAATTTATTTCATTCAAAATCACAGACAAAAATATTCCTATGACTACCAAATCTAAAATATTTTCAGTAAGGCTGATCAAAATTATTTTCTGTTTGTACAGTCTTTACTTCAAAAAGCTTTACTTTAAGCAACAAATATTTTAGTATAGTCAATACAGGAATAATACTTGACCTACAACAGCCTGTGGAGGAAAATATTAGAGGTGAAAGGCAGTTAGAGAGATCTGGCTCTGCTGCATTGGGCCTTGTTGCTAAATTCATCAGATGTTTTCAAGAGAGCCTACCCTTATTTGCCTGCAAGAAAATATTACAGCAAGCCTTTTTTCTTTACCTTTGTAATATGAGATACTCTGATGATAATGTTCACTTTATAGACAGTATAAACCTGAGGATATCTGAAATCAATGAAGTTTCACATGCAGCAAACAGAACTAAAATCATATGGAGTTCTTGGTTTTCTGCCCAGAGTTCTTCAGGTATGTGGCAATCCCAGGAATCAACATCAGCAATAAAATTTCATGATGTAAAACTCATGGGAATATATCCTCTATTGCTGTAAGCTGGCAAAGCTCCATTTAAATCATTACAACAAGAGAAAATTTGACCCAAGGACTAGCAGTAACATACCATAACCCTCTTCAAGGATTCCTAGAAAAAAGTTTTCTATTAAAAGGATTCCCAAAATAAAAAACAAGGTTTCATTTCAACCTCAGAAAAAAGAGTCAGAAAAAATGAAAACCCTCTTGAAGTTAATGCTGCAGAGAACATATTTGATCTCTGTGGCCAAGGTGGACTTGACCCAGGCATTTATGGCCTGAGATGGGGAAATTTAAAACTGAAGCAAGGAGAATGGCAATCATAGTACATTTCTGGGGGTTATTAGTACATTCCCCTGACAGCTTCCACCAGCTCTGTGTCTATGGGGACCTTGGAGCTGCTTAAATGCTCTTCCCACTCCTGTTCAAAGGATTGCTTTTAAAAATACTCTTTAAGCTGGCAATTTATACTGTAAAGATGGATTCAAGGCCAAAAATGTATCCACAGAATAAGAACTTGAAGCAATAATGTTGTCTGACCCCTTGGTTGCCACCATTAGATGCTGTTGTTTAATACACATTGAGTGATTTATTTTGGGCTAGTTTGGTATTCAGCAAAGAACATTTGCAATGGTTATTAACCCCGTGTTCTACACTTCTACTGCAGCAAATATTTTTGGTAGATATTATATAATAGTAATGATACATTGTGGATGTAAATTTTTCTTGGGAGCTGACCTCTTACTCGATTAAACAAGTGGTAGGAGGTTATTTGCATGTGCTGTTTCAAGATCATCTTCCTCTTCTAATTCTGTATGAGAGATTGTTTCCTCTCCTACAGTGAAGGATATTAGGGAGCAGATAATTTAGATTCAAGGTCATCATCCTTCAAAGCAAGTAGCCTGAGCTATTGCAAGTAATCCTATGACATGCAAGGGAATTGCCTAATATGAGTAAGATTGCAAAATCAGGTCATGACTGGACTGATGATGTTGGGAAACATGAGGTATTTCCTTCCCTTAAATGACCTTGTGGGATATTACACACCCAGCCTTAACCAAGAATGCAACTGAGGAACTAGCATCAATTTTCAAAACTGGGCTCCCACTTAATGGTACAGACTGTGGAAAATGCCACTACTTGTAGGCAGGATTAATTACACTAAATAAAGGAACTGTCTAGTTACTGTTCATGCCAAACAACATGACATATTCACCTGTGAATTTTCCCAGCTCGGGATAACCACAGTGGTTTAAGCAACTCTGTTGCATTGCATGAGAATGTGAAAATGAGTTATGGAGAAAACCTACTGAGAACCTTGATTGAAAAGAAACCCAACAAAAATCACAGTACATTCCATGACTGGTGATATATTACATGCGACACAAACTTTATTAGAGCCTTGTATAACCTGAGGCCTGTAATCTCTGTTCAGGTGAATGGCCTGAGCTATATATGTTACATAAATATTCATAAATCCTTTGAGGTCTGCAGTATTCATCTTAATTAAAGCAAAACAATGTTTGTAAGTCAGTTCATCAGGTGCTGATCATGCTGTTCCAAACTGCAGAACTCCATGTCAGAGCTGTACTCTTTGTACATATACAAAAAATCCCAGGCCAGTCTGTATTCTTAATTTCTCAAACTGTATCCTTTAAGTGTAATTTGTTAATGCAGCTGTAAAACCTACTGGATCACGATTGTCTCTCTTCCTGCCCCATTGCAGTGGTCCATGTCTGGCCAGCTCTGGTGGGATTTTTGCGGTGCCTGTTTCCAGCAAGCACAGCCCTGTCCTGCCCCGCAGAGCCCGTGTACAATTCCCCACAGCTAGTGCTGAGCCAGTAGCAGCACTAACTTTTCTCCTGAGCTACCCAACTTTATTCCTACAACTCGAGTGCTTGTTGGTTGTACAGTAGTGTGCAAAAAGCTCACTCTGAGATCTATTACATGGCACAACAAATAACACAGACGGAATGTGGAGGCAGCGTTTGATGGCAGGCTTCCCAGCTCACGTCCGCCTCTCTCCCGAGCTAGAGGGAGGCTCTCCTTTGCTACCAGAACCACATTACTTATATTTTCCTCGCAAAAGTGAAGTGGGATTATTAATAAATCTACAGAGTCTCTCAACTGGAAGAAAACTTGTATCCTAATTGCAGTGCCTCCTTACATATGGTCTGAAATGCTGAGGTGGTGAAAGGCTTACGCCTCTTTGTGTATATTTTGCAGTGCCAGGGAATTACGCTCTGCAGCCCAATTGCAGCTCAGCTGTGCACAAGCTGCCTGCGTGCAGCCTGGAGCCAGGCAGCTCAGCTTGAAAGCAGCCTTGGATCACACGGGGACTGCTACACACCTCCTGCATCACTGGCCTCAGGCTTGCATAGAGAACAGACCCTTGCTTTGGGGAGATCAGAACCTCTCCCTTAGCTATTTAAAATCCAGCCCTGCAATTCCTCCAGTGAACAATTCCCATGGCTCTCCTTGACTTGTCATTGCATTAATTGGCTCCAATCGCTCTCTATTCAAAACTTCTGTCCTATTAAGACCAAGACTTGCTGTTTTCTTGCTGAAGCCCTGAATTTACAACCTTTTTACTTGTGGCATTCCCACTGAAATTGATATGGATAAACCTGCACTGTCTAGTTGTTTCTCAAGCTCTGCATGAAGCACAACTAAATATAGAAAACAGACATCCACAGAGGAAATGATCTTTTTTTTCGCAAAAAGAGTAACCACCTATCCACACTATTGCTGAGTCAGAAACTTCCCCACAGGTGCAAAAAACGTGTGTCATAAATAATTGTTTAATTATGTTAAATTCCATGTATCAGGAGTGTTAGTATAATATGTATATTTTTTACTGAGAGAACTGATACTGAAAACCTGATTTTTCATTGAGAGGGGGAGCAGAGTAGGATAAAAAAAAGGAGAATGGAATTTCATCAAATTAACAGTGACTTAAATGAATAGTATCTCTTTGACTACAGGGGTTTTGGGTTTTTTTGAATGAAAGTTTCACACTGTTTTTTAGTTATATCCATTAGAGAAGTAGAAGAGAATTTTAGATCTGAATTTTTAACATCACATCCTATTGTTTCAAGACTACAGCTCCACATTTGATGTGTTTTGAAAGAATAGCATGAAATTATCTTAAAATGAAATATGAGTGTAATTACAAAGTGCTAAGCACTCTCCTAATGCACTTGTTGAATATACTATGCCAGCATAAAATATGTCACAATTGATAAAATTTAGAACATGCTTCAGTAATTTCACTTAACTCTTAAGAGCAGGATAGAATAAAAGAGCTTCTCTGCACCTTTCTTCCTGCAGTTATAAATGTTTCATTGTTACTTTGGGAGACTAGATTGATCTGGAGTATTTTAATTCTCTTTGCATCAGCAATACTAGAGCAGATAGGGAATTTAGGCAAGTTAAAAATAAATGGTAATATTCTCAGATAGCGTAAATCAGCACTGAGATCAATACAATTATGTCACTTTACACTGGATTAAAATCTAAGGACGTGGGTGCTAAAACACAGCACCTCCCTGCCCAATTAGCTGCTCTGCCTGCAGACAGACAAGATCACCATTGCTTTGCCTCTGTGAGAAAACATTTGACTCTCCTTGGAACATTTTTGTTTTGCTCGCCAACTTGAGAATAAAACCAAGGAAATTATTTCACTATAGCACTTCATGGAGAAAAAAAAAATCTAAAATTTCCTTTGATACATGAGGGTATTAGAAGAGCAAATGGCACAGCAGCTGAGCTGGAGGTGAAATGTTGGAGTGTTGTGGCCAGAGGCTGGTGATGAAGAGGGGCACAGCCAGGGCCCTCCTGCCAGACACCTGCAGGAGCACGCGCTGGAGGGGGAAGCTCTGATGCTCCCCTCTGCCATACAGTCCCTGCTGCGTCCACAGTACAGTTTGCAAACTCACAACGGGGTTTGAAATGAAGTTTAATGAGCCACATTATCCTAATTAAGGACATACTTTCTGCACACCTTAGAGCCGGTGGTACCATGTTCTCAAACCAGTATCTAAATATGAGTGCATGGTGGAGCATGAGCAAAGCCCACATTTATAAAATGAACCTGAGTAAAGCAACATCTAGATTGGATTACCAATTATTTAATTTGTTTTCTCCAATGTTTTCAAGCAAAATGCATTTGAAAGCAATACATTAAACAATGCAATAAATCAAAAGATATATGTGTTTCTTACTACAACTATCAAAAGTCTTCAAGACATGTAATATTACCTTTGATCACACCCAGAAAAAAATTGTACTGACCATCCATTGTTCAGTCAGATAACAACAGGACATCACTAGAAGTTATAGTCCATCTGTAGACTTTTAAATTTTTATATATGCAAGTGGCATCAAATGTCACCAGTATCTTGCACATCAGGAAAACTGAAGAACTGTAGAAAAGTTCATACTAGACCAGACCTCTAGAAATCATCTAGTCCAGGGCATTTTCCAGCTGAGTTTTGAAAGTCTGTGGGTGGAGATTTAATGATTTACTGGCAGCCAGTTCCAGTGCTTAACCAGTCATACTTTTTTCCCTTTATATTAATGAGAAATTGCATTCTCCTTGCACATTCAGAGGCTCTCAGAAGTGGAATCTAAAGCCAAAGATCTCTGCTCCAACCTTAGAAGCACAATATTGGCCATAAAATTTCACCCATTTATTCCAGTATTAGTGTCAAAATTTTATTTCCTAGAATCACCTCTTTCAAAAGAGATCCAGTCTTTTTCTGCAGACATCAAAGTTCCCCCTGGTTTTCTTGGCAAATTGCTCCAACAGCTAATCTTCCTCTTTCTTAAAACTCTGTGCATTCTCATTTGAATTTGTCTGATTTCCTCTTCTAACTACTGGTCTCTTTCATTTCCCCCACTTCTAAATTAAAAGGCTCTTTAGTTTTCAGTGTTTGCTCATGCCCTGTGATCACATGACTTAGAGGCACATTCTGCTGTACAGGAGTGGCTATGACTGCCTTTTAACAATGTAAATAATAAAGGCTGAGGAAAATTAGCTCTGGAAAACAAGCCGTTATTTTTCTACTTCTGTCTTGTTCACCTGCAAGGTGTGAGAGAAATTATTTGGGGTTTTTTTTAGGTGCTGTAAACAAGCTTCCTTTCAGTGTGCTTTTTGTTCAATTAAACAGACTATCATCGTGGTATCTCTCAGGGTGTGGCATCTATTTTTCCATCTTCCCTAATTTATCAATTGCTACTTTAACATATGGCTGCCATAACTGAACAGAAATAGTTTTACAACACCCCCCTCCCCCCCCCACATTCCTGTTTATCAGCCAAGGATAAACCTTTACAAGCCTCTTGGTATTTTTTTTTTCTTTTAGCACATTATTCCATTATTCTGCATTCTTGTAGTTGCTTGCAAACTGACTTCCACCGTATAGTCCCTTATTGTAAATATATGGTCTAGCATCTTTATTCCTAGAAATAAGTTGCTTCATTTGGTATTTTAAAATGCATGTGTGTGAAAGGGAACTTCTCCCTTCATCAATTTGTTATTATTTGCTTTTCTTTCCAGTGTTGCTCCATTAATTTATTTCTCAGTAATGGCTTTATATTTACTCCCAGATTATGAATGGAAATGTTAAGCACTACTGGACAACATATAGGCACTTATCAAACACGATTAAAGCATTCAATTATCATTGTGGATGTCTGGGCAGTAAGGAGTTAATGTATGGCTGTGCCTCAAGCAACAATGGGGACACAAGTGGGCAAGTTAGAACAGGAAGTGGCTGGAACAGGGGCTGTATGGAGGTGGGGCACCACCTTTCTGGGGCTGACTTTTCCTGTTCTGATCCACAACACAGAACAGCACAAGCCCAGGAATGGGGTCAGGGAGCAGGCAAGACCAGTAGAGGGGTGCCAAGAATACAAAAAGACCCTCAAAGCCCCTCAAACAATTTCCAGAAAGGTCCAGAAGAATAGACTGCACATGCTCACTCATTTGCATGAAGAACAAGAAACCTAATCCCAGGATGGGGAAAATTTACCTGTGCAAAGGAACCCCCACAAAGTGCAGGTGGTGCCTTGTCATCAGGATCCATGCTGGACCCAGGATTGGTGATGTCCTTTTCTCTCCTATCTGATCTCACTTCAACTTCCTCTTTCTTCCCTCTCTTTCTTTTGTTACTAGGAAATAGAGGCAAATATATACCAATTTCCATGCTGAGTGTGCAGTTTGCTAATAAAATTTTGTGAGCATTTTTTTTCTGGCTCTTTCCGTCTTTTGCCATTCTTTTTAGACCACAGGCATCTATGAATCTTGGGTGCTCCCTTCTGTGTAGGAGTGGAATGCTACACCCATAGATGACTATTATTTGAGACTTGCCAGTTAATTAGTGGTTAACTCATTCAAAGCATGATTTATTTGAAATTAAAGTATCTCATGGAACTAAGACAAAGTATATATCCATGGGCCAAAATTATCATTGAATATCAGATAGGAGCAATCATACTAAAGACTAATAATGATGAGCTTATAAATATGTATAGCCACATTATTATTATTATTTTGGAGCATTTCATTCTGCTGCTCTGAGAGAAATCAGTTCCCTGCTTTACTTCCAGATGATTGACAGTTCAAGGGTCACACATTGGTCTGTTTCTCTTCCTAAAGAAGGAAATCTAATTTTAGTCTGAAAGAGACTTAAAAAATCCTAGAGCAAGAGGTCATCCAGCTTTATTAACTGCTCTTTGGGCTAAAATCTTTGATGGAGAACTATGAATTTGGAGGTGTAAAAAAAGATTTGAAAAATGTTGATGCCTACCCAGATAGCATGTTAGATCTTAAGAGCCCCACAAATCATGTGAAAATGAAATGCACTGGTTTTATCAGAGAGTCTTTCAGGCAGCAGGAGGAAGGGGAAGGAGCTTGTTCTTGTGAGCACACAATATGTGGCCCCAGAAATACCGCTTTTGTTTCCTTCTCGAGTACTGAAGGCAAGGAAGGAATTCCTAGAGATCAAAACTGTATTAGAAAAATCTTCAAGAATCCAAAGTCAGCAATCAACCCCTACAGAAACAAAACAAAACAAAACAAAAGTATGGATGCATAGGCACAAAGCTACCGATCCTTTACTGTTACAAGTACACGTGGGGTTTTGTGGTCACAGTGGAGAAACCAGCAACACACGTCATCCCAGAATAACAGACATGTAGGTAGCCATGTAGAAAGCTTACTGGAGTTATTGGAAGGATTACCTTGGCTTTGGATGGATTAGGCTACTTCTGCATGATCTGTAAAATTCCATTGATCTGTACCTGTTACACAGAAGTTCAGAGTCTGACATCCTCACGAAACCAAGCCATTGAATTGCACCTGAGTTCCCCACCCAGCTAACATGCTAATCTGAATGCAGATTCTAAAACAAGACTAAAATATTTAATGAGTATCTCTCCCTAGTTTCAGAGGCTTGGTGGTTAAGGGATTCTTTTAAGTGAGGCTTAAATTCAAATGTGGTATTTTTCTGATTTCAGATGTAGAGATTTAGGGGTTAAACAAGCATGGAGAAAATAACTCAAGAGATTTTATCTTAGTGAGATAAAATATAAATCTCTCTTTCAATTAGAATTTTCTTAATTTATATTGAATTTAGCAATTCTAGTTGAATACTGAATTTCAGCACCATTCCAGAATTCTCCAAAGAGAGTGATTTTTTTTCTGAACTGTGGAAAACATTGGTGCAATTTCTTGCGCCAAAGTGGGTTTCAGAGATATATGAACATGGATCTCACAGATACCAAGAGAGTATCACTTCTGGTCTTTGCAAGAAAAGATGAAGCTGACAGATGAAACTAATTCCAAGACTCATTTGTAGCTGCGAATCCAAAATGGGAAAAGGTGTTTTCCTGTAACCCTGTGTTCATTTAACAACCTTTGATGCCAGAGCAGAAATCTGAACATTTCTTTGTCATTTCCTACTGTTTAATACTTCACACAAAGCGCTGGCTTCCTTGAACCCTATTTTTGGGTGTCTTGTTCTGCCCATAAATTATAGATAGAGCTCTGATTTCACTAGGGAGAAGGCCACCTGAATAAATGTTCTAAACCTTTTTAGTCTTCATCATTTTTCCTCCTTCAGCCTATTTCACTCTAACAATAACTCTAAAAAGACTACAGACTGAGATTCAAATGCAGTATAAATTGGTTCATCTAGTGAGCTACCCTGGCTCACATTAGCTGAAAATAGAACTCCAGTCTGGAAGGGACAGTCCAGTATCATCGAATCAGACAATGTTGTAGAATAATACTATGAACTAAAGCAGGGCCAAAGGCCTTGTAAATATTGTGTGAATTGAGCCTGTAAAATAAATTAACCTATAAAATAAATTAACCTATAAAATATATAAAGTGTGGTTTGGTGTTGGTTTTTGCTTCTTGGTTTTTTTAATGAGAATTAGGTCTCTAGCAGGTAGTTGAGCTGTCATGTTTGGAGATGTGCTGATTTAAACAAGGCAAAGAGAACATATAATTTTTAAAACTATTCTCCCTTCTTAGCCATTCCATCTTTTGGTGGAAATGGACAATAAGCAGTAATTTCACTGAAAGGAAGAAAAATCATGAGAAATTAAAGGTGATTCTTCATGCATTATGGAGAAATTTTACTGACGATATTTACCTCATGTTTTCACATTCTTCTCAAGGGAAATAAAAACATTCTTTTACAATAGTTATAAAAGAATTTAGAAGCATATTCTTTTACTCTTTAAAGGCTGAAAATTTCAACCTTTAAAATTGACAATATACTGTAAGTACACTTCTGGGAGGAGAAAATGTCATTTCCTAAGGGTGAGTTTGTCAGTGGCAGGGCCAACTCAGCAAAAACGGAGTCATTTTTATCAAATGAGTCTAGTATCAGATTAAGGAAAAATAACATGTGGAGACAGAAAGGTATGCACTATATATTTTTACTCACCCATACACTAATTACCCATTGTCTTAAATCCTACCTTCAGTCAACTGACTCATTTGACCCACCAATAAAAATAAAATATTATGAAATTTCTGAGGTACCACATAGTGACTCATTCAATATCTTTAGCCACCTGAATTCTCAAATAGGATATGTTTTGCTTTGTTGTTTAAGTCAGTATATAATGTTCCTATTTATTTCAAATCTACTTTTCTTGTAAAAGTCAATGACAGCAAGCTACATAGCTTAAAATTCAATGCATATATATACATTCAGGCAGATAGATAGCCCTTACGACATTGACTACCCAAGAGCAAGATTTTTGAAGAAAATGTGTTAGGAGTGAGCACAGGGAAGGACCTGAACATCTGCAAAGTGGTGTGTTGTAGTTTTAGGTGACTGCCTTGCAGGTGGTTTAAATCAGACCCTGGTTTATGAACATATATTGTCTGTACCACGTACAGGCAGACTTAGGACCTTCATACTGAAACCCAAACTAGACATCTACAGCTGCCTTCCTCAGCTGGTGAGGATGATGCCCTGCTTCCAGTTCTGCCAAACTGCTGCCCAGGAGGGTGCCTGGCAGTGGGGGTGAGCCTGAGTCTCCAGGGCTGGTGGTCTGAGCACAGAGCTCTGAGGTGTGGGAAGTGCACCTCCTGCTCCTCAACGAAAGCCCAAATTTGTATCTGTACACAGCTTAGTCTCTGTGTGCATGAGATATGCTCTGAAACTGCTGTAGTGATGGCACAGTGCAGAAGACCTGGGTGGACTAACATTGAGATCAACACTGAGCTCGCAGATGTTTTTCAAGTGCAATTCTTGGGCAGCTATGCCTTCCCCAGAAAACAATATAAGTCTGTTTATTATGTGTGGCCCAAGTTCAGTCTTTGAATTGATGAAGATGGTAGATGTTACACAGGCAGGCAGGATCACATCCTACTATCATGTCAGTTTTACACAGTTCTGACTCCACTGATTTTGATGGAGATATCCCCAAATTTAAATTGACACCAGGGGAAAGAGTCCATGATATTTCTAAGGAGCTAACGTCCTTAGACAGACAGTTTTATGCTCATCTGACATATTATTCACATAGGTATTATCTTGGTTAGATTTAAAACTGAAGTTGTAACTTCATTTTAGAACAGATATGTCTTTCTCTGCTTTAGCTAGGAGCTAGGAGCTGTGAGTGACAAAATACTATTGCTTGCCAGAAATATAGGTTCCTATTTCTCATAACAATGCAAAAAGGAAATCTGGGTCCCTTCAGTCATTTGCTTCCATTAATAGTTAATGTGAGTTATTGCCATTGAAAGTATTCTAAAAACAGGATTTTTTTTTTTTTCTGCATCTCACAAGCAAATAACTAAAAAAGATATTTTTAGTCAAAATACTCAAGAAATCTTTCATTAAACAAAACTTAAATTTGCCATGATTTTTTTTCATGGAAACATGCTGCTTCTGATTTTTATGTAAAACCAAGATTTTTATACAAAGCTATTTCCCCAGAATATCTGCTTTAAGAAGAGTTGTGGTTCCCTGTGCGGCAAAAAGAGCAGGGGGGAAGAAGGATCCTTTAATGTATGTACAATCAATTTCAAACCTAATAAGTTAAAGAAAAGGGTTTGTGACAAGAGGAAACTTTGAAATCTAGTTGCTCCTGCTGTTCCAGTTAGATTCCTTGCCACCTGCTTTTGCTGAATCAACATTTCTAGAAAGCTGGACCAGATTCAGCACAGTGGGGCACAGGTAGGCTAATTTAATTCCCTCATTCCTTAGCAGCTCTGACTGTTTGACATTCTTTGTTCTCAAGCCTTCACGACAAATACACAACTTTTGTGCAATTCCTTCTTACTGTAGTCTGTCATTAGGAACCCACAGTAAAGAAGCTGGGACTGCCAAAATCACTGTGAAACGCTGGTGCAATAGTGATGGAGATGATGAAATACTGTGTTACAGTAATGTTAATGTGGACAGACACATATGTATCTGCCAGAGCGGGAAACATCCACCCTCCGCAGGTGTGAAGGCAAATGCAGGCGAAGAGATGGGGCAGCAGGGCTGAGGGTTCCTGGGGGGTCACCCCCGCTGCCACAGCCAAGGGACAGCCACTGAGCCTGCCCAGCTGCAGCAGCACAACCCCATGCCCAGGGCTGTCCTCCTGTCCACTATCCCCCACAGGAGTGTGATCACCAACAGATGTTGTTTTCAGGGACACCACTGCCGCATTCTTCCCTGCGCTGAGGATGAGGATGGAGCTGCCTTCCAGACTGTGCAGCCACCTTCATATCCACAGGACCCCCATTTTCATAACATTCCTACATGGCAAAGGGGAGGTGAGGAAGAACTCCCCTGTGTAGATAGTAGGGCTGTTTGACGTTTTTAATACAGTGTTAATTTATTGTTATTGCTGGTTGTATCTGTGTCCTGTTGACTCCCCCCTGCTCTCCCCCACCACCACACCCCTCCCCCCCATCATCCCAAGATTTTATTGAAAGCAAAATTATTTTGTCAGCGTAAGAACTTAGGTCTTGGCTAATATTTCACTAGTTTCACATCTTGAAATCACAAATAGACAGCATTTCCTTTTGAAGAAGTGGCAGACTGAAAAAGGTGAAAGATAGCAGGGCAAAACCCTGAGGACAGATTTGTCCTACTCTTTCTGATGAATTAAGAAAGGAGGAGGGAGCAAGAAAGATAAGTAGAGAAAAAAACCCAAACATATACTCTATGTTGAAATCTTGAATTTGGAAATGAAGAGTATAATGTTTAAAAGTATTATTTGTCACTCTTTATGATCCCTCTTCTCTTCCTTCCCTTCCTCCAACATTCCCTCCCCCATGCCAGCTCGATCTCTTTGTGTGTGTGTAATAATAGATATCCCAGCAAGGCATCATCTTTGTTAACATGCTTCTGAAGCTCTTCTAAGCTGCTGTTTTCAGTGGAAAACTCTGCAGCTTTATGATATGATATCTTTCAATATAATTTCCCTGAATGATTCATATAATGATTGTGGCTACTTGCAGGCAAAAAAACCTCATCCATTATGCCCTCAAGAATTGCATGACAAACCCTACAGACACTAAACACACATGTCAGTCTGTAGCCCATACACTGCTTGACTCACTCACATTTTGGACTGACTTCTGAGCAGTGATTCAGCTAAGTCCTGCCCAACCTTCCATGATGATAACATAGGAAAAAAATGAGAAAGCAGCAACATTAGACTCATTGTATTCTCTCAAAACCAAGCAAAAGCTTCACTGTTTTTCTGTTGCAGTTTTGTTGACACTTCCTTGCTGGGTCCATAGTATTGGCATATGCTCATTATTCACCGCCTTAAATACACTTTCCTCAAAAGTCAATTAAGTGACAGTGAAATTTTCAACACGTTGCTCTTCCACAGAGTGCTAAGTTTATTGTTTTTACTGTTGAGAGGTTCTTATAGACCAAAGCCACAGGAGAATGCACACTAGTGATATGCCCATAGAAATGAGACGTGATAAAATAGCATTTTCTTAGCAGGGAGATCATCCTGAAGGATGATGGAATCACTGGAGCTGCTCTCCCTTCCCAGGAGAAGAAGCCCCTGTTCAACAGCTGGGAGAGAGCTGGTGTCCCCCACTGCTCCAAAAATCACATCCACATAACTCCTCAGCATAAAAAGATTCACCTCTTTGAAACTGAACAACCTCCACTGCCCTTTTATTGTCTCAAACCCATCCACCTTGAACATGATAACTTAATTATATCCCAAACTGGGCAGACTGAAATCTCATTTATGACATGATCCTTTTGGTGTATAATAGTCTTAACAAGCCTTAATTTTCCACTCTGTCTTCCTGTCATAGTTACTTACCACTGCTAAGAATAATGAGATAAAAATGTGAGGTTGAAGTGCATAAAGGAAAAAAGAGTCAGTACAGAGCAATGCTCATTTGGACTTCCCACGGAGGAATATCTAATGACACTCCTTAGGCACTTCTAAGACTGCTGCTTCTCTGGACTTCAGGTGAAGAAGGACCATGTTGCCAGAATTTTGGGGTGGTTTTGCTTTAGTATCTTTTTTCCCGGACATTGTCAGACTGAAAGACATGGCTCATCCCTTCTGGCCCATGAAATCAAGGAAACTACCTATCTACTCTAGCGAGTGATTTCATTCGCACACACTTGCCTCAGCATGACCAATTCACACCATTTCATTGTATGACCTTGAGGAACTTGCTTTTTTTATTTTTTAGTTTCATAATTTTCATTTTTAAAACAGAAGTTTCTAACTTCTATTGTAAAAAATATCATGAAAATGTGTTCCAAATGCACTCTGCTGGATCCAAAATACAGAATTAAAATTTGTAAATGCCAAACAAAATCCCCAAAAAGCATCATTTTCAGACATTTAAGACAACCTTTCACTTAGTGATTTGTATTTTTTAAAGACCAGGTCCCTAACTTGTGGAAACTAGGATCTATGATTCATTGAAAATAACCATCAACAACTTCAATGTTGATGTATTTACTTAGTCATATTCCCACAAAGTGTTAGATTAAAAAAGCAAAACAAAACAAAAAAACCCAAACCAAAACAAAACAAAACCACCTTAAAAGTTGGCTTTATTTTTTTGCCTTTAATGTTTTTTGGTGTTGGTTTTGTTTGTTTTTTTTTTCATCTGTTTCACTATAACAGTCTGTTTGATTTTGTTTAGTGTTTTCAGCTTGTTTCACCTTACACTCTAGGTAAAGTCTGAAATACTATTATCAATCCCACAGATGACTCCTTAAGGACACTGTTCTATTGGAATGTGATATTACACAGAAAATAAAAATCCTAGACAAGAAAATCTGTTTCCATTTATGCATGTGTGTGCACACGTATATAAATTTTAAATAAAAATATTAAATTCTTGGGCTCCTAAAAGTCTGTCATTATTTTTTTTTGTTAGTGCCTTCATATTGAGTTCTTAACTTTAGACTTAAAATGTAAGCTCAAACTTACATGTCATGGGCCTAAAGGACACAGCAAAGCATATGGGGGTTCTGCTTCCTTTTCTGGTAAGGGGTACCTAGGCAGGCATAAAGCTGAGCACCCCTTACCAAACACTGACGAAAGCCAAGTGTTACTGTATGAAGGCTGAAGGTTTTGTCTCAGCACCCTTGCTCTAATTTGTGTTTTCAAACACCAGTATCACAAATATCTACATTCTTCCTGAAGCTTGACCCACTCTTTCTACTTGAGTTTATCACCTGCAGGGTCCTGGTGCACCCCAGACTTTGGCTGAGGACATCTTCTTCCTTCTGGGACTTCACACCCTTTTCAGAGATGGCCCCTGTCCTTTGGGGTGTTCCAAAGCAGTCCTGTATGGTTTTGGGTATCGCAAGTGGGGGTCGGAAGGGTGTGTGCACAGACCTTATTTCATAATTGAAGCTTAAATCTGCTCTACACTGAACCACCTGAGCAGACTTTGGGTGCCAAAAGAAGCTGTATCCCACAGCTCTTCTTTTACGAATGTTCTTCTCTCTCCTGGCCAAACACGTTAGTCTTTTATGACCTCATTATCCCAAGATATTTAATGTCTAATGAAAAAGATATTTTTTAATATTGAATTACACAGTTACATTTGTTTGGTGGCTAGCAGTTTTAGCTTCTCTGACAAATATTCTAACTGTAATGCCTTATCTGCTTGGATACATGAAAGAATACACACTCTTTTTTTTTTTCCTTTCTTTTTAAGTTATCCATTATAATTAAGATAAATAATGTCCTGTCACAGAGCACAGAGACCAGAGTCTGGGTAGATCCCATCTGTGTAAGTGCTGGAAACCTTATTGCAGAAATCTCCTTTAGTCAGCTTCTTTGTTGCGTGTTACCACATAATTTTTACCTACAGGCATCCAGGCTGGTTTTGCTTGATGAAGCATTCGGGGATGGAAATTAGGAGAAGCTACAGAGGACTTCAGAGGCCCTGTGCAAACACTGCATCCCTTTGTCTCCTCGCTGCCCTCTCCCTGGCTGGCAGAGCCGGGGCTGGCCGGCAGCACATGGATAGCGGGAAGCACAGGCTATGGATTTCACCTGCAGTGCCTTGTTATACAGACCCACTGTGGCGTTCAATGCCTCTCTCTTCTGCTTGATTAAAGATAATAAGGGACAAGTCACTGACAACCCTTTGAGGCAGGGTGGTTTCTGGAGATAACTAGGGGATGGATTTGTATCATCGCATTTATATTTAGGATTTGATTAGTTTTTTGCTTATAATTCTAGTGATATTTTTAGTCTAGCTTATGGAGCATTAGAGCAACCCTCTCTCCAGTGACCAGTCTAATACCTCCAAAGCCCCATAAGGGGCGGCTAGGACACTAAAGACCATCAATCCTTATGAATAATGCATCTATTTCCTACCAAGGCTCAAATCCCATTAATACTATAACATTATTACATCTCTTATTTACTCCTTTCTATCTATGGGATAAAAGATTAATTCTGAACAATTTTTTCAAATTAAGAAGAAATATCAGTAGACCCAAACAATTTCACATAGAATTTACCAAAGTTATTGCCAGAAGGAAGTTAGAAATATAAAACAAAATTATGAAATGAGAAATAACTCAATTATGCAAGACAGGGGTGGGCATTATAAAGTCCCACCTAAAAATGCTCACTAAAATGCATTGGAAGCCCATGCTCTGAATGGGGATTTCCCATCCTGGGGAGAATGAGTCCAGAGTTAATCCATCTGTGACAGACAGGGGGACTGAATGGAATTATAATATGGATATTATAATATCACCAGGGTTATCTGTCTGACCAGAAAAAGAAAAAATGCTGAGATCATCAGAACAGGTTGTAAAACTACTTTCTCTCTCTTTGGATGTGGGTAATTCCAAATGTGTCCTGGCCTAATTAGGCAGAACCTGAATGGAAGAGCCTCTCTCCCTGTAAGGTTCACAACAGCAAGATCTCAGCCTCCTCTGCATGTCTGACTGCTGCTGCTAATACTTCTACTGCTGATGAATAATTAATTACAGTGAGGATCTACTAAAATCCAGTTGCCCTCAATGTCCTCTTCATACTTAGCAAAAACAAATAAAGTAAACCCCAGAAGACTGAGTAACTTGCCTAGCAGAGCTTGGAAATGAGCATTAGTCATATTGGTGCATGTTCAAAGATAAATCTTATAAATGAAAAAACATACTACTGCATGTGTAAGGTGAAGTACATAAAACTCAGAAAAATACAGCTTTGCATGCATAACTAGATTTTTGATATATTCAGTATCAAATCCAAAAGGTAGCACATTACAAGAGAAATATATTACTGTATCCAGTGCAGATCTGCAACCTTCCTGAATTATTACCGAGCTGTTTGCTACAGAATTCACCAATGTATTGCCTTCCCCAGCCCCATTAGATAATTTGCCTTTGTCCAGAACTGACCACACACTCTGCTTCTGAAATGCACAGCAGCAATAAAAAGAATATGGAGGTTTAGCAAGTAAGGCACTGAGGGACTAATATTCAGCAATGCTAATTCCAGCTAAATTTATATTGTATTGAAAGAAAGTGCTGTTAAAGAACAGCTTGGCATACATCGAGACATGTGGTTACCAGATTACTTTCTATCTCCGCTCAAAAACATTTAGAGAATTTCTCATTAAAATTATTTAAAGTGAAACAAGTAAAATAAATCTACTTAAGCTGTTGTTGCATTGCCTCATTTGTGCTGAAAAAATGTTGCTTGTTTTTTACATTGTATTTTAATTGTACAGATGAGGCTTTACTTGCCCATTAACAAAATACATCACCTCCCTATTGCTTTCTATACCTCCTTAAATGTTAAACATAAACATATATACCATCTGTTTCCTATCATGACACCGATCCAAAATGGCTGTACTAGACACCTCCACATAATAGATCATCTTAAAACACCTTAGCGGTTTTGCTTTATGGAGTTATTTTCCTGTGACAAATTATAAACCTATACTTCAAGAACACGACCGATCTGTAGCTTCAATTGCAAATTCTGAATAGTTTCTCTCCATTTTAACAAAATGTGCTGCCTCATATCTGATGCAGCAATTTTTTTTAAAGCCATAGGCCACCTTTGTTGCTATGATATCCTACAAATCCAGTTAATTTCTCCAGTTAATAATTCATCAGCTAATACTTCATGAAGCATTCCAATTGAAACCATTGCAGTTCAAAATAGTCACTGCTATAACTTACAAAATTATTATGTAGCTGTTGTGCAAGTGAAACTGCAGAACAAATTACAGGGTTTATCATCAGTCTGCAATCAAAAATAAATTTCAGGAGGGAAAAAAATCACACTTCTGTTAAAAGAAAGATCGCCTTTGCACCGCTTGTATTTGTGAACTCCAGCTATCAAATGTTCAACAGGAAATGGACAAAATAGAGTCATAAATGTCATTGAGTGAAAATTTGGTTCTGAATGGATTTCAAATGTACTTTCTCCTCAGGTTCAGCTCTATGAAAAAATGACTGTGTCTGGAGCAAGCCGAATTCAGTGAGGAATTTCTCCTTGACTTAAACGAGCTTTTGACCAAGGCCTCGCAATATTAATGTATGAACCTGCAAACCCTTATTTCCCAGGGTAGCTCCAATGAATCCTAGACTGATTAAACCTCTGTAGACCTGTGTGCAAAAGCAATACTCTGTCTGCTCATTCTCCCTTAAATGTACGGGCTCAAATGGTTATGAGACAGTATTGCTACAGGTTTGATCAAAAATAAATGCCATATATCTAAGGACCATGAATAAGGGATGAAACAGCCAGTGTGGAGGTAAAAGAGCTAAAGGGAAAAAATATAAAGATACCATTGCTTTGGACTGTATAATCTCAGCAGAGTTTCTTGCCATGTCAGGGGCTTTATTTCAGAAGTACCTGTTAATGCCTCTTGGCTACACAACCCCATTTGATGAGGCAAAAGCAGGCAGACTTCTGTGGAAGTACGAGCTGCTTGGTAACCTCTTGTCACCAGAAATAAAGAACTGGAGTACTGGTATTGTTGCTGAATCTATAAACCAATGCTACCAGAGGGGACAAATCTGCAGAAGCTTGAAGAAGAAATAGTGCAGATTTTTCCTATCTAAGCCATTTTTTCTCCAAGGAATTTCTGAAGAAATGGAGGAACAAGGAAGAAATACCAGGCCTTTCATTCTTTAAAATGTGGAGGGGAAACCTTTTTTACCTCTGTCCCCCCATAGAATCTTGTGCAGTGAGAGCTCCCCTTACTGTTTCAGCCTACCTGAACTCCACTCTCCAGACAAGGCTGAGGAGACCTCCAATGGATGGATCATGAAGCTTTCTTCTTATCAAATGTTGTCTCCCTGTTGTGTGAATATGTAAGGTCACGTACTCCTTTGGTGCTGCATAAAGAACACTCAGCTACTTTTTGAAACAATAGCCATAGTGTTCTTCCTTCTCCTTGTTTCAAGTTTTGCAGCTGCTATTTGTGTGATTTACAGAGGTTGTTTTTTTCTCAGAGCTTTCAGAGCAATTAAAGAAAATAAAGAGCAAATGCTCAGGTAGTTGAGAAGAATGGAAGATGTAAAAGATAGACATGAAGGCAGAGATACCATTAACAACTCCTAAAGAGGAAAGAATAAAATACAGCTTGTTTTCAACATGCCTTAACAAGCACAATTCCAGATTCAGTCTATTTCAAACTGTGATATGGTTTGAAGGGGAGACAATCAGTAACTTCTAAAGAATATGAACATCCAATTTAATAAAACAGCAATCATTCGTCTATTGTGAACTTCAAAGTCATGCTGTATTTATAATAAACAGTTGTTCAAATAAGTTGGTAAACTGTGATACGCCCTACTTGCATTGACCACTTGTATGCCTGGATTTTTCACACTCAAAAGGATAAAAAAAACCCCCAAACAAACACCCAAATGGGTTGTTTTGGGATTTTAACGTTTTATCTTGACCATTGCACAAACATGCCATATCTAACCTCCGTGCTAACATGTTGGCTCACAGGCTCTGTCCTCCTTTTCACCTTTCTAACCTCAGCTGAAGCTGTTGGAACTTGCAGAGGCTACTAAACCATGTCCATACCTCAGCAATCTGACTCCTTCACCCTCAAATTCATGTCTGTTCCTCTCTGCTCTGCATTTCAAAATCCAGAATTAAGCAAACCTGCAGTAGATGTGCATGTTGAAATGCACTATTGCTTTCTGCTTTGTAGTTTCCTTGTTGCCCAATAGCTCTGTCAGTACTTTTTTTCCTGCACACACTGCTGTTTTTTTCAGCACAACCTGAGAATACAAAAAAAAAAAAAAGTGGGATCTCAATAACATCCTTAATAAAGGAGTTTTCAGACTTTTTTTTTTTTTAAGGTAGAGTATGACACAGCCCTAGATGACACACACCAAATAAACAGGAAAAAATTTGCCAATCCCTGTTCTATATTACACACCCACTGAACATTTTGGGTGGAGAATCTCCAAGGTCAAGCTCAGTTCTTTAAAAATATTCCCATTTCTACATGAGAAGGCAAAATATCTCAATCCCTAAACCTCAGTAGCCTTTTCTATTTCTATTGAAACTTTAAGTTTCCCAGAAGACTACTGCATTTCATTGTTTGAAATATCACACCAGCAGTAAAATTTAATGTACCCCTCCCATTGCAGATCATTAATTTGCTTAAATTACCATTTCTGCCATGCCTAATGGAGGCATTATGTCTATTTACTAGTCCACTGCAGGACTGAGGAAGGTGGCAAGGTTCCCTTTTCCACATTGCTTCTGCCTCAACCTGTATTTATTGTTCCAGTTCTTTCGCATCACTTTAGACCATTTCTAAATCATCTAAATCCAGGATATGTTAACATGAACTGAATTCACATGTTCAAAGCCAGTTTCTCAGCATAAAACTTTGCCATTTTGCCAATGTTTTTACTCAATGCTTGAGGGACTTTTAACACCAGCATGAGTGAAGCAGGAGCCACAAGGCAACATCAAATAAGTTCTGCATGGGTCCTGAGCCAGGGTGCATGCCACACATGCTTTGAAGAGCCACTGCTCTGAAAGAATGTGGTTCAGAGAGGCTTGTGTTCAACTGGTTGAAGGTCATCACCACCATATGGGTCAGGTCAGCCCTACAGCAGCCTCAGATGTGTGTCTGGAGCAGGCAGATCTCATGCAGTTCCTTCCCACAGCTGCACCTCAAGGTTTTGGGCTTGCTTCCCCATGGACCAGGCAGCTCCAAAGTCCACATTCTAGAGCCACTGTCAAGGACAGGTGCCTGCCTGCAGCCCTTTCTGTCTTTGTCCTTCCCTTTGAATGCCCACTGAACCTCCTTTCCCACATGCCAAACTCGTCCCATGTGCATTCACCTCTCCAGAACAAACGATTTGAAATGAAGGTGCAGTCTTGCAGCAACAATCACATTAACTATTTATTCCGCTGAGACAAACCATGAGTCAAGAGCAGCTTTTCAGATATGGAAGAACTTCTAGTTTCTACTGCCAAAATTATTTTCCCAACAGTGTTTGTCTTCCACAAAGTGACCTGACCCAAAGGTGTTTGTACCCGTGACCAGGAGGGACTGAAGACAAAGCAGCAACATAGTACTTGACATTGTTTGGTGTACAGGACTTAGAGAGGAGAAAGATGAAAACAGACACATGATGCTGATAAGAATTTCTTTTTATGTTATTCCAATAAAAAATACATTCATACAGAAATATAACAATCTTGCAAAAAACAATTTCAAATAAAATCTTGTAAAACAAAATTTTTACAAAAATCTTACAAAGAGATTCTTTAGATAACAGGGTGCTTCAAAAACAAAAAAAGAAATTTCACTAATAGAAACTTTTTCTTCTTAAATTTCAAGCAAAAATGTTTTATTTTTTTTTATTTTTCAGCTTGATTGAGGCTCAGTTATCACCTGAACAAAATGTACTTGCTTATTAAGAAAATTACAGGCATTTGACATATGGCACACAGCCCCACCCCATCCACACAAGTCTGATGGTATTTCACAATTGAGACAAGCCAGTGCAAGTTTTTTTTTGTTTGGGGTTGGTTTTTTGTTTGTTTGTTTTTGCTTTTCTTTTTTTTTTTTTTTTTTTTTAATTTCTTGTTTATAAGAATTACGGCTAAGCCAAGGACAATGCAAACAAGGAGTTAAAAACACAACAAAACCCGATCGTAAATAGAAATTCATCTTCTGGAAAATTTTGTCTGTTTGGGGGAAGAAAAAAAAAGTGCATATTCAGGCAATTTAAACCAAAAATGAAATGAGAATGATTTAAGCCTGTGTTTTCCATAGAACCAGATCACTTGCATATACTTTTTTTAAACCACTTATCTACATACATTTCCAGGAAGATATACCAAAATATTAGCAGAGTAAGCAAGACTGATAATTAATAGTAAAAGAAACAGGTCACATGTTTCATTGCAGACTGTAGTGAGCTGGTTTAAAAAAAACAAAACAAAACTGGTTTTGGACAGACTATACCTACTCTAGGAAAAAACAGTCTTTATTTTAGCTGAACTATGTAAAATTAGAGCTCAACCACCACAACGACTAGCTCACTTACAGGTCCTCCAGTAAGCTGGAAGGCCAAAATCCGAGTGTACTTCTTCTGCACACAGCTAATATTCTTTTAGCATGCCAATATTCGGTTCATATCATTCTTAAATGGCCACAGATACGCTATTCCAGACAACCTAATAACTACAAAACACAGTCAGCAGTCTGAGAAGGACTGAATGCCAACAAAGCCTTTAGCATACCATTAAGCTAAAGGTAAAGCCTCTAAAAATGCTAGATTTTAATTAACTGTATCTTTCATTTCTTTGTCTCCTTAATGACCGTATTGCGGGGGGGAAGGGAGAACGGGAATATTTTGATGGGCTGTGGCATTTTCTAGCTATGTGTTCTAATTTTTTCCTTTTAAAAAAAATATTTATATATTATCTATATATATACACACATACACAGACTGTACACACAAATATACATACACAATTATTCTTCTGCCCACTTTTAAAAAAAAAAGTAATATAGTTTCTTTCTGTATGACCAACAGATAGCTAGATATATAGATGTGAAACTTGTGCCTTTTAAGCAAATACATCTTTTAATACTTCTGTATCTTTAATATGTATGAAAACTGGACATATTAAGTACAGTTGGGGTGTGTATATACACAGTTGTTGTGCAAGGTCAATATAAAAAAAGTCTCAAGGTGGCAGAACTGGTCAGGTATTCAATTGGCATATGCATTATACTGTAACACAGTCAAATTGTCTAAGTTAAACAAATACTGTACTGACATGAATGACTTTTCTCTATATTTGTCTTTGTGAAGGAGGACCCTGGAAGTAACCTTTTTTTCCCCTCATATTATACATTTGATACAGTACAATGCCAGGTGAAAAGAGAGCCTTAATAAAGCATGCATCACCCATACCCCTGTATAAGACCCCCTGCAAGAGAAGGTCACTTGCATAAGGCACCATTATTAAGGTCAACAGTGCATTAACAGCTAGAAAACCAGAAGTTAGTCCTCAAGGCATAAATAAGAGAAAAATTAGCTGCATGAGAAAAATCAGTTTCTAACCAATAGTGGTTTTATCCACCCAACAAAAAAATTATTCATGTTCCATACATTATGTAACATTAGACCAATTGTATTTTAGCTGCTCTTAACTGGAATCAAAACTGCAGTCCTGATTAAAGAATGGAAAAGCATATAGTTCCCCAGAACCATGCAATAACCTTTGTATTATAATGAAAAGTTATAGTTGTGTTACATTTGTAAATACACAGCTTATACAATGGATTACAAATGAGCTCTGTAGCAAGTAAAACAAGCTACTTGACACATTGCACGTTTAATAGCTGCACCAGACACCTAAAGCTCCTCTCACACAGGAACAGGGAGGTCCCCCATTTCCATTCTGGCATCCTGACTCTTTTTATTCCCCCCTTTCCCCTCTCAGGTTTTCCCTCTAAAAAGGTGCAGACACCCCTCCCCCCACCCCTTGGAAATGATTGGTGGTCGTCCCGTCTCACAAGATATTCCTCACATACAAGACATTCAGACTTTTTTTTTTTCTCTTACAGTTATAAAACAACCACAAGAAAAAAAATGTGCCTCAGCATACAGTCATCAAGAGATCCTCATCGCATACAGTCGCCCAATCATTAACATTCTCAGTGCACATGCTCACGGCAAAGGCTTAGGAGCCACTCAGAAGGTTAGATACCAGTGTATGAGTCCAGGAAATCCCAAACATCACGCACCGCGGTTGCTATGCCGTTCTTACATGACTTATTAGCCCTCAAAAGACCTTCAAGGAAGTGAGGTCCTGGAGGCAACTGGGTAGGGTGCAAAATGGCATGCTTTGGCTGGAACACGCATCCCTCCGCTCAAGGCTCTTCAACCTTGACGCCTCTTAGCCCGCAGGATTCACCTCTTGACCCATTCAGAGGTGTCTCTTCATGTGAAGGGCCAGGTGGTCAGACCTGGAAAAACACCTGCAAGGCAAGAGTGAGGCTGTGCGTTAGCCCACGGCCGCCGGCACACGCGACGCGACACGCGGGGCTGAGGCACCTCCCCTTGCTCTGCTGCTCCAAAACACAGCTGGTGGAGGAGGGATTTGGCATTCCCGGGATACACAGGAGTACTCAAGGTGTCTCTGGGCACCCAGGAGCTCTGTAGATGGGTGGACTGTGGACTTCTCAACATTCATCTGCAAGATCAGGCTACAAACCACTTCCCAACGATCAGTAAAATGGAAGGGTTTTTCTAGTCTAAATATGCAGTAGTTCCTAAAAACTACCAGACACAGTTATGCTCCCAAATAATTCCTACACAAGCAAAAAGCAGCCTAGACTGGCTTTCCAACAAGCATTAAAAATAACTATTTAAAAGGGTGCATTTCAGTCACATACCTGTCACAGTGACTACATTTAAAAGGCTTGGCACCAGTGTGCTTTCTGAAGTGTCTGGTTAATTCATCACTTCTTGCAAAACGCCACTCACACCCTTCCCATGAACATCTGTAAGGCTTTTCCCCTACAAAGAAAGCAGATTACATGTTAGTCATGATTTCATTCAAAGACAGGTTCTATCATTTTCTATGTAAACCTCCTGCACTTCCCCAAAGACAGACAATTTTATTTAACCTGAATGCTTCAGAACACGTAAGCATAGAAGGCTCACAAAATTCACCCACGATTCCTACTTATCTTGCTGCAACAGCACATCAAATAATCTCACTCTAATGAAAAACATTAATTTAAAAAAAGTGATTAAACAGGCTTCCAGGAAACAAAGGAATCCAGCCCTCTACCATTCCTGTTCATCCATAAATGGCAGGCTTACTCCCAAACAGGTACCATTCACCTCATAAAGGTGATTAAAGACAGCACAGCTAGGCTCCAAAATGCAATTAGGCTACTGTATTGCATCAAAGTCCTCTGTCACTCACTCATCTGCATAACATGCAACCTCCTTTCTGCTGAGCCACTTATTCTTGGAAAAGCCTGCATACCGCTTTGAATACTGCTATTTCAGCATTCAAGAAATACCACTTCCATTCACAGGAACGTTCTCAACCAGACAGCACCAGAACACCAGTTCTGCAATACTTCTGAGTCTGGCAGCTATTTATGTCTGCTCAACAACCACGGTTTCAGTGGAAGTTGTTTTTTTCTCTTGAAATAATCCTGTTTTATCTGACTTCTGCATGACAATGGGAGCATCCGAGCTTGCTCAGACTTCCCATAAAAGCCACAAAATGCTGAGCACGAGTGAAAATAGAATCTTTTCCTTGAATTCTCTTTCCCACATCTTAGGGGGAAAAAAAAAACCAAAACAACCATCCATATAGGTGTTTGCATTGGTACACCAAGAACACCAAACCAGCTCCTCACATTAAGCCATGACTACTGAGCCAAGGCACAGCTCTATGCATCTAACTGCTGTCATAAAGAGATGTCAAATAATAATGCTCAAACAAGCACATCAGCACGCTAGTTCAACCATAAAATATTCATAAAAGCCCTGAAGTATCTATCTTCCTCACTTTCTTTCCCAATAATACACAGGATTGTTATTTTTAGTTCAGGTTTCATAACAATGAAATGCTGTTGCTCGGTAATTTGGCATCAAATTATACAGTAGATCGTACATTTTTAAGTCCAGTTGGGCAGATGTGTCAGAAGGACAACACCATACAGTGGGCTTTCCAAGATTTTTTGCTGATGACACGCATTAAAGTGTTAAACAAGTTACAAATATAGCTATACTTAATATAATCAAGGCCTTGGTGTGTCTGATAAAATAGACCCGATGTGGTCTGAAGCATAAAAACAAGTTCTTAAAGACTATTTAGTGATCTGACCGATGTTTGCATATATATCCCTTTCTTTTAGTAATAAAGTCATAGCTCACTTTTACTTTAGAAATAATCATCATGAAAGGCCTGGCACCTATTTTGGCTGGACCTTTGCTCCTGAAGACCACGTGCTGCTGCAGCTTCCCAACTACTGCCTGCTTAGACAAGTAGCTCCTATTTGCTATGACAGCAGTCTAATCCACCACCAACTGCCCTGGCTCATGAAGAGAATGAGGAAGTGATGTCGTCCATGCTGGTAAGCCTCTGCTACTATTACATCATCTCTCCAAACCTGGGCTACCACCCAGTGATTGAGTAATGCTGTGACACCACTACCACCACCAAGGGGTATCCCTACAGTAGCTGCCAGCTCTTGAGAAGCATAGGGTTACCAACCTGTATGAGTGCGCTGATGTGCTTTCAGATGTGAACTTTTGGTGTAAACTTTTCTGCAACCGTTAAAATGACACCTGTGAACACGCCTTCTGCCATCTGGAGAGGTGTCACCATTGGAGGGTGTACCTTTTTCTGCAGTCTTTCCAGTGGTACCGGTACGGATTTTCCCCGGTGAATGCAACTCACCCGGCGTACAATTCCATATCTGGGAAGAAGGCTCCTTGCTCAGCTCAGGAGACGAAGGGGGAGTGGAAGTGACAGATGAACTCAAGTTTCCTGAACTGGCTAAAACATCACTTATAGGGTCAGAGGTAAACTTTGTCGTGGGTGAGAGCTCCTCAGAGCTGTCTGAAGATTCACTGCTCACATCAGAATTCAAACTGTTGGTCTCTAAGTTCTGACTAGCAAGATTGTCCTCTTTCGGGACACATGTGTTCTTCAGTTCAGATTCCTCCTTTTTCTCACGTGCCAGAATAATTTTGGTCCAGAGATCCTCCTGGCTATCAAATTTGATTTCAGATGCAGAAACATAACAGGGTTCACTCTGAAGATACCGTTCCAGCTCCAAACATGTCTATGTAAAAGAGAAGTAAGAATAAAGAGAAAAGTTACAGGCCTGCTTAAAAATAAACCAAATTATTTTACACTTCAAAAAGCATGCAGGAATGTAGTACGTTCGATTTGAGGTTTCGAGGTTCAAAACAAATTAAAGGCTCCTCAAGCTCTAACTAGGTGACTGTTACGATGAAAAGAACTCAGTTTTCGAGACCTGGGCAGGAGTTCAAACACACAGCTGAAGGTGCAAGTCAGCTTTGGTTTCCAAAATAGCATTCTAATGACTCAGTCAAATTATCATCACTCTCATCATAAAATCTGTGTTTTCAGTAGGCTGATGTTGAAAACGACCATAGAGAACCACAACATATAACCACACTTCGCTCCTGCACCTTGACTAATTTCAAGTTGTTTTGTATCTCTCTCACACAATCATGAGGCTGAAAGGACCCAACCAAATACAATGTGCTCTGACACCCAGTAAAAACCCTAACTCTGCGTCAGAAAACAAAGCCACATTTCAGCAAGGCTGCGGAGCTGCCGGCCTGTCTTCTGGGAACATCAATGGAGCAGCAGACATCCTCCCATTTCCTGTGCATGAGAACACAGCACACTCGACTTTCAAAGAATGTCATTTCCAAGCGCACTGGCATGCACACCACATAACTCAAACTGCTCCCATGCGTGTTCAGATGAACATGGAGAACTTCAACAACAGAGGAGAGGGGAGGAAAAAAGTTCCAGAATAGAAATGTACTGTTCTATAGGATGGGACACGGGAAATTACTCTGAGGTCCTGCTGGGAGTCCCACAATGAACAAGAACTTTATCTACTGGCCAAGAGTGCAACTGTATGAGTCATCTCTTTCTTTCACGAAATGCCAAAGGAGACTTCCTTTTAAAACCATGACTATCTGCCAAGAAAGTACTCTGCAAATGTACATGTAACAGTACATGGACAACTTACCCCCGACCACATTCCCCTCGACTCCATGAAACAAAACAAAACAAAAAACAAAACCACCCTAAATGGGTGAAACTGTGGGTTTCAATTTCAATTCACCCTGCTGACTTTCTAGCCATTTTCAGAGAAAAAAAAAAAAAGTGAACTGTTATGGCAACAAGCTGATGTTTTGGGATTATTCTTTCCACTATAGGAAACGAGCCATATGGAAGCTTTACACAGAAAATGGACACACCAAGTTTCCAAATCAAACGCGACTTATTTTAGCTTGGTCATATTTTCCAAGCCCGGTAGCAAAACCTGGTCCCAAATGCCACACATTCCCCTCACAGCCCCCTTCCATCTGCCCATGAGCAGAGCCGCCATGGGAGCAGCCTCTTTTCTCCCCCAGCACCGCTCCAGCAAACGGGGTCACATGCTCTGGTCAGGCTCGGAGTGTAGGGAAAAATTGGACAGAAAAATCAGAACCACAAACAACCCCCAAAACCAAACCCACTGTTGCACACGGTATTTATGTATCTGTCTGTAATTAGGGAACTGGGTTGCAATGCTGCTAAAAACAAAAAGGGTTTCTACAGAGACAGCACAATAGTGCTTTGGTTTTCCGTGAAAACAAGCAAAAAAAGCATTTATTAAGATCTTGTTAAACTTTCATATCCCCGGCTAATTTAAATTCCTCATTAGATAGATTAGTAATGGGGAGCAGAGTGAAGCTCTCCGAGTTTAAATGCCTCTGAAGGCTACTGGGAACGAGGGCTGGCGCTTCGCCAAGCGCCCGAATGCCTGAAGGAAACTACTTAGCTCCATTTCAATCACGTACTATGGAGCTGCCGCTCTGAAAGGGGAGCGGGGGGAGGGAGGAAAAAAAAAAGTCATTGCATACAATTAGTAGGCATGTGAAGGTTGTAACACTTTGCATTTCAACCTTCTGGGAAAGGCTCCTTCGGCCCTTCTGCAAAGGCAGCAGGTATCTGATCCGGTGGCCGGGCTGAGCAGCCCCCGCTGCGGAGCGAGCGGAGCGGCGGCCGCGCTGCCCCGAGCTCCGCACGGCTGTCAGACCCTGCCAGCCCGCTGCTTGCATCACAGTAAGGAGAGAAAGGGATTTATAAAAAAAAAAAAAAAAAAAAAAAAAAAAAAAAAAAAAAAAAAAAAGGAAAAAAAAATGTCCATTAAAGGGAAGGAGCCTCCGTTCTTCTCCCTTCCCGGCCAGGGCAATTAGCACAAGGGGATCGCTGTCATATGACTGACAACTCACGGGCTCGACAAAGCTCCCTGCGCTGGGAACAGCCACGCTCTATACATGTATTTACAGCACATACACAGACATGTGTACCGACACTCCTGGAGGGCTTTTTCCCCATCTTCGCCAGGAACAAAAACAATAATAGTATAAATTTGCAGGAAAAAATTAAACAAAACCAAAAAACACCAACACCAGCAGGAAAAAAAAAAAAAAAAAAAAAAGAAAGCACAAACCCACAGCACAGGGCGCAAAGCAGCCCTTGGCCAAGGCAGGGAGCTCGGATGACAAGACCCAGCTGTGGAGTCTGGACCTGGTACAAGCGCAAAACTTTTGCCAGGACTCGGTGTGGAGCGAGCGCCGGCTCCGCGCGGCTGCGGAGCGGAGCGGCCGCGGGCGCTGACAGCCCCCGGCAGCGCCGGCGGTAAACAACGAGAGACGGGGATGCGCAGCTCCTTCCATCCGCCTCGGGACTGTTCCCCCCAGACAGCCGTCTGCTCAAAGCCGAAACACCTGCTTCAAAACATCTCTACACATTTGTGCTGAATTCTCCCCAAACTCCTCGCTGACACTTGGGCTTGATTTTTTTTTCTTTTTTTTTTTTTTTTCTTTCTTAAATCCGCTCATCCTTTATCCTTTAATACGGCTTTAAAAAAAAATCCCCGACAACAACAACAACATCGACATCCTCGTTTACCTGTTGCCAATATTCCTCCAGGGACGGCAAGGCTGAGAAGTAACCCGTGTCGTGCACAATCTGGAGTTCCTGGAAGATGCTGCACATTGGGAGAACATCCATGTCTCAAGTTGCAACAACAAAGTCAGTGCTGGTTACCAAAAATACAGATGCCTCCTTTATGTGCAGGGGTTGCGGGGTGTGTGCGGGGGGGTGTCAACCTCTGCTCTCAGTTTCCAAGCCCCCCCCCCCTTCCTCCAGAGATGAAAAAAAGAAAAAAAAAATAAAATTGTATATATAGAGAGATATATATTAATTCCTTGAGGAGCTCGGGGAGGAAAAAAGACCCAAAGTTTCATGCAAAGTTTAATCGCACAGCAGGGCAGGACGTCTCCCGGGGCGGGCGCGCGGCTGTCCCCCCTCCCGCGGCCGGCGGACCTGGCGCAGGAGCGGCCCCAATATTTGCAAACACGGCGCGGACTCTGCGAGCGGAGCCCCCCGCAAAACTTCCCTATTCAAAGCTCTGCCCGGCCGCGCCGCCGCCCCGCCCCCGCGCCCGCCCCCGCCCCGCGTGATCCCGGCGCGCCGCCCGCCGCCGCCGCCCAATCCCCGCCGCGCGCCCCGCGACCCGCGTGCCGATGACGTCAGGGCCGCCCAATCGCCGCGCCGCAGACATCGCGGCTCCTCCTGGCGTGACCGAGCCCGGCCGTGACGGCTCCCGCCATTGGCCCGATTCGAAATTCGCCCCCTCCTGATTGGCCGGCCCGGCGGCAGGCTATTTTTAGCAGGGTATATAAAGCGGGGAAGCAGCGGCTGCTTTTTTCCGAAGGGGCGGTGTGCGCGCGCGGGGCGGCCGCGCGGGGGAGGGGAGCGGCGAGCGCGCGGCGCTGCCGGCGTTGGCCGCGGGGGGCGCTGCGGGGCCGGGCCCGCTCTGCGGCCGGGCTGTCCCGTGTGGCGGCGGCCGCCGTGACCGCCGGGCCTCGGCGCGGTGTCCCATCGTGTCCCGGCTGCCCGGGGGTAGCCGTGACCCCGCCGTGGCTGTGCCGAGGTGCCCCGTCTGACCGGGGGTAACCGTGACCCCGCCGTGGCTGTGCCGAGGTGCCCCGGGCCTGTGCGGGGGTAACCGTGACTCCCCAGGCCTGTGCGGGGGTGCCTCGTCTCTCCAGGGGTAACCGTGACCCCTTCTCGGCCTGTGCAGGGGGTGTCCCGTGTGAGCAGGCTGACTCTGAGCTCCCCAAAGCACCTTCCCCGCGAGGCTGCAAAGCACCATCCACAGGCGCTGGGGCTGCCCTGGGTTGTGCTTTCCCGTGAGCAGGAGAGTTCGGATGTTTCTGTCCTTTGTGCCCCGAGGGACAGCTAGGGACGCCTCAGTGACACCTGGGAAGGGGAGCTGGGTCTCAAAGCATTTGGACCCTGGATGATGGTCCTGGAGCTTCTCATGGAGGGTGATCTTTGCATGAATGGACACCACGGCGGATGCTCCTGGCCGGCACCATCCGACACTGCTTCTCCCAATTCCACCTGCACAGATAGAGTTGTTGTTGAGCATCAGCTTTTTTAAGATTAGACTTGTCAATGATAGGAATGCCTTAATACAATTTAAGAAACTGTGGTCATTAGTTTTCCAAAGGAGTGTCCAGTACATGGAACAAACAGTCCTAATGTGTTCTGGTTTGGTTTTCTAATTATTAAAGGACTTCTAATTTTCTGCTGATGTTTTCATCATAATCTCATCTCTGTTCTTTTCATTTCCCCACTTTTCTCTGTATCTGTTGCTGGTTACCTGCAAATGGTAACTGAAGTGTTTAATGTGTATTTCTTCTGCCTACTGTCTTCTGTAAGCTGGTGATTGCAGGTGTGAAAATGTCAGTCTAACTTTCCATCCCTGGGCCCCTCATAAACTATTAATATGGTGATTCCTTAAACAAACAGCTGGTGTTCGTGGTTGGTTTTCCTGTGTCTATGGAAAAAAAAAGTGTAAGGTCAAATAGAGCATTATTTTATGTTTAGAAAAACAAGGCGATGCTGAAAACACAAAACATCTAAATACAGATAATTATGCACACTTGGTTGAATCAGTAATTCTTTACTTGGTTTCACATGGCCAAACATGTAAATATATATCCAAAATTGCCTTGCAGGCAACAGATAGTGCAGGTAGCTTTGTGTCTACTTGTGGCCAAAACTTGATCCTCTGAGGAAAAGTGCAGAAGGCAAAAAAAGAAGAGCCCTCTTAAGTAGATGAATTATACACCTTACTTGAGCCTGCTTTTAGTTCTGTGGAGTAAAATATTTTTTTGGCCTGAAATGTGGTGTGGGCTCCAGTCAAATATAACCTGGTAACATAACTCTGGGAATTATTTGGTTTTTTTTTTTAACTGACCCGCTCCCTGTTTAGAGCAGATTTTTATTTTCAAACACAGTGACAGTAAATGCAGCTATCCACTCTTTCTATTTTACACTTGTCCCCTTTTTAGCTGTGTGTCATGTCAGAGAAATCTGGGCTTGTCAGAGGCTGGATGAGGTTGGCTCTGCCCATGTGGAGTTTGAGGCATAAGGATCTTATTTTGTATGGGCAGTATTTCCCAGTGAAGGACAACTGGAAATAGCAGATGCAAATTAATGGAGATTCAGAGGTCCTTAAATGAAATGCCTCTTTAATAAGTAATGTTTTCTGCGCTGCTGTCAGTCTGTGATTGGTTGAGTGAGATGAAGAATCCCGCTGTAGGAAAAAATGAACCAAATCAGGGAAAACTATGGCACAGATGTGACTATAGTGCAGTAAAAACTGTTTAAGTTATATTCTGGTTAAATTCTGGCTTTCATTAGACAACTGTCAATGGGCAAAAGAAAATTGACATATGTGTCACTGGATGAGTTGGTTCTAGATTGCAACTGTACTAACAAATTTTAATTTCAAGTATCAAAAAGCATCAATAGAACTAAAGGTCAAACCCAGATAAGAAAGAATGGATTGGACTAGAGAGTGAAGAAAACAGGCAAAGTGTTTTTGCCCAGTATGTGTTTAATCAGGAATTAAAATGAAATGGTGAGTCAATAACATGCTGTGGTTTAGGAGACTGTTCCGTGGAACACAGGCTGAAGGGAAACTACTGGCACTAATAGCAGCCATGTGGAACGAAGGGATGGTGTGTGAGTTGAAGGGAATTTATTGTAGTCTGTGGAGGATAATAAATGTTAGGACAAATTTTAATAGGCCCCAAAATGAAAGAATACGAAAGAATGAGCTAGTGAAGATACTTGAAGATATAATTTAGACTCTAATGACTTTCTTTAAGCTATACAAAGCATTTAAGTTTCAAATATCTGTTTTATACTACTGGGATTTTTTCAGTTGTGAGCCAGGATGGAATTTACCTTGAAAACCTTAAAAGAAAACATGTGCTAACTTTAAAAAATCCAAAGCAATATCAGTCAGTCCCTTGGGACTACACAACTTTATTTAGATGTGCCAACCAAGGACAAAGACCCTGATTTAGAGCAGAGGCCTCTTCATTTATGTATGTGAAGGATACTGAAGTGTGTGTACTGACTGGACAGTGCTAGTGAGTTAGGAAGGAATACAGCTACCAAATTCCTTGGATGATTTTCTTGTCACTGCCATACACTTAATTCATGGTGGATACCTTTGATTACATAGTCACAGACTTACTTCCAATTCTGTAAATGTTCCCTGTGTTTTTAACTCTGTATGATCAACACCATTTATATAAGTAGCAAAAATTAGTATAAATTATATAGGATTTCTCTGAATGTCAGAGCTTTGCCTGTGAAGTTTCACAATGGCTTTTAAGTAGGACTGTCCACAATTTAGAAGCAGCCTATTTACTGCTTTAAGGCTATTAATTTACAAATATGTGCTGGAAAAAAAGCCCTGTGTGCTTTTTTTTCATTTCTTTTGCTTCATTAATTTTGGTAAGGTTCTGTCTGAAAAACTGTATTGCCACATTACATACCTCACCACTTCTCTGTAGTAACCACTTTTGTCAGGAATGGTAGACTGTTCCTGGAAAATCTGCTCTCTGAAGTAGCAGGTGACAGACGGTGTTTTCCAGGTGGGCTGAGCTCCACATGAGACAGGGGGAGCACCTGTTCTGTTCTTAGAATATTCATGCATTTTTAGAGGACACATCAGCTTGGTTTGCATTGTATTCTGTGTTGAGAGTAAGAAGGAGAGAAAACCTCCTGAAAATGGTTCACATATAGCCAGATGCAGGGAGGTTAGATGAAATAGGCAGGAATCAATTGCTTTTGGTTTGATTAGAATAAATGGACTTTAATTGGGAAAAAGACAGAGAGAGGGTGTCAATTGCGTGAAAGCATTGTCAGATAGCAGAGAACACTACTTGAAACAATCTGCTTCTGAGGTGGCAAGTTGCTAAATCGAAAACTAGCATGCAATGTGATTCTACCACCGATAAAGTAGATGCTCTTTGAGGATATATAAATAGAACTGTAATGAGTAGGCAAGCAAGTGGGGTGATTCCTGATCTGTCACTCTGGCAGAGTTAGAGACTTACATTTCAGACCATAAACTAACCTAAAACTAGTGAAAGGCGAATGAGTTTAAAAGACATAATGATAAAAATACAGTAAGGAAGAATTTAGGTAAACGTGACCTGAACTTGTTCAGCAGACACAGAAAACAGGAGAGGTGATGTTTCCCTACAAATACTGGTAAAAAATTAACCAGAATGGAGGGGTAAAAATGGTTGTCATCAGCTAATGTGAACAGGACATGAATCAATGACCCACAGCTGAGGCAAACAGGTGGTGTGCTGTGAGTTTTTTGTCATTCTGGTTTGTTGGTTTTTTTGCTCTTCAGATGAAACCCACAGCTATGTAATTTCTACAGTTTACCTTCAACAGAGCCTTGGAGTTCATGCCTTCAAACTCCTGGTTTGTTTCCACTTTGATTCTCCTAGATGTGCCTAAATCGTCAGTGAGAAGGTAGCGCTCTGGGAACTGGTCTGTGATCCCAATCAGCACCCAGAAACAGCATTAGAACAAAAGATGTCAACAGACGATCCTTTTTCAAGCAGATGTATTGTAGAATGTCTTCCTTAAGTGTCTGTGCTCTCACCTTGAAGGCAATTACATTTTCCATTTCCATAACTGGCACTGGAAAGGTGATTCTGTCTCTCGCTGCCGTAGTTACGAGTGACAATCCTGTAGTGGCCTAGTTGCAAACAGGTTATTAAATCTGTTTCCTCATGTACCCATGTTGTCTTTATGTGTTAAATAGGTCTTTTTTTCCTCCCTGATGCTTAGCTGCTGGACATATTTATGAACAAAACATATATGCACTTTTCAGCTCCTTATTCTGTGACTGTATTAGGACGAAATTAGACCTTATTTCCGCAAGAGGCTCAGTGTAACTGTCTGCTTAATAGTACACAAGAGTATTAGTAATAGGAGTTATAAGTCCTAATTGAATGGGAATTTCATGGGTTTTATTATAATAAATATCATGTATGGTTTCCTAAAGTATTTAAAAGCACTCATCCTGTACAGGGTAAATAAAAATTGAACTTATAAAAAGTTAACAGTTTTCATTTTTGTGAGATCTGAACTTTGGGGTTACTACTTTTCTAGCAGTGCATAAAATCTTCCATGATGTAAAAAATCTTCTATTCTTAAAAAAAAAAAAAAGCACCTTCTATTCTAAAAAAAAAAAAAAAAAAAAAAAAAAAGGTAACCTCCCAGACCTTTCTTTGTAAATATAAGTAGTCTGTAAAAAGAAAAGCACTTTCTTTGCAAAGCATCTTCATGAAAGATGGGGTTTAGGGTGAGCAGCCTCATAAGTAACATCAGAACAACTGGGACTTGTCTGATGCCAAGTTCTTTGGCTGCTTTTAGGAAGTTTACTGACTGCTTCTCCAGGTGGAGGAGCAGAATTTGCTATGATTAATGATTAAAAAAGCAGCTTGAGCTAACAAAAAAAATAAAACACCTGTGACACTTGGCATTTTTTCATTTTCATATGACCGGTTTTTGTTTTTGCTACTGCTAATTAGTGAGTATTATTTAACAGGACATTAAGCTGGGAAACTTAATTCAGACCAATTTTGGAAGCTGTGAGTAAAGGAACCCAATAAGAACCAGTCATTTTGTGACACAAGAGACTGGGGGACTAATGATTTTTAAAAATAGCTGGACTGTCTCACTAGCTGCTTGTGAGGCTTAGTAAAAGTACATAGCTGCAAACTTTCATAGGAGAATGCAAGGAAGTATTTCTAAGCAGTGATGCCAATTAGACATAGGGCTGGCTGGCCGGGGTGTTTGTGAAACTGCCTTTTCTGGGAATTAGTCATGGCAAGACTAGACAAGGAGTTGTGTGGAAGCCTCAGCCAAGAACGGCAGACCTTTGCTTGGAATGAACTACATGGCCCAGGATAGCTTTTCCAACTTGTAACATCTCTGCTCTGACTTTACATGAAGTGCATTGTATGGGTTGTAAGTTTTGTAAGGGGTTTTAAGGGTTTCTCTGTGTCACAGTACTCCTTTCTGTGGTGCATGGGAGGGAAAAAAGTACTTATTACTCTACCAATAGGGATCTTTTCTCTTAACAGGGCATGGGATGAACTTTTTGCCCCTGGCAACTTGACTTTCCATGGCACAGGAGAGCATTCTCATTGTGTTGCTCCAAATGAGAAATGGGAGTCAGTGCTGATTCACCCCCCCTGCATTAGCTTAAACTGCAAAATTAGATACAGTGTCTGATATGCACATGGCCATATGTTCATATTTAAGAGCAAAATGAACTGTGGCCTTCTTTGGGACACAAGGAAATAAACACAGTCATTAAAGAGTCAGCACCATTACCACGTAGAGAACCTTTACTCACTGTTCCCACCTATTGTTATTTGAAATACCCCATTTCCTGTTTTCCGTAACTGTTGCCAATGCTCAGGATTCAGATCTCATTCACATCAGTGTAACTCTAGTAGCTTTGGGACATCAACAGGGAAAAGGAAGTGAAAAGCAAGTGACTATGATGAAGTAACCCTGAGTTTCCACTGATGTGCTCAGGGTTTAGTCCCAGTCAGTGCCAGAGCTCAGACTGGCGTGTAGGAATTCAGGGAAATTGCTGTTTCTTGTGTAAGCCCTTGTCAATACACTCACACTGTTATCATTGTTACTATTGTGCACTAGGGTGATAGCAAAAATAAAATAAGGATACTTACTCTGTGTGTATTCGAGATGAATGGGCATATATACCATATAAACACACATAATAGCTAGTTACTTTTTCATTCATGGAGGCTTCTTGGATCCTCATTATGAGAATACGAAGTCATAAGAAAATTTTAAGTGACTGTGTAAAAAGTATTTTTTAATTGATTTTTTATATTTCAGCCTGGTAAGAAAAAAAGAAACAAAATTTAAAAAAAAGAACAACCTTCCCCCCCAAAAAATTAAAACAAAAAACCCCAGCCAACCAACTAACCAAAAAACCCAACCAACCAAAAAAAAAAAACCAAAAAAAACACCACCAAACAAAAAAAACCCACTAACAAAAACCCAACCAACAAAACCCCCCACCCTTTGTTCAGTGTGGGAGAAAGGATTTTCATCCAAATTCCGTAATGAGGGAGCAGATGCACTCATAACTGGAGGATCAGACCCACAAAGATGCCTCTC
Organism: Coloeus monedula; assembly: GCF_965178545.1. Lineage (NCBI taxonomy): Eukaryota > Metazoa > Chordata > Aves > Passeriformes > Corvidae > Coloeus > Coloeus monedula. The sequence continues at coordinate 11,993,088 of NC_138781.1, forward strand.
AACTCTCACTCATTTTTCTCTGCATGGAAATGTATTGGAAATGTAAATGCCAGTAAATCATTGTGAATTCCTGGCTAGTATTATCTCTGGGTCTCAGTTCCCTAACTATACAGAAAGGATACTGCTTCCTTCCTTCGCTCTATGCCAAATGTAAGCTCTGGCCCAAAATCGCAGAGAGATTATGGCAGAGCCAAGAAATGAACTCAGATCTTCTGAGTCCTAATCCAGGCTTGATATCATAAGATCATCTTTCATTTGCTTTTGAATAACAACCAAAGTGTTAACCTTATTCCTATACATTTGCAACCTGATGGAGTTCTTATCTGCGGGGGTAATTTCATTTCCTGCTGGCAATTTCACAGCTTTTTAAAGCTTTTTCCTCCTGAATATTTTTTTCCTTTCCCCAAGAGATAGGCAGCTTCCTTCAATACTTCTCCAGCAAAGCTTCCCTGTCTTCTTTGGTGGTGTGTGCTGAGTGATCTTCACCTGGTGCAGAAATCATCTATTATCATTTTTTAATTACATGTTGATATTCTCTGTCTTCCTTACCTGTTATTTGCATCCAATCCCTCTCCCTCAAAAATATGTAGAATTTTTTTTAGAAGATGTCCTAGAAGTTTTTTATCAAATAAAAATGTTTTGCTTTAAATGAGAACTTTTTTGAGTTTAGATGCTCAAGGCAATTTGCTTTTTTCCAAGGGACAAACAATTAAGTTAATAAGCATACACAAAAGCCCAAATCTTTCTTTCTCGATCTTTTCCATTTTCTTGCAGTTTATGAAATTTGTTTGAGTGGGGAAAAATAAAAATCTCATTTGACCTTCATTTGGAAGTCATAGATTTTAGAGTCATAATAGAAAGAAAAATTGTATTATTCGAAGCAAATACATTGTCTTGTTGTTTTAACAGGAGGGAGAAAATTTTTAACCAGATGATCTTTTTGGTATCATCTGATTTAATAGGCAATCACACTTTTGTTTTATAGAATGCTGATGGCACCTTTGACATAATTTTGCATACATGTTGTAAATTTGAATGTAAATGTTCTCATTTTAATATAAGTAAGATGTGCTTTCTCATTCTTTTTAAATGTCGTGATTATGAATGTCTTCAGTACAGCAAAACCTTTAAGAGTTTTTCTGATTTTTGGGTCTTGTCCACTTGAAAACTAATCCATGAAAATGAATGTGGAAATAATTTGATCATAACATTACACACATGAATATTGTTAGGCACCCATCCTGCACATGTGAGTTGCTAAACATTTACACAGTGGTAACCCAAACTATGCAATAGTCAAGAAAATTGATATAATATGCCTACAGAAGCAGTCATGCTAGGAAAAAAGCATGAAATTTATACCTCTGTAGTTATTATTCTTCATTGCCTATATCGTGGTAACACCTAAATGCATCATCTGTGCTGAAGGCCATTGGGCTACATATGTAAAGAACAAACACTAAGTGACAGTCCCCATCCCAAAAAGGTTAGTTAAACATGATTTTAGGTAGGACTGATTGGTCCCTTTACAGGGTGTTTCTCTGCCACTAACTATTTCAATGTACAGCATATTAATTATGACTGCGTTTTTCCCAGCTTCATCAATAGCCCATCTCAGGGATGTCTTTAGGGGGCAGGATGTAACATGACAGTTTCCCATCTTTCAAGGAGTCCCAACTTGTCCTGTAGCTGAGTCCTGTAGCAGTGGGAGTGGAAAGGAGGACTAGAAAGGCGCTGCTGCTGAAGGGCCTCAGGATCACGGCCCTGCCACTGGCTGACTTGGTGGTACCCTGTGTCGCTGCATTTGAATGCTTAGCTTTTGATGAGAACTGCTGGATTCATGAGCTGTCTTGGAGGCCTCATGGTGCTAGCCAAGCTGTAAATACATCCATGCAGCCAATCTCTTGCCTTACCAGCCTGTTTTTGGAAAAAAGATAACAGACAAACAGAAAGGGAGCTGCACTGGTCCCTATTTCCAGACTAGGAGATCTGAAAGGCTGAAAGTTTGTCTACACAGGGAGAGATTTACACTGCTGTGAGATTCTCAGTGGAAACGTTTCCTGCTCACTGACAAGCAGTATCTGTGTCCAGATGAACAGATGGCTTTTGCTTCACTGTGACTCATGGTTGTTACATGGTGGGAAAGTCCTCTGAAGTAAGAGCTTTGGGGGTTTCTATCCTTTGCTCCTTTGTGCTGTTGCTGGGCCCAAAGCACTGCAGAATTGCTCTCTAGCTTTTGGCTGATGTTCACAGTGTTATTTTTTTAGTGATATAGGCAGCAACTGTTGAAAAGGCCATGTTTCTTTTAGGGAGGTTGTCTCATCATTTGAAAGGGGATATGCCTCAACATGATCACAGGGGAGAAGTTGTAGAAGGAAAAAGGATAACTAGTCAGAGTGTTGTGGAGAACAGCGAGGGAAGTGAAGCACAAAAATGTTGGGCACTGTCCTTGTTCAAAGGCAAGTAAAAACGTCTTATCTGAATGTTTAAAGACACAAGCACACAATGGTGCATGTGTACAGATAATTAAAATACCATCAATTCCCTGCCTCCAGGAACTGTAACTCAGAGCATGTTGTGTGTCGGCACTTCTGTAAAGTATCAGACAGTGCTATAGATGCTGCTTCACAAATTAAAATGACACAGAAATAAAAAATTAAAAAAAAAAATGCAATTAAATGTAAATAAGGTCTCCTGGAGGTTTTTCTGAAATAGAAACACTGCTTGCTCAAGTAAAATTCCTTTTAATCCAGTAGCTTTCAATCTTCCCACATCCCTGTGGGATGAAAAGATGAGCCTTGTGGCATGCTTGGAAGGTTAATGAATGTGGACTCTGAACACAGTCTCAGGAAAGACTTATTGAAAATATGTTATGGAAAGTGTTTAAAAAAGGGCACTAGTATGAGCACTTCTGTGGCTTATAACGATAGTTCTACACAGAGAGCAAACACAATTTTTTATTAGCTACTTTCTATGCTGTTGAAATACACTACTGTGAATATCATCCACAAGTAAATAGCTCCTGCAAACACTAAACTCAGCTGGTTTCATGCAGCCCTTCTTTGTCAGAGAGCAGCATTCAGCAATAGCTCTTAGAGCTGAGTAACCACCAGGGTAGCTTCAGGTAGAGGGCCCAGCACCAGGAGCTCAGTCTGCACATTGCCAAAGGGCAAGACACCTGCCACAACCTCTTCAGCCGGAATAAGTGGTTGTGCTTGTCTGGCCAAGGGAAGAGCTCTTTGCCAGGACTGTTATTTAACCTGCAAGGTGCATCCCAGTGTCTAGCAGTGACTCAAAACACAAACCTCCCATCTCAGACTGTCACCCAAAACAGTCCTTTCCAATCAATTCAGTTGCTTCCTACAGTGTTTCAGTGTTGCTTTATTTTTTTTTCAGTCTTGAGACACATCTGTGTATCCATCATCCATGTTTCAGTCTTGAAATGGCTTATGGAACATACCAGGAGGCTGAAGTAGGACATAGGAGAGATAGATAAATACACAATATGTGTAATTCTTTTATCCATCATAACCTCAGTGGATGTACTTTTATTTCGGTACAATTGCAATGGTACAGATGACTTCTATAAAATCTCTACAACAGCAATCACTTTATCAAATGACTTTTCTTTGAAAATTCAATATAATGGCAACTCTTAGTATGATATTTGATTACTTGTAAAATTCCCTTTTTCCCTAGCCCCTCAAAAGTTCTGTGTGTGCCTATCTGACACTTGCACACTGCTAAAACATTTAACCTTTATTTTTAATTTTAAGACCATTTTCCTGGAGACAATTGAATAGGTGAAAATCTGAGTTCTGACATGAAAACGGATAGGCTGTCATTGGTTTTTTACATTTGAAGAAATCCTGAAGTGGCAACCAACTGGTCAGAAACTGCCCAAACCTGACACTGACACACTTGTGTGATATAAGAAAATACGGAGTTTTAGACTAGTATCATGAATTTTAAGAAGCCTGACAAATAATATTTAGGATTTATTTAATGTATCTGTTGGATGTTGGTTTTAGTATTACAGGAGATCATTTGGATTCTTTTCAGGTTTTAATATTACCTCAATCAGATTAAAAATACAGAATCCTGATCCTTCTGCTGGCTTCCCAAGAGACTTCTCTGGTGTCTAATTTAGATTTCATTAGGCTAACATATATCATTAATTAGACATTTCACTGATAAAATAATAGATTTTCTCTTATCAAGAGGAAAATCAATAGATTTTTCTCAAGGGAACTCTGACAGATCTAATTTTCCTGGACTTCATGAAAAAATTCGAACTGATATTGCATGTAGAATTATTATTAGTATTTCCATTCCAGATCTTGGCACAAGAAGTAGGAAAGTAGTGATGAAGTATACTGGTGGCACAAAGCTGGGAGATGTTGTCAATACTGAGATGGATTGTACTGTAACACCACGGGAAGAGAAATGGCCTTGAGGGCTGGGGTAATACCAACGGAAAGGAAAAACCAGTCTAAATTCAGGGTCATGCACTTATGTACCAAACCCAAGGATTTATTTTGCACTGTAGGAGATCATCAGTTTGACTTGACAGAAGAACAAATAGGCCATTTAATCACTGATCAGGAGATCACCTGATCATGAGATCACGAAGAATCTCATCCAGTGGCAGGAAGGTAAATGAAGTTGTGGGGTGCAAAAGGCATTTCCAGAGTTAGATGCTAATGTGCAAAGTCCTAAATTGCATCATGTCTGGAATCCCATATCTAACAGGAAATATACTGCATGAACAGGTAGCAGAGAAGGGTGACATGTGGCCTAGAGAACTTTTGAGGGAGAGAGAAAATACAAAATTATGCTCATCTAGGCAAAGAGAGATTTTGTCCTCTGAGTGAAGAGGAAGAAATATCAAAGAGGAAGAACATTAATAAACATGACAGGCAAAAGAAGAGTTGCATAGAAAATAGTTATGCAAAGGTCTAGACTGGAAACTAGGATGTTTTATATATTTTGTTTAGAATGGGAAATCTTGTAGTAGGGGTAGTGGAACAAAAATCTCATTATTAGCAGTAAAAGAAGGCGGCCCTACTGGATCAAGTGAGTGGTGTATCAGTTCCAGTATTCTCTCTTCAACCATGATCATATCTATGCAGAAATGCCAGAAATTCTACTTCAGAACTTGAGGTAAGGACTAGTTTCACATTCTCCCTTTAAAATTACAAAGACAAAAGCCCAGTGGCAATATTTTTGGAGAGGTAGAGTTTGTGAGGCCACGTGCTGTCTGCAGTCCATTCCCTTTGTACTCCCTTAGCAATCAGAACTGCTGGACTAGTGATGTTAGATGCTACATCTGTGCCTTGAAAAATCTGTTTGTAGGTCTGATGTCCATGAATTTAATTTCTGTTCATTTCTTTAGTGTTATTTTATCGATAGTTGTCTGTTTTAGGGGTTTAGGCTCTACACATGGGTATGACCCTTCCACTCATCTCACATGTTGCACCTCTGAGCAGCAGAAATATCTACTCTTACTGGACTTCTGTGATTGCTTGTGTCACCCTTGTGTCAACATGAAAATCGTCTGCTATGTGACTCTTTTAATATTAAGATACGCTTAGCTTCTTAGGAGCAAAATATGATGTTTCTATAGCATAGAAACTAGTATTCTGATGGCATCACAAGTTCTTTAGTCACTAAGCAATATTTGAAACAAATAAACATGCATTCAGTTTTTAAGATACATAGCAGACATATTTCAGTCTTTAAATAGGCTTTTTGCCTTTTGAAATAGCCACTCAATTCGAGTTGTTATCTAAGTTCTCACTTTCAAGCTCTATCAAAAAGCAAGGACCAGCGGTGATTGCCCAGCAGCTGCACGGTACACAACAGGAAAGAGGGGAAGTTTAATGTAGTTTGCAGTGCCACTGTTTAAAAGACAGTCGAGATTGTCCTTGCGTGAGTTTCAGATAGCGGAGCTGCAGGCAGATCTGAGCTGGCACTTACTCACCTCCAACACACCTTAGTCTTTCAGACTCTCTCTTGGGAGTGGATATTCCATTGTCTGGCATCTTCTCCTCAACAAGATTGCTGTTGTCATCAGGGTGACTGTTCTCCATCAGCACTGGCATTTTGCCTGTACTTGACACGTGTCCTTGGATGTCATGTTTCCCGTACAACTTTACTCTTAGAGTCATGACTCCTATCCTTATTGTTTATGAGATTCAGATAGTCATAAAGAACTCAGGAAATGTCTTTCTGGGAACCCCCAAATATTTTTAAAGGCCTGTTTGTTTGGGTTTTTTTAACTTTTCTTATTCAAACATTTTTTTGCTTAGATTTTCCAAATAAGGTTTGCTTTCCTCTTTTGTCTATAATATGTCACATTTCTCAAATCAAAGCTGCAAATACTTTCATAAATAGGCAGAAGGGTTGTCTGCCTTCACTTCTGTTAGTAGAATATCTCTGTTGCAGTAATTTTAACAAGAAGTGCATTGAATATATTGAACTTATTCAAAAAGTGTGTTTATGACCATTATAGTGCCTGCTCTGCAGGCTCTCACTCTTCAGAGATGGAAACACATTACTGTTGCTAAGAACTGTGTACAATGATTGCTCTTTCCTCATTTTGTGGCTAACAGGAAATATGTTTAAACTGCAGCATGAGAAATAGACAGCTCAGAAGAGGAATTGGAGCAGAAAAGCCTGTTGCATAAATGGTACAATTTTATAGTATTGAGTAAATGTTTATAATCTGCAGTGATGAGTTTAGAATTCATGACAAAACTGCAAGCATATGATTTTTATTTTTTTCTTGGGGACAAGGATTAATAGTTGAAATCCTATTTGTACTGGCAAGAGATTCATGTTTGCAATTGACATCCAGAGGTTCTGGTAGGTGCTGGACTTGTGGCTCATTGGTTAGACAGTATTGAACACAATTCTAACCTTTTCCAGGCATGCACAACCTCAGATCACAATCACATTAAGAACTGAGGAAAGGGATGATTTGATGTCTTTAAAAGTCAGTTCAGTATCCTGAGCTTTAGTTTGTCAATAAATCTCATGAACTCTGTCTGTAACCTGGGAAGGGCAAAGAATGTTTCTGAGCTTTCAGATTCAACAGTGCAGCACAGCTGCATCCCAGCTCTCTGTTAGCATGCCTGTATCCTGCTTTGGACTGCATTTTTTCTGGTGCATATTGCTGGGTCATGTTGAGTTTCTAATCCAACAACACCCCCAAGTCCTTCTCCTCTGGGCTGCTCTCAAGCCATTCATCCCTCAGCCTGTGCTTGTCCTTGGGATTGCCCTGACCCACATGCAGAACCTTGCACAGGACCATGTTGAACTTCAGGAGGTTCCCATGGACCCTGCTCTCCAGCCTGTCCAGGTCCCTCTGGATGGCATCCCTTCCCTCCAGCATGTCTACACCACACAGCTCAGTGTCAAACCTGCTGAGGGTGCACTGATCCCTCTGTCCATGCCACCAACAGAGACGTTAAACACCACTGGTCCCAGTGCTGGCCTCTGAGGAACAGCACCCACCACTTTTATACAGTGAATACAGTGAAGCACTATGATACCTTAGGGATGTGGACAATATTAGCAAGAGCACACTTTTTCTACATTAGGTCAGTATATAATTTCAGTATAATACATTTTCTCTATTAATTCTTGGGATTCATAAGAGTTTGTTTTTCTCTCTGACTATTGCTTCTGTGGCCCTGTTAGGATCACTTTTAGAATGAGTGAAGCAAATGAACACCACTTTCTGAAATGCTTTTTCTGACTAGACTTTCTGTGTCTTTAGTTTCAAGGAGAACTTGTCTCCTATGCAGCCCATTTCCTTTTTCGGTTCTACAAAATTTCTGCACAGTTTCTTTATTTCCCTTATTTTATATGATGCAGTACATATTGAAGAGAAAAAATATCAAAATATGATTTAATAGGTCTCTCTGTGTATGTGTGATATTTGTATTCCACCAAAAGCTTGTGTATTTTATAGAGAATTCATTCTGCATGCCCAAAATGAGTTTTCAGCATCTTTCCATTTTAGAACTCAAGGCCATTAAAATGCATTACAGCAGCATCCCAAATGTATACAACTGAAAAAAAAAATTTGTTCTTAATGAAAATTCAACCTGTATTATCTTCCTAGGTTTACAAATCATGAATATTGTTGGTGGGTACTATGCCTTTCAACAAGTTAAAATAATATCCTGTCCCAGAAAAAAAAAAAAAAAAAAAAAAAAAAGGCCACTAATCTGAAAAACTCAGAATGCTTTCTCTGTCCTCAGCTCTTGGGTCAGCCTGGCCTGACATGAGGCTGGGAGGTGCACACATTAACAAGCATGTTACAGTTTATCTGTTCCTGTCAACTGCTGCTCCTGGCTGAGTGTGCTAAATCAGAGCTCTGGAGGCTTTATTTTAGTAAGAAATATAACATCAGGGCTGAAACTTGTCAGTTCCTAGATTAAGGCTTCTCATATGATGGAGGCTCATTAAAACATGAGTACTTTTGAGAACACATACGAATGGAGGATTTGTAATCATAAAACTGACACAGTGCCAATGGAAGATGGCAATATATTCATGCCTGTTGAATATTACACAGAGAAGGCTGACTCCAAGCATTCATATATTAAATGTGAGGTCCCAGAAAAGCACAACATTGGCTTTAAAGTAGTGAAATGTTGATAATAAACAAGTTCTTTTTATTATCCTTCAAGTGTTAAAGCACCGAGGGTTTATGTTTCAAGTCTGTCTGAACAAATATGAGATATACAAAAAAATTACATATCTGTGTGTGAGTGAGTATTCAGATATAAAATTGCAGTTCCCTCTTGTTTTTTCAGACACTTGCAGCAGTGTACCATGAGATTAGATATGGGACAGGAAGAATTTTGTACTAGAGCTGAAATTATTTCCATATTGTGTTCTGTGGTTATGCAGTTGGAAAAAGAAACATGGTTTCTCAAACTTAGTTTTAAGTTATGAATAGATAGCAAGGCTTTGTCCAGCACTTCAGGATGTTAAAATCACCTAATTCATAGCAGTGCTCGGGTGGGACAGCTGACTGAAAGCTAAACTGTGATAGCAGTTAAACCGTGGAAGAGTTTGATTGAAATACCTTTCTTAAATAATGTGCCACAGTACTTTGAAAGTGTTAGGGTCTGATTGTCAGTATATTTAATAGGTATAACACTGGCATTACTTAAGCTTCTGCAATTTGAAATCACAGAAGTACACCCTGTGGTTTAGTAGTTTTTGGCAGATGGTGGAACAAGGTAGCTATTTTTTACTGCTAGAAGATAAAAATGCTATTTGACAGAGCACAGAAAACCATGTTGCTTTAACAGCAAAATTATGGAATCTTCTGTTTTCATGGGCTGGAATTATAAAATGTTGCTTGTGTCACAAGGAAGATAACAGTGAAATGATGTAGGGTGCTGAGGCTTTTCAGGATGTATTTGACTTTATGCTGAATTGTAAATTCATATTCACTGCAACGGCTTTTCAAATAAGTTTAATTTTTTACACATTTAAAAAAGTAGTGCGTTTTGATTTCAAAGAAGAATGCTTGAGGCCTCGCTGTGTTCTTTCAGTGCCTGTTGCAGTAAATTGTCCAGAGTTTTATTTTTAATACCTAAAATTAGGCTCTGGGCACAGTGTGGTGGCAATAGATAAACACTGTTGCTATAGAGCTTTTAAGTTACCCCATGAACTCTTTTTTTGGCTGCTCCCTGCCCAAGATAAAAAGCTGGCATTAGTACTTATATGTTATTTATATGTTTGTATGGGATATTTGAGTCATTGTAATGTGGATTATAACGCTTCCTTGGCATTTTGAAAATACAAAACTGACAACAGACCAGGAAGATATTCAGAAGATGATGAAATCCTGTTCCAGGAGTGCTGCAGCTGGTGGCATGTTTACTCTCTATCGTTAGAGGAAGAATTCGAATTTGGCTTGCACAGTTAGTTTCTTTTTGTGCAACCTTTATGCAATTGTAAACTGTGCTAAAAGGTACCTGAGTCAAAAATGAGTAACAGCAGTGCAGCATTTGAAGGAAAACTGTTTTTTCTCTTTCCACATAGTTGTGTGAACTTATATATAATGCAAAAGATACATGCTACAAGTAACACTGCAAAAGTGGAGAAGGAAAGAAACTGTTCTGGGCTAGGCTGGGTGCCAGGTATTAAGAGAATTTTTCTTTTACGCTGATTTTAGGGGAAGCAGCATAATATCATGTGCCATTTATGAGTACTTGATGAAAGATCATGTAATAGGCCGTTACAACAAGGCATGTATTTGCTTCATCTGTAATGTCTGTGTGAATTAGTTTTATTTTAACTGTAACAGTGACATCAGTCATGTTAATTGTCATGGAAAGTTACTGGTCCAGACACAAATGTCCTCACTCATCCTCATTCTCATGATGATAATGTGGCTGGTTATACTTTACTCACCCATGTGGGAGAATTCTTGCCTGGGGGGTTGAATTTTGTACAGGCAGCAAATTTTAAAATTTGAGTTAAAAGCACAAGAGGTTTCCAGATGCCTTGCATGAAACTGAGTGGTTGTTCCTAACCATAAATGTTTAACTACACTCCCTCAGCAAATCACTTTCAAAATAGATATTTATTTTCAAACAAAACCAGTTGCCTTGTGAAACTGTTGGTTGGTTAGGGGAAAAAAAATGACCTAATGCTTCTGAATAAAATATCTGATCTCCTGTTGCCAAGGCTGAGTCACTTCCTGTTACAATAACAAGACTGTCATCAGCAAACTTCTGTAGCCGCACAGTGGAGCTTGCCAGGGTGTGCATGGCTTTATTTGTCCTTGTTGTTAGAAAGTTACCATTGAAAAACACACTGTACTAAATTTGGAGGCACCAGCTTTGTGTTCAAGTGCATTAGTGTCGGATCTCGGTTGCTTTTACTCCTGATAGCATAATCTCTTATTTCTTTGTGCAACATTATAATATCCACCCAGCTGTGTACAGTAATGTTGTAATTCTATCAAGGGATTCCAGACACAGCATAATGCATTAATATCATCAGAGCTTCCTCAGCTGGAATTTGCAGGATCACAGTCAGCTGTTTCTTATTTACAGGAACAAGATTTGAAAAGTACCTGGAAGTTCATTCCACTTGTCACCTAACAGATAACCTCTAGTGCTTTCTAGGCTGTGGTGAGTTTTAAAGACACGTTTAAGTTATCTTTAAAAACATTAAGCACACAGTGGTTTCGATCACGTTTGAGCAAGATGGGCACTCGCCTGGTTTGCAGGCAGTGGGGGTCAGCTGAGTCAGCAGAGCAGGAATTCGTTAGGGCTTTTACATCACAGCTTGGAACTCATTTCCTGGGCAAGATCAGTTGGCAAAAGCCCTTTCTGCCGCTAAAACAGCTAGAAAATAAAAGCTCAATCCAGTGTTTAGCTTCAGTACTATTATTACCACCTCCATGCCCCTTGTTTCAAACATTTTTTGGGAGCAGTGTCTGGCAGGCTGGATGATCTGTCAGATCTGTATGTGAATCACAGTGACTGACTCATTCTGTGCAACATAAATGACTTTTCTGAGCCTGTTAATAAGGGATGGGGAGGAGTCCATGTTATCTTACACACTCTTTGCGGCTTTCGTCCTGGTTTTCTGTCCAAAAATCAAGCCTCATATCAGGCCCCCAAACTTAAGGACCAATGGAAAAAGTTAACTTGTACTTCTTTGTGCCTCAGTTTCCCCCCTTCAGGAAAGAGAAGTTAAAATCTTTTAAATTGATTTGGCATTCATGGATGAGCAGAACTAGACACGAAGAAAAGTCTGGTCCTTTGAAAAGCAAACAAAATAGTCTCTCCAGGTTCTGGTTTTGTTTTACTGTGATTGCTGTGTTTAATATTTGTCCTGCAGAATCATTTATGCTAGTTCTTCCTGAGAGCCGTGTGATGGATGGTCCTACATGGCCTGTGTCTGTTGTGCCAGAGTTCTTCAGCCAAATCCAGAGTACTCCAACTGAATGAACGTACTTGTGAAGTGCTACTCACAAGAGGAAGATCATCACGCTCATGGGAAATGTGTCAATGAACATCCTTTTCATCCCCCCGGTTTTACAATCAAATTGTAATAAACATGGCACAGATGAAGAATCCTGTTAATAGCTAGCCAAGCTCAATCTGCGGTTTTCGTGGTTTCACGTTTTTACAAAAGAAAAAAATAATTCCATTCTCTTTTTTTTCCTTTCTCTTTCATTTAAAAAAGAAAACAGAAAATGTAAGTTGATATCTTTTGGTTGACTATGACGAATCTGGGATAAGTTACTATGCTCTGTTCTCTGATAAACAGAGATGTTATTGTGCAGTCCTGGATAAAGTAACTGATTATACTGTTTGGACCATGAATGCAAAATGTGTTGCAAGGGTTTGGATGTCTGTAATTAACCAGTTGTAAATGCTGTAGTTGGTGGCTAAGCAGCTGTTCAGATCACTGTCAGAATTTCACCACTGTAAAGGAGCAAGCATGTGTTATTCCATTGTTTCAGGATGGAAAAAACCAGTTTGTATAAGTTTCCTTTTTCCCTAAAGCAGAGCAAATGTTGGCTCTAAACTGCACTTACAGTGTTCCAGACTATATCAGTGGAATGGAATTGTATTTGCCTGAGACTGTCTTTGTTCCCAGTGTAACGTATCAGACACCAAAGAGTATCACTGTGACCCAAAGGTTCGTTTTTCACGAGGATTTGCTGCTGCATACCTTGGACACTCATTCTGCTGTGGGCAGCTCTCCCCATCCATGCACTGACTCATTTCCAGAATACATCTGTGAATATAATTGAGCCCTAACTTTGTATATTAAGAATCTCATACTTTTGGTTAACACATATCATCCTAATACTAGATTCAAGCCTCCTAGGGCAATCTTAAAATAAACCTTGCAGTTTGACAAGGGTAACTCTTTTAGTATTGATGTGTAGACAGTAAAAAACTGCCACCAGCAGATTATTTCAGGTGCACCAGGTCAGCCACTGATTGCCTGAAAAATCCTAATACTTGTAGGTGAAACTATGGTGTAAGACCTTTGGCACTCAAACCTCCTGACTATCTAGTTCAGGGAACGGTGAGTTCTCAGTTACAGGGAGTGGGAAGGTGATGTCATCGAAAAGCTATTGCCATGCTTTGATATTAGTAAATGTGTTCAAAGTTCTCTAGGGGCCTCCAAGGACTGAAAATCTCTCCCTGCTGTGGGATAGAGGTGTTTTTCTCTCTCTCTCAACATTTCTTTACTGGGTTTTTTTTTTGTTTTTTTTAACTAGAATGCCAGTGAAAGACTTTGAGGAAAATAAGTCTGTCTCTGTACTGTTTAACAGTTGTGTTGAAAATGAGGCTAAATCCATTCTTGTATCATTAATGGAAACAATGATAGGAGCAGAAAAATCCCAGAAGCATGAGTGTGAGTGAGGAAGAGGGGGAGGGGGAGACAGGATGGAGTCCTTTGCAAAACAAAATAGTAGGTGCCAATGTCTTTTAAGGCATTCCTTTCACTAGGCACTATGGATAACTTATTAGCAATCAAAACCTGAGGGGCCGGATTCCTACTTTTTCTTTTCCGCATGCACAGCATAAAAAAGAATAGAGTGAAAGGTCCTGGCAAGCTGCCAGTCCTCCTCCTCCTCGGGTAAGGGGGTGAGCGATACAACACCATGACTGTGTTTCCTTCTCCCATCTTGCCTATCGCATGGGGAAGTGAGCGATTGCTGAGCTTTTTCATGCCTGTACGCTGAACTGGGCTTTGTCCTCCTTGTTCTGGTGACAGACAGCTTAACAGCACTTGTGACTGGGGCCCACCCCAGCTTTGGGGACATCTGAAATTTTAAATATATCTGGAGCTGGGTTCTGCTCCTGTCTTATGCCTTTATAGCAGGACTGTCACGTATGCTAGAGCCGCACACCCAGGGTATGTGCTAAAATGCCAGTAGCAAGCATAAATCTCTTAAGTTGCCTCAAACTTCTCCCACACAAGTTGATGAATTTAACTTTTTTAGTTGTAGGGTCTATGTATTGTGAATTTTTTTCCCAGAATTGAAGCCTGACTTTGTTTTTTGTTTAATCATGGAATACTGGATTCTCTAATATTTTCCATGCTGCAGTGAGGCTTTAGCAGGACAACAAGTATCACAAGACTCCTGATAAAATCACGGGAGTTAGCAAGGCTAGCACTTGGAGGAGCTTTGTAGATTCAGCCTTTTCTGCAAACAGCATTCCAATGAAACAGAGATAAACTGAATGTCTGAAACAATCTTGCAGAATATTTTACTTTACAGGTTTTTTCCTTTGCATAAAGACCCTCTTCAGGCCATCTGAATAGGATGTCAATTGTCACATGCTGCCTCCCATGTCACTTTGTCAGTGACATGACTTGGCAGGGGGAGGGAGGAGGTGGAAGAAACGGAAGATTTAGCCCTTTTTGCAGAAGTTAGAAAGCGTGGTGAAGACTCTCGCTGTTACCCAACAGTATTGTAGTACAATTTGTAGCATCACTGAAACTAATAGCATTTAGTAATAGCCAGCAGCGTGCTCGGTGTCACCGGTGATGTCACTGGTGACACATCTGATACCTGTCCCCTGCACGGCTGCAGCCGGGGCGGCAGCCTGGGAACGTGGAAGCTTGGGATCTGGCAGGATTCCAGGGCGCTGAGTCAAAGGTGAAATGCCAGCACCAGGGAGTGATTGCTGGTTTCGCTGGCTGAAATACCACTCGCATTACACATTTATTATACTTACACGGAGAGAATGCGAAGATAGGGCAAAGGGGTAAACATCGGGAGAAGTGCTGGGATGGGGAGAGGCAGTGTTCAAACATGATAAAAGTGCAGCTGTGATAAAAAAGCAATAGTGTTGGCTGGCACGTATTGTTGCTGATACAGCATTGGACGTTTATAAGGGTATTTTTGTTTCCTGAAATGGGGGGAACGCATGTTTTTCTGTGTGTTGGTTCACCACATCTCCCGTGCAATTCTGAAAACCTGCAGCTGTTCTGATTCATAGTAGCAGAACCAAAGCAATATTTATGACAGGCATATGGGCAGTACTTGCTGAAATTTAGGTCCCAGGCATGCAGCTAAGCCCATGGATCTGAAACACACACTGGACCCCAGTTCTTATACTTAGAGTCAGGCACATACTTCAGGCTGATTGACTTCTCCCATTTTCCAAGACTGAAATGTATAATTAATATTGGATTATATTTAGATAATTGCTCTTGGAAGTTCAGGAGACTTTGTTACTTGTGACTTTTTTTTTTTTTCCAAAAGCATAAACTAGCTCTGGAAATAGAAAAATATTATATATTACCTGGTTTTCATTTTTTAGTCTTCTGTTATTTTGTGTGATTGTTTCCGTTTTTAGAACTAGCCCAGGACAATCTCCACACTTCATCCTCTTTTAAATTTCTTTAATATGATCTGTCTTGAAAAGGTACTACAGAAAGAGTGAATTTGGTTGTACCCTAGGAATACTTGTTTGAGGGAATAATTTTGAGGGAAGAAGCTTCAACACATTTAAAAATAAAACCAGGTACTTTACGAGGTAGGGATGCCAGTAAATCAAAGAGTTAAGTGATAGAAAAATTTTACAATTTTTTGCTGCAGACCATGCTTTAAGAAGAATTTTCATGCATTAACCTAACCTACCATAATAGTTATTGAATCCTCATTCTTAATGTAAAGATTCTAATTTCCAGAGGGGGAAGTAGAGAAGTTTAATGAAGAGAAAGAGCCCAAAAAGTTGAAAAGAAAAAAAGAAAAAAATTCTGATATGGTTTATTATTGATACCAAGATGAATGTAATAGCTGTCTCTCAATGAAATCTAAGAAGTGACAGATGTGGTTATGGGGTGTCCTCTGAGCAGGCATACACATATGACCTCTCTTTAAGAACATTCAATATCCCAATTCCAGGAGCACTTGGTGCTGGGCTTAGCTTTATGCACGTGAGGAGCCACTTTGATTCAAATTACACACATGCTTCATGTTTGCAACCTTACTCTTCCAGGACTTCTTCCAGCGAATTCAACACTCCTTTCATTTCTTCCAAATGCGAACTCTGTTACAGGCTTTCCTCCCTTCCAGTCACTGAGAAAAATATGATCTGTTAAGTCAGTGGCAGAACTCCCACTGACTTCTGTAATGCTGGGAGTTAAGCTCTCTGCTTATGAGACTTACACATTTCTTTTTAGAAAATTTTCCAACATTACAAAAGGGTCATTTCAGTCCTGTAGCTCTCCAAAATGCTCAGTGAGAGTCTTACACTTTTTCCTTTTATTAATATAATTTATTATCAGCATTTATTATACTATTCTTTGTGTTTTTTTGGAGGAGATGCTAAGGATTGATGATATGTCTACTTATCTCAACATTTAAAGCTCTAATGATAATATTTATAAGAATTTTTGGGCTTTATTTCTCAACCCTGCCCTCCTTTCCAAGATGCTGGATGTCAGATTTTTGCTCTATCTGCACCAGAATTTTCTTCTATCCTCTGATTCAATTTTTGTAAAAGATCTTAGTGGGAGTTCTGTCATTCAGAGACAGTGGTCAAGAGATAGAAGGTGCTGAAAGTTTCTGTCAAGGTTCATTTGCAAAGAAATATGGAATGAATTTATATTTATTCTGTCATGCCAAATTTGTCCATATCTTTTTTCTCACCCTTGAAACAGAGGCATGCTGGAAAGATTTTTGTGTTCTTCATGTATCCTCCTCTAGTTTTGGCACTGCTAAGAGGTAAAAGAACATGTTTCAGAAGAAATAAAATGAAGCTGTGAAGAACTGTGGAGTTGTTACAAATGGATTTACTATGTTCAGTTGCTTCACCATGTTGGTTCCAAATGTACTGTCAAATACAGGGCAGAATATGGCCCTCAAAGCAGCAGAGCTGACATCACATCTGTAGGTTCAGAGTCAGAGGTTGATGGCTACTGGAATCAAGCAGTGGTTCTGCAGAACACAGATCAATAGGTAAGATGGGTCCTACCTTTTGGTTCAGATGTAGATTCATTAGTATTTTCAATTTCTCTTAAATTAATCTGAGTTGAAAGGGCTCTGAAGTAACAGTGCATCAGGAAGAATTAAACTTTAAACCTTTCCTGAGCACGCTGAAGTAACCCTCTAGTATAGCTACACACTGTTCACCTCCATATTCCTCAGGAAACAAAAGTATTCCCACTTTGAAAGTCAGTCTTTATGGAGTTTTTCTGCAAGTGGAGGTCGGACACTAATGAGACAGTTTGGCCAGTCAGTGCCTTGACATGTTTCATTTACAGCTTGATTAGACCCTGATTTAATGAGATACTGTACTACATGGAAGCACATCATCTTCAGTCATTTAACACTGAGTGGAGTCTGAATGTTTCATTTTGGCAGTTTCTCTGTACTTTTGAGACTAAAAAATACCCCACAGAATAAAGTATAATTTAAGTAGAATGTTTCATTCCAACTGCAGTAGGCAATTACAAAGAAAACCATTCTGACTCTGCCTACTTCTTTGCTCCCCTTTTCGGTTCTGTGGACTATACATTAGTCCTTCTGAGGTTCTATTATACAGTATAGAATGTGTTTTGAATTTAAGATTTGTAAGGGGAAAGCAGACGAAAGGTCAGTCTCACATTTCCATTCACATTCCCTCTGTGTTATTTTGGGGACCCAAAAGGTTGATACATTGTCTAGATTTTGTTACTAGTGAATTTCTTTGTTACAGTGTGTTTTAAGATATCATAGAAATTTTTGACATTCTCTTTCCCATGGCTTCCAGTTGAGGGGCAGCTCCAGAGTTCTGCAACACTCCAGTGGATTTTCTCTGTTGGATGACATCTAAGCATCCAAAAGCTTCACTAAATTATACCGTAGAATGAGCAGTCCTGGAGTTGTACAGGATCTGAAGTGCTGCTACTGTGTTTTAGACTCACCTCCTTTTGCAGTGGTTTTGCACCAAATGTGTTTCAGCTGAAGCCAGTGACACAAAAAATTGCCATGCTAACCTCACTGTGAGAGGTGGACTTGTGAATATATAGCACTCATATGCATCCTTCCATGGGAGCAAGGCATGGTGCCATGTGGAATGACTCACATCTATTTTTTGGCTCTGGGTTAATTGTGTTAACTTACACAAGAATCTTGAGGAAAAAAAAGTATTTATTAAGAACACATTATGTCAAGCTGAGATGAGGTTAATTATTTAACATCTGGCAATAGCAGATGGATTCTCAGCTAACACAGTGGAATCCATTCAGTCAGCACCTTAATAAGCACCATGTCTCTTTCACTGTCTCAGATGCCTTCCTGGAGTACCTGTGCATGTGCTTTCCAGTTGCTCTGAAGACCAGCCGTGCAGCACATCAGGACACTTTAAAACCATTGTCTGCCATCCCCTGCAAGGCTTTGGTAATCTGCAGGTGTGAATGATGTGGCTGCAGACAGCCTCTTACTGCCTGGCCCCCTTGCCCAGCAATTTGATGCCTTACTGAGCGGTTTTGGTGCTGTACATCAATATCCTGGGATGGATGTTCTCAAAGCTGTATGTGATTGAGATGTGGCCACTGCATTCTACTGGTGCCTATTAAAGCATTTTATTGGAGTTATTTGGGAGAATGTGATTCAACACAGAGGCCACACACGATGTTGTTGGTGGCCTCACACAGGAAAGACAGTTTAAAGTTTGCTGGCATGGGATGTGGTCTTCCATGAAAGAATGCACAATAAGTTGTGTCTATGTTACAACAGAGTTTAAATATGTTTAATTCATCATGAGACATCATGGACTCAATGTTGACCATCTTGATCTCTCAAGAGGAATGCCCTGTGGTCACTTGTAATCCTCAAAGAAGTACTTTCAAATTATAATAATTATTCATATTTGTGTGCTCCCCCTGGGTCCCGGGCAGAATATATGTGCAGGATTTCCTATGGCCTTAAGTTTTTCAGCAGCCTTTTGTTATGTGCCATTTGACTGGGTAAGAACCTTGTGAGACTATTCTGTACTAGCAGAAAAAGCTTCAGCCCTGCTCTATTTTGCATTCATACAAGAAAAAAAAAAGCCTCAGAAATCAGAATGCCAGGTATACTAAAACTTTCTGTGGGCAAAGAACCAAGAAAAAATATACTTGAATGGGAAAAAAGTCAGTGGGAACTTTTTTATACCTCTCCCTTCAGACCCTGCACAGCCCCTGACCCTGCTGGAAGTGCAAGGCTGTACTGTCAGTGCTGTCATGTCACGTATGTGGATCCAAATGTAGAAGAAATGCTTCTTCTAGTACCTCCTATTTGTAATCCACTGGATTAAAGTCCTTGACATTGCTGTTTCAAAGTGCTGGTGTTCCACAGCACCTAGAGATTGGTGCAGAAAAGTGCAAGTGCTGGGCATGATGCTCAGAAAGTGCTGCTCTTCTCTCATTTCGAAAGGTGTAAATCAGGGGTTGGTCCACTGTAAGCAGCAGAATTTCTGCAGCTGATGTGAAATAACCATCAATTCCACAGTGTAATGTCTCCAAGTCTGGAGATCCTCGGCCTCGCTGCTTCTGATGCTTTCTGAGGCACGACTTGCGTGTTTCTGACTTAGCAAGTGCTTGCACAATTGATGGCCAAACATTCTTTCTGGGGCATTTACCATTTCCAAATATATTTATCTTTCAAGTAAATCAATTTTGTGTTAATTAGTGACAGCTCTCTGCTAAAATATTCCCTTCATTCTTTGATCACCCTGTGGCAGAGTTCTGCGTGCCCTGCCAGCTGTCCTTCACAGCAGGTCTTAAAGGTTTAAAGCCTTATTTGGTGTCTGCAGTGACCTTTTAAATTCCAGAGTAAAGTTGGGGCTGCACAACTCACAAATATAACACTTGTTAATAAAATGTCAGCTTTGTAGCAGTCAGACTTGCATGGAGTTTTCAAACTGCATTTTCCATCAGGCTAATAGCTCAGACTTGTGGACATGTGCTGGCACAGCTGCAAGAAGGGTAAAACCTTCAAAAAGAGCTCCCTTCTGGTCCCACCATGTAATCAGGTCACAACTTTACCCCCTGGGGAAAAAATCATTTTGCCAGTTACAATCCAGCAAACAGTTGTTAGTTCCTTCATTGCTTAGCTGACCTCAGTGAAACCCAGAAATGCCAGGTTTCAAAGACTAAAAGATTGCCTAAACCTTCAACCCCTGAAACAAGAAATTCCTGAATGTAAGATGTAATAGAGACAGGGAAAAGAAAGTGTGTGGGGGAGGGGAAGCAGAAGCAGCAGAATGGCAAGCAGATGTTTCCTAAAGAAGGTATAAACATGGAAAGTGAGCAGTCAGATTTTCCTTTAACTTTATAGTGCAGTTTACAAGTTCATTAAACAGAACTTCTGAGCAGGGCAGCCCTTGATGAAGGATTGTTTAAGTTGAAACATTCTTGATTTCCTGCTTAACTGACTCACTTGGTAAGATGCTCCATAGTGATATCATCAGCCATGGAATGGTTATAAACCCCTGTAGTTTAGATAGTTCTTGACTTTTTCTTTGTAGGTAATGTTCTCTTACATATCTGCAAGTATGCTGAAGGCTCTTTGTAATGTGCTCAAGAAAAATAACATTGATATTTTTCAAAATGTCACTTATTCTTTTAGTACATTTATGATAACAGATTAGATTTTAATGATCTATCTGCATAGTTACCTAAAGTAATTACTTTTCCATCTATTTACTGAAACTAAAGAAGCAATTCACGTGATGTTTTAAAGATTTATCCAAGGTTAGGTATAGCCTGTGCTCATTCTAGTAAGCATCTCCTGGTGTTACAATGATGTTTAGCTGTCATTGCACTGTGGCAAGAACTTTTGGTTAGCCCACAATACAACTTATTTTTCTCTTCAATAAAATATTTTTAGCTGCAGACCTCTTGTTGTCAATGAAAATTTGTCAATGGACATCAATGGATTTCTACTTGGCTCAGTAAGGCACTTTCATTACTGGACTAACCCTAGACAGCTGGAAGTTGCCTAGTACACATGCAATTCTCATTTAACCAATAATATGGAATAATCAGAATACTTTGAAATAATCACAAACAGTACCTGTTAAATTGACAATTGGCCTGTTCTGAGTGGGGAAAAAACATCAAACCTTTGAAAATCTATGTCATTGCATGAAATAATACAAGACATTTACAAATCTTCTCTTCCACTTGTGGACTTGAGGATGTCTGTGCATAGCCCTAATCGTCTGAGATCACTGGTACTCCAGTATTTTCATCACAAAATAAGAATGTTTGCTCCACTGCTGTAGTTAAAATAAAGATATTCCTGTTTTTTTCCATGCCAAATAGAAGAAATGTTAAAATCAGCTCAAATTGCCACTGCATATTGAATATGAGACTTTTGTTAAATGGTACATTGCAAACAGTATCTGTGTCAAAATATAGTCATGACTGTTCTCAATTGTATGTTCTAAAATACTATAAATTAATATTCCATAGCTGATAAGGAATGAGATTTTTGAAGAAATGCTTAAGAAATGCTCTAAGGAGTACAGGACAGGATATATCTTTCAATCTTTGTTTTCTTCCTAAGCTGTGGTGCTCACATGATGGAAATTGGTTTGGAATCTGCAAATCCAACAGCAACATTTTGTGTACAGTTTGTAAATTCATTTGTTGTGTTTGTAAATCCTTTTAAGTGCTCCTGATGATCTTAACAGATATAATTTCTCCCTTTCAGTATGAATACTTCTTTGGTGTTGGCAGTCATGGCTTTTTTTAAAAAACAGCATTGAAGTCTTGTAAGGAATTGAACTATAGCTCTATTAAAAAAGCAGGCTCCACAAAGTTCAAAAATTACCAAACACTGTAAACTATTTAGTTTAAAAAACAAAATAAGTGTGATCTGGCAATGCTATTGAATCCCATAATTTATATTTTGTTAAATATTACAACTCTCTTTAGCTGAAGTGAAGGCTACAGTCTATGTGTGTGTGCTGGTTTTGACACAGTGTGTTATCAAAAAACCATCTTCCTTCCCAGGTCAGGATCAGCTAGGGTCTGTCTTTTGTGGTCATTCCCTCTTTTCCCTACTTAAGGTGAGGTAGTAGCTTCTGGGTAACTTGGAAACATTTTTTTAATAGGGTATTTACTTCTTTAGTCTACTTTTTTTTTGTGAATTGTCCTGTCTAGCTGGAAAAATTCTAGAGCCAGTAATACCTGAATGACTGATTTACTTGATAAAATAATTTCTGGTGGCATCAGCATCAGCTCCAGGCCTAAGTATAGAGAGACAAGTATCTCGTGCACAGGTGTCTTTGACAAATGTGCTCTAAGAACCCATGTTAGGTGACATCCTCCATAGGATTAAGTGTTGTAGGATGTCAACTGTGAATACAGCAAAGAGTATTATGTAACATGGTCTAAGAAAGATGGTTCTTAGAAGTTCATCACTCTCTGTTGGTGTCCTCATAGCTGCATAGTGAATTAGTGCTCACTCTCACTTCTGTCAATCAGCAAAAGCTAAGCAAATAAAATGAGCTGTCACATTTTTGGTTATTTTCAGTGTGAAACTGAAAACACTTCTCAAGTTAATAAATTGGAGTCTAGGACTGATGGTATGTGCTTGACTTTCTCAATCTGTATACTTCGAAGTGCAGAGGCTAGATAAGCTAACAGCTTGTTCAGTGAAGTTATTTTGCAGGAGGCAGCATGTCTATCAAATGCTTGCTTTACAAATTTGAATAGATGTCATTGTTCTCAGCAGTGTCACCCCCTCTGTGGCTGAAGTCATTGTTTGAACAGAGGGAATGTGGAGCAATTTTTTAAAAATTTTATTTTATCCAGGGCTGCTTTGCAGGAAAGTCAACCATTCTGTCTCTGGATCCTCTTTATCAAAACAATGATGCAAGAACAACTATATTGCTGGCCAAAGTACTGAAGGTCAAGCTGATGGTTTAGCTGCATGGTCTTCAGAGTACATGAATCCAAGTGTAAGAAGAGGAAGTTGCCATGGCAATTAAATGTTGCTTCTCATTTTCAGGGAAACTGGGTCAGAAGGCAGTGTTAACAGGAAGTACTAAGGAATACATCTTTGGTTTCGTTGTTTACCAAGTGTAAGTACAGATGACACAGTGGCTGATTTCTATCTCCATGGCGTGCTAGGTCAGTGTGTTACAGACATCTGCACATTGCTTCAATCTGGTTGTGAGATGAACACCAACAGCCCAAACACATTCCTTGTCTCAGTAACACCAATACAATCTGGCCCCTTGTGTTTATTTCAGCACTGACTGAATTCTTTTGGTTATTTATAGATCCTTCTGAGATTGTGTCAGTGGGGTGAGAGTGAAGCTGCGTGAGCAGCCAGAATACTCCAGAGAGGTCTGTTGGCTGGCACTCGTCCACTGGCTGTGTAAAAGTCACAGAGGCAGAGATGTGGCCTTGCATGTTTGCTACCATAGAGCAAATGCTCTGTGGACTTTGTGCCAGTGGTGAGACACCTCAGCCACGGACTGGAAGAAGAACTGGAGAAGACTCATAGTTCCGTGTTTTCTGCCCTGACTCTCCAGGAGGGAAATAATCTATTTGTCCAATGTCTATGATTCAGAGGTGGAATTTTTTTGCCTGGTAGTCTTGAGAAAGGCATTGAGAGGGAAACAGCAAATCATATGTAGTGGGCAGGACTTCCCTTTATCCAGAGAGAGTCAAAGTACAAGACAGTAGTTGCTTTACACAGCTGCAAAGTCTATTATTGCTCCCTTATCTGACCTGCCCAAAAAACACATAGCTCTGTGCTGCTTCATGTGTCTGCATTGACAAGAACCTATAACAGACTGTACCAGGTTTCTGTCAATGCCTTTGGTCCTCCATAGCTCCATTATAGTTCCTCAGGGACTCTCAAGAATGGCTAAGGAAATGGGGTGGACAGAAACTGAGTGGAAGCTTTCTAGGGAATGAAAGGATAGAAAAGTAATTCCATAGGTTGGCTGAGGTCTTGATGAGTTGTTTAATGTTGCTGTGATTTATTTCTGCTGCTAATGGTGCATCAGGGTGGTCGAGCATTTTGGTAAGAGGCTCTTGGTTATTATTTAAATCAAAGGGATCAAAACACAATAGGTGTCATTAGAGATCTCTTTCATTATTTTGGAGAGGTTCAGCAGCGCTTTGCATGTATGTAGTACAAGACATTGGTCCCTATTCTTATTTTCATTAACACATTTTTACAGAGTTTGGTCAGATAAAGGACTCCTGATGTTGTCATAAATTATTAATGTTCTTCCTTTCTGCTCCTGACAGAGCTTTGCTCAGGCATAGTGCCATAGTATGGCTGCTTTTGAGCATGCCACAGCTGTGCTTACACTTATGGGACTAGCTCAGGGTATGCAAGTTTCTGTGCCTTTGCCCACAGAGAAATGAAACCAGACCTATCATCTCTACCATGTGAATATTTTGGTTTATATCTTGCTTGGGCCATCTTGTCTTTGTTAGAGAAACTGCTGTGGTTTTTGGGCTATCCATTATTAATTAATGAAAGTCCAAGCAGCAAAGATGAGTGCTCAGAATGGGAAACAGATAGCAACCATAATATTTGTTAAAGATGTGCCATTCTGCTGCAGAGACAACACTCACTGAGTTAAGGTGCTTAATCCTTTAATTCCTGCAACAGAAAATTATCTCCTAGAATTTTACTCTTCGGATTACCTGCTGTAATTTCTATTATTCTATGTAAGAACAGATTCTTACATACAAAGACAAACCCTTAAGTGAGGTTAAAAACTTACTGAGAATAAATTCTTTTGGGTAGACATTAAGGGGTTTTTTTGTGGTTTTCACTGTGGTTTCAGTAATAGCTTCTCTTCTCTTGCTTTGTTTTACATTTCACCTTCCTTGTATCTGTAAGGCTTTTTTACCTTCCTGAGACATCTCTCAGCTGCTCCATCACTACAACCTTTTCAAAAGAGATTGTAGTAGTGTCTAAAAGATGTTGTTCTACTGATCTCTTAACACATGCTTTTATCGTCTCCAAGGAAGGTAATTTCAGCAAGACAACTCACTCCTTGTTTATTTTGATTGCACACAGATGACCCTTACATGGTTTTCTCACTACAGAACAGAACAACCTTATTAGTTCCTATTGCAGCATCAGAAGAGTGTATCAAATCCATTGTTGAGATAATGCTGCCTGGTTTTGGAGTCCCAAAAACAAAAAAAAAAACTTAAATCACAACTTTTTCAGCTGGAGTAGTTGAATGCGTGTTAAACTGCACAAAGAAAAAGCACTGCTGCAACTTGCTTTAACTCCAGCTTGAGTTAAAAGTTTGTCAGGAATAAATACTTCTGGAATATTACTGGACTACTGGAATGATTACTATCTCAGTACAACTATAAATAAGAACATATTACTTCTGCATACTGCTTAACTATTTTCACTGTAGTGAGATGGCCACCACTCTTGTGGGCATGGGAATGAACTTTTCCAAGAAAAGACATGAAGTAAAATGTTTATTCATGTTTCCTTTTATTTTGGGCAGGGAAATAATTTCTATTTTTAAAAAAATATGTGCTTTAAAGCTAAAGACATTCTCTACATTGGTTTCTTTATTTAGCATTTTGCCTGATTTAAGACCTTTTTTTCTTTTAGGATCCAAAGCAGAGAGGTGACCTGAGAAATCTGAAGGGCTTTCAACCACAAAAATCACTGTATGCTTATCAAAGCCAACGATTTTTTTCACAGAAGATTCCTGAAAGACAGAGGATTCATTCTAATAGTGTTTATATTTAATTGCCTCAAAGGACACCAGCAATAGAAAATACTCATTATATCTGACAATTAAAGGTAAGTATTACCAATTAAATAAAAGCTTCCCTCTCAAATAAATAGAAAAAAATAGAGCCAGTCTTCAGTACAATAGTTTCAGTTTCTGTTCTTCTGTTTCTTTATTTCATTCCAGTTGCTATGTCAGCACAACAGTCTTATAGCAATAAAAGGATATGGAGTAGAAACTTGGAACATTCTTATTTGTAGTAGATTTGTGGGTCTGGACTAGTTTGCTCATTTTTGTTTAGTCAGTAACAAGAAACTGCTTTATGGGAAGCTCTATCATTGATAAATATTTTTAATCACAGAAACATTTCCTGTATCTTTGCATCTGATGTTACAAATAGCTTTCCACCACTTTCCTGGGAAGACTTTTTTCCCAACCTAAAACTTCAGGTGGAGAGATCCATAATTTATTATTTGCTTTGTGATATTAACTCTTTTCATTGCTGAAAACTTCTGACGGAAAAAATGGTGTGGTCATCAAGAGGGAATACACATCATAATTTAGAAGTCCACAGTATAAATGTCTGCATCTGGGTGGGTGGGTGAGTTCCCTTTGTAGCTAATGGGGAGGCAGAGGCATTTTTACTGTGTACCAACTAATACACTTTAGATGTTTACTTGAGGAAAAGAGATGTGGTGTCCTATGCCCCCACTTTCCTAGGATTGTATTTCCTAGGTATCTATTGACTCCATTAAGCCTGGGAAACTGGACTCTGCATTCTGAATTGTGGAAGTCTAATGAGTAATACAGAAAAATGCATGCAAATCACAGAGGTAATGACAACAATCTGCAGGGATATTATATGATAATAATTTGCAAATTTTTAGGCTCAGGATTAAACCTTTTGGCTGTTCCAGTTTGATAGCCAGTGAGGAAGGAATACATACTTTGTACAGCTGGAGCAAAATGCTTATGTGAATGCTGGGATGGTGAAGAGAAATCTGATGAAAACTATGTAAATCATGATGCAGATAATTCTCCATCACAGGAAAGATGTTTGAGACCTCTGTGTTATGCAAGATGATAAGCAGCTATCTGCTGGCAGAAGAATACTGAATTAGGGACTCATAAGAACAAAAACATTTGGAGAACAGAAAATATGAGCTGAAATACTGAAATTAAAAACAATTAAAAATCTGACATGCAGACAAAAATACACTGAAAATAAGATAAAGTGAACTAAGAGATTTTATTGCCCTTGGAAAATCCAGATGAAATTGGGTTCCCACTGGGCCAGACATTAAACAAGCCTAATATGTGCGACATTTCAAAGAGTTTGAAAACTGATTCTTTTACTCAGAAGAACTTTTTCATGTTAAAAGTTACAGGTACATTGACTGGACTCAACGCCATGACAATATTCTGTTGGGATTCTTAAGCAGATAATCTTCACAGTAAATTGTTATTTCTCTTTCCTTTCCCTTGGTTTGCTTTTTTGTTTTTGTTGTTGATTTTTATTTTGGTTTGTTTGTTTGTTGGTTTGGTTTTGCTTTGTTTTCCCATCCTTGTTATTATTTTATTTCACTGTTGCCTTCAGCTACCTGTCTATAATTATAGCAAAAGTTATTCAGGAATGTGTTTGCTGAAAGTATATACAGCTCAACAGTGACAGCTTGATCCATAAATCAGTGACTGTGAAAAAGGACATCTCAACCATTCATTCATGAGTGAGACATCCACTGAGTTGCTTTCTGGTACAGTAATGCTATAAAAAAAAAGCTAGTTTCTATCACAGTGCATTATATCAAGAGGATTAAAGAACTGCAGGAGGCCTGGAGCATCCATTTTTGAGATCAGTCACCCTGTGTAGCTCAGACCTGTTTCTTCAATATGAACAACTGATCCCAAGTAATAGTGAGAACAATATAGGGACTTATTTTCAGAATGCAGAATTGTAGTTTTCTAAGAATTCAGTAGAATCAACAAAATGCAAAGTCAGAAGGCAGTTTTTGTTTCTGACAAATTCAATAGGTTAACTAAAACTGGGCCCCATTAGCAGTGTTTAAACATATAGATCACAACCTTTCTATGCAAACAGGTTTTAATTACATGAAATCTACCAGTGCATGTGTTGGTATATAAATGTGTTCCAAATCACATGGCTTCAGTGGGAAAACTTTGTTTAAAGAAATTCAAGTTCAATCAAATTCAGATTTAAGTGACTCACATATCTAATTTTCATGCACCTTCCTAATAGTTTGATACACACCCATTGAAGTCAATGGTAATCTCCCATTAAACCCTATGGGAAAGCACATGGTAGTAACTGAATTATTCAGTTTTCTTGTAATCAGATACCTATCTATAAAATTGAGATTTAACTGCCCCTAGATAAAATATAGAAGTACATTTAAGTATTTATTTAAAAGATTTAATAATAGGCTTAATATTAAATATGTGCACATTTTGCAGTAGAAGAATGAACCTCAGTATATAGTTACATAATGTGATGCATTAATTCCTTACAGCCTGGCAGTGCATTAAAATGCCAATTATGACATGTAACAGACAAGGAACAGATATATTCTATATAAGGTTATAAGAAACACTTTCTAATACTGTTTATAGAAAAAAGCTTAACTGTGAAATTGAACTTAATTAATCAATGTAGCAAGACATGACACAAAATTCTTATATTGTGGCCAGGTTCAGAGGATACTGGTGAGAAGTGCATTTGCTTATCTTTATGATAAATCTTTCCTTTTGATCTCCAGCCTGCCAGTAGCAGTCTTTCCCAATCCAAGGAACCTTCATGTGTTTTAATCAGAGCTTAAATGAAGATGGTTGAATCCAATAGCAGTAATGATACTGGGAATCAATAGGAATGTGGAAACAATTACAGTTGCTGTTTAATGTACATATGCACAAAAATGTCAAATAAAGAAATATTGTTAAAAGCCCTAATTTAATAATTGGATTTTTGAATTCTGAAGATTCTTGCATGGTCTTTTCTTTGGAACAGCTTTTTGAAGGTTCTTTTGCTACTGGATAAATGGCAGGGACAGGGTGTCAGGACTGAACCCAAGGTAATGAGCAACATTTCCATTTACTTCCTTGGATAGCAAATCCTCAAAATCTTTACCCATATATTCAGGTTGAGCTGATGTGATTTTTTTTCCTGCTATAATTTTCTTTCTCTTTTATTTCTAGGCTGCTGTCTTTCTTAGATTGAATTTTGTCTACAACAGAGTTTTCAACTTCAGTATGAAACATATTAGAGGAATAAACCATAAACGACTCTGCAGTTTACAACAGGGTGTCCATAAGATGCCCTCACATAAAAGCATAGAACAAGAAAATAAGTGCAGTAAAATAATAAAATATCTATCTCACTGCTCTCTCACTCATACAGTAAAACCAAAAGTAATGCCTGGCTTTAGCTGACACACCATATCCTTTAAATAGCTGAAAGGACAGGAGCTGGTAGAAATGATTAGTTTCTCTAGTGGTAGAAGAGAGATTTCAAGGGAATTAACATTTAGCCTATTAGTCCTTTTTTACATCCTTTGACACCCATTTCCCTTGAGATTTCAGGTGAGGTTTTTTGCTTCCTTGAGTAGCTGGTAATGCCAGAGTTTTATCATCAGCTGTTGCTTTCTTTTCTCTCAAAAATTCGGTTCATATGGAAAGAACCTTCTATGCTGGGTTCCTACCCAGTAAATCTCCCCAGCCTTGATGCCTGAATTAGAGGTATACCACAAATATGCAGGACAAGACCCCAAGCAGCCGTAATTTGCTTAGGGCCATAAATGGAGTTATTCCCATTTAAATCTATTGAAGAAAGGCAAACGCAGTGGAGGTGCTTCTTCACAAACCCCACTGATGCACCTGCCCCTTACACTGCATAACTAACAGATAATTCACCACTGTTTCTTCCTGGCTTTTCTTGGAACCAAGTGGTAGAGCGACATGCTCTTTTAACCTAATTCTTCAGGCTTTTCCTAGAATTTGATCATTCTCTTGAATGACCTCTGTGAGCTAGGACATGGAATGGACTTGGTGTTTGGATCACAGGGAAGGGCAAAAGCAGCACTATCTATTACTGACAGCCTGAGCAAACCCATGAATGGTTAATCTCATAACCCAGCTAAGAATGCTCCAAAAGTTCTCTCAGGTTTGTCTCTCACATCCATGAGAACCTGGAGTTTTAACCTCCATATCATCAATTCCTTCCTGTTTCCTTGTCTCAACTATCTTTCCTTTAAAGCTGCTACGGTCTTGAATTAGGCCATTATTTCATCCTTTAAAATCAGTTGCCATTTACCCAGTTCACCACTATCTGAAACCACAGTAACTCATGATTTCTGGGGCCAGAGGGGAATTGCCTGAGAGATGTGTAACTCACTGAGCTAACACGTAAGGCTAAAGTATAAAATTTAAGTTATAAGTGAAAGTGACAAGCAAAATTTTTCTCCACTTAGCTTTAATAATGATGCAATATTTTATTGCCTGTGGCTAAAAGTATTTATTGTCATTGTGCTTAGCCGTAATTTGGTTTCATAATTCAGTTTTCTTTATACATTTTTTTTAATTTCATTTTTTCCCCCAGTATCTCTTTTTTGTTCATGCAGATTGTTATCATAGTGTGTTCATAGTAGTAAGTGTGTGGTGTTCTGGGAGCAAGCACATGCAGATTGGCACTAATCTGGAGAAGCAAAAGCTTAACTCTGGGCCTATTTTTAAGCATATGAATATGTTGCTGAAATCAATAGCTACACAGATTGTCCTTCCAGGGTGACTAATAAAACTGCATGTGGTTTTTTGGTTGTAGGCACAAACATGTATTTGGCAACATCCAGCAGCAATGTCTTCAACATTTATTAAATTACACAAAAAGTCTCGCTGAGAGCAGAGGGAATATTTGTATGCTTTAAATTAAGTATCTGGTGAGTGACAAGCAGTGCTAAGGATCTTGCAGTATCAAGTCTTGAATTTGCACATCATATATTAGTGTGATCAGAGGAAGATAATGGCAGTGAACAAAAAAAGAACTTTAGGGAGGAGAGTTTCAAAAGATGAAATGATTTCATTTAGAAAGGAGAGCAATTGAGCAAACATATCAAAAGTACATGAAATGGTGACTGCTATTGAAATGGAAGAATGAGAATGCCCCTTTTCTCTGATAAATAGTATAACAACAAGAAAAAAGAAAGTGCAAGTTGGAAATCATTTGAAGGAAACACTTTTTTTCTACAGCATGTAGTTAGGTAATAGAGTTCATTCTCAGAGGACGTGAGGCCAATGAAGATTCCCAGTGAGACTGGATAATCCCACGGCTGACAGTGGTACCTGGAGTTATACAAGCAATGCAGTTAAACTCATTGAAATGGCCATCAAATCTCATGCTCCAGAGCTCAATGACACAAGTGTTGCCAGACACAATCAGCTGATACCTGACAGAAGGGACAAATTATATCCACACGTTTGCTGGAAGGGTCTTCTACCATCTTCTCAGTTATCTGGTGACAACCAGTCTTGAACCCAGCATTAATGCTTGGATAGAGCCATAGTCTTTTCTTCTGTAGATTTAACCTAACATGATAATTTCAGTTCTTCTGTGTATCTGTTTAATATTTTTTAAGAGGGATAGTTTGGCCATTCAATGTGTTTTCTCTTGGTAGCTTTGTGTGATATATTACTAGTACAATTGACTGTCCCTTGAGAGATTTCTTCAGTGTGTATTAAAAGGAAAAACGAGATAGAAGACCTGTTGGAATTTTTTTTGTCTGGTTGGTTGGTTGTTTTGTTTGGGGTTTTTTTAATTAACTGGACTAACCCTGCTTGATGATTAGATATTTTCATTACAACATTTTTCAGCATTGAATTCAGCCTATCATCAAATATGATTCTGTTCTTTCTCTCATTTTATTTATTTTAATATTCTTTTATTAAGACGAAAAATTTTATTGTACTTTCAAATCAAGGAGGTTTCATAGAGGGGTTCCTTCCCTTTTTGGCTACCTTTCATCTTGATTACCATCACTCTAAAGAGAATGTAGAAGGATGATGCTCTTGATGAAGTCCATAATGACCGTGACAAGCAGAAGCAGCATCATGAACCTGTGCCATAGGTGCATAAATAGCATAAATAGCGGTGTGGTCTGACAATAATGACTTTTGCTGACAATCCTATCCTCGAAATCATGTGGGTTTTTTTCAGGCTGATTCAAGGTGACCACTTAAAACTCCCATATTGTCAGCAATGCCATTACGTGCATTTCTTTGCTTCGTTGTGCAGATTCAAGTGTGGATTGGAGAACTTAACATCTTCTTGGTAGGCACTGGCATGTTCATAGCAAATTGGTTCTGTTTCACTTCTCACTTCTGTTATAACATGCATCTTAGCTGTTTAATGTAATATTTCTACTTAATTATGGGAAATGACATTTACTATACTGATGGTACAGTGAACATGTACAATGTAAATGACATTGTACATATTTATAGTGAGAGAGAAAATGATTAATTATGATATGGAATAAATTAACTCATGCATCAAATACTCTCAAGAGGTGTTAGAGGTAAAGGTAGAAGTTGTTTCCAGTTTAGTCGCTTCTGGGGATGAAATTAGGAGTCAAATTATATTAGACATGGCCTGGGAGAGCATATAATGATACCCAACATTTATAGACACACAACCTATCATGGAGCTTATACATCGTCAGGATCACTTCATTTATCACTTCAAGTACATTGTAACACCACAGCACACTCCCTCACAAATTTTATTATAAAGCATGAATTCAGTCATGGTGAGTATAAACCAGTTGGAGTACGTTTGCAGGAGAGGGCACAAGCATTAGAGGAATCACAAGTAATATTATGAAGTAGGAACTGCAAATTGATTATTTTAGGTCAGCCTTGGGACAATCTCTGAAAATTTGTTCTTAACTAGTAAGGAGGCTGTGAGTCTGTAAATTATTTCTGTTCACTGTCCAGAGATTTAAACTATGGCAATCCCTGGGTTTATTCTTTCTTTTTTTGTTTCTTTTTGGTATCACATATAAGTGTTGATGCTCCTATCAAGTTGGAGTCGCTATTCTAAGGTTTTTACAAGTTGAGCAGGAAACTTTTTAAGGAGTAGTGTTTTAAGAGGGGAAGAAATACAGTATTTGCCTGAAGAAGTGTACTTTTGTTCATGAACCTTTGATGCAGCATAAAACTAATGCCAGTCATCTCCAAGAGTTCACAATAAACAGTCCGACAAAAGATTTCAACACTTCCTTCTCAAATTAAGTGCAGCTGTTCCTCAGGCTAAGGGACCAAGAAAAAAGAAAAGTCATCATTTTTTCCAGGAAGGTAAGAGAAAAGGACAAGGGAAGGGGAGTTCACTCAGCAGAGAATCAAAGTTTTGATCCTGTCAGAAAAGGAATGGCCAACTGGTAGGAAGAGACGCAGGGAAGATCAAAAGATGTTAAGGGTGGTTATCAGACACTTGGTGGGGATAGGCATTGCTTTCACTTACTTTTGGTGAACTTTCTTAATAGAAATCATTTACATTCTGGCACAGAGTGTAAACAGATTTTAAGCCTCTGTGTTTGCCACAAAGGAGATTTTGTTTTTTCCAGACAGCCATACTGCCAACCAACATTGCACAGGCA
Organism: Coloeus monedula; assembly: GCF_965178545.1. Taxonomy (NCBI): domain Eukaryota; kingdom Metazoa; phylum Chordata; class Aves; order Passeriformes; family Corvidae; genus Coloeus; species Coloeus monedula. Next base: position 12,026,479 of record NC_138781.1, read on the forward strand.
TCTCCACTTTCCTCCCTCTACTCCATCCCTCATGGTAGTTCCTTCCCTTCCCCATTCCTACTTGGTGTATACACCTAGAGGATTCAGCCTGCTGCTGACTCTCCTGGCATCACAAAGCCAGTGGAAATAAGCATAAGTCACTAATAAATGTTACATCCCAAAGCTACAGCATGAAGAAAGATGGCCTTTTTCCCAGAAGCTGTGCACTGAATATTTAAATTTGTTTGCAAACCAGCACAGAAGACGATGTTGTCAGCCTGGGCACGTAGCTAAGTGCAAGTGGTGCAGCCTGCAGTTAATTAGTAAGTTCGCTTTGCTAGGCTAACCCATGACAAAATGCCTAAATATATTTCTGTTATTTGAAATATTCAATTATTTTTGAAAAAACAAATTAGGTAAGACAATAGAACCGAAGTGTGGAAGGGCAGAAGATGGGGACAATGCCTGATATATGATGATGTTTCCCCTCATTCATGAGGATTTGTTTTGAAACCCAACTTACTCAGGATTTTGGAAAGCTCTTTTTGCCTGCGTTTTCAATCCCTTGGTCCTAATTTGCTTTTCTCATATATTCCAGAATAATGGTATTCATCTTCTTTGAAGTCAGTGAAACTGCACAGAGGTAAAAACCGATAGAAGAAAATCAAAGCTTTTAAAGGACTCTCACACAAGTCCAGTACCTTCGTGAAGGTGAAATTAGTTGGTTTAGTATGTTAATCACTTGTCAAAGTCTGACATTATATAAAGCATTAGCACATGCAGTCTATTGTCCAGACAAGGATAATCAGCAAATCCAAGTTTATAAATTGTTGACTGAAAACAATGGTGTAGAGATAACCCTGGAGAGGTTGTGAAAGACTTCACTGGAGTTTATTTGCATTGCAATTCTGCTGGAAGTCACAGACGCTTGGCTTCCTACCTACTTACTGCCATTTATTTTTGATATGCCCCAAAGCATCCATGACACTTATTAAAATAGAACGGTGTCTAGGCAGCCGGCAACGCTACTGTATCTTGTTTCAGCAGTCGCTCTATTTTAAGACATTCCAAAGAGGTTCAGTGAACATCTTCAAACCTACTACATCTGTTGATTCATGTAGCTCGTGGAACCTTTGACCTAGATCACAAAATTCCAGCACTTAACAAGGGAATCTGCGCAGCTTCCAGTGTCCACTAATTGTTGTGGGCTAGCAAGGTGTTCTTATTTATGTCGTTTTCTTTATATTTTTTGTACAATTTATAAATTATATATTCTTGTAATAAAAAGAATTCCACCTCTCTAATCCACATTCTGAATGTTTATTTTTCTGTGTAGTGTCTTGATATACGTTTGCTCAAAATATGCCTTTTTATTTTATTTTTTTTTTAAATAGTGTCATTAATACTGTATATATAAGAATTTCCCTTTTTTTCTCACTTTTTGTGTCAAATTCTTTTTACAATTTCTGGATGCAAGCCAGACATGTTAGAGTGAAAATTGGAGCTATTCTCTCTGCAAGCCTGCCAATGTTCTCGCAACAGGGAATATTAGTTTATAAATTACCCCAGGGAGAAATGCCAGTCACAGAAAACTCAGGAGTTCCACAGGAGCCAAATCACACCTTTCTCGTATTTCATTTCTGTGAGCGTTCACATTCAAATGTAAACAATGTTTACATTTAAAACTGCTTTTGGCATTATAAAAGACTTCATACATCTTGGTGAAATGGTTCTGTCTGAAATGTCTGTTTCTTACAGACTGCATTCTATTTCTCTTTCACTGGGGGGAAAAAAATCTGATGCGAAATAAACCAGACTGTCTAATTATTCCTGACATATTACCTATCAGAATATAACCACCAGGAGAGGAGCAAAAGATCAGCTTCTCTTATCAAGTTTGTTCTCGTTCCTGGCAATTCAGTTTGCTTCTCACAAAGAAGCAGAGTTTTGATGAGCATTTTCAGATGATGAGTGTCTGTCTCAGGAACTGATGGTACAATAATGCCATGACACGGAGGATACAAGTCAGATGAAATAGGCTGTAATGAGGTACATAAAAGGACAGCAAAATATCCCTTCAAAAGTGAAGGCCATCATACTGGAAGGATACATTTCCAGGTCATTTCAGTCAGTACTACTGCAGGAATCACTGCAGTTACACAAGCTGTGAATGTTCCCTGCAAGAACAAGTTGTTGACAATTGTGTCACCCATTTCTGAATCTTATTTAGTAACTCCTATTTCCCATCTGAAATGATGCTATTGGATGTTGCATGATTATATTGTTTATGGCCCTGCCTTCTTCTCAGAGAATATGCTGGAATAGCATTTTTTCGCTTGAAAGGTTCAGGCAAAATATCTATTGCAAATGCTTCACTGTGAAAAGAAATTACACAAATTGTGACCCATGGCCTGTAGATGTAATTAGGTTTCTAATTAGAGGATAGGATATAAACTCATACATTTGCATTAAATTTGTTTGACAGAGGTTCCCCAAGTGTTTAGTACCTTCTGGCCTAGATTACCTCAGAGTGAATATAAAATTTAATTCAGTAAAACTCTGCTTATTCATGCCTACATAGTTTTTCATTCTGAATTTCTTTGGATACAGAATGCAACTGAAAAGAGGAGCAGCTGAGGACACTTGGCTTGTTCAGCCTGGAGAAGAGGAAACTGACGGGAGACCTCATTGCAGTCTTCAACATCCTCGCAAGAGAAAGCAGAGGGGCAGGCACTGATCTCTTCTCTGTGCTGACCAGTGACAGGACCCAAGGAAATGGTCCAAAGTTGTGTTGGGGTAGGTTTAGGTTGGATATCAGGAAAATTCTTTACCCAGAGGGGGCCTGGGCACTGAACAGGCTCCCCAGGGAAATGGTCACAGCACCAAGCCTGGCAGAGTTCAAGAAGCATTGTGACAATGCTTTCAAGCGCATGGTGGGATTTTGGGGGTGTCCTGCACAGGGCCAGGAGTTGAATTAGATGATCCTTATGGATCCCTTCCCTTCAGCATTATCTATGATTCTATTGTCCCTGGAGAGGAATCACACCAGCTAAAAAGCATATACCCCTTCTTGTGTCTTGCAGGACACACAACAGGGAATGGCATCATTTAAACCTCAGTGGGGAACAGACATAGAAACAGTTGTCCTGTGAGTAGCAGGGAGTTGAACTCGATGAATCTTATGGATCCCTTCTCCTTGATATAACCTCTGAATTCTGAGAGCAGTGGACCAAATCAGGTTTGTCATCCTCTGCAGAAGAAAAAGTTCTGGTAGGAGGGAAAAGACACCGTGAGAAACAAGATTCATCAAGTAGAAAGGCAAAGAATTAGGTTGTGAGATGAAGATAAAGACAGGGAGAGTTTAAGTTGACTGGAGGAAAGGTTTAAGGGTGGAGAGGGCATTATCAGACCTCTGTGTAAAGGCGAGGTTCTTAGGCTAGACTTCAAAAGTACTTTGCCATTGTGAAGATGATCAGTGAACTTCATCAGGTTTACACACCTCTCCTTCTTTCTGTGGATACTCTGTCCACCAGCTCCAAACCCTAGTGTGACTGTCCCTCTAGCTGCCCTTTGCTCTTCCCCTCGTGCCCTGATCCTTTGGGACAGCCTGGGGAGGATGGGCAGCACCCTGGGGTTCCCACTGCTCGGGGGGGATGGATTTCCTGCCTCCCACTCTTGTCTCAGCCCCAGACACCTCCTTCCATGTGCCTCAGGAGGTGTAATAGCCCTTGGTACTTTGCACTCCTTCCCTTCGGCCCCAGATGTGCTTTCTAACACCGGCTGCAGGGTGGACCTTTGCAGGAGCTGCAGCACGGCCCCAGAGACTTCGGGCACATGAAGAAACAGCTTCTCTAGAGAAAAACATTTTCCGTGTTCCCTAGGGACAGCTTTTGTTTATTTATATTCAGATACAAATCTCTTCTATTGTTTGGGAATGATAGGTTTCTCCCCTTGGAACCGAAAAACACAACCTTTGTGAGACAGAGGTAGAGCAAAGCAACTGGCATTCATGAGCTGCTGCTTGGCATGAACAAAGGATATTGAGATAAGACAGTGTAAAAGAAAGGTTTCTGTTCTCCCTGATTATGCACAGATGCAGTACAGGCATGGGGGAGGCTGCGGAGAGGGAAGGGGCTGTGAAGTGGCAGAATCACAGATACATCACACACTGTGGGAATTTATCCACCAGCCTTTTTGACACCTTAGCAAACCAAGCTGGAGTAGTATTTCCTATTTTTGGTTTTCTGGCTAACTGCACAGTCAGAAATATTTTATATTAAAGCAGGTCAAACACAAAGAGAGAGAGAGGAATAGAAAAGTGTACAAATGTTAGCCACAGTTGTTATGCCTTTTTCAGCTTTGCAGAATCCTGGAAAACAAGATTTTATCAAAATCTTAAAGGTCCCAATTGTTTGAGCAGCTCTTTAGGCAGATTAGAAAATGAAAGTGAAGAATGTTGTAGACTATAGTTTTCCTGCTTTTGTTTTTAATTTTTATATTTGGTGTATGTGGCATTTCAGTGAGATCAGGTCTGTTTATATTTCTTTCCATATGATAATAATTTCATAGGGAAAAAGAAAAAAACTTAAAATAGTTATTACAAGCAGAAACCTTGGCCAGGCCCCTGAACTGAGTCTATTTCTTGTTTGATAGAAGTCAATGGAAAACTCATACCAATGTCAATGCTTTGGGGGTTTTTTTGCTGCATTTATCATGCTCAGATAGACAGGTGATAGATAGAGTGCTACACATGCCTGGAATATTTTTTCCGTGAAAAATGTGACAGATACCACCAGACACTACTACAGCAACATAGTGCTTCAGTACTGATTTCCAGAATTCCATGAGGGACTTTATTAATCATGAACATACAACCTGTAATAATAATTCATAGTATTAACATAATTAGAATAATAATTAGAGTTTTAAAAAATTTCTTTCAGAGTTGAAATGACTAGAGCAGGTTGATGGAATCTAAAAAAGCATCCATAAAATGAAAAAAAAAGATCAGTCCCACATTCAGTGTTAAACTAATATAAATAAGACTACAAGTCATTTAAGACTATCCACTTGAGACAAATAGTAAAAAAACCCCTCCATAAGTGGACTAATTATCTGTCTTACTCAGGGACTTAAAACCTTTCAGTGTGGGATCCATAAATGAGTCTATTTTCTAAAGGTTGCTTTAAACTGCATCTGTATTTCCCTGATGGAAATACGCTTGATATCTTATGAACCATGTCAATCAAGACAGCAGCAGTCTCTTCATGGCTGAATACAGACGTCCAAAATCTGCCTCTGGTTTATGGTGTGGCAATCCCCCCTGAAGACAGCACATCCCATCAGTGCCTGAGTGTTGGTGTCCCCTACACTGCTGGTGCTCCAGCTGCTCTAGGACCTGACTGAGTCTTTCTGAGCACCCATAGTAAACGTTGATCCCAGCAGCCATCAGAGTTAAGTGAAACAATCAGGGAAAATCAGATAGCAGGAGGTCACACGGGTTTCCTGGAAACGCTGGAAACTTGCCTGAGTGAGGAGGCTTTGCAGTGTCACCCAGCCGGACCCTGAATGCCAAGTTCAAAACCCAGCGACTGCCGTCTTCACAGCCAGCCAGCTGAGCAGAAGGCAGAGCTGTACTCCATGGCCAAAATACATAATGCACCAGATCCTCATCCTATGTAAACAGGGAAATGACTGTAGCACAGCTATGCCAATTGGCTCTAATCAAGGCTGTGGGCCAACAACTCAAAGGGCATGTCTACAGGGCTCAAACCAGGGGTGTGTTACAGATCTCTGAGCTGGCTTCAAGTATATTCTTATATGGCACAGTGCAGTTCCATATTGTGATGTGAACTTGGGCCCCAGAACTCTCTCAGATTGCTGGATAACTTGGCTACAACACAGGGTCACAGGTATACACACACTGGTAGGTATGGATGGCATCAAGGAGATCTGTGTCCTGCCATGCACAATATTGCACCCAAAGTCACACGGATTTACCTGGTGACACCAATACTTAGGGTTTGTATACCACCAAATCAGCCTGGGATTTTTTTTCTTTTTTTTTTCTTTATTTTTAGTTATGCTTGAATAAACAAAATAAACAAAATATAAAACAAAAAAACAGATTTGCCATGTTACTGTGGTCATGCTCCTGGTGGGAAATGAATTCACTGCTTTTATCTTCATTACACTGCCTACATGTAGTCCTTGAGTATGGGAGATACTGGAAGGTTTGAAATCCTTCTCAGTGAGTCCAGGGACTAAAAATTAGCATCTACCTACCTGAAATTATTCAGATCTTTTCCCTCTGATCTGCTGAATCAGATGGATGTGCACAGTCCAGCTGCCAATGGCAATGGAAAGACCACAGATGGAATGAGCTGGCTGCTGACATCCCACTCCATCTTCTCATACAGCAAAACCAGCTGTGGCAAATGCCAGATCATTGTGGGAAAAATCATGTTATGAGCATCTTATAAGCAGTAGTTTTAAATTTCCATGGTTTTCAGAACGGCTCCTTTCACAAGTAACTTGAGATAAAGAATGACTGTCCCCATGTACCTACCAAATGGATGTGCAGAGGGTTGCTATAAAACAGCACTGCAGAAAGGCCACTGTTAAAGTTTGTCTTTTGGTCTCTTGAGACAGAGCAATTCAGTGGGTTTGTTTTATCATGCTCACTGCTGCTTAAAAGAAGACAAAATGCAGCAAGCAGCTCATTAAGAGAGAGAGAGATTGGATCTGTGTTAATATGCAAATGCTAATCCATTAGGACCCTGCTCATACACCAATCAATCAATTAACTCCTCTGTCTCTGTATTGTTCATTATTTGAAAAATGCTTTTAATCATTTTGCTATGCATTAATTAATAGCATGCCTAGTTGAAAAGGAAAAAAGAATTTTAACATTCCTTGGGGCTTACATGTACAAATATTTAAATATTTAATATTCAGCTGTGATTCCATGATTAAGACGTACCATATAGTCAAAGATAGCACAGGGATTTACAGGAGCAGAGATACAGGGCAATTTGATTTGGTATCAACTATTTTATACATATATATATATAAAAGCACTTGATAGAGTAAGTAGTAGCTTTTTACAAAATAAATACAGAATTTCAGAAAGAGAAATCAAGGGCATGTTTTTCCTTTTTCTATCATTTAAGATACATTTAAGAATGCCAGATTTAACCCCATGGGGCAAAATAGTAGCAAATGGACACAGTTCCACTGACTTCAAAAGAGATACTACAGTAGATATGAATTTGGCTCCAAAATTCAATGAGGGAGCAATAAACAGAAAAGCTGTTCTGGGTGGAACTGAATTTTCTCAACAATAGTGACTTTCCATTAAAAAAATGTATTGAGGGAGGAAATGGGTCACAATATGGGAATGAAAATTCTAAACTGGGCAATAGGTGTGCAGTGGGACAGGCAATTTGAAATTGATACAGAGGTATGTGGAATTATTTCAGAGTAGGACAAGCTGAGTTTCCTGAATATTGTAGAAGTCAGACAGCATTATTTTACAAATACTGTGTGCTGGAGTTTGTGGATGTTTTAGAAAAACGAAGAGCAGCAGTCAAGGTGAGGGGAGAATGATATACATGAGAATTTAAACAAAGGTGACAGTCACAGGGTGTGTCTGAATCAGATTAATAGATGCAGGAAAATAGGAGCTGAGAAAAGTTGAGGATCAAGGATGAAATGAAGGTGACAAAGAGGTAAAGCAAAATGTGAAGCATGGTTTTGAAAGAGTCAGGAATGATTGTATGGAGCAAAAGGATGTTCCTCTACTGTGTGCAGAGCTTTATTTCTCTCTCAGATGAATATGGCTTTTACGCAGGTGAGTAATCCTATTAATTTAATTTTTTTCATACCAGCTGTTGACTTCAGAGAAACTGTGTATCTGAATAGGGTTCACAGAAGCAGTGATTTGCAGGCTCAGTGTTAAGTCTGACCTAACAGTCAATTTCAAGTTGCCCCAGGGCTCATCCTTGTCCCTGTGTCAGGGAGGCTTCAGATCCCTGTTAGCACCGATATGTGCGAATGGCTCCTCTCTTTTACTGCAGCCTTCTCCGTGCAGCCATCACCAGAGTGACCTCTGTGTCCTGGGACAAAGAGAAATGCATTGCTGTGCAAGTCTTGGCATTTTCTGCCTGCTCTGTCTTAAGTAATTTAGTCAGAGACAAGGAAAACCCATGCATTATGGACTGCTAATTCTCGGCACACATCTGCCTTGTTAAGTATGACTCACAAAGCTCAAATTGCAGAGTGTTTATCCATTTGAAATCCTGACGCTTTTACTGTTACAGAAGGAAAATGACTGATCCCATCACTTAGAGGGTTGTTTTCCAAAATGTTACTGTACTAAGGATTTCTAGGAACATCACTACTGCCATAAAGCATCAAGTTAGATTTTATTAGTGAGTATTTGCTATCTATAGTTGTGAATTAACCCTTATTTTTATATTCTATAAACTTAAATTCTTTTTTTCTATCTGAATTTTTGTGAGTTGTGTTTATATGTTCTATTTTGGGACGATATTTGAGAATCTGTTCAAAAGCAGCACGGAGTAGTAAAATAAGCAGAGGGCAGGACCTCACAATTTATAACTCAGGTCATGCCACTTATTTACTATTTATTACTCATATTATTTTCCCTTAATGGTATGAATATACTTTTTTCTTCGCTATGGTAGTTTTCTTAAACTCAAAATTCAGATTGTCTCTTTATTGGATAATGCTCGCTCTGAAGCTCCTGAAAACAGAAAAAGCAGAAATGGTAGGAAAATATGGACAAATGAAGGTGCTTGTTCAAGGTCACCCTCCAAGCAAGTAGCAGACCTGGGAAAAGATAAATACTGAGTTGGCAAGTGAGCTCTGTGAAAATGCCAAGGGCCAAAGCATATGTTTCATTTTTCGGGAAACTACAGTGTGTGTAAAATGGAGCTACTTGAATAAATTAACCCATGATCTAACCTACTGTGTGCTCTGCAATACTCACAATATAGCAGGCTTTGGGAGTGTTATGGAAGGGATAGCAGCCTCTGAGCAGGAGCTTGTTAGAAAAAGAATGGTTAGAATACCTGTAAGTGTGTAAGACTTGGACTTGAAGCCTTTAGCTGATTTGGGTTTGGAAAGTTTTCAGTGCTTTCAGAGGGTAAAAGATTAAAAGATTTCTTCAACTTTTTCATGGAAAGAATTGAATTTCTGCAAGAAATAGCAATTGTAAGAACATAGAGCATCTTTATTAAAAACAAACAAACAAACAACTGAAAATTTTTGACTAGCTCTAATTTTGAACATAAGACAAACACCGTGCGTTTCCCTGTTGTAGGAGGTGGAGTTTGATAGCAGCTGCTGTGCGGATGGTATGAGTAACTCCTCTGGAAAACCACTGTGCTAATGTGACGGGGAGTGGCCATGAGATGCAGGAATCATTTTATTTATTAAAAGCCATCACTCACATGCTGACAGGAAGGACAAATAACTTACTGTGGCTCTGGCCCAAGATGTGAAACCCTGACACTCATTCCTTACTCTACCTCTGTGCTCTGAGCTTCAGATTAAAACTTCTCAGAAGTATTACGTGCAGAGATGTTTTTATTTTACTTTGCCATCCATAAACCAGGAGTTTAACACTTCCCTGCTTCACATGGGGTATTGGGTGGAAAAGAGCACGTGATGTCTGTGGAGCTGTATGGCTACAAAAGCCAGCAAGACATCCAAGGTTCTGTTGCTAAGGAATATTAAACAGGAATTCTGGGGGCAAAGGAGATATTGTATCCAGCAGTATCCCAAATTCTGGTGGACACAAAGGAAATGAATAAACTTGGACTCATTCATCTCCTCACCATTTAAAAGATTTGGACAATGAGTTCTCACTGGGAAAGGACAAAAATCAGTAATGGATTTTTTTTTTTCAAGGCATTAAACAGGAAATTCCAAACAATGGAAAGCTTAAAACATTAAATCTAGCACCAAGACTATGAATGTACTTCCTTTCATAGGTATTTGTTTAGATATGAAAAGAGTGAAAAATATTTACTGCCTTTTCTTCAAAGGCAACATTTTTTAAAGTCACAGGCATGTAATCATGGGGTATGTTTATACCCAGCTGAAGCCAGATAGGCTGCAGATTTTATGGTTTGGGTATGGAGAGGCAGAAATTGCACAGCTCTCTGTGCTGATCTCCCCTGCATTCCTGGGAAGAGGGAACTGCCGAACTAAGCACTTCTGATGCTTGAAGAATTCACCAAGAGACACTTGCCTAACCCTGTGATTACTTCTATCTGTGCCTATAAACATACTGTAAATCATTATGGTATGGGAAGTTGTCTCCTTGCATTGACTGCAGATAACAGATGACATTTTAAACAAGAGAAAAATGAAGTCCTCCCGCTCCTGACATTTTCACCACTTCTTTTCTTTACTAATTTTCAGTGTCAGAGGCAGTTTGTGCCAAAGTGCTAAAGTGTTGCTTCCATAGATTTGCAAAATGAATTAAGCTCTCCATCCATCTCCTCTGAAGAGTGTATTGATATGCTCCTCTGTGTGTGTGAGGCGTAAGAGAAACAGCTTTTCAGAGGCACAGAACTGGGGATTATATTTAAGAATTACCAGTTAGGCCACAGGTTTTCAAAAGAGTTGTATACTGGCTTAGCATTTAGCTTTCTGTCTCTGAGAAATCTGTAAGTAACTGTTCAAAACTGAGACATGCCTCCATTAGCACACTGCCTTGGACCCCAGCCCCCTCCCTGTCCCCTTGCTTTGTCTCTCAGAGCTGCTTGGTAGGTTTGTTACCAGAGTTAGACACAGAAATCTGGACACAGGCTAATGAAAGCCCTGCACCTTTCAGTCAACCCTTTCAGTCACCATAAACATCTTGTCCCCAGGAAATCTCTTCCCAGCATGCTTTTATCTACCAGATCCATAATTCTCCATGAGTTGCCCATAAGACATATGAAAACCAGAGCAAAAAACTCCTCTCTGGATCTAAACAGTCACTACTCCTAAGTCATCAAAAATGATAAGCAAGATTTCCTGAAACAGGAAGTCTTATAAAAAGTATACAAATAAGCAAAAGTGCAAATATACTGGAATCCTTTAATTAATCCCTAGTTTCAAGGCTCCTAAGTTCACATTTTCCTAGTTTTATTTCATAAACTAGGACTAGAATTGTATTTTTAAAAAAATCTGTTATAAATTACATTATTTTCCCATAGTTCCAGTAAGTGGAATTTTTAAAAGGCTTTCCCAACACCTCCAACTATTGCAATGTCTTTACAGATAAATTCCAGTCACAACCACTGATTTCAAATGCTCTGCTTAAAAAATGTAATATATGCCACTATGTTTGGGAGTGGCTTTGCATAAGGAAATGGTTTTAAGTACACACAGGTGCTTCTAGAGTTATTAAAACTTGTTTGTCTCTAAAGTAATTTTGGGTGGGGAACAAAAAATGTTTGAACATGACAAGAGTGAAGCAATGTCAATGATCTATCCTGAATGCCACCAGTTCTCTATCAGTGCCACATTTATGTGTATAGAACTTAAAAAACACCAGAGACTGAGCACAGATGAGCAGAAGGAATGGTTTGAGAACCCACCCAGATGATCACTGGCCTCAGACTGTTCAGGCTTGTGTCTGAGTCCTTGTCTGACCTCGGGAGAGATCTTGCCCCCTCTGTCCCTCTTGTGCCTTATTTATCCTGTTTGTAAGATGAGGTTAATGATTTTGACTTCTCTTGTAGAGCACATTGAGATCTGCCAATGAAAACTGTCACAGGAAGAAGGCTGAGGACTGTTACAATGACTGTAGTGGTCATTCCCAGGGCTTTTGAAATAATGAAGATAGTAATGACCCAGAAATAGAATCTTTCACTAGATGGGCACTCAGTGGGAGAAAAATATTAATTGCATCAAATGCCAATTACATCTCTTAGGCAGCAAATATATTTCTCTCTTTATCTGGAGGTTAATATCTTTCTGTGCGATTTCTATAGGTTCCCTCTTGGCAGCCTGTGCCTGGACAAGGAAAATATCTGAACAGTGGTGATATGCTTTGCTGAATCACACCTTTCAAGATTATTTGCTGCGACTTAACATTTTGTCTAATTCCTTCATGGAGCTACTGGATCCTTCTGCTGCATTTGCTCTTCCCTGCTGAGCTCAATTTGTAGAGCCATCTAAATCACATCCCTAATTTTTCTGGTGCAGTTTAGCCCTTCAGGTCTGAAATTTATCCCTTTCCCTTATCTCTAATAGCCACAGTATTGCCATTTTTGTTTAGCACTTAATTTGATTTTCTTTTTCTTGGGGGGGGAATTTCACCCCTGAGAATTTTGTGTGTTGGGGCCACAGCACTGTGAAGTGATGCAATCCATGTGGTTGCTTTGCCTCCAGAGATGCCTTGGACAAATATGGCCCTGAACCCAACTCCCATTCACTTTATTGGCAGTTCTGGCTGTGCTACCAGCACAGATATTAATGTGTCTTCCTGGACAATTCTTCAGTATATGTCCCCACCATGACATCGGAAATGTTTTGTCAGGGATTTTAAAAAGCAGGCAAGCCAAGATTTTAGCACAAATATGAAACAAATAGTAGGAAAAGGTGATGAGATCAATACATATTTTTTGGCCAAAAAACTTTTTGTTAAAAAAAAAAAATCTTGGAGGCAATTACACTGCTTAAATTAAACCCCTGTAAAATTAGAGCAAGGACTGCAATGAATCAGGGAGAAGTCCGAGGGTTTTGTTAGCAGGTTGTAGCCCCTAGCGACGGACAGACTGATTAATACTGAAACTGCCTCCAGCAAAGGGATCCTGTGTCATGAGATGAGACATGTGCATTACTCACAGAGGTCTCCTGGAGGGGCCAAGAGCACTCTGAGCCTTCCAGTTTCAGTTTGACACTGGGTCAGAATGTACAAGCTTGGAAATGAGCAGGAAAGAGTTTCACCTGCCTTGGGAAATTTAAGATATTAGTATGCATAACACAATTTAATTCACTTCCATAGATCCCATCCTGTTAGCTCACAGTAGGATCTAAATGCTATCCTTTTAGAAAAGGTTGTCTTGTTGTGTTTTGTTTTTTAAAGAAATTTTTCCTCTACTCTCCTTCCCCCTTTCCCACTTCTCCCCTTTCGTAAATCTTTTGTAATCAAGATACATTTCTCATTACAGTTTCTGTGTCTGACAATAAAAAATGTTTTAAAATTCATAGCACATTGCTTGATGTTAAACTTTGTTCAATAATAGACCATTAGTCTACTTGATGCATGACTCTCTGAATACTTTCTACCAGTAAACATAACAAACTCATGATAATTACTGTGTGTAACATGTTTGCATTCAAACATGACCTTGAACTTACTTTTCAAACATTTCAAAAATGTCAACTATGATGATGATCTTTGTTCATTACTGAAAGGAGTTTCTGGGTCTGAATTGTGTAACACACATTTATATCTATTAAAAATGACACAGTAGAGCTATTTTTATTGTTTTAAACTTTTAAAATACTTTCAAATCTCAGTAGCCCTCTGAGTCATGCGATCCTGTGACCATCTCGGCACTTTTCCAATCCAAAAGTCTATTAAAAGGTTTGACAAAAGAAAGCTTAATTTATTTCAGAAGCAGTGACAAGGCCAACCTGCACACTTATTAACACCCTGCTAAAAATGTCACAGGCATATAGCAGCACATTTTGCTGAGAGGTATGTAGTCCTACTGGGAAAAGCAAGTGGTATTATTTTGTGAAAAAATGGACATATAGTGTGTTCATCAACACTGGAAAACAACTGCACCAAGTGAAGGTGATACAGTGATACAACCCCTGCTTCTGTAATCACCTAAGCTTGATGTTGATCCATCAGTTCCAGCAGGATCAGCCTCCTTGCAGGGAATGTGATAGTCCTGTGATGTGTTCCCCTGCCTTGGGCTCAGGCTTTAGGCAGTGAGCTAAGAAGGCTACAACTCACCAAATGGTTCAGGCAACTTCTCTTGGGAGAGCAAGCGTCCCACCAGGATACACCATGATGTTGAAAACACACAGCTACTGCCCTCTGGTAGATGACAATGACCTTTAACTTACAACTGAGAAGTGACCCTCACCTACACTCTGTTCTGCAATTACTGAAGAGCTTTGCTCCCAGTGGAAAAAAAAAAGAAATCTCATAAGGAAGAAATTGTGTATTGTCTAGGAATGGGTGTGGAGAAACGTGACTTCTTCCCAACCAGATTGTGACACCATCTCAGCTGGAGCTGCCTATGTTCAGAGAATGGGGAGATTCTTCCCTTCTTCATAAGTCTAGTTGCTCAAATGCTACATTCATGAAGAGTTAAAATTAGAGGGTCTCTGTCCTTGTGCTAAAAGAAGCAGCCAGTTCCACTTCTCTGAATCCTGTTTGCTTTCAAACTATTGAGGCTGTTTTTAATAACAAAGTGAAAGTGACACTGGTGCCAGTCATTTATATTCCCTTATGCACATTTACATGCAGCTTCTCCCAAGTCTTTTCTAATTTAGGTACTGTCCACATTAGAATTCAAGCCATTCCAGCCACAGTTATGTTTAAATGTGGTTGATACTAGTTCAATCCCAGCATACCATTTCTGACCACAGGGGAACCAGGATTTTTAAACTGTTGTTGCTCTTTCCCTTCCTTCCCAAAGCAGTGCAAGCTTCCCAAAGCTGTGCTGTTGATGGCAGCTCAGGCCTCCACTCGAGATATATATATATATATATGTATATATATGTGTGATTTTGGTAGAGCCTTACATTTTTTGACCAGTCTAGGCTTTGCTTCTGTTTCTCTGGGTAGACTACAAGGACTGTGATTTGGTACCCACTATTCTGGCAGGCAGAAAACACAGTTCATTTTTGGAGGATGCTCAGACCTTTGGGGGAAAGACACAGAATGACATAGAAAGAAAATCCTCTAGGACCAAAAGCATTGCATGAGAGCTCTGTTAAACAGGAATAACAGCAAACCCACTCCTCATAGCATCTCAATAGCAAGGCTTTCCTTCCTCTTCAGAGGTTAAATGCTGCACTTGTGGCTAAAACTGAGCCATTTTGAGCAAGAATTCTTTATTCAAAAAGGTGGTTTGGATTCTGCTTTTTTTTATGCTATGGTCAGAAAATGGAGATTTTAGAGATCACTGTGATTTGACTTGTATCTCCCAATGAAACAATGCACTAGTGTAAAATGGACCCATGTAGGCTGATTAAGGCTGTGGGGAACCCAACCCTCTGGACTTCTGTTTGAATAGCCATCAAATACAGGGTTTATATGATGGTGGACAAGTAAATGCCCCACAGTTCACTGAGCAGCAATGAAACTTCATTTTCAAACCCTCTGATACAATCTGGTCCAAAGCCTGATGTATCAGAGCAGGGATTGGGGCTAAAATTCATAAATCAAACTGAATTAAATCCACCAGTTTGCCTATTGTTATTCATCAAATGATGGAATCCTCATGCAGAAGTCAGATCAAATCCTTGCCTATGCCTTGGCTCCTATGGTTGAAAACTTGGCTGTGATTCACATTCAAACTCTTCTGTATACCTATATAGGGTAGAGAATACATTTTCAGCTCCTCAAGGTGAGAGAAAGATCGAAACTTAAAACAGAAAGTTGCCATTTTTTTTTGTCTATGTCATCAGAAAATGCAATCCAGGAATTGTTACAAAAACATTCTGACAGGGCAGACAACACAGTTTTTCAGATAGGAAAAACAAGTGTATACATTCTTAATACTGTTTCTCAAAAAAATCTTAGAAGCTTTTAAGGGAAAATATCTCAAGTTTCAATTATCTTGAAAGACCTGGTATTTGGCTCTTTTACCCAGGCCTTGAGTGAGAAATGCCACCTTTGATTCACCTATCAAGAATCTCTTATTTTTAGTTTTTTAAGATTGAATATTAAAAGTAGTAAAATAATTGATTTTTAAGTAAAAAATAAAAAGTAAAAAGGTAAAAATGTATCACTTTGTAAGTCTCGTGGGGGAAAGCTTTTAATGGAAAAATATCTCAATCTTCAATTAGGATATTATCTCCAAAGTGTCTTAAGATCATAAATTAGAATAATCTAATTGGACTCACTTCATTTTTATACCAGCTAAGAATGTGACCTTCTACATCTATCTGCAGAAATCTTCAGTCAGAAATTATTCTTTATAAAGTGTTTCAAAGCCTTTGATGAGCTGTTGAATGGCAAAATGCAGTGCTTTAGGCCACCTTCTTTAACTTAGTGGAATATCTGTGCAATTAAAGATATAACATATTTTTGGTGTGGTTTACAGTTGAGTATTGCTAGTTCTGTCTCTCTAAAGAAGAAAAAGCTTTGTTTAGTGGAAATGACCCAAAGCAGTAGGTAGATTAATTTGTGTTTGGGGTACATGAAGGAATTTTTATTTTTCAAACAGAAACATATTCTTTTGATTAATGGACTTTCAGTCTTCAAAATGCCTTTGCTATATCCCTTTTTGGATGAAAAGCATGTGTTCACCTTCTAATAAACTGTTATACTACTGCTGGCACAACTTCTTACCACAGGTTTGCCACAGGAACCATGATTCACACTATCGTGTGTTCTTGACTATTTCAAATTATAGTTATTAAGCAGTTCTGAGAAGGCAAAGCTCTTAAAAAAATCAGAACATCCTGCAAGGCCCCAACTGTTTTGCAAGCATGTCAGGTATCTCATCCCTGCCACCCACCCCACTACGAATACAGACATGCATTTGTGTAGGGTTAGGTCCAGAGTTATATTCTGCACCAATCTCTTTTGACACATTCATTCTTTGAAAATGGTCTAATTTTAATTCCTTTTATTTTCTATTTTTCCATTTCATAGTGCCACTTTTACTACTAACCAGTTCATGCTTTCACTTCCCTGACAGTGTTTCTGAGTGTTACTAACTCTCTTTCCTCCTGAACTTCTCACCAACCCTTATTTCACTTCACACTTCCCCCTTCACCACAACCACTGTGCACCCAAATAACAGACCTGGGTCCTACTACAGAATTAAGCCAACATGCAACAGAGACAGATTTGTGTTTCTTTCATTGTTGGTCTTGCCACTGTATTATGTACTACTTTTTTAGCTACTTTTGGAAAAAGAAGTTAGCTAAGGGGAGAAAAGTTAGAAACTCCTATTGCAGAGGACAGTAGTTTTTTTTTTAACGGGTGTGTCAGTCCCTGGGGCCCACAGCTTAAAATAAATAATCCCCTGGGATGACTGTGCTGGCTAATTTGCAAGATAAGCCTTTTATGTTGGGATTTTGTCTGGACAAAGTGGACAGGCTGGAGAGCTGAACACACAGGCAAACCACTCACCGTGCCTCTTGCATCACACTCGGGCATAGCTGATACGTTAATCACCAATGCTCAAACACGGTCGCCAGATATGATGCCAGAAATAACTTCTGACCCTGTTATTTTTGTTGACCTACCATATTTCTTCACTTTGGGCTCTTGTTTCTGACCCGCACTCACTTTTGGTTTTGAAATCAGTTTCATAAGTGCCCTCCTCCCCCAGTTTTTCCTGTGTATGGAGCATCCCCCCGGCACAGCCATCAGATTTCCCTGAGGAGCCCCTGGCCTGCTGCGCCCGGCTGGCACGGGTGCTGCGGGCACAGACTGAGTCACCGCTCCAGGCAGCGTTTGGTCGATTATATCCCTGTCATTTGAGCTAATTCAGTCAAATGATACCATGTCACAGGACTTACTGTAAGGCCAGGGGATTTCTCCTGCTGCCTAAGCTGCTCAGCCTCAGCGATCGCAGCCAGGGCCCGGCTGTGCCCGGCCACCCCCGGCACTGCCAGCACCCCCTGCCCGCTGGGCACCCGCCTCCCTCACGGACCGAGCCCCAGCCTGCTGCAGCTGGGGGAGGAATGGGAGGTCAAGGAGTGCAAATATGATTCTGTGATTCCACTGAGGCACTGGAGCGTGCCCGGAGAAGGGCAGCGGAGCAGGGGAAGAGCTTGGGGCACACCACCTTCTTATGAGGAGCTTGGGCGCTCAGCCTGGAGAAAAGGAGGATCAGGGGAGAGTTTATTGATCTCTATCACTACCTGAAAGGAGAGTGCAGCCAGGTGGGGATCGGCCTCTTCTCTCAGGCCACTACCAACAAGACAAGAGGAAATGGCCTCAAGTTGCACCCGGGGAGGTTTAGATTGGAAATTAGGAAAAATTTCTTCCCCGAGAGTATTGTTGAACACTGGAACAGGTTGCCCAGGGAAGTGGTGGATTCACCAGCCCTGGAGGCATTTAAAAGACCTGCAGATGAGTCACTCAGGGACATGGTTTAGTGGTGGGCTTGGCAGTGCTGCATTGACATTTAGACTCAATGATCTTAGAGGTCCTTTCCAACCTAAACGATTCTATGATTTTTTTTTTTTCTGAGCTTCACTTTGGTACCCAAGGGGATCACGTGTTTTATTCTCTACTGCCTTTTCCCATGTGCAATTCCTTGGTCTGCCGTGGGATTAGTCCCATTAGACACTGGGATAAATGACAGTAGCATTTACTCCTGTCTTGTAATAAAGCATTGCGTTTAAATGGGCACGTTTTACTTGGATTGCAAAGTACTTTGCTGATGTAAATTAAGTAAACCTCCTGTCAGCCCTTGGAGATAAACACAGAACGTTATATCCTTTTTAGAGGTAGATAATCTGAGGCACAAAGGACTTGAGACAAGAAGCTTGGCTGCCTAAAATTAAACACCTCAGCCCAAATGAATAGATTGCAAATCCATTTCTCATGTTAGAAAACGGCTCTTCCCCTCCAACAATGTCAGGAAGATAGCAGCGTGTGAAGTCTTTGAACTGCACTTCACAGCCATGCATGGTAAAACCTTGGGGGATACTTAGACACTGAGTTCCCAAAATTAAGCCTAAGAAAAAAGTTTTCGCTGAGATTATTTTCAAAAGAAAATATGACCATTAATCAAATTAATTGTTTTGGATTGTAAAAAACCCAGTCTTTAATCAAAAATTGCCTTCAACATAAGAAAAAAAATCTGTTTTCTTTTGAAAAGTGATTAATTTATCACTCAAATGCTGCAATAGAGAAATTATGAGAGCAGAACAATTGTGGGGGTGCACTCTGAAGTATAGTGTAGGAACATCTTTCAGATACCTTGGTTTTGGATAAGGATGAACCCCAGGAAAACTTCTTGCGCATTTTCCAGAAACAGGGAGTGGGATTCAGCTGGGGCTTTCCAGTCATTTCACAAAATTCTTCCCTCATTTGTCTGCACCCAAACTACGAGAACTGAGAGTGCCTTACTAACAGAGAGGTAGTGAGGTGTGGGGTAATCATAGCTCAGGGCAGGACCTGTGCAAGGTCTTTGAAATCCTCTCCAAGTCCTAGAAGAAGGGATCTTCTGAAGTGGACCAGGAGGGAAAAGTGCCAGTGGTGGCTGGGCTGAAGGCTGACAGGCTGTTCTGGAATAACCTTTCTCTCAGAGAGCCAGAGCCCAGAGGGACTGACTTTTCGCCCCCACAGATGCTGCACTTTCTTTGGAAGTCAAGTGGTGACTCCTACCAGCTCTTCAAACCACTGACTTGTAGAGGATTTTTAATTTACTGAAAAAACCTTAATTCAATCAGATTGGAGGTTTTTTTCCCCTAGGTACTGGGAACTGATGTATTCCCTTTATAGTAGAACTGACAGTAAAATGCATCAGTGGTAAGAAAAGTATCCCTTCTTCCTGTTTTATTTCTGTTTTTAAACCCCTGATATAAAATAATGTTCAGTTTTATGCTTTGTTCAAATATCACATATGATTCATGTTTGGAAAGTCCATATATAAAAAGTGTAGCTTTACCAGGTGAGATTTTCTTATTTAATTCGTTTAACTGACTTCACACTGCAGTGACATCCCTATAATACAAAGAGGTCTGTTTTTTCAATGTAAAACACCTGTACAAAAGGTCAAAATAACACAACATTGATTTAGATGCTGCACAGGGACCATTTGCACATAACTAGTTTCAGAAGTATGTATTAGATCTTCGGACTGAAATTTAAGATGCATGCAGATTGTAAGTGCTGGGTGATCCATTACTTTCCCTTCTTGACTAAAAATTGCCTTTGTGCCAGTAGGCACAGGGGCACAGCAGTGCTGCTGCAGACATCATGCTGCAAGGATGGATAAACAAAGGAAGAGAAGTTCCAGTCTCATACCAACAATTTTTTTTTTTTCATGGAGAGGCATTTATAGAAGAATGCAAAACACTCATCTGTTGAAGCATTTCACTAATAGCCGGAATATTTATTGCATTTTTCTGAATGAGATGACCCGACTGACATGCTGATTTGCTTAGCATCTGCTATCATAGTGGAAGAAGAAACCCTCATTGAGCCACAGAAATTGCAGAACAGAAATGTGGGTGGGAGGGGATCTCTGAATCACTCCAGTCTCCTGCTTGAGGCAGACCTGTCACCAGCATTAAATCATGTCAACAATGGCTTTGTCTACCTTAAATCATTAAAATTTCCTTGGATGGAGACTCCACAGCCCCCTGGATGGCCTTCTCTAGCATTTCTTCATCCTTCCAGTGAAAAAAAATTATCTCCTTCACCAAAAGAAACCTTCTAAGATACAGTTTGTGGCTGCTCCACTTTCTGTTACAGCTGAGAATAGTTTGGGCCTCTCATCTTTGTAGCTACTCTTCAAGCAGCTGTGGGAAGTCCTGTGGTAAATAAGTCCATGTTACCGTGGACTTACTGATACTTTTGAAAACTTACATTTTAAAATATACCAGCCCAGGTTCAGGCTTCACTCATATGAGCCATTCTGCATCTCCCAGCTGGGATTTGTCCTACAGAGGTGAGGTGCTCCCATTAGGAAGACAGTCCTGCAACCCCCATGGAGAACCAGTGAAAAGACTTCAGGTTACCAGCACCAGAGGTGCCTAGACTCTCATGGCTGCTGGTGTTACTTAACTCGGCAGCTGGGGACAGCTGCCTGAAAGTAGCTATGATTGTTTGCTATACAAGATCTCTACTGTGTCCCCCATGCTGCATATGATTTTTTTTTTCTGTATAGAAGAGGAGTGTAGAACTTATCCTGCCAAAAATGTTAAAATAGCGAAAACCAACCTGAATGTCTCCTTACCACTTCAAGAAAAAAATACACAATTTTCCCTTCCTGTTTCTTAGTACCTTTTATGTTCCTTAGAACTTACATCAGGCTTTATTTCTTTCTAAAATGAGAATAAGATCATCAGAAACTAATTAGATCTGGTTCTAGTGTAAAACCACAGTGGAAACTTTTCTGAAATGTCAAAGCTGCTGTAGTTATTACTTGTCCTGGGCTCTAAGGGAGTCAGAGCAGTTTCCAGGCTTTGTGTGGTTTCTTTTCTTTTCTTACAATTTTTTTTTGCTATTTTTTTTTGTTTTGGTTAGGTTAGTTAATTGGTCGTTGTTGTTGCCTGGTTGACACAACAATTGTAAAATACAACAGAAATTACTGTTGTGTATCCCCAAATCATGCATACCACTCTCTTTTTTTTTTTTTTTTAAATTCCCCTGACACTGACTGTAGTTTTGACTGTACGAGGTGGGAGCTTTGAGTAGAAAAAATCTAATGATCACATCTGTGTTTTTATTTCACTCCAAGATATATGAATAAATAACTATGTGTCCTGGCTATCACAATTAGATATAAATCTAGATTAATATTTTTTATGGTGTCTCCAATTAGTTCACATTACTTGGTTAAAGGTTTTTTCCTTTGCCTGAAAGATGATGACTTGGAACAAAAGAAGCTTCTGGGAATTGACTAGTTTTGATACAATTTTTTTCTTTTTTGAGGTTTTATTGCCTTTCTCATATCCTTGATGAAATTTTGGTCAAAGTGGGAGTGGAAGGATGAGAAATATCTTGTTATGTGCTAATAGTGAGGCATAAATTAAAGTCCCCTATGGTTCTCAGCAGGAACCTGAGCTATGTCTTGAGTCAGCACCATAACCACCAGGAACTAGAGAGGAATGATAGTGGTGTGTCTGTCCCAGAATTCCTATCCAAGCATTGGAGTGGTGATTGGAAGCTCGACTGCATCCCAAAGAGGGGCTCTAACCACCTATGAATAGATTCCTAAAGCCTCAGGATTTGAAAAAACCTCAGGAAATGATCTAGTTCTGCCTTTTCCCTTTAGACAGCCAAGCTATGTGAGGCTGTTACTCACAGATGTTATTCCAATCTGTTATTAAAAGCATTCACTGTCGAGAATCCATACCTCTGGGGGTTTCTGTTTAAATCTTTAAAAAATTCTAAACTAAAATAAGTATCATAATTTATAATTTGGTGATCTTTTAGTTTTTACAGGAAGTAAGAACCAATATTCTCACCTGCTAGATGGGAAATTGAATTACAGATAACTCTGGGCTGATTGTGATGATGCAGAAAACTCCATCTTCCCATAAACCAGCTATTCTACACAACAGATATACACTTTTAATTCTATCTTGATGGACATAGCAACAGTTCAAAAGGGATTGGCATTTTCTGTTTAATTAACCTCTAATGTAGCAATTTACCTCAAGGACCATAGTGCATTGTTTCCTGTGCATGTCCTACACAGGGTTCTCTCCACACAGTCACCTGTTTTTCAAAGTTAACCAAATGGCTGCTTGCTTGTTTACCATGATTCATTATAAAATCTTGCAAAAGATTTATCACAAAGCAAGAAAGAATTAGCAAATAACTATAAGGGATTCAGAGTGTAAACAAAAAATAAAGGGCCAGAAAGGGCCGTAGATGTTCATCCCATGATTTGAATCTGTGTTAGATTTCAGGGGGAAAAAATCAGGACAGGTTGTAAATTTTGGTAAATTTCAATGTCAGCAGCTTTAGTGATTTTATTGCAAATCTTGCAATATTACGTATTTGCTTTGAGCTCAAACCCTCTGAATGCCTGCAATTCTTGGGTTTTGTAATAAAAAAAAAAAGCCAAAACAAACCAAAAAAGCCACAGCAAACTGCTACAAACTTGAATGTCTAGAAAAAATTGTGGTGTAAGTTGAGAAATGATGTACTTAAACTTTCCAGAACCATGAAAATAATCAGAATGCATGTTTGGCGTGAAAAAAAATAAGGTAATTGCTACCTCATATTTGTTCAGAAGGACTATGTAAAACAGTGTTGACACCAGCTGTAGATTTGCCCCTAGGCCTATAATAATGAGGAATTTACAAGACCTGCAGAAGCCAAAGAGTAAATTCACTTAAAGAGTGAAGTCTTTTTGCCACTGTACCAACTGGTATTAGCAATATGAGCAAATTAGAAGTTGGCATTTTAGACTGACTTCCGTCTGAATGGTTTTCTGGGCTAAATAGGCTGGCACCTGTTCTAGTGAATTCTTGCTGTTTAGATAAATCCAAAAACTTTGAAAAAAAATAGTTTTCATTTTCTACACAAGAAATTAGGCTTGATATTGATGGCAAAATTTTTACCTTCATTAATTGATATATACGTCACTTTCTCTCCATGTATCCCCTAAGGAGAGTTAACATACTTGCTATAGGAGCTTCCTGATCAGCAAATTCACTGCTTCTCACCATACTCTCACATAAAAAAAAATCACTTCTGTAAGTATGTCAGACTTCCCAGTAACTGATATCTTTTTTCTTTTCCCTACCCACCTCTCCTAATGGAAGGTTGTTCCTGGGCTTGCATGAAGTGACTGTTTGAAAATTTAATTTCCAGATTATATTGTTTCCTAGTCAGTTGCTTTTCTGTGGTAACTGTCTTCTACCTTCATCTTGTATTACTACTTATCCTGACAATATACATTTCCATCTATACTGAAGTGCCAAGATTGATTGAGATTCTTATATCTGACTTTGTAAAAAGTATGAGGTAATTTTGATTATTACAGTTTTTACTCAGTAAAGGGCAAGTTTCCATGACTTCCGCAGAATCCTTGATTGCTAGCAACTTCTTACCTGATTGCCTCAATTATTCTATTTTAAATCTCTTTCTCTAACCTGCAAGAACACAGAAGAATGAGGTGGTTTGTGTAATCACATATTATTACCTGTTTGAGTTAAATGTTTTTTGGGCTGTGATGTTATGCAAAATTATTAAAGGCCTCCAAGGTGAACACCTTTGGCTGAATTCAGGAAATTACTATTATCTTTAGTTACTCAAGCTTACAGCACAACCCAGTAGAAGCATAAGTCTTCTGTCCAGATGAATTTACATTTTTTCGCAATAAAATACAACCAGGATTTTCAGCTTCCTCATCTGGAGTGTAATCTTTTCTTTCTCTTTTATATAAATAATTTGCAATGGAAGGGAAAGAAAACCAACTAGTAATGAATCAGATCTTGCAATTACTTTCTAGAAAAACCCTAATACAAATATTTTATAAGCCCAGCTATGATATCTATTTGTTTATCCTGAATTCTGCTTTATATACAGACTTGCTATTTTATCTTCCTTCTACTCATGCCTGTTTTTCTTCTGGGGAACACCTTTGGTAGGTTTATTATCAGGTTAATTATTCAAAACCATCTTATAGGTTTAACTGCTGAATTGCTTTCTTGATAATTCTACTGTGATTTCCTAATATATTATATTTTCATTCAAAACAGAGTGAAACAAACATTTTCAGGGCTGCCACCAGAGACAACACAGACCACAGCAAGAAGTCTTTGTCACCGAACAGGAAGCGAAAGAGTATTTTTGAAAATATCTATCTCATAATAAACTGAAACAGGTATCTTTGCACAGAAAAATAGCAATTATTGTTACTGCTGCTAGGACTTTACAAGTGTAAAGAATAATTTTTTTTTTTTTTTTGTCTCCTGTATTGATTGTTTAGATATACATTGGAAAACTATTCTTCTAGTCTGGCCCCATTTAACTGTTAAGGGCAAATGAAATCAGGCAAGAATAATTTTGTTCTGACTTCTGTACACATGATTATTTATAACAATTGCAAATGAGCAGGCTGTGGCCACTCGAAGAGTTGCTATTTAGAAGCTAAAACATGCCAGCTGGTTGTGTGAAGTGCTCCAAACCTTTTGCAATCAATGACTAAAATAATGCTTCAAGCAACGAGCTGTGTTGGGGCAGCAGCACAAACACACTCACACTCATCCACAGGCTCAGCAGGGAAGGGAAGCTCCTGAAGCTGCTGTTGTCTGGCCACATCCAATGTGAATGAATAGATGAAAACAGGCATGATCCAGTGAAAAATGAGTTATCTTTAAAATCACCAATCTGACCATGCACTATACAATTGTGTGTTCTGGGATTTAGTAACAGAAATGGTCAGAAACATCCTCTCTCCCCCTTTTGTCTTCCACAAACCTATACATAAATAAGTGATTGTTCATTAAAATGCCTTGGTTGCTTTGTCTGGTTTTGTTAATTTTTTGTGGGTTTTTCTTTCTTTTTTTTTTTTTTTCTTCTTAGCTTTCCAGTTATGATTTTCCTGTAATATGATCAAAAAGCACTATCTTCATGATTCCTACAGTGGTACAAAATTCTTCCCTTTCAAGATTTTTTAGTAGATCTTTTTCCAATGACATCTGAGTGTGTAAAATTCCTATTCCACCCACTAGTTTGCTCTTAATCTTTTTATTTTTATTTAGTCAGAGGTCAGAAAAGTATAGAAATGCAATTACTACTTTTTTATAAACATTCACTATTCTGGTTATCCTGTGAAGCAGGTAATTAAAATAAATAAATAAGTAAGAATATCAAAACTGTCCTCTTCCTCCAAAAACAATTATCACAATTTTTCAGAAGTCTTTAAGACTCTGTGACCTGGGTGAACAACTGTGAATAACGAAGACCGAGTGATGAATAGCTGGAATGATTAGTTTGCAAACAAATCATCAGCTGAGTATCACTTGTCCAAACTATTCACCAAATATTTATAGAGTAAGAAAGTAGCATTGCTTCATGAACAGTGTGATTAGATGTGGCATGTGGGATGAGTCAAGGAGATGAGATAGAGATGGTAAGCCAGATTTAGTGTGACACCCAAAAATGGAGACAAGACGTGCTTTCCCTGGGGCCTTTCAGCCACTGATGTAGCAATCAACTCAAATATCCATAGGATGAAATCACCCAGCTTTCATGGACCCAAATTCCTGTAGAATTTATTCACTCTCATAATGCAGTACAAAAACCAGCAAGGTTTTAGAGTTGGCACCTTCAATTAAAAAGCCTTTTATGATTTATTTTTCCATTACCAATCCCAAGTAACTCTGGACATGCTATCCTCTGGATATATGCCTCATTTGAAATTGTGTTCTGGAACACTTTTTCCTCTTAAACTACTTCTGGAATTTTGGAAGTATGTCTCAATATAATACAACCTCCAACCTTACCTGGTATGCTCTTTTTCATCATTAATGAAGATATTGTGAAAATGGAATATAATCCATGGCTCCAATGTGTTTGTAGGAAACTTCCAAGAGGTTGTAGTAACTTATATTGCTATTCTGATAGCAGTGTTTAAATGCTGTAAAAGTACTTTTTAGTGCTAATTTAAGACCTAATCTGAATTGTTCAGAGTAGCACAGCTGCCATAATATTTTTAGTTAAAAAAGGCAAAAAATAATTAAAAGTAAATTTCTGCATATCATCGAAAAGCTCAGTTTTTAATTGCAAAATTGAAATGCAATATGTTTTTCAGTGAAATCTTAACTATTTTGTTTAAAACATTTTGCCACTGGGTTTCTCAGGAATCCTAGCTTTGATGGGAAAAAAAGAGATAGTATTTATAAGGATTTCAGATTTTGCAACTCATTTTGCCAAATCGTTAACAGAAATATTAACATCTGGTCATGAGTATTTACTTTGTTTCCCCAGGTTTCTGCCAGCACAGGGATTTTGAATTCAATAATATCACGGTGGTATAATGGCACAGTAGAAGAGAAAGTTGTGGTATAATCTACTCCCTCCAGACCACAATGTTTAAGTTAAGCACAATTTTGCTTTCTCTTGCATGTCACTTGCTTTATGATGTAGAAAAGGAATTATGCAACTGCTGTGGCAGACTTCTGAGTAATTGCTTTGTGGAAGGCCATGTGTGCTCCAACCAGTTAAAATCCAAGTTTGTTCTCACACCAGGTGTGGATGGGTCAAATGCGCACTGAGGCACCATCTCATTTGGTAAGAATGGGCAAGAGTCCATAAATTTTATGGGGCTACATGAATATATACAAGGTTCTCCTCGGAGTTTCCTGCTAAAAACCCTCTGCTCCTTTGGAAGGATTCTGCATTTAACAAGATGAATTCAGAGACAGAACTTTTGCACCTTTTACCTTTTGTCCCATACATTGTTTCCAGGTTCACTCCTAGGATTAAGGTTGGGAAAAATGCTTGTTGAAGAAGAAGGATTTAGGCAGGAAACCTGAAAACACAGGATCATATCCTTGATGGACCAAAGTTCATGTAGGGCATTTTCACCTCTTGGACCAGAGTCAATGCTACTGGAAATGATACAAACTTTGAATAATGATCTCTGACAGAGTGGGAAACACAAAATGCATGATTTCTTCTAATACATTTACTTTTGTCAGTTGTCACCAAATATATTTCCAAATCTATGTGTATATTTATATACACACAAAGTTTTGACCTCTTTAACTTCCTTCTGTGATCATTTTCCCAGTAAGAGCTTGTAATCAGGGTGCATCTATAGCAAAGTTCAAAATAAAAAAAGGCCTTGAATTTTTGAACTCCAACTATTCCTAAAGCAGTTTTAATGAAGGAATGTTCTGGTTTTTAATTTAAGATGAAATGCACACAATTTGTGCTCAAATGGTGTACTTATTTTGAATGTCTGAAGGATGGTATTTATGAAGGCTATTTTGAGCACTTAACTATGTGAAATTCAGTTTACCGAAGCCTACAAACCTAAGTCCTCCCTGTCGTTAATGGAGAGAGATCAATATCTCCAGATGGTGACTCTGAACAACTTTGGAAAATATTAGCATAGGATTATGTGGATATCTTCTACTGTGGCAAAGCTTTGTTTGTTTTTTAAATGGCATAAAGAATTCTGTTGAACAAGTAAAATACAGAAAAAAAACCCACCCAGTAATTTTGTGTATTTTTTATATAATGTAGGAAAAACCCAATCCTTTGCAGGATATTTTTGTGGGCTGATGAGCATAAGCTGTGCCAATGACTTGAATTTAATGCAGCCCCTGAGGTAAGAGAATGTGCTCACCCCACACAGACTGTGTTCACAGCAAGAGCAGAGCTGCAAGTTTGAGTATCTGGGATCCTCCAGCAGATCTGAGAATGAAAGGGGGATTTATGACAATAGCCCAGTGGATTATAACAGATTTTCGTTACAGGAAGTATTCCATTTTGACAAGTTCTTCTTAGAATTAGTAACTTGAGCTTACTAACTTCCTCTTTTTGGTTTCACAGTTTATACCACTGTGCTTGTTACCATAGATACAGTGTGGTGGTTTCCATGGGAACACGTGGTGTGCCATAAATGAACAAACTACAGAGCCATAACTTCAGTGCAGTGTCATTATTCTATGCTACCCTTAGCAAAATGTAAATATTAATTGAAAGATGATGTGAAAAACATTTAACATTTTTTTATGGCATATTCAAGTTGTTATTTAAATACACATTTTCATGAAAATCCAGCAAGGCAAAGCCATCGGGTCTTTACAAAAGTACAAGGTAATAGTTTAAGAAGCTTAAAATCCCAGTTCTAGCTCCCCTTTTTCTCTGATCATATAGCTTTACCTCTGGGTCTCAGATTTCACCTGTATGAAAAAAGGATAACAATATTTACTTGCTTTTAGAAGTCAGATGAAATAGTTATTGTTCAAAGAATGATTTAAAGTAATTGCTGTTTAATGTTATTATTGTTATTTTTATTATTGAAACTAATTATTTGAATGACAAGACATAATCCAAAATATCTTCCTCATAACAGAAGATCTGTTAATTGAAATTATAAATCTCACCTGCAACCACACCTGACTTAAAAGACAAGTTGTATATGACCCTGAGCTTCTGATATCCATAAAATATCAGTCTCAACATTTTCAATTATTAAAATATTGCAATTATAGAAAACAACTTTTTTTAATGTAAGCTACACAAGCACAATGTGTATCTGATTCCTACCACAGTCCAGTTAATGTCATTCAAAATTGTTCATGTCTTTAAATTTCAGATTAGAAGAATCTATTTTTAAGATGGTCCAAGTATTGGTGTCCAATTCTATATATGCACATGGGCTTAGGAAGAGAGAGGTTTGTTTTCTGTGTCTGACTTGAGAAAGCATGATGAAAAAGAAGGTGTAAACCTATGTGATTATTGAGACTGCATAAATGTCACACACGTTACTCATATAAGAGAATTTACATTTAAAGAGTGCATATACAGAATGGAAACAGAAGTACAGTCACAAGAGCATTTATCTTTCGGTGCTAGTAGAAATATATAGATTAAACTCCATCTAGTAAATAAAAAAAGTGTGATTTCAGAATTAAGCTCCACTGAACATCCATGAAACCATCACCAGACAGTGCAGAGTGTGAAAAACTCATGTCAGCTTGGAAGTCCAACACCGGGAGCATCTGAGATCTCCTATCAACCAGAAGTGAAATCATCCTCCCCAGCAGCTGCTCTCTGTTCAAATCAGACAGAAACTGCTGAGCAAGGATGTTGGGGACTACCAGGGGATGTGTAAAATTTACATTTGTGAGCCAGCCTTGGCTACTGAGAGAATGACAGATCTTTTCATTCAACTTCTGTATGATTTTACTAATGCAGCCTCAGATGATTCTCTCTTGCCGTGGACGAAAGGCTGGAAACCTGATACTGTCTCTGCTTGAGGGCTGAGGGAAGGCAGGCTCAAGAACTTAATTCCTGTCCATTTCCCTAAATATGACAGAGATATTGCTCAGCCTACCTCGGTTTCTGGGACAGGATATTAGCCGCAAGCTGCCTCCCAAGCAACCTCCACAGATAGCTCTTCCAGCTATCCCAAGATACTTCCCTTTTCCAGTGTAGTTCTGTTTCTAAAACTTCAGGGACCTGCTTCTCTCAGAGTTACTCTGTGAGGCACAGCAATTACTGTTCACTGCAGTTAAACTGCTTAAGTGAAGGCTACTGAAGTGTGTGGTTACAGTTCATTAGAGGAGAGTGCATTTTCACCCCATTTCCTGGGGGTTGTGTTCTCACGTGGTTACACTAACACATGCCTCCGGGTGATACAGCCGGAACCCAAGTCAGCAATCCAGGAAATGTCACTTACAAAGATTGCTCAGTGGAAAACACACAAAAGCAGAGTCTCTTATGTCACTCCTCTACTTAGCTGACCCAAATTAATAATTTTCTGATCTTTTTTTCTGATTTGGTATGGTGTCTGTGGGGATAAAGATACTCAAAGCATTGGAGCAGAGCTGTGCCATGCATGTTGCACTATTCTTGCCCAAAAAAGGATACATTGGAGCAGACCTGTGCAGGGCACATTGCACTATTCTTGCCTGGAGAAAGATAATCCTGGTAGCTACTGCAGCCTGCTTGGCAATTACTCCAAACCTGTTGTGACTATATCTTATTCTGCTTTGTCCACACAAGTGTCCTAGAAGTCTTACTCTCTGAGGTGGCTGGGTGCCTGCTTTGCTTCTTTTTTATTTGGCAACTACAAGAAAGAAGAAGAGAGGGGTAGGACAGTGGATTGTTTTAACCCATGCTCTACTTTCAATTTCTGCACTGCTATGACATTTCAAACTTTCTTTGTCACAGCTGAGCCACATTTCCCAAAGCTGCTATATCACAATAGCTGGTGGCTGATTTAAAATCACCTGTATGCAATGTATTGCATTAGCCTAAGCTTTGTTAAATACTAAGGAGTAAAATTCACATAGTTTTTGTTACCGAAAATTTCAGGCAAGTGAGTGCTGTGAAGCTAAAATGCTGAGAAAGTAGAAAGAAATCCCAAAAGTTTTCAAAGTGTACTTTAAATCTCATGAGTCAGTGTGGGGAGTCTTGGCTTACCTGAGTACTGACCAGTAAAACAACCTTCAGGTTTTCTTTCTCTACTGCATGTCATAAAGCCTTAGCCTTGTAAAAAGTGCTGAAAATGGACTTTCCTAATCCCAACAGGTAGGGAAAAGAAAAAAAAAAAGAAAAGCCACATGTATTTGTATTAAAATACATACAATTTCTAGGAGAAGAAAATACAAAGGTTTCTCTTTCCTTAAAAGCTCTGAAAATCCACTAGGTAAATGTGTAACTCATACCAGGGCTTGGTAACAGCATGATATGCTTTATATTTTAATCCCATGAAGAGCAGCCCCCATGATGAGATCAGCCCCCAAGAAGACAGAACCACAGACACCGATGGCTGAAACAGGGGTCAGGTCTCAGCCCTCTCTCCTGCCA
Source organism: Coloeus monedula (assembly GCF_965178545.1). Classification (NCBI taxonomy): domain Eukaryota; kingdom Metazoa; phylum Chordata; class Aves; order Passeriformes; family Corvidae; genus Coloeus; species Coloeus monedula. Next base: position 12,057,872 of record NC_138781.1, read on the forward strand.
GCTACAGAAGGGAACTGGAAGGTAACACAGTTAACCCTCAGCATCCCTGTCACATCTCATTCATAAAATGTTATATACTCAAGTGAAACATTTGGATACCTCCCCACCTCACTCTTTCCCTTCTCCCCCTTAGCTGGGCCCTGATCCCTCAGAACTGTGGGAAAATACAGAATTGTCCCTTTCCACTGCCCAGCCTGCATCTGACACAAAAAGCAAGCTTCAAAGGAGATGTGGGACTTTACCTGTCACTTCCAGCCAGCTGTGTCCCAAGCTCAGAGGGGCATTATGTGCACATTGCCAAGCCTAGAATGCCAAACCCTCTCTCACCATGTCCCAGCACAGGTGGGTGGAGGTGGGCTCGGTGTGACCCCACTCCTGGCAGGAGGGCAGGCACTGGGGATGGTGCCCTCAGGGGCATTGTGGTCCCAGCCAGTGCTGTCTGCATGCTTGCCAGCTGGAACACACAGGGGCTGAAGTCATAGCTTCAGAACAGGCACTGACATGCTTTTACTGTCATGTACAATCCCCAAAGCAGTGTCAGTTGCCCCTAAAATGGATTTTACTGTTGTATATTAGTCAGTAAAAGGAACCTCAGTCAAGACGTTAGCTTTGAGATCGAAATGAAAAATTGAAGAGGTGGTAGTGCTGAATAAAAGATGATATTAGCCATAAGGCATTTTAAAGAGATAAGAACACAAGGCTGGGATGTCAGGCTTTGGTGTATCCTGTATCTTGGGATCTTCTACTTATTTGGATAAAACACCTTTGCACAGCAGATGGAATCTGATGTAATCCCGTCATCTGACTGAATGTGTTTGTTTTCCTCTGCTGCTGAGAACATGTGAATTGCCCCAGTCAGGATCTACTTGTCCTAATCTGCATAGAGGGATCAAGGTTCCTTTGCTCAAGGATCCTGGATGTTTCTTGCATGACTCACACATTTCTAAGCAGCTAAAGGTAAAGGCGTTCTAAAAGACAGAGACTGTCCCTCTCCAGAGAAAAGCTGACTAGGAAAAATTTAAGTGAAGGTGTCCAGGTGTTTTAAAAAATACATATACATGGGAGGAAATTGTTCAGTGCTTTTGCCATGAAGAGCACTGGAGTGGCAACTTGCTCTTCAGTTTGGGCTGCTCTTTAGCATGAGAAAAACCCTTGTCTTAAGAGAAGGAGAGGACTAGAAAGAATTAGTGTACAGCTGTTTAGGTGCACTTGGGGTTAGTCAGTGTTTGTACTGCAGTGTGTGGACTGACACCCAGCTCCTGCAGCTGAAGCACTGTGGAGTTCTGACTTCAGTGGGTGCTGGGTCAGACTGAGCAGGAGAGTAAACAGCAAATCAACATTAGTTGAGGTCACCTATACTTTGGGTAATTATGCAGCAGTGTAAATGGCAGGGCAAAACAAACATTGGAAACACAGCAGTTAAAAACAACTCGTGGAAAGAGGAACTGTTCATTCCAACTAATGCTGTAACTGCTAGACATAGTTTTCAAATAAGCTGTCCCTCTTGAATTTGGCAGACAAGATCTTTTGGTTTCACAGGAAGGAGCAATTCTCATCGGAGCAGCTGTAGCCCAAGCTGTAGCAGTGATGAGATAGCTTGACAAATCAGGCCCTTTTAAGGTTACTGCCATTAAATTAGTCACTAGAAAACACTAAATATCAGCTTGTAAGATGATCTTTTTAGTAGGCAGAGGCCTTTTAATTTTTATTAGAGCACTTATTCCTTTTATAAGTCTCAAAATAAAATTAATCATTGTGGTAATACAGCATGAAATAACTCCCCTAGTTTCAGTCAGGCACAGGAATTTCAAGGAGGGTTTTTCGTTGTTGTTCATTTGCTTTGAGGGGGTGGTGTCTTTTTCCTCTCCATTTACAGCAAGCTTTATATGTAAGCATAGGTTTGGAGGCACAGGTCTCTGAAGGCAGTGCTGTGCTCAGGAGGGAAGCTCGCCAAAAAAGGGAATTCCTTTGCTTTTCTCAATCACATCTTCTTCTTTCATCTGAATACACATACAGCCCCAGTGCAGTCTCCCATGAAACAGTGAAATGACACAACAATATAAAAAAAAAAGATGTTAGAAAGGTATAATTATAACCCAGTCCCTTCACTGTCTCTTTTTCTCCTCCAAGACTAGTTCTACTTGGATAAATAACAACGTTTTCCTTCATTTGCATTTTTAATGTCTTGTTTACCTTTTCCAAGCCATCAGGGTACAGAGCAGTTTTTAAATACTTTCTCAACATATTTTTAACCATTGCAGTATAAAATGTTTTTATTTTGCTGTTATCTTTGCTTTTTTTTAATTAATCCCCTCATTTGTATATTAAAAATGGCATACTTTTATTAATGCACACAATCGCTTGTACAGTACTTGTTGTGTAAGTACAAAGCATCAAAGTCAAGGTACCAAATAAAAATTCCCTAATAGCTAAAGCATTAATTTTAGTTTACTTAACTGCAGAAGTTCAGGATGTTATTTAACCACAATACTTTGTTCTGCATTTCTTTTTGACCTCAGTAAGTGGCTGCAGTCCTCTTGTTCAGCCACTTCAGAGCAAGTTGGCATTTCAGCTCAGCCTTTAGGTGTCTGTTAACTTAATAACCACACTTTTCCCCAAAGCGTCGGTGGAATAAGGGCACAGTTTCCCCAAATCTCCAGTGGGGACGGTGAGCCTACAAAAAATCCCAGGGAATGCTGCTGGGCCCAGGAACAATAAACCAGTGCAGTGAGGTTCTTCAGTGTTCAGCTGTCAGAAGTCATGGGCTCTGATCTCACAAATCCTGACATGTGTTCTAAGTTCTGTACAAATGAGAAATTGAATGGGATTAATCAAATTCATACACATAAGTATGTGGCTGTGCTTCCAGATGCATGACATAATAGTGTTGGCAGCGTGATACAATGGAATTATCCATATATTGCCAGAAGACCTCACTATTTGGGAGTTAAAATCCAGCAGTCAATCATCTCCATTTTAAGGATTCTTTAAGAGCACATGAAACAACCAAACTAAAATAACAGTCAAAGCATCATACTGTGAATGTAGTAATGATATTTCCATTTTGATATTTAAATCATCATTTAAATATTGCAACAACATAAAGTATTTATGCACATGCACTCACAACATTTAATAATTGCATCACTGAGACATCAGTATGGGGTTAATTTTATTTAACTACAGAAATCTACAGCTCAGCTAGTCCTCAGCTTGCTTTGTGATTAGTGGAGAGAAGTAGCCCTTGGAAAGCCTTTAGTGAATATACTGTCATAACAAAGGAGGAATATGAGGTCTTTCCAGGCATCTCCGGTGTAGTTATCCACATCTTGTCAAATGAGTCCTGCCCTTATTGAATAGATGTCCTTGTCTGTATCTCTACCTTCATGAAAATAGTTGATGTCTTCTAGTCTTTAGCAAATAAAATCTTAATTAGATTTTTGTTAATGTTGATATATACTGCAGGGGAATATTGACTTTAACATTGCTTTCCTGTTTTTCTGCCATAGTTCAGCTTAAAACATCCCCTTTTTAGCTGATTGTTCCACTTTTCCCTTATAGCACTTTGAAGTCTTGCATTTTGATAAACAGAAGCAACCTTTTTTTTTTTGACATTTCCGAAACAGATGTCTGAATCCTCTTTCCTCACTTTATGTCTGTGGTATTTTGGCTCATTGCATCAGTCTCCTGCTAGACACAAATTCCATATTCTGGCTTGCCTCGGTACCAAGGTGATCTCACAATTTACTTCAAATATCAGAGTAGATGATAGGTCTCAGAATGGCCTTCCTAAAGGAATCTAGGAGGCTAAACCCAATTTTTTTTGTAAAGTGCAGCTTTATAAATTTATTTAAAATTCTGTCTGATGTGGTTGTTTTCAATGACAGGGAACTGTGAGAGAGAACCTGGTAACTGAGTAATCCTTTTCTGTGTGCTGTGCTCCATCTCTGGGTGCCAGGTTCCTCTGTCCCTCAGTGACAATGACATCATGGATAAGCATGTGATGGGTTAAGGATGTAACTGTATTACAATGTGATCAAGAGGATTTGATAATTTTTATTACATACTCAGAACCTGTTCCAAGAATAGAGAACAAGAGCTATTAGAAAGATACGGACAAAGCTATTTTCTTTTCTTTTTTTCTTTTTGTATGCTGGTCACATGACCAAGAGGAAGTGCTTGTCAGTATTTGCTGATCAACAGGAATATTAAAGTTCTCTGTGCACTTCTCTATAGCTTTGGGGAAGAAAAGGACTTTTGCTCTCCTTTCTTTAAACTGTCTGCTCAACACAGGACAAGAGATTTCACCTCTTGTTTCCTACCACTGGTTGTATTGCATGGTTCAATTATGTGGCTTTGAATTAACCATACAAATGATAATTGCAATTATAACTATAAGAAATTATAGCTTATTAACAAGATGTATTTTATAAAGAAAAGCTGTGAGTTTTCTGTAGTAGAAGAACCATTTCCTGAACCACATGCTGGGGCCATTTGCAAAATAACTTATGTGTTACAATTCCGTGCTGGTTTGGTAATTCAGTGAAAGAAGCTGTCCTCTGGTGGGAAAACATTGATCTGTTCTGTGATGATTCCATGATCTACTCAATCAGCAATGTAAAGTGAGAAATTGGCCCCCAGGTCCGTGTCATGTCAGCTGCCTAATGCCATTGATTTATGAGCCTCTGATTCTCATTCTAATGAATATAGCTGCTCACATCAGTATAATAGGCTCACATATTGTTGAAAATGCAGTGTTAAATAAAAATAATGTTTAAAAATGTTGGAAGAAATTATTAAGATTTATGTGAAGGAATCATGTTTGTCTGAGCGAGGGCAAAGGAAAGAGGATGCGTGGTATAAAGGGGTTGAATGTCTGGAGCTACACTGTTTGTTCTTGTTACAATGTGTTGGATGTATTCTAGTAATGAGTGTTGTCTCATGTGTGAAAACAACATTGTGATGCAGATTGTAGCTGTCAGATGACTCTCAATTATAAAACAGTCTTTGGAGACTGAGAAATGGAACCATGCAGTAAATGACACAATTTATTAATCAAATTTATCATCTTACTCTTCTTTTCCTGAAGCTGAGAAGTTACTTGTGAATTCACTGCACTCATTGCTCCTAATTATAATCACATGTGAAGAAGCTGGCTTCTGGACACCAGCTGATGCTACTCGTGTTTTACTGAATCATATAAGACACATGACCCTCCTTGTGCAAGCATCAGATCAGGGCATTTGTGCTCTTGTGACTGAGTGCAATTAATCTGTTGTTCCTCCGAGTCAGTGGAGTTTCAGTGACTTTGCATCTTTCAAAAACCTCAAGTAAATCAAATCGAGAATTTGACTTGATCATAAGGAAAAAATCTTTCCTCCTGGAGTTAGAAGGGTCTACGATTTCCATTAATTGTACCCAAACTCCTATTAATTCAAGGCAAGGCTCTGAAATGGAATGACTCAGTGAGATTAACTGGTGTAAATAGACATGATTTTTAAAGAAATCATGTAAGACATTCAGGAAGTCAGCAAATTCTAACTACATAAGGTTTTTGCTTACTATTGTAGAAAATTAGTGATCACGTGCTCAAACTTTACCAAATGCTCCCTAAACTGACAATTTAGACAAAAGTATTACACAAGTGGGAACTCTCTATCACACCTGACAATGGAAAGTTTAGAAATTTCTTCTCTGCCTGATTTTATGTAAAGAAATACCTTCTGGTATAGATGAAAGGACTTACGGACATGAGGAGATTTGTTCACAAACTTACCTATGTCTTTATTCACTTTTACTGAACAGCTACTGAATATTATTTTTCCTTTGTACTTGTCTAGTTAACCTAATCGAAGAGTTCAGTCTTCCTACAGTGGAGTAAGTCTTTCTGCATGCATAGTGATTATTTTATTGGGATAAATCCATTCCCCACACACTCCAGAATAAGACCTCTTCAAGAGTTATAGGATAAGGCAGTCATTAGATGTATGGGCCTAGCTGACCACAGCTCACAGGCCAATAAATCCTCAGAGTTCTGAAGACACTTTCATTTTATAATTTAGTAGAGAATCATATATTTTATGGAGAGAATTTTGCCACCCCTTAGTGAATCTTGTGTAGGATATTTGCCAAGATTGTCATCTTGCATCTGAAAGTAGAGGAAATGCATTAATTTCAGCAGCGTTACTCATGATCTGTGGCAGTTCAAGGGATGTTAAATTAACCCCTCTTTAGCTAAAAATCTTAAATGGCAGAAAAGCTAAAAGTTGCCTAATATCCTTGAAACCCAATCTATTTGTTCCTGCATTGTGGAAAAGAGAGAAATGGATGCCAATGACCAATTATTTTAGCTCATTTTGATCTCCTGGTATCATGTATAAGGCTAAGTTGTAGGTACTGAAAATTCACAGTACTTAGTTTAAAATACACGTTAAATAAAACATAAACTGCACCCTAAATCTAACTTGTAAAAACCTATTTAAAAAGTGCAATTTGATTAAATAGTCAAACTGAGGTCTGAAACAAGAAATATGTTTATGCACTTAAATCTGACCCTCAAAATAGACCCAGTGGGTCCTAACAGGGGGGGCTTAGGATCTGGGGGTAAAATAACCTGAAGTTTGAGTAGCAAAGTACTAACATTTTTAATTCTGTTAATTTAAGATTTTAAAGTTCTCAGTGATTTCCCTGTGCTTTTTTGCTGGAAATAAGACATCCAAGTAAAATATCTATTGGGACCTCATCTCTTCAGTTTACACCTCAACACTGATTTTTATACCTGTACTGGACCATGAATTTTGGTGACTGAAGTATGCCAAAATCCATATTTCTACTTTTTGGTAAAAAAGGTGGGCAATACAGTACAGATATTAATACTTCTACTTCCACCATTAAATCAGACTCCTTACTAGAAGGTGCAGCCCAGAAAAAGCACAAGTTTTCATGGAAGTAGGTGAGGGAAGGGATCTACTATGAATTGCAATGTAGTTTCTGAGGACTCAACAGAGACATATTTTTCTATGTTATTTCTAATCATGAGTCTCTCTTTTGCCTTTAAGATGCAGTTGCATTACAGGATGTTTCCACAAAATGATTTGGCACTTCATTATTTATCCTTCTAAAATGAAGCTGACCTAAAATCTCCATGCTGCAGAGTGTTGCTGTAGTAATGTTAATATAAATGCTATTTTTTTAACTCCCACACTGGTGGGTTTAGGTAATAGGGATAATTGCAAACTCTTAAAAACATTATGCTGTCTTTTATCTTCTGAATTTTTGGTCACAACAGTCACTTTAAACCATGCAGCATTAGGTGCTTCTACCTGAGGTTTTACTTTGGCCTGTGTGTTGCTTTAGGTATGGGACCATAGCTAAATTTTAGCACCACTAAAAGGAAGGGCTCTCCTCTAGAAATGAGCTGATATCTTCATAGAGAGGGAAAAAAGAAATGTAGACCCATTTAAAGCCCTCTGTTCTCAGTACATCTGAGAAGAGGCTCCAATTTCTGAATTCTGCTTATTCCTTATGATGAACTGTTGGTTTCATGAAAGAAAGGTTCTGTTGAATGTTGTGCATGCTCTTGAATTCCTGTGGATATCAGTAGAACTGAAGTGCAAGATTAAATTCTAGCACATGCTTTTCTTAAAGGAGCTAAGGCATATCAAAATAATGTTACCAGCTTCTTTTTGGATTATTTTTTCTGCTTGTTTAGTGAGTTAAATCAGCTCACCAAGTACTAGATTTGAATCAAAGCAGAAACATCAGTTTCAGGTTGGTGGTAAGGGGAAAGGATTTAGACTGTCCCTTCTGATATTATCAAGACATTCCATTATCTTTATGCAAGAATTTCAGAGCTTGTCCTTGGCTCATGAGTTAAGGCTTACCTACTGAGTCCTAAGGAAAGAGACTCAACTGGAGCATTTTTAAATGCTTATTGATATCCTTAGTAATCCATTTAAATATTTTTAAATTAATTTGTCCTTTCCTGACTACTCAATAGCATTGAATTAGTATGACTACAGGGAGGAAGAAACAGAGTCACACTTGTAGTTCATGGCATAGGTTCAAAGAAATTCTGCAAGAAGTAATCTATCCCAAACAGATCAACCAATTCAATTCTTATCCTTTAAAAAGGATTGTGTGTTATTTCTCACATGCATGTAATGTAACTTCATCTTTCTATTTTCTATAATCTCAGTATTTCTCACATATATAATTTTTTCCCCTCTTGTGGCCAGCTGTAAAAAAATGGGGACCAAGTTAAACCTATGAATCAAGAACCAGTATAAACATTTGGGCTTTGGATTTGGACCTGTGCTTTGGAATTGCCCTTCTCATTCTTTCTTTCCCTATCACCAATTTTCCTCTGGCTGGAACGATGCCCCAGGACTCAGAGGCACACATAATCAGCAGTGTAGCACATTCTTCACAGGGCAATGTGGGACTTATGCACTTCTTTCCCTGGAATGAAGTGATGCAGGTGCTACAAAGTCATGAGTGAAGTGATGTAAGCACTCTGATGGCATGAGCAGCACAAATGAAGCATCATTGCTTGCTCAGCTTTTCTTTTAGAATCAGGAGGATGACAGTAATGTAAGTAAACCCCTAAGCTGAGTGATCCACTGTTGTTTCAGATCCAGGTTCACACAGATACTAATTCCTGCTTCCCACTATCCAAGTCTGTCTGTTTGGAGAGAAACTCCAAAATTTTACATACAGGATATAAATATGTGCAGTCTACAGTTTTCATTCCACATGGCAGGAACACTACAATAGCCTTATGAAATATAATAACTTCTAGTTATCACATAATATGGCTCAAGGTACATGTAAAGCAGAGAATTATACAGACATTATGAAGCATCCATATCCATGGAGAGCAAAGAAAAATGATAACCCATTTTCATGCGAGGTTTAGATTTTAAATTCTTTCTTGAGATAAAGACATTAATATTTTGATAGTAAAAGGTCATTTTTCAGTAGCACTCACAGATTGCCAGTAAAAGATAATGCTTCCCTAGTGGACAAGCTTTTTTACAATATGTCTTCCACATGCTAATGAAATCCCCAGAAAGCAATGGCTGGTTCTGTAGTTTGCTAGATAAAGAAAAAAATGGGGAAAAAAGAGGACTTGGGAGAGTACTTTGTGCTGAATAATGTATCTGATTTATTTCACTCCTTTTCCTGCTTGCAGAATATATAAAAATCCATTTAAATTTCAGATTTTTATAGATTTGTTTGTTATTCAGAAATGCTCAGTAAGCTCTTACTTCATTTTTGTATTCTTATTGAAATGCCACAGCATGATCCAATGGTGACCTAAGTAATACACTGTTGTTTTGTTTTCCTGATTGGATAACTTAAGTACTATACCTAGGAAGAAGGAAACATGTATCTGAAAATCTTTTAAAAACATATAATTGTATGAGTGCTATCACCAGTTCCAGAACTACAATTAGTGGCTGCAGCCCCTTAGGGCTCTTCTTTCTCCCCTGAGAAATGCCTTTTAAAGTTCCCAGGAGATACAGCTGTTTTTCATTGATATGGAGAACTTGGAATCTTCAGCCAGCAGTGCTTAAGGAGCTAATTTAATGAGAAATAATAGCAGAAATAATTGGGAATTTTCTAATGATGAAATTTCACTCCTTGGGAAATTCCACTTTATTGTAATGGGAACTGCCCTCAGTAACATAACAGTTTTGAAGAAATTAAGGGCTTGGGAAGGGTTAGGGAAGATCATGGCAGAAAAATAAAACTCACCCATACCTTGAGAGCCTGGTGATTTGTCTCCTCTGTGAGAAATGGGAAAGACACCTTAGGTTGGATTTCTCCCTTGTTCAGTACAAAGCTTTGTCTCCTTCTGGGAATCCCAAATAATGGCTTTAAGTCACCATAGATTGGCAGGGTGACTCTTGCTAGCTGGATAAATCCTGCTTTGCATATTTAACTATTTATTCAGCATATGATTTTCTTGAAACTCAGTAATCTGTATCCTGGAGGAATAGTAAACTATCCAAACAGATTTTAATTCTGAAAAGTATCTTCTTTAGTTGTTCTGTTTGGAGCTGAAGATCAAAAATTGCAGCATTTTGTATAAGTCACTATAGACATCTCTGGATTACAGGGGATCATTCCCCCTTCCTTCTCTCTGAGTTAAAATTTGAGTGTACATTATATAAATTGAATCCATGTATTCAAAATAAACTTTTTGATGAGACAGTTAAAAAAAAAAGAATAAATTGAAGAACTTGAGATATCCAGCACATGCCAGGTATTGAACTATTCATCCATTATCTTTAGTGAGAGATTACTCATTATCCAGGTTCCACAGAATATTAATTTTAAATCACATTTGATTATGTACCTCACTAAACCACGATTTGATATGAACCATCACAGAAAACTACAGAGCTAAATAAATAGAGAGAAAGCAAATAATACTACTAATAGTTACTAATAATAGTTAATAATAATAGCAGCAACAAAAATAGCAACAGCTGAAACGAGTCTTCGTAGTTGTGGATGAAAATATTTCATTAGAATTCAATATTACAGCATTTTACTTGAAGATGAAGCCAGGATGGCTGTGAGTTAATACTGAACAAGGAGGGTACTATCATTTAGAATGTGGTATTTTATACATTCACACATTTACCATGTGGACATTTATGATGATTTCTATTTACGATTATATTGAGCCACTCTAAAGCTTCTAGTTTTGTTTACTCAATGTAAAAGGAGAGGGATTCTCTAAAAGGAGATTCAGGTTCATTCAAATAGCTCTCAATTGGGTTTCATACTTCTGCTTCTGGTTGAAATCATGGCCTGTACAAGACAACAGTAGCTCTGCTGTTAAGTTCAGCAAGTCCGGCATTTTGTCTCACATTCTTGGTACTACTGACTGCACTTATCAAAGGCAGAGGGGCAAAAACTTTTCATGAGAGAAAATTAGCCATCCCTTCAGAGACTCATCACTTCCTTCCTTGTACCATTTCTCTGTCCAACTGACACCATTTATTGCCCCACCCTTTTTATCAGCTTTCTAAAATCCCAGCAGTGACCTTGAAGCCTCAGCCCCCCATATTAGAAAATCTTCTCTGTGTAATTCTGGCACAGCTGATTATTTTGTTTGTTTTGTTTGCTATTCCAAAATAATGTCACTTAACTGTAAAACCAAACAAAACCTTCCTATTACCACAGTTGTGAGGCTTATGTTCTCACAGAATGGTGTGGATTGGAAAGTACCTTTAAAGATTACCTAGTCCAACCTCACTGCCATGGGCAAGGACATCTCTCACAACTGCTCTCAGTGATATGTTACACTCTAAAATGATATGTTTCCCTCTGGTGCCCTATGGCACCTCTTTGTCTAGAGAACAATTGGTGCTGGAATACAATGCCATTAAACAGAAGGATTTGGAGGTTGATTCTGTAATGTTTTACACCATGTGTATTCAGCTGTCTGTGTGATAAATGGGTGAAAAGTGCCTTTGTTCTAACTTGGTAGCACGGTGGGGCCACTGTGCAGAGCCGTAAGTGACAGCAGCAGTGAGAGAGCCAAGGGTGTTTTGCCTTCTGACCCACATAAACTAAGATAACATCAACAAATATGACAGTAGAAACAAAGTCAGGCAATCACTGGGGTTCTTTATCTGTTCCTCTAATGTAGAGTATATCTTCAGGTAGAAAAAACAACTGTCACCCAAAAAAAAGAGCTGAGGGGGCTGAAAATGTAAGTTCCTTCATGCTTGCTAGAACAAAAATCCTTACAAGACAGAATCTCACACACCAAAATCTACTTTCCCTCGATATCTTCCTCCTCTCAATCTCTCAGCAGAGGATCTAGAGCACTGCATTTTTGGTTTACAAGGATTTTCAATTGAAAAAGAATATTCCAAAAAGAAATCACTAGTGCTGGTGCTACTTCTTTCAGGTCAAGATGATTTCTGTAACAGAAACGCAAATTTAATTTTAAGTTTCAGATCAAATGGAAAACATTTTAAAATCCAGGATGAAATAGGATTTTCAATTATGAATTACTTAATGTTTTCTGAATCCTCTTTTCTTTGTATTTCATTCCTTTAAAATACTGTAGGGTTTAAGAAGAAAAATATTTCATGTGTTTATGATAAAAATAATAACATGAAATGGAATTTCAATATTTCAAGATAAATTTAAGCTTTAAAAAATATTGAATATGAAATATTGTGTGTGTGTGTTTTAGAGTGTGTATTTTGTTTTCTTTCTTCCTTCTCCTGACTGTAGTAACTAGCTTAATACTATTGTGACTTCACTGTTAATTCTTGGTTTTCTCCACAGACATCCCCCTTGAGAATTCTCACTCTTCAGAGAATCCAAACCCAAAGTTAAGGAGTTTTACTTAACAGCCCCAGGATTTAATTTTTGTTCTCAAGTCAAGAAGCTCTGAGGCATCTGTTTAAATTTAAACAGTTAACCCTTGTGTCCCTATTGACTTCAGTGGGAATAATGGCGAGCTGAAAGGTAATATGAATAAGTGCTTTTGTTGGTTCAGGACACTGCTGCCATTCTCACTGGAGTCCAGCAATGAATGTATGCAACAGAAAATATGTGTGGCACTTGAAACAGAGGGGGGTTTAAAACTCTGCACAGCCAGACCCATATGCTGTGAAAATAATTCACAATGCTGTATTTTTGATGCCTTCCTCTTGAAGTCAGATAAGTGTTGCAGAGTGGGAAAGGTTACACAGCTGCTCACAGGCACATGCCAAGAGCTCTTATCTTCTTGTTACCTTACCACACACTGAGCTGATTGGCTTATAAAATTAAGGATTAGTTTAACAGCACCTTTGAAGAGAAGTGTTATAGATGTTGTAGAGCAGTTGCTGGTAGAAAAAAAAAGCCATCTCTAGTGAAGTTTAAGACAAACCAAATGCTGAAAAAGGTCAGGAGATCTTCAGGGTCCATACAGGGGGTTATTTCTAAAGAGCAGTGATAGCACTACTGCCATGGAGGGATCACCAGCTCAGACTACACTGCTGCAGTTCAGTAGGAGAAGACTACTTTTCAACATGCCTGTTACCTTGAGAGAGGAGTACAATAATTAACTCATCCTGTGCAAGTATTAATTAGTTTTTCGACTGTAGGTAGTTCTCACAAAATCAGCAGTTCAGCCAGCACAACTGCCTGCCCACATTCCCATCATTGGAGGATGTGGGTAAGAATGGGATGGCTCAGAGGAATGTAGCATTAAACTCACTATATGGGGGTTGACCAGGGGTTGGTAGAGCTTCATAAATCACTGTAAATCTGTCAGTGGCAGATTACAGAAAAAAATTAGTGATTAAACAACTATGCTTAATGAGATCAGGAAGCTGACTTGGCTGACATCACTTAGTTTTCAATTGAAACAGTTTCCTGGGCCAGCTGGATAAAGGAATGAGGCTGGAATTACATGCCCAGGGCAGGAGGAAGTGCAGCACTTAAGTCATCTTGAGCTGCTCTGAAACTGCAGTCTAAGAATGAGGGCAAGGACAGCACATCTCTCAGAGTCACACTGCTCACCTTTGGCTAATCGGTGATGCAGAGATCCTCTGAGGCAGAGGTTGGATTTGGAGTGTAAAGGTTGATTTCCAGTAATGAGACCATCCTTTATGAATTTGATTAGAATCATAGATTTGTAGAATGGCTTGGGTTGCCAGGGACCTTAAAGGTCACCTGGATGCATGGGCAGGGACACTTTTCACTAGAACAGGTCGTTCAAAGCCCACTCTAACCTGGCCTTGAACATCTCCAGGGATTGGGCATCCACAACTTCTCTGGGCAACCTGTTCCAGTGCCTCACCACCCTCACAGTGGAGAATTTCTTCATTATATCCAACCTAAACCCATTGTCTTTCCTTTAAAAGCCTTTATTCCTTGTCTTAATCTCTCTTTCAACCTGTTTGTGCATCTGACATCCCCAGAACCCTACAGCAGCTGGTTCTACAGTCTGTGTTCCTAAACAAAGTACGTTGCTTTGAATAGGAAGAAGGATGTATATCCTTGCTCCTCTGCCCAGTCACATAATGTGATCAGAACTGAACACCAGATCTGGTCACTGAGATGTTCTAAAAGCAAACAAGAAAACAAAATACTTGAAATAAAACTGAAAACTACTTATGTAAACCTGTCTTTTATCCTCAGTCTCTCATTTTATCAAGAAAGAAATTATTTCAGGATTTTTCTCAAAGAAGTTAAGAGTATTATGCTTTAAACTACAACACAAGAAAAATACAGAATGGGACTGTTCATTCCATTTTAGTTTAACAGACAGAAAATATGAAGGCTGTGCCACTCTGCTTGCCCTTTAGCAGCAGAAGAAAATTATTGCATCTTTGCACACCTCAAAAGTATGTCCTGACCCTATATTTAATAAGCTCGCTTCCTTGTATCCACTAAGAACACATAGGAGAACTTTTATTCATAGAACAAAGAAATCTATAACCAAATATTCTGTCCCAAGAATCAAAGTCAGTATCATCATGTATGTCAAAGTTTCCCTCTTATGAAAATTTTTGAATGACTGATAAGGAGGGAAAAGTTAATTTTTCAAGAAATCACAAGTTCAATGCTCTTATTGGAAAGTCTGGATTGTTGCTATATTTGCTGCAGAGATTTGACAAAAGAAAATATAAGTTCTTTCTAAGGAAAACGGAGATCATAATTATAATCTTTTTGTATCTATGAAATAAAAACATTTTAAAGTCTCTGCACTGGAATTTTATCATCTCAGTTACTCAGCTGCAGTCACTGTAAAAACAAGGATAAGCTTTGCATTATTAACTAATGTATTCTTTTCCAGACTAAAACAAAACTGTTTCTTTTGGCATATTGTCACTTTGGTTAATCTTAAACAAGGGAAAATCCTGAAAGTAGGCTTACTGTTCTAATAGAGCTGGTTTTGATTTAAGGTCAGGGCTCTCATCTCTCTGCTGGCTCTTCAACACTCTCTTCACGCTGTTCCAAGTAAAGCTCCCCTGGACATGCATGTGTGTTGTCTGCTGTTCGGTTGCTTTTTACTGTTACAAGCAGTAAAGCTGCCACACTGTAGTGAGGGCTGGGGGTTTCCCTGTCATAGCTAGAGGACCTCAGTTAGTTCACATGGTGTCTGTGAGGTTTTGGAGTCAATTAGGCCAACATAAGAACAGACGTGCTACAGGCTTCATTATGGTATCAGGAATGGAACAATGAATAACAAACGCCGTTTAATGACAGCTACCAATGCAGAGAGTCACAGAAGGTTAAGTATGTTTCTAAAAATAAATACAATATATTCACACTTCGATGACTAAAATTAAATATCCAAAGCTTTGTATGCCTGACACCAAGTAAAAAAGGTCTTCTGGAAGTTCAGACTTAGACTAGGGAAGTCATTTTTGGTATTTGGGATCTTTTTCCTCCTCCATCTCTTTCCAGTTGCCTTGCATTGGTCTCCTCCCAGTTTTTAAAGAAACTTCCCCTATTTTCTTGATTCTCTTCTGTTTGGATACTCCTTCAAACATCTCCTGGCATAGCCCTGTGATCAGGATGTTTAAATAGCTGAATTGCCGAAGTACAGCTGAAAAGATAACAGATTTCTGTGGCTAAAAAAATAAACCAGTCAAAAGTAGCCATGGAATATTTTTTTTTGTCAAAATCTGAAAACAAGGTCAGCTTCCATTTAAGTTCAAAACCAATTAAACTAAAGAGAATATAGGAAGCTGCTGTTTTCCAAACATGTCTGTGTGCCTTTATAGCCTATGACCCTTGGCCACTTTAATGAGGCTCAGGTCAGGTCTGTAATACAAAATTTTGCTGGAGCAGCTCTGTTGATGAGGAGGGTGGTAAAGTGTGATGTGTGATTGACAGAACTGTGCTGGTGAAATCGCTGGTGTAAGCACAGTCATATTGGCAAAACTGAGCTTTTGCTGAGGCTTCCTTTTATTCTGAGGAGTGTGGGGGGAGGGAGAAGGAGAGCAGTGAGATAAAATGATTCCAAGCAAATCACAACTTTATTTGTATAAAATGCATTTGTATTAGGAATACTTTGCTGTTAAAATATATCAGTGATTAGAATCAGCCAGTCAGTTGTATCATCTCACACTGGCAGCTCAGGTCTGTGTATTGGTGCCAGGGTAGGATAAGTAGATGCCATACAAAGGGTCTGCATTTACAAAGGGGTCTCTGATACCCCTTTTCTAAGTGAAAGTATAGCAAACAGAAAAAATAGAAGGATTACACTGTTACTGAAGAGGCATCCCAGATTTTAACATGGCAATGAAACGCCCCCTCATTTGGCACCCAGCGATCACAGAAGTCTGAGATTGCTGAACAATCTTTAAAAAGCTGAAAAGTAATAGAGGCGGGAGAAAATCCTAATATGTTCTTGATTGATACATAAATACCTTTTTAAAGCAATGATGCAATCAGATTGTTTTAATCTGGGCACCAAGTACCCAAAGAAAAGTAGTGGCTCATTTAGAACCATCAGCTCTATTGGGTAATTACTTTAATTAGATAGTTTTTGAAAACTGCACATTAGCTACATGACAGATCAGAATTGTTTTGGTCTATTGAGTAATTATTTAATTAGGCCACATTTTAAAAACTGTTTATCTCTCATATAATGGTTTGAACCAACTCCTTCTGGTTTATTTTGTAATTATTTAATGAGGCCAAATGTATACATTGCAAAAAATCCTGTCCAAGCACAGTGCTACTCTGTGCTGCAGGGAAAATGGAATAAAAAAAAAATTCTAAGGTGTTTTAATAAGAGTTTCCTACATGCAGGAAGCAAATGCCTTTCATGGGTAATCTTACAAGAATTGAAGCAAGGAGGACAGAAAGGCTACAGCCTTTGGGCAGAAGGGCCAATGCAAAAGGCTAAAAATTAATAAGAAGGAAAATGTTAGCCACTTTTGTTAGACCATCTATGCAAAGGTAAAAGTGGAAAGCAGCCAAGAGTCACCTTTTTTAATCTAGCCAAGGGAAAATGAGTCAGGGATACAAGATATTCTGGCAAGGTAAAAATGAATCAGAGTTCTTAATTAAGCAGAGATAAAAGATCAAAGCAGAAGCATGGTCTAAGGAAACTTTGTTCCTTTGTAAAAAATCAGCCTGGATTAGAAGGGAATGATGATCCAACATAATTTTTTAACTAGGGAGATCTACATACCAGATATGACCCTGTCAACACTGAAGTCAATGCCACAACTTCCAGTCCTTTGAATGAGAGAAAACATGAATGTGTGCCACTCCAAAAATTAATTATATTTTTCAAGGACCCTTCTAGCAATGGAAAATACTATTCCAAAACATGCTTAAAATACTTAAAAATAATGTTTTAGTGGTATATGCATGGATGAATGTCCATTTTGCTAAGACATTTAATAATACTATTCTAAAAAAGACGGAAAAGTATGGTAAAAGAGCTGCAAAACCTAAGAGTCTTAGGGAATTTTTGTACATACAGGAGATTTTTACAACATTCTTGCCAACCAGCCACAGACATGTGATTAAATTTATGAGTGCTGGATTTCATGGGGTGATGGTGTTTTTAAAGAAACGCAAAAGACTTAAGGGATATAGAAACTGTGGAGATGGGAAAAATATAAGAGAGCAGCAGCATTTACCCACTGCATCCCATTGTGAGGAATGATATTCTTCTGCATGATCTTTTGAAGATGGATAATGGAGAAAAAGTTAAGGCAGAACAGTGGCAAAGTAAAAGTAATGGAATGGCAATAGCGATCATGTTGCTGTAGCTGTTATGTCTAACCTTGCTTTGTCAAAATAGTAATAGGGTTTCCAATCAAAAGATGACACTTATTTCTGTAGCTGTAATATATGAGACCTTTGCCCTTAATCCATCCAGAATTAGAATTATAGCAATTTAACAAACTTCTACCCATCAGTAGAGCTTCAGGAACTGTCTGTGTGCACACCGTGAGCGGTGTCTGGCAGGACGTCTGAATCTGTTCAAGGGAGACTTACTTTATGCCACATTATCTCAAAACCAGAAAGAGCTTTTGAACATTCATAGCAGTTCCATGCTTCCCTAGCACTGCCATGGGACTGAGCCAGCCAGCTCCTGAATTACTTGGGAAAACTTACTTGGCTTCAGAAGATGAGTGAGTCACAAAGCTCAGGGGCAGGCGGCTTTTAAATCCACAAGGCATCATGAGTTTATCATACTTGAACTCCCATAAACTATTTTCATCCAGTTGGTCTGTATGGGGACCAAAGTTTATTGTTTGTCTATATCTTACACAGTTGAAGTCTCAAGGAAAAAAAAAAAACCCCGAAAGAGGGAAAAAGAAAAAAAAGGAAATAGGCAAAAGCTCATGATGCCCAAACTGCTACTAATCTGGATTTATGTGGAATCTGAGTCATTCATAATAATTCTATCTACTCCACTCCTCAGCTCAGTGTCTACCTAAAAGGATATAGTTAACAGTTTTTAAAATTCCCCTGGCCTCAGTTCCTGCAAGGGTAGTGTTTCTGGACAGAAGTCAAAAAATTGCCTTGGCTTCATCTCAGGAGGTCCTTCAGACATTCTTTCTACTATATTCTCTGATTCTTTCCAGACTATTGTCTCTTGCCAGAATCCCCCCTGAGCTTTGTTGGAAAAAACCCTATGTACTTCACTTGACTTCATTTTTCCTTCTTTTGGTCTCTGGGTATTGGTACAGAATTCTCTTTCCAAGGAAAAATCTGTTTAAGAGTCTAAGAGTAGGAAAGTTCAAGGAGTTTCACTGTTTCCTTCACATCATTCTTTGTGTCAATGTGCAGAGGAAGCGAGGCAAGAATAGGGAAAGGAAAAAGGGCTGGATGGTGACCTTTAAGTTGAGTATTTAAAGTGGTTTGGTCCTTAAAATCCTGAGAATCCCTGAGGCTTATACCTCCTCACAGGACCTCAATCCACAGCTCTCTAATGGAGTGTGTCATGGCAGGACACTCACTCTACTTAAGGCCCTTAGAAGTGATGCTGAGTTGGCTGAACAGTGGGATAAAATAGAGGGCTCTAGAGACAGGAGGAGCAACCTCATCACACAGAATTTATATTGTACATCTTCCTTAGCTTTTGTTGCTTAAAGAAACATGTCACTTGACCTTCTTTCTAAGACAGTGGCTCAATACTAAAAGGAAGGGACAAAAAGGATATGGGCCTAGGTAGGACTTCAGTCAGCACAAGCTGAATCAGAGTCAGAGCTCATCTTCCATGCTTTTGGCTGCTTCCTATTCTTTGTGCCTCTGGTATAAATGAGAGATAATCTCTGTGTGTCATAGGGAAATGCCATGGGCTGGGGGTGTTATACCCCCTTCAAAGCATTAAAGCAGTGTACAGCTCCTAAGAAGCTCAAATGTTTTTTCCTCCATCTGGAAAAAGAAATGGCTTGACATACTTTATTTATAGCTAAATTTTAGCTACTTTTAACCTCTCTAATAAAAGACATTGATATGAACTTTATTGTATTTTACTTGGATTCATTCCATTTGAGAATTACACAAGTGTAAAAAATATGTTTGAAAATATGAAGTTGATTCCTTTAATACAACCGGATAACTCTGAGAGCCTCCGTTTATTTGTATGTAAAATATGAGAAAGGAGGAAAATTGGTTTTGGGCAGTTCTTATGGCGGTCCATCATAGGCCAAATTTCAAATTTTGATGCCAAGTATATTTTTACAAGTCAGCTATAAATCTTCAGTAAATATTATTTCTATTTGATTACTAACATTAGCTGAACTGTAGAACCAAAAAGATTCTACAGGGAAGCTCATGAGTCCCTTCAGCCCTGACAGTATCTGTCAGAGGGAGACCTTGGTTCTAGCACTGCCATGGTTCTCAATTGTGGCAAAACATGATAATATGTGTGAAAATCGTCATGGATTTATAGAGATCATGTCATATTCTGACCAACATTGCCTAAATCATGCTTCAGGAAACCCTCCAAAATTCCTATTTAGTGCTCTGAATTTTATTTCCAGCATAGCTGATTGCCAGGATATTTGTGCATGAATTAAATTTTATTGTCTCATTATACTTGACTGATTTATGTAAAGGCATTTGTGTAACGATGAGTGAACCATTAGAAGATTTTAAGGCTTTGGTTCACTTCAGGGAAAATTTCTGCAGTTTCAATCTCACTATTGGTTTGGAGTTCCCAAGAACGGGCTTTCTCATCACATTTTCCCCAGTATTTCCTAGTAATAAACCTGGCTAAAGCAACACACTTGGTCTCAGTCAGGATTTACAGAGGTTTCTCAGAAGTGCTGTGGTTGTCATTCTGGAGTAGTGGAATTTCCTTTGCTCGTAAAAGGAAATTTTAGGACAATGACAGCTTGTTTCAATACATTTGTAATGCTGTTTTCCTCTCTGAGGGGTGCAGTGGAGCACTTTTAAAGCCAGGGAAGAAAAAAAGACAGTTGATAGAAGCAGATGTCTCCTTACTCTCTATGTTGGTTTTGTGTTGCCAGGGATTTACAAAGTGGCAGAAATGGCTGATGCCATTTTCCTTCATGCTGGGAGCCAGGAAAATGGACAGAGACTGGACAATGGGCAGAGGCTGAGGAAGCCCATGTCCAGGCAGGTGAAAGGGGATCTACCAAGACACTTCCCATGGAGGTCAGCTGGGGGCTATAGAGGCTCCCTGGGGCCGCAGTCAGTGTCCCTCTGGGCCATAGCCAGGAGCAGAACAGCCTCAGTCCTGGGCACTGGGGACAGGGAAAGGACAGGATGTCAGCCATAGGTGGGCCAACAGCACAAGAGACCTTGGGCTTCAAGCACAGGGACTGACAGACTTCAGGGGGCTAAAAGGGTGTCTTGTGCTATGGCTGTAACAAGAGGACCCTGGAGGGCTGGGCAGGGACAGGGAGGCTCATCAGTCCCTTCAGCCCTGACAGTGTCTTCCAGAGGGAAGCCTTGGTACCAGCACTGCCATGGCTGCAAAGCTGAAAACTGTGACCAGGTGCAGCGTAAGTGCCGTGCAGCTACAGCAAAACCCTCAGGACAAATGCCCCAGAAGGTGGGCAGAGGCAGCACTGCATCTTACCCCACAGCTGGCTCCTGCACATCACCACAAGGGCTGTTCCTTGGGATGAACTCAGTGAGCTGAACTCGCACCATGACGCTGGCAGAGCTCATCTGGAGGGTGGACACATGGTGCCTTGTCCCCAAGAGACTGAGGAGACAAGGTGGGAGCTGGGCACAAACACAAGCCTCTGGAAAGTACCTGAGGCTGAAAAGGAAGGTGTTTTTGGAAGAGCTAATGTCTGTTGCATGTGACAACCCCTTGCTGCACATCTTTTCTGGATCACTTTTTTGGACTTCGCTGCCTACATTTCATTCAACTTCCATTTCAGGCAACAAGTAGGCGCTCTGGAACTCATTTTTCAGTCCTCTCTCCATAACAGAGCTCCAAAAAAAGGCAGTGACAATACACAAAACCCACCAACCTGCTGGGAAGTGGTTCTCAATATGTGTTTCCGTGTGTTTGGCTATTTTGAGCACAAAAGCAAACTTTTGTTTTCTGTTTTCTCAATTGTTGCCACTCATCTAAAAGTGACAAAATGAATGCTGACTGAAAGAAACCTCAGTCTCTGATTGAAGAATCTCTAATGTCAGAAAGTTATTATTTTGGGGCTCTGATGAAGAGAAGAAAAATGTTCTCTTTTCTCCTGCCATTGTGTCATGTCATTTTGGAAGCTTCTCCAAACAGCTCTATTTTTTTAATGGGAAATTAAAGACAGCACAAAACCTTTTAAAAATTTTCCTCAATATTAGTGTAAACATATGTGTTCTCTAGAAAGTATGGTTAGTTTGGCTTTACTTCTGAAGATTTGAAGATATTTGAACTGGATTTGCTCAGGCTAACTCCAGAGCTGGAGCTGGGTGAGGGGACACTGTAGTTGCTTAAGTTAAAAATCAGCTCCACAGATTTTGTGTCATCTCTTGATTACAAAGTTCCCTGAGGATTTCATGGACTTTGCCAACACAGAGCACAGACCTCTGCTGCAGTCTTTTATGCACTTCAGATTTGCCTTCAGCCTTAATGCACCTCACAAACTCATCCCATGTCACTCAGGGGATGGAAATCTTAAATTTAAAGCCTAGATATAAACAAAGAGATTATCTGGCCCTCCATCCTCCATTTAGAAAGAAATACAATTACTTCTGTGTTAAAGATGTGATCTTCCCCATAGAACACCAGAAACATATAGATTTTAATTATTATTAACATTATTGGCCTGAATTCTCAAAAGTCTCATATCATGTGTCCATCCATGAGAGGTAATGGGGCTGCATGACATGCAGATATCACCCAGCATCTCTGGTAGCCAGAGCATTCAAATTGTGTTACTTTCTGCCAGTCCTCTGAGTTATTTGTCATATGAAATAGATAAAGAAAATGCCAAGACTCAAGATCATACCATATTTTGTTTTCTACTCAAAATACCTTTCTTTCAGATGGCATTTCAGATTAGAACATGCAAAAGGTTTAATCTTGTGTATGGATGGTTTGTTCTGTATTTAAATTTTCATTTTATTAAGCATGTAGCTGAATCTCCTGCTATCCAAAATTTAAGAAAAATTCCAATCCTGGTATACTGGAGTTTAATTTTTCCTTTTCTTCTTTCTTTTTTTTTTTTATTTTTTTCCTTTTTTTCCCCTATTTCCTTTCTTTTTTTTTTTTTTTCTTTTTTTTTAAATTTTCCTCTGCACATATGGCTTTCTATCAGTATGGAGTCTTAAGGCCCATACTTAATCCCACTCTTTTATCTCAGAAGGAGCAAGGGGGTTCAGAACAGCTACCTATTCTCATAAATTCCCAAGTTTAAAAACCCTGCAGCACCCCCTGGCCCATTACTCTTGCAAAGGGTGTTGATTTTTGCACAGATTATTGGAGGATGCTGAGGTATTTGCTTTTGATTCATGATATACAAAGGATCTGTTGAGTATCTCGGTTTGATTTTAAGATAATCACATTTATTTCTTGTTTGGATATCCATAATTTCAAAATAAGCAAAATGCCTGAGGCAATTTCTGCAGTCTTCTATTTTGCCAAAGGGAAGTAGGGGCAAGAAGAAGGATACAGAAAAAAAATAGTTCTTTTTTCCACCTGGCTCACATAGGTTTATCTGAAGGCCTTAATTGTTCCTAAGCAATTAAGCTATGGTTTTATTGCCTGGGCTCAGATTTTACATTTAGTTTTCTCTTATCAGACATATACAATTTCAAATCCTAACTTGTAAGAATGGCCTTGTCTACATGCTTGTCTAACTTGTTTGACTGCCTCCAAAGCTGAGCTCTGTTGATGGGTTTTAGGTTTTATGTCCCTTAGGGATGTGCAAATATGACCCAGTCCCTGGTGCTGCAGTTTCTCTGAATGTGACTGAAAATTCAAACAAATGATCATTCTCTTTTAGAAAAGAAATGCAGAAGGAATGTAAATAAAAGCAAAGAATATTCATTCGTAAATAATGGTGAATGCTTGTCAAAAGTTTATCATGGTCCAAAAATAGACATGTCTGTTCTTTCATGTATGTGCAACATTTTCACCAGCTTCACAACATGTTTGGAAGTAATCAGGGCACAGTCACTAACCTAGAAGCTTTTCTCTTCAGTATATTAAGTTCATCTATTAGTCTTCTCCTTACAAAATGGGAACTTACTTTAATCATAATCATTTATAAAATTACTTCTCTCTATGAAACAGACTCTTTAATGTTAGCCTTAATAAAGTGATTACTGGACTGTTTGCAGTAGAAATTAGACATGAGTATAAATTGTCCAATCTACAGTGATTTTCTTTACTCCAGTCAAAGATATGGTACCCATGATGATGTGCTTACTATTCTCAGTGCAGGTGTTCAACCTTTTGCAGAATAAATCTGCCCAAATACGTTAGAGTTATGTCTGCTAAAAGGAAGCAAAATATACTTAATACTGTATAAAATTGCTGAAGAATAATTTTCACTGAATAATTCTGCTCATAGACTTTGCCGATTCTGAGAATTTAACTGATAAAACTGGAAATCAGGCAGGACCACTGAATGTCCTGTTTGGCCCCAGGCATACCATTTTGCCTAGTCCTGACTGGAAATGAGAAATTGTGTCATTTTTTGTGCTTATTTTCATGTAACATTTTGATTTGAAGGCTTAAAAAGAGAGAATATGTCATTTCCCTTGAGATTGTATTCTGATAATGCGTCTTTCTCACTCTCACAAATCTACTTCCTATTGTTTTTAAGAGAGTTGACTTTCCTCCCAGTCATTATTGTTTGCTATTCCTTAAATGACAGAGCCCATATTTTCACTATTAAAATCTGAAATTCAAATCACCCTTAAATTTTCTGTCTGATTAATTAATCAGGCAGAGGTCTTTAATACCTGAATTTTAAAGTATTTTGTCTATAACTTGAGGTTTTATTGTGTATCAATCACATGCATCCAACATAAGCAGAAAGAACCTTTATGCTTTTCAGGAATCAAACTGCATGCAGGTTTTGCATTCACGCTTAAAAATGGCTACTGAAAAATGTGAAGTATGTGTGGTAAAGACTGCCACCAAAAATAGTGGCACTTAAGCCAAACAACTATATTCTAAAATTTTTCCTACATGAATTCTTCTGAAATCACTGGAAACCATCACTGTGTACCTTGAGATGTGTTCTTTACTCATATTGTTAGCTTTTTTTTTCCCACAAATGAAAGCTTAGAGATAACCTGCTGTGCATACCAAACACAGACCTTTCCATGATAAAAGATTTTTTCCATTTGCTGATCATCTAATCATTTGATCATCTTTTAGATGGTTTGGTAGGTATTTTCATACCCTGTTTTTGCCCCTTTGGTAGAAGGAAGTTCAAGAGAAAACTTCCCTGGCAGTTGGGAAATGCATACTTGGGAAGAACAAGCTATTTATTAATATTATACATATATATATATATACATACACACTCTTTTTTTCCCATGCACCTTTAAACTTTCTTTCTTTGTTGTTATTGATGATTTTTAAAACACAAAGAAATTACATTGTCTTCATCAAGCAGTGATGGAAATTGGGCCAAATGGGAGTGACATTTCTCCTATCAGTGAAAGGAGAGGACTGCATGTGTTCATTCAGGCTTGGAGCTTTCTTGCATTGTGTCTTGCAGAGAGCTCACGGGGTTCATTTTGCATGGAGGGACAGAATTCTTGTCAAATCCATCCCTTACACAGACCCATTTGTTGCTCAGGTACCACGAACCTGCTGCATATTGGGGCAGCCGTTGCACCAGAGCCTGCAGGATAAACTGGTGGCCATCTGGAGATCTGGGTGAAGTTTCATTGTGTAGCTGAAAATTTGCATTTATCACTTAAAGACTGTGAAGGTGTCAGAGAGGTTGCTTGGCTGGAGTCAGTTGGCTCCTTAGAAAGAAGATGGAGTAAATTTATCATCAGTTGATGCCAGATTTGACACTGTGAAGTCCAAGCAGTGGTATCACAGGGTGGTATCACCTTGGGTGGTATCACCCAAGACGCATACTTACTTTCCATTCCCCTCGTGCCTACTGATTTACTGAGTTATTCTGCATGTCTCTGTGTGTGCTTTAAAGTCTTTTTATATATCACTAAATATCATCGTGTATTTAAAGACAGAATTATGGGCAGATCCTGAAGTATGCAGCCTACCAGATTTTGCCTTTGACTACCATGTACTTTCTCTGACTTATGCTAAATATTTCAATTTCTATTTACTAAATAATACATTTTTTTCCCTTTCTTTAAAATCTTTCCTTTTTTACTCCTACACATGGTATTTTTTTACCCTTGAGTTTCCTTCGTGTATTTGCTTTCAGAGTGCAGTTTTTTCCCCCAGAATAGAGAAGATTTAGACTTCTGTCAGAGTTTCACTTCACCTACCTGTAATAGGGGATTTTCATTCACTACTTTCAGTGTTTAGTAGCTGTGGAGACAATCATACCTCCTGCTGAGATGCTGTCCATCTGCTTCCAAGGTATTGTGACTAATGGGACTGAAAAATGATGCTCATCATATAACAGCAGTTTGAATGGGCATCAAGAGCTCTGCAATATGAGCAGACACAAACTTTGAATAAAAAAGGTCTTTCAGCATGTACCGTTGATTTCCCTAAATGTTCAATATCGATCATTTTTCTCCTAGTTCTGTTTTCCTGCTGAATTCCCACATACTAATCAGAGCGAGAAAGTGTGCCAAAACTGCTAGGAGACTGTACACCACACCAGGGTCTTCCAGCTTAAAGGAGGGTGCTCAGGAGCTCTAACTCTACTTCTATTCTCATAGTGGAAAATACGGATTATAAGGATGTTGATGCCTTAGTATTTTGCTAAGACATTATTTAATTAAAAATTGATAGTAAATAAAATTCCACTTTTTACTAGCTCAATTCCACTTCTTACTGGCTCAGATTTGTCTGTTTTCATTGATATGAGCAGTTGCATTGACAACAGTGAAGATACATTCTAACTAGAAGTTTTTATTGGAGGTTTTTTTTTAAAAAAAATGTGAGTTTTAGTTCAATGAAAAATATGCAGGAGAGACACTTGGTATCCCTTGGTAAGTCAATTTATGGAATGATAATTTCCATGCTCTTTAGCAATATAGGTTGTGTCAGCCTTCCCAGTGTTTGTGCAGCCATCTGAGAGAGCAAAAATGCAGCTTTCTTCCTCCTAGGGCAGCATCATTGGTATGCTGGAGCCGACAGCTCAGCTGCAGATTGTGCTCAGGACAATGTCACTAAACATATTAAGCACCTACTTTTCATTACTGGCTTTAAAACAACCTGGAAGTACTGTTGACAATTGCAAATATGTTCCAGAGATGAGAGCAGGCATTAGTACTGCTGGAAGCGAGCAGAGCATAGGATCTCTCTGACTATATTACCTGCCTCTACTACTGTTCTGTTCAAACACTTCACGGACTTTCACATTATTTACCCTCCAAAAGCCCTGTAGTTGCAGCTGTGCCTTTATCTCTGGTTTGCCTTGGAGGAAGTTAGAGTACAGCTAAACAACTTGCCTAAAGTCATACAGGAAGTATACAGTGAATAGAGAAGTTAAATGCTAGATTAGTTCACTGTTTGTTAGACCTTTCTTCCTCATTAAATAATTCTTGATTTTGTAGATGAAAATGAAGGAGTTATTTACTGTGAAATGAAGCATAGAACACAAATTCTAATGCTTTTACATGGCCAATCATAACATAGTAGATGTATCTGAGCAATTGCTTAATGCAAGCTGGAACTTAGCAGGAATCGTAGCAAGATTTTTCTTGGAAATGATGTCAGCTGCATAAAAATTGAAATTATTTTTGCCTAAATTATTCCCAGCAGTATTGTCCACAATTGCCAGAAAACTGGCTTTGTATGGAGCAGCAAACCACTACAAGTGAGTAGATCTGAAATGGAAGTGGGTAATGTAAAGCCTTTGCTCTTCATTCACATTGTGCTGTCATAGCAGTGCAGTCACTGAGCCTTGTGTGTGAAGAACTAAGAGATGTGATGTGGATGGTGGAAAACATTTAGGTATTTACAATTTGTTATTGCATTCCAGAGAAACTGTGAGATAGTGAGACTAAGAGTAACCACTTGCCAGATAACATCAGCATCTTTACTGGGGTTGCACATCTTAACGCTTATCTCAGAACTATCCAGGGAGCTATCCAGGAGACTTGTTTCACAAAATGTCTTCTTCCCTACATTCAGAATGATACAGAGATAGAGAAGAGGGGCAGTCTCTGGTTATAGACTTGCCATAAGGAATCCTAGTGAAAGATTAGTGAGACAGGATGGATGAGATTGGAATAATTTTATATAATCTTACACAAAGTACCTTGTGCCATCTTGTAGAACAAAACACTCCAAGTTGCTTTGAAAAGCCATGTGATTTCCATTAGATCTAGCCATCTGATTATTCCCAGGTTGCTATTAATGGTCCCATCTATCACAGTCTAGTGTGATATACAGTTCATCATCATTTCCGTTTATTTCGGCGAGCAGAGAGTTTGGGGCAGTGCTGCTGGAGGGTACACTAGATGGCATTCTTGATAACTGTGCATTTCTCTATACTCTTACTGATGTTCAAATATGGCTTAGGGATTCCTGGAATAATTTCAGCAAGTGTGCTAAATTCCCCATCTGTGGCAGATGCTTAAGTGCTACACACAGAGTTCTGGCTGTACGTCACTTTCCTGGATACAGACGAGTGGATAACTGGTGTTTACACTTTGACAGCTCGTTAACTAGTCATCATGGAATTGCTGGGCTACCTGTTCAGAGACAGGAGTCTCTGCAGTGCAAATCAGGTTTCCTCTACTGACTTCAAAGGGAGCAGGCTTCTTTATGCTAACTTTGGATCTGCCCCACTGCCTTCAAAACTCATACCCCTTGAAAGCTCTCCTGCGAAGAAGCCTGGGGCACACAATTATGATGACCTTCTTCATGATCTTATTGTAACATTCTTCCTCTTTCCCCTTGTAATACTTGGCACCAACAAGTTGCATTTAATATTAGATAAAAACTAGCTTAAGGCAAACCCATTCCTGTTTACATTTTAAACTACAGAGCATTCTTTGGGGATCTGTAAAAATGAAAGCCAACAGGCCTGGCGTCCATCTTTTCAAGGCCCTTATCTGCACCATAGAAATTAGCATAATCAGTATTTAGAGTTCTTGAAGAAGATAAATCCATTGTATTTACATTTTTGTTAGCAATCCAGGAAACTTAATATAAGATTTTTTTATCAATAAATATTTATGAATTCAAGATAATATTTCTGACACATGTAGCAGTGGGAGGATTTTATGCTGCATTAATGTAAAAGAATGAAGTGCGATCAAAATGTCTGTGTTAGTTTGATTCAAAATGTCTAAGAAGGAAGTAATCTGTCAGTCAAGAATTATTACTCGCTAGAGGGATATTTATCAATCATTCTAGCTGAAAAGAAAATCAAAGAGCAGACTCAACCTAAATATTCATCATGACTCTGGCTTTTGAGGTTTCAGATATGGTTTCCTGGTCAGTGATTATTTTTTCGAATAAACTGCTACAAGGCACAAGCAAAAGAGACTCTTGATGAAAGCAGCTTCTTGTGTCTGTTCTTTATAGTCATCAGACTATGATCATCAAGCATGATCTGAAGTTTTGAATCACTGAGCTGAAAGAGATCTTAAACCTTCATCTAGTGCACATGCATGCTTTATAACAGGATGCAGTGTTTTCAATCTATGTGAAATAACTTCTTCTGACCATCATTTGGTCGTCACTGTTTGCATAGCATTTGGAACATATGTTAAAACTAACTAAACAATCAAATCCAGTCAGATATGTAAATATTAAATATGTTGAATATTAACTTGAACATTCAGCTGAGCAAAGTGGGAAAGGAATGCTGAATGTTGCAGTAGTATTTGGTTTTCATTAAAGGAGTTGCTTTATATCTTATAAAACTATTTTGGTGTTAACATACTGTACGCAATCCTTTAAATTTATGTTCCTCCTAAATTTACCAAGTCTGCTATTTGATTATCCCAGTTATTTACTTACCATTTGCACCTATTTGAATGCACTCCTAAATTGAGGTCAGTCACATTGTCATGTGCAACTAGTTTAGCCAAGCAGTTTGGTGAGCACTGAAAATTAGTCACAAGTTGACAAATAATGTCACCTGGAGTTTTCTTTGTGTAACGGTGTCATCTTTTGTCTGATACACAGGGCTAAACCTTTCCCGGTACTTCCTTTTGCCTGTGGCTTTTAGACTTCAGAGTAAGTTGGAGGGAAAAAAATATGAAAACTTAGATGAAACTGCCCAGATTGTTTTAGTGTCTTCTCATACTGAGTGATCAGTTTTAACAGAAAATGGTTTATCCAGCATATTTACCTGTTTTTGAAATACATTCAAATATACTCTGACATGTTCCAGCATGTGCAGTATTTGAAATTACTCATCCAGTGACACACTAAAGGTTGATGGTGAGTTGCTCACATGTGCCTGTGGGCATCCTGTGTGCCTAGCTCAGCATGACCCTCTTGTAGTAATAAGCATCAGTTCCAAAATTTAAAAGATTGACTGTTGTTCTGAATTTTTCACTATGTGTATTTTGTTCTACATGTCTAATCCTTTGGTCATCTCTTTCATATGTGTGAAACACCATTTCTGTTTCCTTGTTGGGTAAATTCCCATGCCAACATCAGCTCCCAATACAAGCTCATGAACTGGTGCAGCACAAACACTTGTACATACACAGTTCATGAGTCAAACCTTATTGACATGATAAGCAAACAGAAACTGGCAGAAAGATAGAAGCAATAGCAAGTACTATCAAACTGAATTTACAGGTTTTGTACTGAATAAACAAGTGTTTTTTCTTGGCCTTTTCTAGTTTCAATATCATTTATTTAAAACTCCTTTCTGTAGCATCTCTTTCAAAACAAAATATCCATAAAAGTACAGTTACTTCATCCTTTAAAAGATCACACAGGCATTATAATGACCCAAAGGTGAATGTCAGGCTATTAACAAACCTCTAACTAGGTGAGCTTTAATTGATTTGGGGTTTCATAATGAGATTTCACACAGCTCTGTATAGTGTGTAGCTGCATGCAGTTGAGCCACATGTAATTTTTAAAGAGCAATTACAAGTATTCTTTGTTGGAATGTGATGTTCCCTGTAAAAGACGAGGAGCTGCCTCAGTGCTGCCAAGAAATTTCTGCATGATTCTCATATTAAACACATTAAAAATGTACAAGTGTACATATATGTGTATATGCAAACAGATGCATATATATAGGTATGTATACATATGTATGTATGCAAAGATACATATATATGAATCTGTTTATACAGCTAAATACATAAAATTACAAACATGCACACTTAGGGCATTTTTATGCATTATAAAACTTTATATCCATAGAGAAGAAATCAATCCAGCCATGGTTTGAATACAGGGGATTTTGGATTTTTTTTTTAAAGCTATGACACAAAGGTAATTTTAATTAGAAGTACAAAGGAGGTCAATTTTGGATTCCCTTCTGTGCCAGGAAAGGCTAATGGGTAATTATGTTATGCTTTTAGTGTCTCCTTAAAAGAAAATCTCATTGGAACAGGAAAAGGTTCAAATAAATGTTACTTTACTTAGGCTCTTGGTGAAGATAATGGTTTTCACAGTTCATTTGCTCTGGTTTACTTCATACAGCTGTGCATGGGAATCAGGTCTGCAGGTCATTATACAATCTTGATGTTCATAGCTGAATCATCTGAAGAGATTGATTGAAAACATACTGCACCTTTGATGTGGGTTTTTTTCCCCCTGAGTTTGACTTCATGTTTCGTTCATTATGGTATTCCTGGAATGCTGAGTCTTTTTGACATTCATACACCCATGAGGGCAGCAAAAGGTCTAGCTTGCACTAATAGATGCAAATTATATCTAATATCCTATACTTAACTAAATCTCAAACTAGTGTCTTAAATTGAAAAAGTCCAAGAAATATAAATAGAAAGTGACTTTGGATCATATTGATGTGAAAAATACTATAGCACAAAGATTTAGGTGTTGATTTTTGACCTTAACTTTGCATTATACACTGTTCCTGGATGAAGTCAAAGGCTTAATGTTAGGCTTTATTGTATTCATTAGCAATCTTTCATATTGTACTGGCCTTGCATGTCAAGCAAAAACACATTAAAATGTGTGTTATGCCACTAAGAGATGATGTAAGTCTTTATTGAGTCTTTACCTCTTTTCACATTGAAGGTTGGCTAATCCCCTCAATTTTCTTCTGTGGAGGAATAAATAGACCACACAAGAGCCAGAGGGATGAGACTAAATCATATAATCTCTGACCAAAAAGTAGAAAAAGCACAAAGCCTGTGTGTTTCTGAGGTATAGACAGCAAAACTGGAGACTGGTCGTGCTCAAATGTATCATCTTTGGAACAGGCTGGTCAGAGAAGTGGTGGATGCCCCCAGAGAAGTGGTGGATGTCCCCCAGAGAAGTGGTGGATGCCCCCAGAGAAGTGGTGGATGTCCCCCAGAGAAGTGGTGAATGTTCCCCAGAGAAGTGGTGGGTGTCCCCAGAGAAGTCGTGAATGTCCCCCAGAGAAGTGGTGGATGCCCCCAGAGAAGTGGTGGGTGTCCCCAGAGAAGTGGTGGATGTCCCCAGAGAAGTAGTGGATGTCCCCCAGAGAAGTGGTGGATGCCCCCAGAGAAGTGGTGGGTGTCCCCAGAGAAGTGGTGGGTGTCCCCAGAGAAGTGGTGGATGCCCCCAGAGAAGTGGTGGGTGTCCCCAGAGAAGTGGTGGATGTCCCCAGAGAAGTGGTGGATGCCCCCAGAGAAGTGGTGGGTGCCCCCAGAGAAGTGGTAGGTGTCCCATGCCTTCAAGGCCAGGTTGGATGGGGCTCCGAGCAACTGGATCTAGTGGGTGGCATCCCTACCCATGGTGGGGGAGTTGGAACTAGACAATCTTTGAAGTCCTTTCCAACCTGATTCATTCTATGATTCCGTGATCTTTCTGACCAGAAGTGATTTCTCTGTGTCTGACAATGGTGTATCAGCTATTACCTTATTTGTTCCTATTTTGCATAATTGACCATAAAATGTATTTGTGAACTCTACAGAGAAACATGTTTGAAAGAGACTGGGTTATTAAACAAGGTGGAAATGACAAGAAATACTGAATTTCTGTGTTCATACCTTCTATGTAAAATATATCTTCTTGGATTTTCCATGAGAGACACTGACATGTTGTATGATGCTCGCTCTCATCACAGACATCAGGTTATGGCTGACAACCTTTGAAAATTTGCGTTCAACCTGAAGCAGTTACCAGCCACAGCCACTTCCATGTACTTTGTAAATGGCATCTGAATAGGGTACAGACCAAGTCTGAGTCTCTTTTCAGCTTCCAGTAATAGTTCAATTCCTCTTAGCTTATCCTCAGGCAAATGCAATAACCACACAGCTCCAGGTAACACTGGCAGCTCAGGGAGGAAAGATAAATTCCACATGCTCGTTGAAACTTGTTTTGTCACTTTTCAGAGAAGAATGCAGGATTCAGGGAATTTTAAACAGAAAGCACAGTTGAGTAGCTACTCAGTAGTCAAGTCACAAAGGATGTGTCATTCTCAGAGGAGTCATGCTGATTTTTCTGGTTTCTTTCTGGCCCAAAGAACCTTAGTTATTTTATGCATAGCCTATTACCTCTGACCACTGACCTAAGAAGAAAGAAAACCCTTTGGCAGAGGAAGGAATTAACTTTCATCTCCCACTTCCTGGGGAAGCCCCTATGCTTTAAATCAATGGTTTAATTGCACTGTGTCATCTCCACAAATTCAGTAGCTGTGAAAGCACTTCATGTTTTCTGGGGATCTGATCTGGTCTATATGCATAAGATCTACCCTGATAATGCTTACTAAGTCAGGAAGACCCTGAGGGGAATTCAGTGAAGAAAGGCAGCCAGCTCTTAAGTGAGATCTTCAAGTGCAATATTCAACAGTGCAATGTTCAACCGTGTCAGAACATGAGCTCTTCTGCAATTGTGCAGAAGTTAAGCTCTTTGGAAAATCTAAGGTCATGAAACACAACAACTGTGAAGACTACGTGCCTTGATGCTTATGTGGCATCTGAAAAGGGGTTTCCAGGAATGAAAACTACTCTGTTTTGGATGTAGTTACCAAAATGTCAAACTTTCCCCAGACAGGTGCCTAGATCCTTTTCTTTTTGCTTATTTTTGGGTTTGTATTCAATCTTAAATCCTAGGCCAGATAACATCTTGCCCCTAAGCAAGACTTGTGTGATCTTGTACCCATTAAGGTGAGCTTGAGTATGAAACTGGCCCTCTAGTTACCTCTCTGAAGAGCCAGCTGGTGCTCAGCATATCAGCTTTACAGCTGTTTAACCATGAGAATGATTGAACAGAGGGTTTCTTTTGTCTTCTGAATATGTATAGTACATAAAAAGAAAAAAGCTGTGTGTGATGCAAGCTCTCTGTCAGCAGGTCAATGTGATGAGGACTATAATGGTAAAGCCAGATACTCTGAATCAGGTCTTATTTCCAGCTGTAGGTAAAGTCTTATCCTCAATGGAAACACATGGCTATTGATTCAGAGGTGGCCAGAGTTTCTCCTTGTAGTAGTGTCAGACATAAATATTTAGCTAACATATAATTGCATAATGTAACTATGAACTTAAAAGGTTCCCTGATGTTCAGATGGACTCTTCATAAGTAAACAAACTATCTCCTTATTTTTTTGATTGTAGAGATCATATTTTCATAGCAATACTATTATCTTATATGGTCATCTCTGAAGATCTTGCTTTCTCCAAAAACAGGAAATTATTCTGATAACAAAAAGGAGTGCCTTTATGCAAGTAGTACCTACAGAACCACTTCCTTTGAAGAAACAACCTAAACTAGAGGGCAGAAGCCATTAGGCATCTTAAGTACAGGTGAAAGAATTAGACACGATTAGTACAATAATAAAATACTTTTTATCAGCTATTTTCTATCAGTTCAAGAAATTGCAGGCATTGTTCCCTGGAGGAAACTACTGACTTGTGGCTGGAGAGTACCCTTTTCAGGGGAAGAAGTTCATTAACCGGTGCATCTTTGTACTGCTGCAGACAGTCAAGTGAGAAACCTGCTTCTCTCAGTGGCAGGATAGTCTGCTGATGGCTAAACAGAAGATGGAAATTCTCATGTGATTCAACATCTCCTGCTTCCAGTGTGGAGATACCCAATGGGAGAAAATGTGCGAGGTGTAATTAGGCACAGACCTTTGCATTTCAATGTATTTACCAAGATAATGGGAAGAATCTGAGGCCCTGGCATAGAATAGTCTCTTGAGCTTTGCTTTTACAGGTACCTCAGCTTTCAGCCTCTGTAAAAGTGCAGCAGAGGAGATGCTGCACAGTCTGGAAAAGATGGTTTTCTGTCCCACCTGAAATCTGCTCAATTGCTTGTGTGAGATACAAAGCAGCCTGTACAGTCAAAATTGGTATGTTTTCAGGAGACAAAAATACCTGGAGGAGCAGTCCTTGTGTTCCTGATATAATATTAATCTGATATTCTCACTGCATTAGGAGCACAGGTTTTTTCCTGTCCTTAATATAAGCTTCCAGCATACTGTGGGCAATGAAGTGTAGCCACGAAGAAATCCAGCAGCATATTCCAGCAAACATAATAGCTAAGCATAGACAAATTAGAATAAATTGTTAACAACTCTCTGCAGATGTATATAATGCTATATACATTAGCTTCCCATTTTTGAGGCATCTTCAAAAGAGGTAGGTTCGTTTACAGCATTTTAACCAAATAGTTTGTTTTATACTGAGCATTTCCCATTATGGTCAGTATTCAAACATGGAAATGAGCAATATCTTTGTACTTACAGAATTCTAACATTGTTGTTGGAGTTTTGGTTGGTTTGGTTTAAAATTAATTGTAAAAAATTATGTTTTAAGAATTTTAATGTGATTCACCAATTCCTCACCCTTCAGAAGATTGTTTCTTTAGTGGGATTTTTTGCTATGGAAGCCAAAAACTATTTGACTTGTTAAAACTCATAGTGCCTGGGAGGCACTTCCAATCTACTGTATGAGGCATTTCTGAACCAGATTGCATCCACACAATTTAATTTAATAGCTCCTGATAAATTTAGTCTTCATGAATTTCCTGAATCCCATTTTGAATCTAAATATACACATATATTTAGGGAGGGTGTAAGCTGCTTGTAGCAATGAATTTAAATAACTATGCTTTGATCTATCTATCAGATCTGAGTACAGGGTAAGGCCCCAAGTTTCTCATGTTTATTAGATGAGCTTTTACAAGATCACATTGGAACCATGCTAGAATACGTAGTAAGACTGACAGTGGTGTAGCCATATAGAAACCTATGAGAAAAACCTAAGAATAATTATATAACTTCTGCATGAAATGTCAAAGGTTATAAAGAAGTGATTTTGATATTTAATGGAACTTCAGGCTCTTTAGTCCACTTGCAATCATGGACAGAATTTGTGTATCTACAACTCACTTTTGGTGTTTGGCCACCTGCACTACCTTACAAAAGGCAGCAACCTGTCAGTGTATTATGCTCTGTCATGTAAACGTCATTAAATTTGTTCAATTCAAAACCCTGTCAGATGTACAAGGATTACTTTACAAGCTCATTAGTGATAAATCACTGAACTCTCAAAGTCTTACCTAAAAATTGGAAATAATTGATATTTCTAACTGCATTAACAGTAGTGTCTGCTTTAAAAGACAATTAATGGCTTTTCGGAGCTACTAATCTTCCTCAAAAAGATTAGTTCTGATGATCATTCTTCCTTCCCTTTCCTCAGCTTCACACAATTTTTTTCTGGGAAGCCTTACCACAACTACAAAGCACAGGTTCATCATTCACCTGTATTCCCCATCATGAGGTTTTACCAACTGTGCAAAAATAAACATATGGAGCACTAGAAAAAGTAGAATAGAGTGTACTTCTCACCTGATGACAGTGGACTTTGTTTGATTTTTGAGATTCATATGAATTCTGCCTTTGCAAAACCTCAAAACAAACGAACCCATCTTACTGGCTCAAGAGAGTTGTAATAGATAATTATTTTATCTGTGTATGTCTACAGCTATCAAAAAGTGATGTTCTGTACTCCTTCAATGAGAACAAGACTGGAGTTTTAAAAATCCATCTTTTTTTAGACAAAGTAATTTAGAGGGACACTTGCAAAATAGTTAGGTATGGAGTATTCATTTGGTTTGAAAGCCACATTTCAAGGCAGCCAAATAGCTCATCTTTCATCAGTTTTTGGCCTCAAAATGTAAACTAGAAAATATTCACTCCACTTAACAATAATATTTTAGTAATCATAACATTATCAAGATTTTAAAGAAGCAGGCTATTGATTTCTTCCTCTGAAACTTTTAGAGAAAGTCATATATTATAGGAAATGTTCCAGAGTAGATACAGGCTCAGCAGAAAAATTATAGGATCATTTGATTTCCCTTGTTTCCTTAGGAGCGTTTCTCATAAAAATCACGTCTCAGTCAGAGATGGACAGTCCAGGGAAGAATCATTTAATAAAAAGTAGCCCTCAAGGATCAGAAACATTCTGACATATTGGTGTTTTACTAAATACTCTCACCAATGCCTGCAGCTGATTGCTTTAATAGGATTTTTTATAAAGGACACATTAAAAACTTTATTCATCAAGAGTGGCTATGGTCAGTTCTGCGAACCTAAATAAATCCTCTCTACTTCATTTATTATATAGCAACCATGTACTAAATCTTTAAAATTACATTTAAAATAAATAAATACATTCAAGTGGAGAGTGTAAGTTAAAATGTGTTGCAGTCTTTGCTTTTTTTTTGGAGTAATATGATCTAGCTGAGACAGATATAGAGTATAAAATATAGAAAGCATGGCACCCTGTTCCATCCAGAAATGCAAAAATGACGTTATTGTATCTTTCTTACTTTCTTTGTCATTATTAACTTGACCAGAAACATGATCCAAATTAAGCAAACCCTGAGCCCATTTCTGTGGTTAAAGTGTTGATTAACTGCCCAAAATGAGAGACCTTATTGGTTTGAGCAGTAGATATTGAATTGAACAGGTTTGAAAATTAACTTTATCTCCGACATTTCAGTTCAAATATATGCCATGGTTTTTTAATAAGTGTAGAATGAAAACTGATGCATAACGTAGCGCTTTCAAGTTATAAAGTAAGGCAAATCTGAACTCGCATTTTTGTTGACAAGATGCACAGGATTCTATGTGTGATGAAGATTTAATTGCATTTTAATGATCAAATGGAAATAGTTTTCAGATCTAAAAACAATCCTCAGAAATGCCTCTCCAAAGGCATATCCTGTGCATGCCTGGACAGGGTTTTCTCAGGACATACATTTTTTCTCTGGCAATTTTTTTTCACTAGGGTTCCTGGATGTCAGATGCAGTTGTAGGATGGCTAAAGGAGAATGAACACAGAGCAACAAGTTCAAAGGGATATGCCCATGACTGCCAGTTTTTGGTCCTATAGTGCTATTGTAAAGTTAAAAGTATTATTAAAAATAAGATAAAATTCTTTTGGAAATAAAAAGTGTATTCTTTATAGTAAAACTGTTTCACAGATGAGTTATTACTTGTGAATGGCACTTAAAGAGGCAGAAACTGTATTAGCTTCATGTCCTTAAACTAGCTGAACATACAGATGAAAAGCATTTATTTGAATGCAGAGCAATGAATATTGAATTTGTTAATGTTTGGACGTTTCTCTGCTCTTCCAAGCTCCCATAGCAATGCCAGGGTGCAGGATGATGTGTATCACTTCCCTGGAAGCCAAGAAGCAATTTAGAAGCAAAGAACATGTGGGCAGCATGAGTGATTGCCTGCACTAAAGGTCTATTTGGAGGTTTAAAATAAATTTCCCTCAAGATGCTTAGTGGGGCTAATGTCTCCTTTTTAAAAAACACAATGATGTAAACTAATGATTTTAATGGCTTTTTAAATGTAAATGCCAAAATTTTGAATCTTAATCCTTTCCTTTATGTGAAAGTAACATTTTCACATACAAACTTTTAAAGACAGCAGACAAAATTATATAACTGGGATTTTTTTTGTGTGAGTGGTATTAGCACTACTCATATTTGAGTATTAATAAATTGTTTACAAAGACGCTCAATATACATACTCAGTCTTTTTCATCTTTCAAACCACTATGCAGAATTGCATAGCAAATTAGAGCAAATGGAATTCTCCATCTTCTTTAGAGCATCTGTGGACTGAAGATGTTCATTGGACTGTAAAAGAAAGACGAAAAATAATTGTTTAATAAGAAATACAATATTCTTTTAAAAAGTTGAGGAGGCTTGTCTATGGATGTAAGGATCCATGCAACTTTTCTGTCAATATGACTGGCATTATAGCCACTCATTTTCTTTTCATCAATAAAACTCACGAAATTGTAATTTAAACTCTTTTGTAAAATAAAATCCATAGTAAAGATAAAAATTAAAAAAAAAAAAAATAGAAATGTATAACTTCCCTAATGCATTTATAAAACATCCGGTGCTCAATGAAATATTTACTTCCCAGATCTTCAAAGTATACAGCATTTCTCAAAGAATTTAACTGGGATTAAGCAGATAAACTTTGCCTAACAGCTGAAAGTGTTAGTCCCTGTTTTTTCTTGAGTAAGTTTTTAATTATTATTCCTCTTGTAAGTTAAAGTGCACTGGCTTTGAGCTTTACAATTATTCTTTGTTCCTGTGCAGTTCTCCGAATGCAAAATGTTTATAAGGTAGGGATAAATGAAACTCTTCAGATTCAGCTATTTTAAAGCTTATAAAATATTTAAAAGTAATATAAGGAGATGCATAGCAAACAATAGGAAGAAATGAGTTGAGATGATCAAGTGTTTTATTTTTCTCATGATGCATTCTTTTAGTCTTTCTTTTAATATAACTGTGTCATAATAGAAGAAAATGGATCAAAATGACTCAGTGCAGTTGCTTCATGGATATGTTTAGTTTATACAGTCATAGTCCAAAATCATGAAAAGAGAAATGCCAGTGCCACAACTGTGATTTCACAAACTTCCAGTTTTTCCAGTAACTGAAAAAGAAGCACATGAAACACTTTCAGATTCCTTAGGAGATCCAAATTTCTAATAAAGGCATGAAACAATCATAATTTGTAGCTGCTTCAAAAGATTGCAAGAAAAAGAATTGATAACAATATGTATTGAAAACTGGAGTAGATAACAAAAGTTGAAGGTGGCATCATGTCTGCAGGCACTTTTGTGTGCTTTGGAAAGACTCTAGAAAGGTTATTGGTAGAAAGGAGAAACCAGGGAGCTAATGCTCATCTTGTCTCTGGAACTAATCTTTTTCTTCTCCATTCCGAAAAACGCCTCACAGGCAAAACATCACCTCTAACCTTGTTTTCTGTTCTGTGTATTTTATTAACCTTTCTTTTCCAAGTCTACAGTTTTCACTTGAGTGCAGTCCCGATAGATATCTAGGTTGACTGATTATTATTTTTTTACATTGAGTAAGGTGTTACCATGATATTAGTTCAGCAGAAAGGCCATGTTTAGTTGCCATGGCAATTAAACAATAATAACTTCAGTCTTTACTTGTCTATCACAGTTGTCAATCCAGCTCCTGCTTCCTAGCGCAAAATATACCTTTTTTTTTTTTTTTTTTTTTAAGTCAATATTGCTTCATTCAGGTAATGCAGCTGAGCTTGTTCCAAAGCAGGAAACAAGCTGTTGTGGGCCTGTTGTAGCTGGATACGAGTCTAGGCATCCATGGCACGGGTCAGTGTTGGTCAAGTGATGGACTTGAGGAATCAAATGAGTTAATCTCTATCACAGCTGAGATGACAGATAAATATGTGTTAAGCTCTGTGTTACAGTGACCTCTGGGAAGCACAGACAACACTTCCTGTCCAAATTCTACATCACAATGAATATCCTTGAGCTTCCAATATTTTGGTCCTTCTGGGACCAAATGATCTATCTGGGAAAAAAAATCAAAAATAAAATACAAACCATGCAGACATCTGATTTGTTTCTTCTTTGAAGGGTGCTTATTAAAAGGACATGATTTTCATTGAAAAGAAAAGTAAACTTTTGTACATTTGGGGTTTCCTTAGGTTATCAGTGTTACGGGTTTGGCAGCACCTCCCAGCTGCCATGTGGGACATATTGTTTAGTATCTCTGGATTGGATAAGAGCACACAGGACAGAAAAATGCAGCCTTGCCTCCTTCTCTGTAGCTTCCATGCGGGGGAAACCGTGACTGTGTTCATAGGTCAAATGCAGCTGTGGTTCACTTGTGTAGGATCACACAGCTCTGGGATGCATCGGAGCAAGGTCCAGAAGGTGAGCCTGGACAGAACTTCAGAGCAGCAGCACCAAGTGATGCGTTCTCAGCAGCCATTTCTCACATCGTATTGACAAAATAAACGTGGTCTGTGCACATCTCTTGTCTTTATGCTTTCACTTTGTGGGACTGCACCTGATTAAAGAAATGTTCTAATCAATGAAACATCTCTGGACAAGCAAAAACAGCTCATTTAACGTGTTGGATCATCTGATGGATGGTAACTGCTAGTGTTGTCCTTGACAATAAACTGCTCCTTTATGCAGTACACTTAGTAGATGGAAACTGTCTCCTAAGTTGTAGACCGGGGTTTTTTTTGTTTTGGTTGTTTTTTGTTTGGGTTTTTTTTTTCTATTGAGCCTTGTCACCAAAATCCTAGGTCAGACTATTCTGATAACACACAGTTCAGAAATTGTACAGCTGAGACACAAAATTTTTTATTGCGTTGGCCATTTCCATTCATGCCTATTGCTATTAGAAGGCTATTTCAATAATCAGTCTGAATAATCAGTTATTTATTTCACAAATGGTAATATGACTTTTTGCTTTTCAATATATTTTCCTTACCAGTCTATATCAAATTGTTTACATACTAAATTAACAAGCTGGTATTAAAATAATTAGTTTATCAATCAGTTACCAAGGGGACAGAAGAATAAAAAGCTGAAGGATGAAAGAAAAGCTCCTAAAATTTATCCCCATGTGAATAGAACCTTCTATCAATACTGGACTGTTGAAATTGTTTCCAACCCAGACCCCCAAAACCTTAC
This sequence comes from Coloeus monedula, assembly GCF_965178545.1. NCBI lineage: Eukaryota > Metazoa > Chordata > Aves > Passeriformes > Corvidae > Coloeus > Coloeus monedula. Next base: position 12,099,563 of record NC_138781.1, read on the forward strand.
ATTTCCATATCCCTTCCCTGAGGCAAGCCCCTTACAGGGGACTAACATCTATGCTAGGCCATCTCTTCCTCTGATATCCTATAATGACCTCTGAAGCCCTCTTCCCTCCAAATTCTGTTGAAAAGTTCTCACCAATGTTGAAGCATGTTCAGGCTAGAAGGAACATATGAAGGAACAAATGAAGAAACAGTTCCAAATAGTTTCTTTAATTTTTATTCTTATTATTACTGGAAATCCTTTCCACCCTTGCTTTGCCTGAGAGCTTCCATATGCAAAATCTTTTCTTCTCTGTGTCTTCATTGATGCTCCTTTTACTTTCTTGTTTTGTTCTTTCATTCTCCTTATCTCCTTCTAACAGTACATCCCTTGGCGACTTCACCTCTAGTGCTGCTCTTTTTGCAGTCCTGGACCTGACATGATGTTGGCCCCCTATCACTCACTTCCCTTATAATCTTCTGGTTTTATATCTTTACACCTCAGGTTTTTCAAGATGGACTATCTGCTGGCTTCTGGTGATTCATCAGAACATAGCACTGTATCCTAGATCTTTGTTGATATTTCAGTGTTTCTGTGATAGCAATCAGATGGCAATACTTCATTTTACTGTAACCACAATGAAAGAACTTGGAGTGCATCCTGTCTAAGCAACTTGTCTTGAACTGCAGGAAAAGAGAAGTGAACACTGCCTCTATTGTTAAAAACAATGAACATCCTAAAAAGGCAGTTCACCAGCAGTGCTCATCCCAGAAAACAGGAAAATGGAGAGAGAGAGAGAGAGAGAGAGAATGTTTTCCTGAATTCCAGTGAGCCATTATATCAGATTTGCCTTCACCATGGCCAGGGATTCACATTCAAGATAAACTAACAAAAGAGATTTTATTCGATAACAGTCAAGTTGTAACAGGGTCAGACATACAAGAGGAGAGCATGTCACAGCTGCTGACTTCTCAGTCTAAACAAAAACAAATTAACTTCCCAGCCTGTTTGCTTATAGAGGGAAGGTGCCTCAGCCCACAATTTGTAAGGCTACCTTGACCTTGTGTGTGCAGACACACACACCTTGTGTGTGCAGACACACTCCTAACAGAAAGGAGCTTCAACACCTGACAACAGGCAAATTTTAATTCTCAGCTTACTTAATTCTTTTCTTGAACCATCTATTCCTTACCAGAACAAAACCAGGGATTTGGGTATTATTTATGCCTTTCACTCAAAAAGAAGCAAGTCAAAAGAGGAGGGGAAAGCAATCTGTGCTTTTAAAAAATAAAAGGATTCTGTCTTGTTCAGATTAAGCCAAAATGTTTTGAACATAATAAGCAAAGAAAAATCCTTTCAGCAATGGAGGCAATGTTAATATAAAAGAGTGATTTTAGAAAATCTTTTCCCGCCATTTTTTGAAATGAGAAAAAGTATCCATTTATTATTTTCCTACAAGCATGAAATTATTGTATTAATATTTTTCAGTTTCCTGACAGTACTTCTTACCTAAAGGATTCTGACTTACACTTCAACAAATTCTCTCCATAAGGAAAAGCTGAAGGCAGCATTGTGGAAGACGCTGGAATGCCTGTCGGTATGATTTCACAATATATGCTGTTGTGCAACAGGGACTTTGCTTGAGAGTATATTTTCAGTCAAAAATTTTTATAATTCTATAAAATGTATCAGAATCAATATGTTGAGCCGAATTTTGATAGTATGTCAATTTCTGAATTTCGGGGAATTTATTATATTCTGAAAATACTTGGCCAGACCCTAAACTTCTCTATCTCCAGAAAAATGACACACAGCCATCACAGGGAAAAAATAAACAGAGTCCCCAGCTGTCTTTGTTAAAACCAGTATGCATTGTATTGTTCTGGTTCTGTTGGTTTGGAGGTTTTTTTTCACCTCTATGAGGAAATTATCTTAACAGTACCTTCTCAAAAAGGATTTTCAGTTCAATATTTTATAATAAATCTCTCTTTTCTCCTTCCCATAGAGTAAGAAATGAAGAGCCAGTTGAGGGACCATATGGCTTAGAAGTTCTCATTTGTTTAGTTAGATGATACCACAGACAGGAAATCAACGTATAGGAATTTCACAACCACATTTCCATCTGTTTTATGTGGGTGATGCCATCAAAGAAGCTGACAAGTCTTAGCAATACTCCAGCATATGTCAGCTTTTGGTAGTGCTACAGGTCCAAAGTCCATTCTCACACCTGCCTCAAGCAGCAGCAGGAGCCAAAATTGGAGATGATCTCTGTGGAAGGCCTATGGCTACACAACATGGCGAGCTCTGAACTGTGATATTTCTGGTTTTAGCTGTGTTTGGTAAGATATGCCATCGTTTGTCACAGAAGTTCTGGTGTAATTAGTACCAGCTGAAATAAATTTCAGTATACCAAGATCAAAACAAGATTTTTTTATAACATGCTGGCGGGCTATAAATCTGCTCATCAGGTGCAGGATCTACTGAGAGTTGATAGTTACTGGAGAGTATAAAGGCCTCTTCTGAAATCAGACATTAAATATCACAATCCCTGTGTGCTTTGAAGTCATTGCCACTCTCTATGTCTGGAGGGTGTAAAAGAAAACCAAAGCTGGATTTGTATGTCATTCAAAAGAAAAGATCAATTGAAACATCTAGGAATATTATTAGTGTCATTTACATGTCATGAAGAGTCTTGTAACTATGCTAGTTTTGATAGTTTTCTCTTAAATAAAAGAAGTTCAAGCTGCTAGTTATTGTTCTCAAAATACCGGAGAAATGGTCAATTACAAATTCAGCCTCTAAAGAGGAATTTAATCAAGAGAAGAGAATTTTCATTCTTGTATAAATAATCAACTGAATTTTGCAATTTGCATTCAACTGCTTGTGCTTTCACTTGCAGGTCTTAATTAGGATCACTATTGCATCTTGTAGACAGCTAGACTATTAGTATTGTTGGTAGCTTGCCACCATATTTGGCAGCCCAAAAGAACTGCAAAAGCTGAAAAATAAGCCTATTAAAAAAGTCAGTAAAGCCAACATCCTTTCTGAAAGCTTTAATCTAGGTTTCCATATGCTGCACCTTTGCTGAGGGTAAAAATTATCAACCTGCTGCTCTGCTTCCATCTATCAGAGCATTTTCTCTGAATACTATTTCAGAAGAAATTATCTTTCTTTTGTTATCAGTCTGGATATTGATTATCATTTTCAGATTCTTCTGCCTTTCATGTAAGCACTCTTGAGAAGGCTGCTTACGTCTAAAGAGAACACATTTATTGTTTATAATTACGTTTAGACTGCATGATGGATGCATATCCTTAAATGAAAACAGAAGGTAACCTCACATTTTTGTTGTTTTTTATACCATCTTCCTTCACAAGGTTAACTTTATTGGCAAATTTGGAATTCACTAATTCAAAGGAAGACATCTTTAAAATCAGACAGGCTATAGAACACAAAAGAGGGAAGCCTAGAGAAAGACAATGGCAGCTTTATTTTTGTCACTGCTGTGAATCTTTTCTTAGAACACAGGTTCTTCCATTTCCTTTCTTATCCATTGCTGTGTCCATTTAAAGTGTAAACTCCCCTCAATGTTTAGTTCATTCTATAAGTTTTTATAATACCTAATAAATGGGCCTTCGGTATTTCTTGGGGGCTAGATGGAATGTCATTAAATGCAACAAATAATAATTATCAACTAACAGAAAATATTTAGTTACTCATTAAGCCCATTAACAAAAGATATCAATTACTGATTAAGCACTATTAAAATGTGAGCTTCAGATAGAAATATCAGAGATTAAAGATACAGGGAATCATATTGTTACAACGGGAACAAACCAATCTGTCTTATCTTTGTTTGCTAAGAAAGACCATCTCTATCTCCTGATCCATAACCATGACATTGTAAAGGGTATTTCCTTTCCCTGTGTTTCAGGTTAGAAGAGCATCATGAAGTAACCAATAGAAATTAGAAGCCAGTAGCTTCTTAAGTGATTTGGGTACCTAATTAAGGTAGAATTTTTGGGAGTTTTCACCTGACTAAACTGAATAAGTTGAAGTGCTTTTTAAACGTGTTTAAATGTGTGGTTTAAATATTATCCCAGCATCTATCAGCAGTAGAAAGTCTAAATGGGAAGTCTACGGTACAAAGTTAAATAGCTGCTTTAACCTCTGCTATAGATGAAATCGAGGGGAAAATGGAGACAATATAATATTTACCAGAAAATTTTTTTTCTTTTGTGTGGTTCTGTACTTTCATCTTAAGTGATATCTTCTCAAGCAGTTGAAATGTGCAGCAGTTTCATTCCCAGAAGCAAGTGAATTTTTCCTTATTCAAGCGATTTGATACAGTACATTACAAACACAGCAAAATTCACAGCAGTGAGAAATAAATTCACTTTGTCTAAAGATGCTTTCACAGTATCCTACTGATGCCAGTATTTGCAAATTCTCCTCCCCTCCCCCCTTCTCCTCCCCTGCCCTCCCCTCCCCTCCCCTCTCCTCTCCTCATAAACTATCTTTTTTTCATAGAGTTTATATTAGAAAACCCTTAAAAATGTTCCTTTCTGCTTTATACACTTAAAGATAGAGCATTAAAAGGAGAAACAAAAAAATTTTTATGGGTAGCTAGTTGTTAAAAAGAAAAGGAATTCTTAGCCTTATACTCTTACTAAGTGACTTTTAAGGTAATAAAATGCTCCATCTATAGGCTGGTATTTAATTACTTGAAAATTATATTTATTTATTTATTATTATTTATTTATTTTATTTATTACCTTGGGCAGTCCAGTTCTCTAGTGATTATCCTTTTATTGTGGTACAAACCATATGCAGATTTCTATTTCTTTTAGGATTTCTAATCCATTATATAAGATGGTAATTATAAGGAAAAAAAAGATAAATCAAAAGTAGATTCAGAACTGTTTAATATGGAAGGAAAAAACAAATTTCTTGTCCACCTACAGAAACACTGACATTATTATCCCTACTATTATCTATACATTTCAATAGATGCATATTAATATACATAAAGTGACCAATATCAAGAAATTTCAGTAATAGTTTGAATAGCACCAAAACCAAGCCTACCTCTATAGTTTATTATAACCTAATAAAAGAAATTTCTTCTCACTAGTTTAGTAATTCATATGTAGCACCAATCTGAGCTGCCTGACATGAAAGTACAAGTATCACAGGGCAGGATAAACTCATTTCTCTGCAGATATACTGTGACCTCTTGCAGTGCCACTGGGATTTTCCATGTGTGCTCTGTGTGGTGCTGTAAAGGATCACAGTCATTGGTGCTGGGTTCCAGACCCTCTTAGGAATAAATTTTATGCACCAGTTGGCTAAAAGACCTTCATGCTGGCAGGAAAAGGCAAAAAGTGTTGATATTTCTGTGGTCTGACAGCCCAGAGAGCTGGAGAGAGGGCTGGAGGCACAGGTGGGTTCATATTCCTCCATGTGGGCTTAGGTTATGAATTAGACCCATCACAGTAAGAGCAAAGCACAAACTCGATGTTACTGCTAAAGATGATAAGAAAGGAAACAGAGATGGCAGGACACGGCAAAATCCTTATCAACAAGGATCATGAGTAGTAGATGCAAAGAGCAAGAGAAATATTTTTGCTGGAATCACAGACAGGTTTTATAGAAAGGAGATAAAAATAAATTCTCTTTTACATGGTTACTTTGTGGTTGGACACTAAATTATAACAAACAGCATCAACAGTCAGCAAATCTTGAATAATTCTAATATGAAATATAACTGGAGAACACTAAATGTAAGCAGCACCCACACACACCACAGAAAAAAAAGAAAAAAAAAAAAAAAGAAAAAAATTGGAACAAGAATATTGAGTTGTGTACAAGGAAAGAAAGAAAAGTTTCAATCCTACAGGATGAAGCTTAGGCATATTGTTCCATCTCGGTGTAGGAAGAAGCAGATTGATACTTCTGTACAGTCTCCAGAGGCTCCTTCTGAACCCAGCAAGTCTGATTTTGTGTGACTCTGTGTGAACAACCCAGTTGTCTTTCATGTACACTCCAACAGAAGTCTACCTCAGTGGCTTGCAATCATTTGGGAATTTGCTTTGAAGATGATGATAGATTTTTAATACATAAATTTATTACTGTTGGAAATTTTGTGTATTTCTGATATTATCCTTTCCCCAAAGTTAGGCTGAGCAGTACTTTCAATGTATCAGATGTGAAAATAATAAATACAAAAATTTTTACTGCTTTTATTCTTTTGTGGATATATAGTAAGCATTTTCTAATACCTACTATAGACACAAGGAGAAACTGCAATATTCAAGATAATAAAATTAAATTATTGTAGTTCCTCTAGCTTAAAAGAACAAATAGAAGAAATAGGAAAAGTTGCATCTTATTGACTTTTCAACCTCAAATCGTCATACACTGTATACTGTTAGAAGGGGAGCAGGTGGTCATTTAAAAGTCAAAAGACAGAATAGAAAACATAATCTGATTACTTCTAGTGCCAATATCATAAGGTCACTGTCAGGCTTTTTGCTCTCTGACTGATGACTTCTGCTCTTCCAAAGCTGGCAATGCTGCAGGGGGTGGCTGAGCTGCCACAGCCCATCCACAGATGTTTCATTAAAGAACCAGGATATTAATAGTGTCCCAGTAATTCCACATCAACTTCTCTGAACTGGCTCCCTCACAAGACTGTGAAGCAGACCCTGTCCCTCACACACCAGCTGGCTCTGGTCCTGCTGGTCTCTGCCCATCTGCTTTTGCCATGTGCTGACCACTATGCTCGATTATTTTTCATTTCTACATCATTGGCCAGGGTGGCCTGGATAAGCAGGTTTAACATTGCTATGGACCAAGTAATGTTCTAATCTTTATATGTAAAAGTAGAATTTAGAACATCAGAAATACAAATAAAGATTAATACCATACTGGTGAAAACAAGTATGGACTGTAATACAACTGAAATACCATTTTAAGATTTTGGTGCTGTGAGACAGAACCACAAAAATAAACATTCATCTTACAAAATTTGGACTCTGCGGGTCCCAGAATTATGAAATTAGTGTAATTATATCCCAAACATACTTATAGCAAATCTCTCTAACTGTGCAATTAGAACTTCAACTGATCCAATTATGTGATGTAATGGTGTAGAGTAATTATGCATAATGACACAATTATAATTTGTGATTATATCATAAAAAGGACTATGAAACTTTCAGAATGAATATTGGGCACAAACTGTCATTCTTTGTTTTAAGCTGAAAGGACTCATCTGTTTCAGACATCAATTCCAAAATATTTATGTCATGTAGCAAGTAAATGCTATATTAGCGAGGAAAAAAAAAAGGATGAGTCAGAGATTTAGTTGCTTAAAAATGATTTCCAAAGACAGAGGAATGTGGCATTCACTGCAGCAATGTCTAGAGCTGTTTAAAATGCACTTTTTAAAAGTTATGAAAGGAAATTTTTACTGTGTCTGTTTGAAATTCTGACCAAATAGTCTGTCTTGACACTTTTCATCACAGTACCTGAGCACCCTTCCTCGTAGTTACTGAGAGCATCTCTATAAAGCAATGCTATATAAAAAACAGAAAGCAGTGAAACATCAAGAATTTATATAAGAATATTTTTATAACAGGAAAATACATTTTATGGCAGGTACATATCTTGTTATTATTTTTCAAAAGAGATTTTCCTCAGCTGAGAGCGAACAATACACTTCCACTACAGAGATGTTGAAGGTGGAATAGCTCTCTGGAGACATCTGCCAGCTCTTATATTTCTCACTGAGTCTAAAGTCACAGTTGATCAAAGGAGTTCTGTCCTCCCTACCTAAACAGTGGGAGAGAAGCCAAGTGGCTCATAACAGCACAACACCATTGAGCATGGGGAGGCCTGGAAAACACTGAGGACAGATCCAGTTGTTCTAATATTGAGAAGCATCCCAAAGTGATTCCTTTGGAGGCATCCCTGTAGCTTACTCTTACATATTTTTGAATTATAGAAATGCAGATAATGACCACTGCACTTTCTGTGAATGAACTCCACACCTCCTCTCTCTCATTATTTGCAAGAATTAGATTATAATACCAAACTAGCAAAATCTTATAAATATAACTCTTATTACTAACACAGTTCAATGTTTGAAATGCCTTTCCAAAACTTGTTCCAAATCATCCTTCAACATGGCCTTTGCAAACAGTAGGAAAATTTGATTCTAAAGATAATTCTAAGATGACATTTGTCACTCTGACTAAATTGTGGACATTTTCTTCGAGTTAATTGTATAGGTGTACCACTTACTGTGGTATAATTGTGAATAGAGTCAATTCTTATCTCTCTGAGGTAGATTTTTAAAAGAAATCAGATGAATGAGACTAGAAATAATCTGTTCTTAGTTTATACAGAATAAATGATTTCATTATGCCCAATGACAACAGGATTGCTTTCTTTTTGTATAGAGATATTAGGAAAAATACTGGTAAATTCATTGTATAACCTGAAAAAGATGATTTGCATGTATATCAGTTTTAGCAACTTTAAGTAGAATTTGTCATGGGTAATTAATCTATGTTTATGTCTGAGTTATCTGAACTCTGATGCTATGGAAGGCTTTTCATTTTGAAAGATGGTTGAAGGAACAAACATTGTCTCAGACACTACTATCTGCCCTGCCCTTGAAGGGCTATTATGAGCATTACTTCTCCATAACTGAGTTTCAGTCAAGTTGCTGAATTGGTCTAATAGTTCCAGCAGACACAGTTTTGAAAGGAGAGATAATGTCCTTTATTACACCAACTGATACAGCCAGGACAAAAAATCTTTGAGGCTTACAGGTTGACAAAGAAACACTGAGCAGAAAATCTTACCTTAATGTTTTAAATACTTTTTTCTAGTAAAGAAGATTTTACCTCTCTTAGTTCTGTGTTGGGGTTTTAGGAGCTCTCCTGGGTTTTTTTTTTTTTCTGTTAAAGGAATTTTCCCCATACATGTTGCTAGGGGGACAAACTGCTGGGTATTTAAGAAAAACAAAGACCTAGCCATTTGGGAGTGGGGTGCATCTGGCTACTCTTTTGTTTCACCTGGGTGTGCGGTCAGTCAGTCCCCGGCATTTTGGACGGAGAGGGAGGCTGTTTCGTGGGCTGCTTTTCCTTCTGCCAGAGAAACCCCAGGATCCCCAGCCCGCCTTCCCTGCCCCGCTGGGAGCCGGGCCGTGGCCGCCCTGCCCCGCCGCTGCTTTGAGCCTTCGCTACGCTGTAGCCGTGCTCACCCTGCCTGCCCAGACCTCCGGGGGGTTCCCCGTTTGGATACACCTCATCTGCCACCCGGGATTTGTGCTCGTCCCTGCCATTCCAGCCTGCCGTTCCAGCCTGCTGTTCCCGAGGGTCCGGCCGGACACCGGGATCGGCTGCCCAGGGCTTTGCGAAGCCTTTGTCCCATCCCTTCCCGGGATCCCAGGCCGCCAGTGCCGCGTGCTCCCCGAGCTCGCTCCGGAGCGCCCCCTGCAGCCGCGGGGGAACCATCGCACCTGCCCTGCTCACCGGGAGCCGCCAGCGCCCCTGCCGGCTGCGAGCGGAACTGCACCCGAGGGGAAAGGGCCCGACAGCCGAGAAGGCTGGCACTGGGTTTGGGATTGTTTGCTGGTACTGCCATGGTTATTGCTGCTTGTTTGACTGGTTATACACATATAGATACGTAATAGTAAAGAACTGTCATTCCTATTTCCCATATCTTTGCCTAAAAGCCCCTTGATTTCAAGATTATAATAACTCAGAGGGAAGGGGGGTTGCATCTGCCATTCCAAGGGAGGCTCCTGCCTTCCTTAGCAGACACCTGTCTTTCAAACCAAGACATTCTGTTTACTTTGTTACTTTAATATAGAGCATATTTTTACCTTTACGAGAAATCCTGAATTTTCTATTTCTGAACTGGATAAATAAACCAGGAGGAAAAAGCCAGCAACATATAAAAGTTAAAGAATAAATATTATTTATTTAAGTATTTACCAGGTTGTTGAGCAATATGTAGCTAACATAGGAAGGATGAATAAGATTTGAAGAAAGATTGAAGTATAGAAATCTAAGAGGGAGGTGAACTTCCATTGAAATAGATCAGGACATAGTTTTCTTATTCTGTAAAGCTTTTTAAGACTTCAGTAATTATCCTTGTGATTAAAAAAGTCAAATTGAGAAGTCAAGAATCCAAGTCACAACCTCAGGAATCTGCACTTGAGATGCACAAAACTCACACTTGGATTTGTGTTTGGTCATTCTGCTTTTTTTCCAGACCAAGCAGCTGGGACTGTTCTGAATGATTCTGGGTTTGAAGTAAATGTGACATTTTATATTAAAAAAACAGAGGAAACTTGTTGAAAAGTTTATCTTTTGGCAATTGAGAGGTTTCTGAAAGGATTTCCAAGCCAGGTTTCCTCTCTTCTAACAGAGAGTAGAAAGAAATAAGTTAATAAAAAGGTGTGATTTATTCATTGTGGCAAAGGATAAGAAGGACAAAGACTTAGGGAACAAGAAGATCCATTCTGAATTCTTTCAAAAGGGAAAAGGTGAGGAGATAGCCACATAGAAATGGCTGATAAAAGGGAACAAAGGAGGGGAATGCATGAGGGATAGTGCTTATAGACAGCTCTCAGTTTCTCAGGAAGCACTTACTGACAGATCCTGGCACAGTCTCACAGACTGTAGCTATGGAAGGAATAACGTAATTCAGAATGACTATGCCAAAGAAGACTGAAAATGGGGAAGAACTGATTCTGACGGTGAAAAATACAACAATAATATGAGTATTGTCCGATATCGGTCATGAGAAACTTCAACTCTTGCGTGTAACTTCATTTGCACACAAGGAACAAAATGTGTTAAATGGCATTAAATTTCCTTACTATTTATTTTCTTAATTAATACATCTGACACATTAACCTACATTTGGTGCATATATAGAGTGCACTAGCACTGACAGCTTTAATTAAATAATCAGTTGTTATGCATTATGTAGCTACTTAAGATTATTACTTAGAAGATTTTCTTCATTATCTACTACTTTGATACCTAGATAAAGGATACAGAGACATCCTACTGGATGGTCTCCAAAGAAATTGCAAGAACTTTGGAAGTATTAAGTGCTGAATCCAAAGCAAATATTTAGTAAGCTGACCTTTTTAATCTTTCATATTTTTACTGTTAATAAAAGTCAGGCAAGAAGATTTGAATTTAGATATCCTGAGGAAATTTGCCAAGATTTGCAGTTTCAGCAGTTCCAGGATCTCATTTGGTTCTTTTAAATCAAGCGTGGTGGGTTGGAAGAGTGACTGTATCTTCCTGATGTCAATTTGGCATCAAACCATCCTTTTCAGATTCACATTCTGAACAAAAGGTAGGAGATGGCCACAGAAGTATTATCTGATAGCTGATAAAGCACTTGGAAGAATAATTACAGTTGATTAAGTTGAAGCATTGTTAAAAGGTCACTTTTCCTGGAAATTGACTGTCCAAGCTTATGTTAAAATTTTGATTGAAATATTTCTATCATTCAAGGTCATAAACACTCTCAAATACATTCCCCTAGTTACTTAGAGGCTTTTAAAATATTCAAGTCAATGTTATTACTGTAAAGCCAAGAATAAATTTTCAACTTGCATTGATAAGCCTATTACTAAAAACAGGTTACTTAAGGACAAATGCTCTCACAAAAGCATACGTGATTCTGAGGAACCAAATGGTCAATACAGATGAACAAATAATGAGAATACTTGGTTACTTTTGCCAGCTGCAGTTGTAGATGTGTAGAAATCTTTGGTCTGAAACCATAAAAGACTTGGCACTCTTTGTGGCTTATACCTGTTAATGGATGAGGATGATAATAGCCAAGATCTCCCCAAAAAAACTAACCTGAGACAAAGACTCTTTCATGGTAAGAAAGTTTATGCTGTCTTTTCCGGATAAATAAAAGACACTGTGTATCAGACCATGTCTGTATGATTATTAAGTGGTATCTTGAAGAGCACTTGTTCAAAATACATAATGGTTGGATATACAGATTTATTTTTCATTTATGATATATATTTTTGATGAAAAATTCAACATGAGCCATCAGTGTGTAGTTGCAGCCCATAAAGCCAATGGAATCCTGGGCTGCATCAAAAGCAGTGTGGCCAGCAGGTCAAAGAAGGTGATTCTCCCCCTCTTCTCTGCTCTCGTGGCACCCCACTGGAGTACGCACTACAGTTCTGATGCCCCCAACATAAGAAGGACATGGAACAGTTGGAGCAAGTCCACAGGAGATCATGAAGCTGAAAAGAGGACTGAAGTACCTCTCCTATGAGGTCAGAATGAAAAATATTAGGCTTTTAAACACGGAGAAGAGGTTACGTGGAAACCTCAAGCAACCTTCCAGTATCTGAAGGGGACTTACCAGGGAGCTGAGGAAGGACACTTTTTCAGGATGATTGGATAAGGCCTTGAGCAACCTGGTCTAGTGGGACATGTCCCTGCACACGGCAGAGGGAATTGGGACTAGATGATCTTTAAGGTCCATTCTAACCCCTTAACATTCTATGATTCTATGATGTAGTGACTATAATCAATATATTATATTCCGTGTATAGCTACATGACTACTTTTGTAGTAAGAAATATATGTACTATTTGTTAAAGCAGTCATTAACCTATGACTTGTTGCTCAGACTTGGTATTTTTCTGGAAAATGTAGTCTTTCCCCCAAAATACAACTCTGCCCATTGCAAGTGGTTCGGTCCATAACTTGTGATCAGGAAATCATCTTCATGGCCTGCCAGCCAATGCAATCTGCCATCTCACATTTAGTAAGATGTTTGAATAAAGAAGTGAGGGTTTGAACAATTTAATCTAAGATCCTAGACAGAAACCACTAGAAATAACACCCAAAATATTTTCTTCCAAATGGCAGAAAGTTACTGTGTCATTTCTTCATTCATTTGTGGCTGGGAGAAAGATGAGAATGCTGAATGGAAATGGTAGTAGAGTGGGTTTTCTAAAGGTTCAGGGCTCTGGCTTTAGGAAAAAAAAACATGCTTTAGACTGAGATACACCTGAACTCTGTAGACATTTCTCTTAAATAAATGTGAATCATGCCTTTAAAAGTCCTGCTTCATTCCACTGACTATAAAGGGAATTTAGGAGTCTGGCCCAGTTCTAGATGTTTACAATACAGCTGTCTCTGCTTTGGTTTAGTCTGCCCTGCAGCCCGGTGTAGGTGGGAGATGGAACTGTGTTATTGGAAGCAGTCAGCTGTAACTGTGGTGGAGTCTGAGTCTGAAGCGGTGCAATCTCTTTTACAGAAAATCCTAAATTGTAATCCCCTGTCTTATTTCTCAGCCATGAGATAAATAGTTATCCATGACTATCCATTTCAAGTAAAGCAAAGCTCCTTCTTCAGAGAAGCTCACTTGATTGCAATTTTAACAAGACTTTAAATTAAATCTGTATGAAGTACATAATTTAGATAATAGCAATGAAAATAATAATAATAATAGCTTCTTTATGTAAAAAAAACCCCACATGCTCATTTGCAAAGTAACCAGACTGAAGGCTGTGGTGTAAAGTCACGTAATGTCTGAAAGTTGCATGATTTTGGGAGATCCTCTGTCTGCTGCTGGAAGAAAAACCTGATATGAATGATGTGGATCTGAGACTTTCAGATTTAGAAGAATTCTCAGCTGGTGACTTTGCACTTACTCTTAGGGCATAAAGTGTTTTTTTTTTTTTTAATTGACTTGATTCTCTGATATTTTTCTCAGAAGGATGCAAATCTATTACACTAAAAATGGGTAATAGCAACTAGAAAAATGAGCAACAATTGTTTAGTCCTTTCAACATCTGTTGTACTACCGGGAATACTTTCTTGGTGGGATTTGAAAATTTACTAACAAGCGAACTAATTTGATTTCCTAGTGCTTATTATCAAAGAGAAAAAAATAATAAAATTAACTCTGAGCTTTTTTATTATATTTAAAGCCAAATTTATTGGCCAAAAAATGTTAATTTGTTTCTAAAATTTTTATGAAAAGATGAATAAAAGGACATAAATACCTTCTGAATACAATAAGAATCTATTTACCATGTTTTCAAGTAGCACCTTGAAAGACTAAGTGATTAGCCTTCACTCTTTGGTGGTTTCATGATTGTTCCTGAATTCTTGATAATTTAAAAAGCAAATATTGTCAATCTCATATGTTAATAGATGAATAAGAACATTAAGTGCTAATATGCTGATATTCAAGGCATCACTTAAAAATATCTATTGAAAAATGCATTATTTTGATGAACTTGTATTAACCAAAGACAGTTAAAAAATTACAACTATGATGTCTGTACATCAGTGTTGGACAAAGAGACTGAAAGAAGAATATATTACTCTTTTTTCATCATTGAAGGTATTTTCAAATATTTTTTCCTATAATTATTTTTCCTATTTTTTTCCATAACATCCATTTCTGTCACATCAAGATGTAGTTAACATTTTATTTCAAATGTAAATTATTTCTTTTAATGAACTTTCTGGCAACTGATATTAATTTTCATAAATATTCCCCATGATTAATTTAAATGATCAGATCAGTACTTAGAAGACAACTAGTTAGGGAAAACAAAACATAGTTATTTTACTAATTCAACCACTAACTGCTGTGAACAATTTATGAGTGCATGCTTTTAGGATAGAACCACATTGTGTCACTGAGAGAAAGTATGCGCTGGCATGAATAAAATGGTAACTATTATCATACCGATAACATCTCTATTTCTAATTAGGCTCTAATTACCCTTAAAGAATTTTCAGTAATTTCTAAGATTTTTTTTATTACTACTACTATTCTTTTGTCTTATGATAAAAATCTCTCATTTGTAACACAAGGTTGACTATATTTAAGCAAAATTTAATTTTCTATGGATATCTTTATTCTTGAAATGCTGATACTACACAAGAGTGAAACAATATAAAATTAAGGGCTGCTCTAATCCATCCCAGAAAGAAGAGCCTAAGATCCTTCATGTCTCATGCATGGCAATAAAAAAAAAAGGATTAAAGAAGGAAAAAAACCCACATAATTGAATTCCATATAACAAATTATTTCTAAATTACTCCTGGAAGTTAAAGGGCAACATTATACTGCAGCAATAAGGGTTAACTGTGTGCATCATCTGAATGTTAATGATGTTAATGTAATATTGACTCTCATCTTAAGGGAATAATTCATATACGTGCACTCCCACTTCATTGCAAACTCAGGAATTCATGTAAAATATATGCCATTCAACCTCAGTCAGGTCTTGGTAGACAACCCTTTTGATCTCACCTATGCTCTGTTCACTCCTCCATTTCTCCTAAGGGCACTTTCAGCACAATCATTTGTTTTAAATTTATAAAATAACAGTCCCATCAAAGAAAGAATAGGTTTAAGAGGATGCTGATTTTGGGGTAAAGGAAAAAGCACTCATTATACATGTTTGGAAACAATCATTATGAGTGATGAACAACCTAGCTGCCTTAAGGGAGTGGGATCCTAGGTCTAAACCTCCAAACCTGGTGTTTCTTAATCTCCTTCTCGTACAATTGCCATGTACCAACTGCAATATGACACTACCCATATGTATCTCACAAGAAGCAGCCTGCTCTTTTCTGTACAGAGATCAAAATCCCTCTGTTTTGCAGTATGATGGATGTGAGGTTGTTGACTCTAATTTTTGTGGCTTTGGTAGTGTGATGCTGTAAGATGCAGATGCTTCTACATCTGCCTGTTTGATCTTTAGCACTTTGCTTTAACTTTCAGCTAAACTTGTCTCACAAGTTGTGCCTTTTAGAACCCAAAGGAATAGCAGGTATATGGTATTTAAAGTGATGGGAATTAATTGTAGCATGGTAGGAAAGGTAAGGCAAGAGGGACAAGGCATTACAGACGGATGCTGTGAAATGGATTACTGGGAGTGAGAGGACTGGGAAATGTGAAGGTTTGAGACAATTTAGGGACTACTGTTCTTATCAGCTGGTAGGGCTTGACAATGCCCAGCCATAATACTAAAGTTACATCAGTACTCTCTCATACCACACCTCGGCATAGAAAAAGGTGGAATGCAAATATTAAACACCAGAATCATGCAGTAAAACTAAAATTTCCTACCAATCCTTTTTTAACTAAAAATGATCTTTTTTCTTGCTGTTACAATGATCTTGGTCCAATGCAAAAAGTTCTCTGTATGGGTTAAAATATTTATTTTTCTCTAGCCTCTTGAGTTTTAGAATGAGAGTTTATTATCACCTGATATTTTCCTTAGCCCTAGAGGAAATCAAGAGACATGTCTCTGGTTGTGTAACATACTTATAAGGATTAAAGGTAGAGAAAGCCATTTTCAATTAAGTCATTAGTTTTTCATGTCACCTAATACAACAGCCTTTATAGAATATTGGTGAGAAAAACACAAACAGTACTAACAGGTCCTCTGAGTAAGGCCTTGTGTAAGCAGAAGAGAATCCTCCTTTAACAGCTTAAAATTCATTATTTCATGTTGATTTCAAATGTTTTTAATGTCTTCCTTGCCATGCACTCAGTGTGGTGAGCACATAGGTAAAGGATCTTATAATTCTCTAAAATTAGTTTCTATTCTCATTAACTTGAATGTCAAAATGTCTGATTGATTTAGCAGTCCTAGACAAAGCTTAATAATTTAACTTTCCAGCCAGTCCTGGCATGTGGTTTGGAGAAGATTTGTGAAAGATTTTTTTTCTGCTGCTCTTAAAGGAGAATGAATCCATCACATCAAGGTCATGGCATGAGTGTGTTTGTTTTATGCACTCACAATTTTTTTTTTTTTCTGTGTTAAATTGAAAAGCATATTTAAGGCTTATTCTTCTTTTAACTTAGTCTCACTCAGTACAGCATTTTGGGAGGCGCATAGGTGGTTTAGATGGTTGAGTACTGCTATTTAAAGTCAAACACAGTTCATATACCTTAAAAGGTATGGATGATCTGGGATTCTTTCCACGTGATCTAACACGTGGAAAGGAGGCTATTCTTCAAGACTGCACAAATCATAAGTATTTTTCAAATGGTCAGAATGAAAACAAGAGAGAAGAGAGCCATATTTTATAAAGTAAAATAAAAAAAAAAAAACACAACAAAAAAACCAAACCAAACACACTGTTTGAGTTTTGCCCATTTTCATATCCTACTTTTGCTGCTGTAATCTGCTTCCTGAAAACATTGCACTGTCTGCATGAGGAAATGTGAGTACATACAGCGAGCAAAGGCCCACAATTGGAAATTCTTTGTGCATGAGGAAGGCCATCCTCTTCAGGAACCCAGCTGGATATTTTATTTATGATTACTCCAAGGAAAACACCTTTACTAGGTTTTCTGTATTTGTTTCCTTGGGAGGAGGTGCTCAAGAGCCCCCAAACACACAGTGAAATCTGGTTTTCAGTACTTAAACTGTCAAGTGGGAGAAAGTAAAAAGCATAAAACCTTCAAAAAAGCCATGATCCAGTTAAGATAAAAGAGAAAGTCATTAACTGTTTACTAATGATGCAATCATCATTTGCCCAGGATAGAAGTTCAGTCTGCACAGTCTCCAGCATTCACAGGAACTGAAGCTACTCAGCACCACAGAGAAGCCCTCAGGCCATTGTAGAGCACATTTGCCAAACATAGACATTATCTCAGCCTTTGCTAACCTAATTAGAGGCATTCTGTCACATAAAACAATGTGAAGCTGGAAAAACCTGAAACACTGAGCCCTGTTTTGAAAGAGTTGCGCTCTTTACCAATGCTTGCATAGCACACATGGCAGCTGCTTTATTCAGGGCTTTCCCATTTGTAGCATTTTAATATCTGCCTGCTCCAACTCACTTTCTTGTGGCAGCAGCGTGGAATGAAGCAACCCACACTGTGGGAGCTAAGGTGGACCATACCAATGCATCCAACCTGCTTCTCAATGAAATTCATTACTGTGACATTAGGAGATGGAAGCTTAAGAAAAATTCAAAACTTCCTTGACTGTATATTCTAGTTACTCTGAATACTTGTCCATTCTTGCACCATTTTCACAACTATCCCTTCAGACTACCCTTAGGACTGACTTCAGAGGAGAAAACCTGGAATATTAATTCCAAGTCCACTGTCTGCCTTTTGTATTAAAAACGGGTTGGAACACTTCTCCACCCATTTGGAAGGGAAATTGCAGTTTTCTTGTTAGCCTGAACAAGTCCAAATAAAAATCCCAGAAAAATGCCCTCAATGTTAGCATGCAAGCAAGATTGGAGTAAGAAGAAAAGAAAGGCTAATTTCATAAAGATAGAAAAGAAATGGTTTTATTAGTCTGTAGTGTAGCAGAAGATATTCTTGTGGGAATAGGGATGATCTTAGAGTTGGACCTGGATAGAGAGACATTCTTTTGTGCTGAGAACAAATTTGATAAACCATACATAGATTATTTCATTCCTATATTGCTATATATTCACAAGTCCTCTCTAAGGCACAAACCTCTTTGATTAGTGTACATGGAACTGAGGGTTCCAGTTCAGACTTGTCACTTCTGCTACTACAGCCTTTTCTTTATGTCTCTTTGTGGATTGCCAAAGTTAATGCTCAAGGTATATTTAGACCTAACCTGAAGTGTTTAAATCAGGTGTCTGATCTAGAATAATCACCTTCTATTTATCCCATTGTCAGTGGTGAGAAATATGCACCTTCCCACTGAGTGGTGACAGAGGCCCTACCACAGCCATCTCAGTTTCATATCTCAAGTTCTGTGAGGCAATGGGATGCATCTCCTCTAGATTAAGACACCCAGCTTTAAGTATCTGATAATTAGATATTTGAACCTAATTCAGTCAATGTAAGCTCCTTTCATAGCCCAAAAAGCATGTATGGGTGTTGTCTGCTCCAATTAGATGCTTATCTTAAAATGGATTGCATTATGGAAACATTTTTTTATCCTGTGAATCTCGATGGTGTCTTGGGTAATTTTTTTAGATTCAGATGTTTAAATTTTAGATGCCCAGTTCTGGGCAGATGATTCATCCCCTGGGTTGAAAAGCTTCCATTAGCAGTTAGTCATACTCGGAATCCAGGGAGTGACGATATCACCTTGAGTCATGCCTATGTAGTCTGTTAGATGTTTTTCTCAGAATAGGAGGGCTTCCTCAATAGATGCTTTCTGATTTCATGACTCCCCTTGAATGGTGTTTTACTGCTTTTCCTTGGGTGTTCTGTATTCAAGGTTAGGGTCTAGGTAGACTTCGATATCTGTTTTTGATGTTAATGGAAAAAGATGTAGTATCCCTTTCACCTCTGACTCCTGTACTCCAATCCTTCCCCTATTTGCGGGTTCGGGAAACGAGATTGCTACTCACATCACTTTGAGAGAAAGACAGTGAGCCTGTGCATGGGAAATAAACTATTCTCCCTAAACAGGGGTAAGCAGAAAACCTGTGGCCATGGAGTGGATGTCTGGAATATTTCAGATGCACTGAAGAAGCTTCATAGTGATGGAGGCGGGGGGAATATTGGAATCAAGTGGTGGGGCCTACTCTTTACCTGGAGGCAGCCTTGAAGGCTCTGAGTCGTATCCATGAACAGCATCACTGCAGAACAAAGCGTGATGACTGATGTCCACTCTTTCTGACAGAATCCCTATGTTTGTGAGAGACTTTCAGTTCCTAATGAATTGCAAAGACAGCAGAACCTGATTGTAAGAAATCTTATCTTTCATATATGTCTTTTTATTTTTTCTGTTCGATGCTGTGCTCAATACATCCAGGGGCCATGCCTTTGAGTCCAAGATAAATGTATTTATTGTTTAATTGGTTTCTCCTAGATAATACCACAAATAAAAAGGTAAGGAGTAACTCAATCAATTAAAAAACCATTTTTCTCACTTTACTGGCAGATGGAAGGGGTTCCAAAATATGTTGAAAGTCTCACACAGGCAAAATCGTGAATGAAGAAGAAAAAGAGTGGGAGAGACAAAGATGACAGATGGCAGTAGATTTTGATATCTACCCTTCTTTTCAACACCTAATTAACATACTGTGTAACATGTTAAGAGATTCTGAAAACTCTTAACTGGGACAATGTGCATCAATGAGAAGGATACACAAGAAATACCAGAGGATGGTGTGAAAAAATACTAAACTTGTCTGATTTACTGCATGAATTACAAGTCTGAAGAAATATGAAATGAGTAGCATAATATATATTTCAGCTATGCACCTGAAATGAAAGTGCTTATAAAGTGTAAGATGACTCCTTTATCTCTTTATCTTTTTCTTCCACTAAAGACATCAAATTTCTTCATAAGTCATATATTTTTGATGAATGAGAGCTATGTGGTAATTAAGATATTGCTTGTTATATGCTTTATAACCAATGAACAAAATGGAGACCCTTGCATGACTAGTAATAGATGAGTAGTAAGATACATAAATGTGATAAAATAGGAAGAGCAGGCAAGTTTGCCAGAGATGAAGAACAGGCTTAAGAAGACACTAAAGAAAAGTAAGAAGAAAAACACAAAACCAACAAAACACTAAGTTTCCATGATACTTTAATTATGCAGCTAACTTAAAAAAAAATGACAGCATAGCTGAAGTAAATCAGTTTAAGTCAATATTCATTCAAGAATGGAAAAGAGGTTGGAATTCTGCTGCAGCCTCCTCAATGCTCCTGGTATGTGTAAAGACATATTTGTAGCATGATGGCTCTATCACAAGCAACTTTAAGTACTTAAAACAATTATCTATTAACATAATAGATTTTCTAAAGAACAAATTAGACTCTTAAAAGTTGATCCAACACATTTCTTGCCATAATAGTTGACAGATTTCTCCAACAGTCTTTTAGAAAATGCAAGGGGTGGTGTTGTTTTGTGTATAGTTGTAGTAGGCAAAGGAGTCATATAGAAGAAAGACACTTGGAGAAATAAAATAATTTGTGCTCAAAAAGCATGGATTGTCTGTGTCTAAATATTTGAAATACTAAACACAAAATACATCTGTAAACAAGGTTTTCAATAGTAAGAGAAGAGACTGAAAAAATAAGGAAAACTGACTGATATGAAATAAAGAATAGAGACTGTATGAAAATGAAAAACTTTAAAAAGGGTGCTGGAAAATACAATGGGAAATCAGAGTAAGTTGTTACATATTAAAGGTCTTGAAAACTTAGGATAAAATAATAATGACTTATAACTCTATTAGACATTGCAAAGAAATTAGCACAAATGATAAAGGGATCTTTACCCACAGTATTCAAAAAGGCCACAGTGGAATTGGCAATGCAGTAAGAATAAGACAAAAACTAATGTTAATTTTAAAAGGGCACAGAATCATATGAATAATTTTAATCTTAGACAAGGATGTGGACCATGGGTCAGAAGGTTAGATGTCTGATAGAGATGTGCAAATCAAGACAGAAGTTGCTGCTATCTGGACAATGCCAAAATGTAAAAGCTATGCTGATAAAGATGTAATTCTGGCATGATCCTTGTCCCTCAGACTACGTGCTGAGGAGCTGCTCATGTTTACATAGTTCAGAGCTACTTAATCCAGAGCAGACTGCGTGTATCCACATTTTGTAATTCTTCACCTAAACTGCTTCTGGGGCACATCTGGCAGCACTGAAACATAAGTTTTTTTGGTCAAAAAGCATATATATTGTCAGTGTTGTTCCATGATAGTACATAGTTCCATGTTGTTTTTTACAACATGCTGTTGAGAAGGTGTGAGAGACGCACTAGGGGTTGGTATAAGATTATATAGAACATGTAGGAAAGGGGTATGTGAAGATCAAAGGAGTTTTAGAATAATGGTAAATGACAGTGAGACAGTTGAGGAACTTAAGCCTTGCATGGCCCTCACTATCTATTATAACTCCCATCCTCTGAGCTATATACAGAAATTCGTCTGCCTCTCGTCTTAAGAAAAAAAAAAATATTATTTTGATCCACACAGAAACTCCAGGAATGATCCAACACATATATGTTGATAATCACAGAGTGAATTGCTTGGCAAAATGAATGTATTCAGATGACTGTATTTATGAATGTTCGGAGCAATGGACATATCCATGTCTGAATGAAAAAAGGAATTCGATGGATATAAGAAATCACAAGTCTGATTGAAAATACTCTTAATGATTTTATCAAATTTTTAGAGTGGAACAATATCTGTTCCTTCAGAATAACAATTATTAGATCTATTTAACTATGCAAGAAAAACAGCCACTAAAAATGGAAGATCTTGCAAGCAATATTAAATAGGATAAATTGTCATTAGAAGTGGCTAGTTTATCCACTGGTGATGATATGTGGCCTAAAGGCATCAATAAACCATTAATGAGATCTGATCATTCACAAACAGTTACATCCATAGTATCTATCAGGCACCAAACTGCCAAAGAAATGGGGGAAAATGTAACAAAGCCACTACTAAGATTTTCTGCATAGCAGTGTGCCAGTTCTGGCTGACTGTTAAGGGAAGGACATTCACACTGGAAGGTGTTGCAGCAGTGGATGAACAAGGAAAACCTGTTTCACAGAGGGAAATTAAAAGAGCATGGGTTCTTTCAGCTTAAGAAAAAGAAGGGTCTAAACAATTTGATCTTCATAAATACCCTGAAGTTGTGAACACCAAGTTGAAAGAAGATATATTTAAAGTAAGTGTTTGGACAAGAATAAATTAGTTTAATTAGGCCCTGGCATGGAAACATAAGGTTCCTAATTTTCTGAAGCTTGAGGCCTGTCTTAGTCACCTTACAACAAGAAACTCAACTGGATTCAACATCCTAGAAAATTAAATATATTATACATTTTCCTGACACAGCAATATCTGGTTATGGAATTGATAACACCAACATCTTTATCCATATCTTTTAATCCTATTTACTTTTATTTTAATTTTGGAATAAAAAAGATGGATTTTTCAGTATATCTGATAACTCTGAAGCTGTTGTGCAGCAGATGCAATGTAAGTAATTGGAGTATGGATTAATGTTACAAGGCAGGTGGTGTGATTAATGAAATACTTTTCCATTATCTTTGACATCATATGTAGGTAGATTCATAGAGATGTATATCACATAGACATACAGAACACATACACATATGGAATGTGTGCAATTGTCAGATGTTATTTCAATAAATTTGATTATCTAAAACATCTGTTTATATGTGGAAAGAAGGTGTTAGAGGAATATGTAATGTTAAAGAAGAGGAGGATAAGAAATTGTGACAGCAAAATCAATCATTTTGAAAAAGAATATAACATTTTTTTGCTGATTTGCTGTTCATTTGCACATTTTTATAACTAGGACGATTTCAAAAGAAAGATTTAGGAAGCCAAAGCTATCCCTCAAAACCTAAATTATGTCCTTGGCAATTCATTTTGTTTTCCATTTTCCAATTCCCGTTACATAACAATATTACATGGAATTTTTTATATGTGTAAATAGAAGAGCCATTCATTTTTATTACTTCTCCTTTTTATTTTACTGAAAAGGAATTGGCTTAAAATTACATCAGTCTTCTCTCAAAAACATTTCTTCATCCAGTTTCTAACATATGTAGGATTAAACCTTGTTGCTCTGACTTCATATTCCTGGAAGAAATAGCCCCATATTAATAGTCGAGTCCAGTTACTACCAAAGTGAATGTGAGATTTGTGATTTATCACAAAGGCAGTAGAAATATAGATGAGAAGTAAGGAGTGCTTCTCTGGAACTGCTGTTGTTCACTAACAATATTCCTGGCTTCTTAATATCTCACAGTCTCTTTGAAAACCTACTGAGCCATCACTCATACAAAGAACTGTATACTTTTAACAAAGGGAAGCAGCAGTAGGAAATGTGGAAGATTTTAAAGTTCTATTTAAGGAGTGTGATCAAGTTTTAGGACAGAAATGTGAAAGGAATTACAGGCTAAAAAGATTAATAACATGTCTATAATAAACTTTTGCTAGCAAAAATGTCATCTGGATAAAACTTTGGGGGGTGGATGGAGAACCACTGAAGGAAAACTTAAATAACATAGAGTAATTTTTAGGAGTTTTGATCTCCTAAGATGGAACTTCCAGATGGCCTAAGTAAATTAGGATCTCAAAACCTGAGAAGGCCCTCAACACCTTGCAGAAATGCTTTTGAAAAAACACTTTGGATTTTATACAGTAAGAAGATAACTTAGAACAGTTATAGTATAAAATATTTTGATATTAGAAAAGCATAAAATCTTCAAAAGGAAATACGAAACTTTCACTTGTCTCACTGATTTGTCTTAAATCATATTTTGGTGCACACTGTGTTATGTTAGCTTGAAGTACTAATGCAAGTGTCATCCCTCAGGTATGAACATCCCTAAAAGCCTTTTTCACGTTTTAGAAATTATATTTCTTCCCTACAACTACTTTTTTAACTCTAGGAAGCTTCTAAGAGTGAGAGAAGATGTTGTGCATGACCTCCAGAAACACCACAGGGGAGCAAGACAGATTCCTCAAATGCTTTAGATGGAATCAAGTGGTGATACATGGATGGGGCTATAAATTTTCAGTTTCAGCATCAGTCTCTCAGAAATGGCTGAGTCAACAAAGTAAAACATTTAAGGGAAATATGCTGCCTTCAAAAAGTCTTCTAACAAAGGATGGGCAGTGTTCTGCTATAGCCCTGCTCTGTTCTCTGCTGGCTCAGCCCAGCCAGGCAGGCGTCAGGCTCTGGGGTTCTCAGCCTAATACTGACAATATTTTCAGCATAGGCTCCCCAGGCTCACAATACCCAAAATCTTCCTGGTAAATTGGCAATGAATTCCAAACCCAAATGAACAAAACTCAGAATTTTGAAAAGAAATTGAAAAACTGGACCTTAGAGTAGAGTTTGTTTCTTTTTTCTCAATCCGGTATCTTAATATTTCTTCCTTTTTTATTCTTTCAACATTTCTTTATTTCGACCAGCTTTACAGTTTAAAGGATAACCATGACATAAACATCCTTTCCATTAAAAATTATATTAAAAATATGTATTGTCAGTAATGCACAGGAGATAACCCATTTACATGCAGCCCTTTGTCACCTGATCTACATGCAATATTCATTTTAGTCTGTCTAAATTTTTTGTTATGTGAAATACTGCACTTGAAAATGGCTACTGCTCTAGCTCATGCAAATTTTAGCTTGTGCAGTTCTTCCTCATTATTATTTTAGTGATCATCAATATTTCATGGAAAAAAAATCAGTGTTTGTATTGGCTAATGAGGGTGGGTGCTGTGCTCTTCTCTACATAAAAATCAGCACTTACAAGTTGTCCATTATCAATAATTTCTCGTTTCAAATTTCATATCTAATACTGAGAATGCGCTTAAGAGATGGCCACTTCTAGTGTCCTGGATGATTGTCTGTTCTTACATAGAGCAAAATGATACTTCATATTTACTAACAGAAAATCAGCTCTGGAGTCAGTGTTGATGACTTTATTGTACATTTTGGTTTGTTTTTTTCTTAAAGAGGGAATCCAGCAGCAGGAACATTTTATATTTGCTTCCTGTGGTATACATTGCTGAGCTGAAACTGTGAGATATTGTAATTAATAAAAAAAATTATAATTTGGAGAGCTTATAATACAATCATAACAAGATTAACTAAAATAAATCAAATCCAATTTGTGCTTGGTGGTTTTGGGAATAACATTTCTGTCAAGTTGTTGAGCAGTAATCATTAAAACATGGGAATAATCCACCTCCTAATTAAACAACAATAAACAATTGTCAATGGCACATAATTGTTAAAAGTCAACAAAGGAAGCATTAGTGTAAACAAAGATTAGACATAGTTCTTGAAAATGAGAATGGGAATGCTATTTAATGCCTGACAGAACAGACTAGATGCAAAAAATATTTGCAATACTGGAGTAGCAAATACCTCCATCAATATCATTTAGATAGGAGAAAATCTGAGTAGTCTGTTGATCATACAGGCAAAATGTTGCATGTTTTTTCTCCTATCCTTACTTACCCTTGGAAATGTCGTTACACTCCTTGTTATGTAGATTGTTTGTCTGTAATTTTTCATACCTTCTAGTCTTAGGACCAGTCATATTCTCAAAAAACATTCTAGGCCAAATCTATCTGTTCTACCAGCAGCTATTTCAGAAGCCACACACTGGTTAGTCAGGAACTGAGATTAGTTCGCCAGACCTTGAATCTCTCAATTACATTCCCGGGTAAGTTCCTAAGCTGTAAACAAGTCTGAGGACAGATACACGTCCAAAAAAATCACATAGACAGACACACAGAAATGCAGATACGTGTGTCTTAGGAAATTTGGATCTGCAAAAGCATCCAGGTGCCTGACGTGTACATCTTTAATAATTAGGAATCTAAAAAGTCTTTTTTCAATGCAATGTGGAGATAACCCAAATTCCACAGATGCCTGCGAGCATAGGCACAGACATGAGTTGTAGGAGGGGAGGATAAGGTAAGAAATTTCAGAACCCTTTGGTACTCAGCCGTAATTGCTCGTGCTTGTAGCATTACTGTGAGTTTATCTGCAATGTGCTTTGCTGGAAGATGACAGTCAGACAGTTTTCATGTGACATCTGAGGAAAGTCCAGATTTTTCACATGGAAATTTGTCCCTGTGTCTGTACCCATCTAAGCCTGAATCTCTCCTCAGGTTATCATTCATATGAATGAGTTTGTATGTGACCCTGCAAATTCTGAGGTCACTTAGTAGAGTGAAAGCTGCACGAAATTCACACACAGCAGGTTTTCTCAGCTCTCACCTGTGCAGACTGGAGTTTTGTTTTGCTAAATCCACAATCTGCACTGCAAAGGTTTTTCACATGCTGAAAAGGAGTCTCATGCAAATAAATGTAAAATTGAGCCTTGAATTGCTTTCTACTTTATAGCTTAACATCAATTACATGGTGAACTAGATATGCTGGAAAAAAAATTCCTTGCTTTTGAGAAGTTTTCCTGGTAACATACATCTCACCCATTTCAATAGTTAGGTTTCCTTCAGATCTCTGGATTGTGAACAGGAGGGAACAATTTTTGAGGAATTAGGAGAAAAGCAGGTCATGAAAATATATACCATGTGTAAAGCTAAGAGTATCCTGGATAATCTTTAATACTTCAACCGACCACTTTTATTATTGTTGTAACTTTACTGACTTAGCCATGTTTTAGTAGTAGTGAGTCTGAGTCAGCAGCTATTTTTTTTAAACAACACTCATGGAGAAAAATCAAGCCAAACCTGAGACAAAGGCTCTGGAATCAGTTCCTCAGAATATATACACACACTACCATTATACTCAGCTACAATTCCAGTCTGCAATATTTATAAAAATATACATTAAAACATCTAGGAAATAGAAAACCTACAAGAAATTAGAAAACACTGCGAATATGAGCTAAGGATGGTTTCGTGAATTCACATTTATGAATGAATCATGGATTTTGTCTGGCTCTTCCACTGTTGAAGTTTTATGACTAGTCTTCCTGATTTCCCCAGAAGGTAAACACAACAATTTGCTACACTGCAGTCCACTTCACATCCCAGGCAATCTGTCCAAAGGAGAGATGGTGTAGTGGAAGCTTTTTTTTGTCTTTAATAATAAAGCTTTGTGTTTTTGTTAGCATACCAATACTTTCAAGGAAACCACTGGGGACTCCATAACAGTGTCATTACCATGTTAGTTGAGGTCAGCTAATCTTGTTTATAAGCATCATACAAATCATATGTATCATTCTGCAGAATTCCAAGTGGGAACATAAACATTCATCTTCCATATGCTAGCCCCTATTACTGAGTTTAAGTAGTTTTTCATGTTTATTTTCTTAGGGGGAATTATGGAGATATATATCTATATGAAGGTCCTCGATCACGAAAAATCTATAGGGAAACGAAAATGATTGTATTAATGATACAATCATTCCAGTAGTGATATTTTAATTAAAGAAATTGAATTGTGTTTTAAATAGAAAAGCTTGAGTAGCCCGCAATTTAAAAGCTGCAGTCTGAGTTGACTGCTGATACGTATTAGATTAAAATTAAGAGCATTTCTGACCTATTGGAAAGCAGAGATTTTTAAACTGCTGCAGGAAAATTGTTTTTCAGTAGAGGAGGAAGCAAAAGGTCAAGGATTCAAAGGATGCAACTTATATGTTTGTGATGTGGGTGCTCTTCCTGCATCAAACCAGCAAACACACTCTCAGTTTGTATCCCGTATAATCTTTAATTTATAAGGTCCTGATTAGGATCTCCTTTGAGGAATGGCTTTATACTCTAGTTCAGCAGAGTTATTGTATGTAAAATTGTTTTCCAGCATGTGTAGGTGTGGCAGAACCTGGCCTAATGCCATTTCCAAATTCTGCACTTTCCCTTAAAAAAAAAAGTAGTTTTCTTCCCTCTCCATCACATCCTTCCCTCCCCTTCCCATGTGATATCTTGGAGTTCTTCCAGGGGTAGTTATATGCCTCTTTAGACACTTGGTGAAGGTTTATTTTTTATTGAAGGATATAAAGATTTTTGATCTTTTTTATTTAGTCATTAGTTTCAATTAAGGAGATGTGAAGCTGTTATTCAGAAATTAATTCAAGTGTATCATTGAAAGGGCAGCAGATGTGATAATATGCAATAAGGTTAGAGACTTCATGGATATAATTCCCTGGTATAATGATTAGTGTAATCCACTAATGAATTAGTCTCGGTAATTTTTAAGAAGGTAAAATTTCAGGGGTGGTTATTTTTACTTTTCTTTCCAGTGAGTGGAAGCTTCTTTTAGAAGTGAATGGAGCCATCCTGGTGTTCTGAAAGCCACTGAAAAATCCCTCACTGAACCCTAGAGGAGAAGAGTCCCTGATCTAATTAGTGCTTCTTTGAGAGGGGGGATAGGATAATGTGACATACAGAGGGCCCTTCCAAAATGAATTATTCTATGATTCTATGTTTTCTGCGTGGGCAGATAACATAATTTTCTTAGAAAAGCAGTGCATGAAATTTGCTGCCTGATCCAAATCCCACTGAGATTGGTACACAAATACCTTGTAATTGTTTATGTTTCCCATTTTGGTACCTCCTTCCCCTCTCCTACCAACTAAAACTGAAATGAAGCTCATTGAATTCTTTGGGTCAATGTACACAGCAGGACTCAACCTGGCCCAACTCACATTAACCTGGTAACCAGGAAATGTTTAGGAGCATAATGTAAGCATGTGAAACCAACAGTACATCACTTATTCTGATGCAGCTTGGTTATATTCTCTGCATTAAGGAATGCAGACTTACCTGGTTGGTGGTTTTGAGCCTGAGGTTCTTTATATCATGTCTCCTTTTGAGAAATCTGCATGGTTTTTGGGAAGCTGGTCCCTGGGGATTTCACCCATTAGGCCACAATCACCAGTGAGTTTAGAAAACAACTTTTTTTTTTAAAAATTCATTTTTGATTTTGCATGTTGAATTCAGTGTTGACTAAAACCATAACTGAATAAAGATTTCCAAAGTTGATCACATGTAATATTGAAGAGCTCAAATATAGTCATACTCATTTGGGTTTGGACACAAAATTGGGCACATAAAATGCTCAAATGACATCTGGTTATGTAAACTATATAAGAAACATTTCTCATGACACTGTAAACTATAGACATATAAAAATATGTGTGCCTGTATTAGATTCAAATCCAAGTTCTGGATGACAGAATAAACATTTTTATAGCTTAACTTTCTAATTATAATTCCAATGTATCTTTCCTCTTGTAATAGAATTGGAACTCAATTCAATTGTTCAGACATAGGTATCTAATGACTCCTGAGATAATGTACAATTTGTAAGACTCTGGGCTAGTAAATGTTACAAAGAATCTACAGAATACACAAATAATTTTGAAGTGACAACTGGAAACCAGAGAGGATATCTCGGATATCTAAAATGTCATGAAATATCTTGTGTGGCAAACAGAGTCAGGTCTCTTTGAACAGCCTCTTCTGTGTCTCTCTGGTTTGGTCTAGACATTACACATCCTAATGGATTCACATCTAATCTTATTATCTAACAGTTATCCTATGCTTCAAAATTCTTGTTAAAAGGGCATTATGAAAGGATTAAGTTAGGGGCTATAACCTTTAAGAAAGGGTTATTTTTTATATGGAAGGACATGGTTCTGGTTAACCCGAAGGGAGGCAATGGAGCTGCAAATAGCTTTAGAATTTGGGACTGATGGAGTTGAAAACCCACTTTTTTTTTCTCAATTCAATCTTACACTTTCCTCTTCCCATATCATAATTTCATGGGTAAAAAAAAAAAACAACAACTCAAGTTTATTCTTGTAGAAAAAATTGTAATTTTTCTTTTTTTCTTTTTCACCTTCCTCTGACACAGCCTTAAAGTCAATAAGAATGTTCCTATTGTTTGCTGCTGCAAGCATTATTATAATACACAATTTAAGTTAGCTGCCCTGACATTCTGGTGAAGATATTTGGGCCCTACAATATTAATACAGTATATATTAAAGAACTTAAGAAATAACTAACAAATTGAAAAAAAACATTCATCCATAGGGATTAATCATCACCTGGGATGCTCCTAGTGTGGATACACGTAATAGATATTTTATACGGCATTCAATATTTTCATCAATGAACTGGAAATAAAGCATCGAATTACCATTGACAAAATATTTCAACAACATAAATGTCAACCATGGAAGGACAAAATGGTTATCATATACAACCCAAACTGCTTGTTTAGCCTAACCCTTTGAAATTAAATGTGATTTAATGCTTAATTGCTTAGCCAAATCCAGACTGTTGCATCCAATAGGAGGGATAATTTGTGAAATGTGGTACCTCGTGACATGGAGTCAGTCAGTCTACCTGTCTGAATTCTAAAACTGCAGTTTAGCAACTTGTTAAAGACTTGCATTAACCATTTTGTCAAAGAGAAAAATACAGACCCATGACATAATATTTAACTTTTAAATGGAAAGAAATTCCTATGAATATACAAAACCAGTATGAGTTAGTGCAATGCAACTACTAGCACCACAGTTTGGCAAGGATACTAGAAGTAATATTGTTATTTACAAAAATCTATTATGAGATATTAAATGATAGTACATGACCAGGACCTTTATCAGCTTATAAGAAAGAACACTGCACTATAAAAACGTTCCATTGGCTTTCTGGCTACTAGAAGTTGTCCTACTGATTCATCAGTATTTCTCCCTCACTTGATTCTTTTCTTGGAGATCTTTAATCAAAACACTGAGCCCATATGAACTCAATTAACCCATAAAGTCCAAGAGAATAAAAGCACGAAGCAGGAAAATTGCAGGGAGTGCTGTTAAAGTGAATTAAATGTGTTTGGGAACACAGCCATTTAGATAGCAGAAACTACGTTGTCAGCTGCTTCCAAATGTGCCAGAAAGTTCACAGAGATCAGTCTGTAGAGATAAATTGTGTTGCAAAAAAAAATATTTGCATACAGTGAGAATAACCATGTGCAAATGAAGCTTTCCATGCCAAGAAATGTGTTCATGGAAATGAGAAGAAAGTGGATCAAAAAATATTGCACTCTGAGTAAACCTTTCCATTAAGCTCCTCCTTCACGTAGTACCAAAATTCACATTGTCACAATTAGAAATCCCCTCTGACTTTCTCTTTAAAATGATGCAGTGACTTCACACTTGATTTTTTAGTTCGCTTAAAAAACACTACACTTGTATTTTACAACTTCATTTATATTTCACTTATAAAGAAAGCCAGGCACCCACTTTCTTTGTTTTTTTAGTGTATGTGGAGCTAAAATTAGAAATCTCATGATGTATTTGTGAAGGAGTCAGATCATGTTCCCTTATTGTCTCTATGACACAAGATTTCATAACAAAGCCAGGGCGATGCATTGCTGTAAGAAGAGTGTGTAGCAGGCTGGTAAACCACAGATGCCAGATGAGGGGAAGACTTCCAGTCAGGTTCTGCTGGGATCTGTCCCAAAGCATATTCAGAGTAATATCCTTCTTAACAACTCTGATGGAGCACTCAGTACACTTTTAACACTGGAGGCATTTAATACTCCAGCCTGAGATTGGTTGTGGACACTACTCCAGGGCCCATCCCAGAATTCAAAGCACTCTTCAAAAACTGATAGTTTGGAAGTTAAATAAAAGTAAATGCTATTTCTACCTAGAGATTTAATGCCAGGGAATGTAGTTATCCACTTTCTTTCCCACAACAGCTCACCATAGTCCACTGCGGGCATTTGCTGCACCTATGAAGCAAATTATATAAATTAAGAAATCTGGTACAGAACATGAGTCTATTCTCCTTTCTCTAAGCAAAGATTCAAGATGAATTTAGAGTGGAAAAAGCAGAAGTACTGGTTTTAAATTTTCAAGGACCTTAAGATTGGTATTGCTGAGCAATCAGTTTAGAAATCAATTTTTCCTATAGAGACTGGGGAAGATGGGGGAAGCACCAGTACTGCAGAAAATGATCAAGTAGTATAGTACATTTCCAACAAACATGAGTCAATATAGTGGTATTATTGCAAAAAGTGCAAATTTCATTTGGGATGTGTTAATAAAAGTCTTATATATCAGAAAAGGAAGTAAATATTCAGCCTCTTTTTGGAATATAGGCTGTTTTCTGATGGCTGAGGACTCCACGTTGAGAAACTTTATGCTCCCCCTCAAACTTCCTGAATTTCTTTCATTTTTTCATGGTCTGAAAATATGTGGCTGCAGAGCAGATGACAGTGCTAGTGATGTAGAAGCCTTTTGGTTCTCCCAGTAGTCATTTATTATTTTCAGTTCTGGTTCAGACACGTAGAACTAAATGAAACTGAGAAAAGACCAGTAGAAAACAAGGGTTTCTCACCTTTAAATATTATATGTTGAAAATCATGGCAAGGGCAGAATTTC
This sequence comes from Coloeus monedula, assembly GCF_965178545.1. NCBI lineage: Eukaryota > Metazoa > Chordata > Aves > Passeriformes > Corvidae > Coloeus > Coloeus monedula. Next base: position 12,132,485 of record NC_138781.1, read on the forward strand.
ACATTGCAGTCCCCTCCCTTTAATCCTCCCCCATCTCTCCCTAGGTTACTTTATTCCTTATAAACTCCTACAGCTGGTTTGAAGCAGGCATTTTTTATTCCCCTCTCTATTGTAGCATAACTCTTGCAATCAAGATTTTAGAGTCATGAAAGCTGAACAGGAGAGTTCTAAACCTTAAACACCAGATGTGAAAGGCCAGTACTGCAATCTATATAACCTTTCAAAACAAGCAGAAAAAGTTAATGAGCTACTCCACAAACACTGTTCACAGTGTTTCGCTCCAGTCTCTTAACTATCAAAATCTCATGTTATTCATTTTCCCATGTCTGAACACTTTTACTGGAGTGCACTTGCTTTTGAAAGATTTCAGCCTCTAGCACTCTGTGTTCTCTTGTATAAAAAAAAATTATGTATTTGTCTTTTCTTCCCCCGAGGTTTTGGAAGGCTTTTTTTAAATTTTATTTGGCACTTTATAATTTATTACGTTCCTTGCTTGCATGTACATGCACCTTGGCATTATGCTGCTTTAATGTGAAGACTGGGAACTCATGACAGAACAGGTTTACAAGGACTGGCAAGCATGCATTTGCACAGAATATCTCAACAGATATCTGGCATTTACTATATATGGAAAAATTGCTAAAAACAACTTTGAGGAAAGAATCTGAAGAACTACTTTCATTAGCTTCCAGAACAGATGTTCACATGTACATATATAGAAAGTGGGACAGCAGACAAACACATTGATTTGCCTGTAATGCTCTTTTGAACCTGGCATGCAGTAAAAGTAAAAATGTCACCTAACAAGAGATCCATCTGCCCTGGTTTAGGCGTCCAACATGGTAACAGTTACAAAGTGACTAAGACAGTTACTACATACTCTTTTAATAGTCAATGGAGAGAAATACCATCTCCAGACAGCAATTCATCTCTTCCTGAGATAGGTGTCTAGAAAAGATCAGATAAACTGCCCTCTGGGGAAGCCTATGTCTCTTTACTGACTGCTAGGGGAATGGGAATAGCTTGAACTCGGATATCCAACTTCTAGGCTTCTGAAATGTGATGAATTTCATTCTGATATGGCCAAAGAACTGACACAAAATCATTGGCAGGATAAAAAGAAGAAAAATCCATCCAGTTAAATCCTACACATTTTACACCCAAGAATACAAGTGAATGAAAGTTCAAGAACATTAAAATTATTTTAATCTGTTATCTGAATTAATTTTCCATGATCATACCAGCAGTTTTTCTCCTTTGTAATATATATTTCACAGGAAAACAAAAATTTACAACATAAGTAAGATTTCCATATGAGAATATAAAAGTCTGGAAAAGAAGTAGAAGTATCAAAACAGTGTTCAATGCTTATAATAATTGCTATTAGGTGTAATTAAGATATCTAATTAAAGGGTAATGCTTTTATATATATACATCTATTTCAAAGGTATCCAAGAGATGTAGGAATCAAGTGATGAATTTTTATTTGGTTTAGGTACATAAGTGCTTCAGGCTGCCTTGAAAATCCTTCCTTATTAGTATCCACAGTCATATGATCACACAACTTCAAATCCACCTCATGCAGAACAGTCTCATTGTGTCTAAATGTTGACTGCAAGGCTGCCATTCACATGAGAAGTAATCACAGGATCAAGACCAAATAATAATGCTTTTGGGAAGTGTTCTCTTCTTAGTCCATATTTTCCTCCAGGAATTTGTAAAATTGTCTTTTCTTGTAAGGTGAAAAAAAGAGACGCTGTTGACAAACGGTCAGAAAAAAAATATCAGAAATGATAACTGCTGCAAATATTAATAATGTATAAAATTTTTTTAAGAGTTATGGTTTCAAATGAAAACAAATGTTCAGAATGTTGAAATTTCCTCCAATCTGAGTAGTCAGAAATTTGAGAAACTGTGCATCAGAGAGATCTGGCAGTGGACTATTTCTTCAACCATTTTTGCATGAATTTTGATGAAACTGGGAAGAAGGTAGACTTGGGAACTGAAAGAGGCTGCTTGACATCACCCAGTTTTCTCTGTACATACCTTTCACTGACTGGTTTGGCTGATCAACCCTCTTTCCTGTGCCTCACTTCTCTCCTCCACCTCCTGCTTTTAGTTTCTCGTGCTTGGTAACTGACCTAACACACAGAACACTTTTTGTGTGTGTTAGGAGAATGCCTACCAGAAAGACATCTGGATTACTACTGAGACCTTGAGTGGGCCCAGAAAGACAATTATGAGTCAAATTAGGAGCAAGAAAAGGAGGATCTGGGTAAAGGATGTATCCTGTAGATGTGGAGGCTAGGGAGGAGAGGCAGAAAGATCAAAATTTGTGCCTGGAAACTGCTGTGGACAGTGAGGAGAAAAGAGGACAGTGAAGATGTATACTGAAAGGTGAATAGTTGGACATAGGTGGTTCCTTTGTGCTTTACCTCTAAACATGAATCCAGTTATGTTGCTGGAAAATGCTGTCCTCTTTATTTGCAAGCCTGTTCAGCTCTCAGTCTCTCCCCTACATTGCAGCAAGAGCTTTCTTAACACCTGCTGCATGAAGGGGGAACAATCCATATCTGCCACAGAGGATTGAATCACCCCTCAGCAGCCAGTCATGAAGTGGTATTTCTCAGCCAGGTTTCTTTTGGCAAATTTACTTGTTTATACCATGGATTAACACTTCTCAGTTATCTCCATGTTTACAATTTCCAATTAGTTCAGTCATTCCCCTAGGGATTAATCAAATAATTTCTCTGCAGAATAGCAAATGCCAGCCTTCTAGAACAGTGCTTTCTTCCTCAGGTTGCATTTGAGCCCTCTAACACTGTGAAAACAGTATTAAGTTTAGTGGAAAAACTCATCATAATTTTCAAGGTGTTAGAAAATGAGGCATTTATATGGAATTTAAACTAGTACACACAGTATGTGGGTTATTTTGGCAATGGGATAAAATAAGAGGATATTATCTCAAATAGGAAGTCCATTATAGCTAAATCATAAAGTTAGTCTGCTAATTAAATCAAATCTGTTTTGGAGGCTGTTTGTTAGAGACCATGAAACTTACTGAATGTCTCCTAATGGTTAATGAGGTAAATAAATGAGAAATGTAACTGATGAAGAAAGGTAAGATTGGTAGATTTAACTGTAGGACTTGATTGCATTGAGCCAGAAAGCTCCATCTATTGTTTTTTCATTTTTCGTTCCCCATCCTTGAAGGGATGTGTTTTTCACTATTGATCTCCAATTCTGTCTTTTTGTGACTGTTTCTTAAGGTTTCAGTTCTTTTCACTGAATATTTTTTGCCTTTCTCTTTAGTGAAAAGAGCTTTTGTACTTACAGTTTGTAAAATGTTGTTTTTCTTTAAAAATTTTCTGAACTGATTGCCTTTCTTCTCTAGGATGATCATGCTGCAGAACATCAGAGGGGAAGTATTTTAGTAACAGATACAGTAGAATGCAAACATTAGCTTTTCTAGCCACTTAAGCTTGTCTGCATAAAGCTGCAGATTCTTATATTCATTATGCATGAATAATAAATCCAGAGGTATTTATGTTTTATTTTTTAGATCATTCAAGTATCAATGACTTAAGAGAAACATTCTGCTGTCACATATGGAGATTGAGGAGAACGTGTAACTCTCCATAGGGTCTCTGAGTGGAGATCACATGGTACAATATCTGTGGATATAGATTGATGCATGCATATGGATGGAAGAATGATCTTTTGGGCATATTTGGGAGTTAGAAAAATTCTTTAAAATTCTCCCAAAATATCAAGGAAAGGTTAGCGAGATACAGGGTTCTGCATATTGCTCATTAGAAGTGATTCCCTGTATAAAGAGCTGCAAACTCCCTTCCATAATTTCCCAAGGCACAAATCAGCTCTAACAACTCCTCTCACATAAGGGTATTGCTACATAGCCAAATAAATTGGGTAAGCTGATTTATAACGCTTAAAGCCAGGCATTTGTTTCTCAGGGTTCTCAGTTTGGTGTGTCTCTTGTTCTTGGATACTCGTTTGATGTATTTACTCTGTTGTAGCTTGGTGATGGGTAATTCCCATAAATGGCTGTCGTATTTCTCCTGTAGGGCATGGAAGGATTCTGTCTCATTTGTAGTATTATATTTAACTGAAAAGAGTTCTGTGTATGTGTAGAGAAGAGTATCCACAAGTTTATCATGAGTTGTTCTTCTGGCTGCTGTGCTTAAGGAACTAAACCAGATTTCTTTAGCAGAATAAATTCATAAGCATTCTTTGTGTTTTCTGCTTTTAAACAGGACTAAGTCCAGGTGGGTTTCTCTTAGCCTCAAAGGAATTAAAAGTGTCTCTGATCATTATGTGCTATTTGCATATAGAAAAGAAATAGCATGCATAAGACTTCCTTAAAAACTATTAAATCTGTTGTGGAAGCAACCAGAAAAGTTAGCAAATTCTGCAGAATAGTGGTGGCCCTAAATTTGTATCTTCTCTCTTCCTAAGCACAGCTTCTGTTTGAGTGATATGGGAGATCCAACAGAAAACTAATAAGCACTGTTACTATTCATTATATCAAATTATAATTCTTGCCTGTAAACATCTTTTAGAAGTGACATTCCTGATAGAATTTTTTTGAGAAATTAGAGGACCAGCATGCTGGTAGAAGATCAGCTGGGAGCTGGGAGATGTCTTCTCCAAGAGCATCATCTTACCTCTGGAATTCTTGGGTTCCAGCTGCGAGGTTTGCTGGATGAGAGTTCAGAGGCTCGGGCAGGCACTGCTTCCCTCAGCTCGGGGGTGCTGCAGCTCCAGGTCTGGCTGGGCTGGGTGCCAGCACTGAAATCCAATTATCCCAGGAGAGATGCTGCTCTTCTCCCACTCTCCTTTCTCCCAGCCTTCATGGCAATGGAGGAGTCCCCAGCCTTCATGGCAATGGAGGAGTCCCCAGCCTCATTTAGGGAAAGAGAAAATCCAAGGAGATCCCCTTGTTTCTTCTTCTTCTCCTTTTACGTCTTTCTCCACATTTCTGACTCCTTTACTGAATTCTCAGCTATGTGGGATGCCTCCTCCTCTTTTGCATTTTGGGAGCAGTGTGAGTCTACATATGCTTAGCTAGTACTTTGGATTTTGTGGAACAGAAGACGAGAGAGGAAGTGGTGGTGTGTAGCAGTTTATTTTCAGTAAAACCTGGGTATAGCTTCACACTTATTGTTTCCAGATAGTCTTTGATATTTGGAGCAGGGAACTCCCTCAGGCGAGATATTCATTTTGTTGCTTTTTATTTGGGCTGTGAAATTCTGCTCAGCTTTCACTGGTATCAAAAAACTTGAAGAAGGCCACATGAATTTTCATTAGACTTTCTCAGGCTGCCTTCTGAAGGAGTTTCTACTTTCTTCTACTGCAATTTTCCTTACCTTAGATTTTCTGCTAAGACATAGTGTTTTAGAGATATAAAGTAAATTTTAGGGGTTTGTAATTAAAATCCACTTTAACTAAGGGTGGGATTTAATTTTTTTGACTCTAGCTTGACTTACTGCTTGCATCTGGGATGGACTCAGATAAATTTACCACATATCTGCCCAAAAAATTATTTTTACTCCTGGGAAGATCAGCTGTTTGAGGTGGTGTTGGAGAATAGGATTGGGAAGCAACAACTCTGGGTTTTGCTCATCTTTGTCTCACCCGAGTGTTGGGCAACAGATTTAATTCAGGGCTCTGCTGTCACTCATGGTGAGGTGAGCAGCTCCTGGATATTTTGAAGATTGTTTTGAATTAAGTGAATGATTCTCTAATATTGCAAAAGAAATAAACTCCCCTGGACTACATTTGATCATATTAAACACATCATAAACTGATATAGCTGGCTCAGGGTTGAAGTGAAAGCATGTTAACTGTGCAGTGCTGAATGGGTAAACTCTGTGACCTGACATTCCTGATACATTAGTTGCTGACATGAAGTGTTTTACCACATGATAACTGCTTGACTTGCAAATGAAGATGCTGCTTTGAAAAGCAGAGAACTCTTGTTTCCAGCCCTTGTTGGGGTCCCGTGTTTCAGTACCTTCTGAGGTGCCTTTAGGCAGTCCCTGTTGTTTACAGACATAAAAAGAGTGCTGCAATTTTACTGACTTTCATGTGAGTTTCTCAGAAGTTTAGCATAAATTCTATCAGAATTCAGCTTAGAGTTTTGAACAATACCAAACTAATATTTTTTACTTGTTAGGAAAACTCTGGATTTTGCCAGTCTTCAGAGGGACTCTGACAATATCCCACTTTGCAGGTTTATTTGATGCCAGCTATGACAACAAAGGTTCACAGTTTTCCAGTAAAGTAGAGTTTTGTTTGTCCTTTTTATCACCTGGTAAATACTGGATGAGTTTCAGCACAATAACAGACCATAAAAACCAGAATGGAGAGAAGAATAAACTTTTATTGTTTTAGCAACAAACCTGTTCGTCTTTACCTTTCCAATGAGACACAAAAGCCTGCCTTTTGTTTCAGCACTGGAAAGTCTTTAACTTTGTTTGCAAACACTAGTAATTTGTCTTCCCCTTTATGTTTATCTGAGCAAGAATATGAAAATTGTTAACACTAAACAAGGAAAAAAACCTTTTTATAAGATTAAGTGAATATTGAATGGGACTAATGTTCCTGAGTTTCGGGTGGAGAGTTGTTATTTTTATTATTATTATGTACTTATCATGATCAAAATTTCATAGCTGAGCAAGGGAGGTGGTGCTGTAACATTATTGCTAATTGAAAAAAAAGTCTAAATGACTCCTTGTGAGGCAAAGGTAACGAAAGAATCCATTAGTTCTTGTTCCACAGCTATTAAATAGTTGTTGATTACATATCATCCCCAGATAGGGAAACCATGTTTTAGCCCATTTTCCTGGTTTCTTGACTGTAAGGAGGTGGGCACCATGTTGCTCTGAAAAGTGATCATCAGTGTCATGACTAAAGTCAATCAGTAACTGACTGACTAAACTCTCAGTTGAATTCAGCGCTTTTCACTTCCAGATATATGTCAAGTTTCTTTCCTCTAAACATTTTTCAAAGCCACATATTTTCACCCAGATGGTCCAGATCCTTTATTTTCCTGCCGTATTGCTTTCATTGCAGTTACGCTTGAGCTTGTACTCCCAAGATAAATCCCTGCATGTTATTGAGCTTGCATCTTTGTTATAAAAATGTATTCTAAACAAACATGGACCGGGGGAGGATTCATGCACGTTCTCAGTGTGGGAAGGAAAAGGTGTTTTAACATTTCTTAATGTTGTATGAAAGTCTGTATAGACTATGTGACAGTGAAGGGCACTATGAAGTTTTATTGTTAGAGCTTTGAAGGACCATTACACAAGGGTAGGAGGCTATTCTGGTTTTCTAAGAAGCTGTAAAACTCTGACTGCTCTTGCCGTATGGTATTTTGTTTCTACCAGAAACAATTTTTTAAAAACTTGATTAATTTTTAACTTTTCATTTTGGTTTTCACCAGCTTTCTGCGTTAGAAGTACAGATTCATAAGACATGAGAACAAATATGTCACAATCATAGATTAAACCTGATCTAGGACCTCTTGAAGACTCATGTCTCCTCAAGCCACCTGCCCAACATTTCCCTGTCACTCTCTACAATCAATATGGAGAAATACTTCTAGAAGGTGAATAATTCTACCAGACTTCATTATTTGTCTTCAAATGGCCCTCAGAATGTGCTGATTTCTCTTAATCTTGTAGTGTACTTAGAGAAACAACTTTGACAAAATGCATCAGATAAAATTAATCCCCTGCTAAGAATCTCCTTTGTTCTCAGCAGGAGATACTTGGGTCTGTGACTTGTTTAGAATTCTGAAATACTACATGATACTCATATTTTTCCCTGGTATATTTAAATTATTAATCCTGGTGTATGCAAGAAAATTGAAGTATTTGAGATTATGCATAGTTTCATGGACTACTCCAAAAGGGAAAATATGAGGAGAATCTTCTCAACAGGGTGAAATAGGAATTTTTTTATTTGAATCCTCTTCATTTTTCTATACCTATCCTGCTTTGCATATGTATTTTTATGTTGTATGTGAAGTGTGTGTGTTGCATAATACTTATTATTTCTAATGTAATGGCACCTAACATCGAATTAGGAACAAGTTCTCATTACAAATGGCATTACAAAATCAAATATGCCACAGGCAGTTCCCACTCTGGAACAAGTTTTCTCTCTTGGATGCAGGTTTCTATTTCTTTTTCTATTTACATAGAAAATGTACATTCTTCTTCTATTTACATTCTTTTTCTATTTACATGTTTCTTTTTTTAATCATATAGTAACTACATTAATGATGAGTGCTTCTGTGGCCAGTTCAGTTATACCAAAAATTGAATTTAACTTTATTTTGTTCATGGATTTGAGAAAACTGCCCATTTTTTGATAATTAACAAAAGCATATTGATTGACTTGAGAAATTAAGAGTGAAGCAAGCCTTTTCTTGGACTGTCTTGTTTTCACATTATTAAAATTTGGCTTTCCCATTCCTAAAGCATCTAGTTTTGTTGCAAAAGTGATTGTTGTGTTTAAGGACATGTTTATTCATTAACTCGTATATAATTTTCTGTTCTGAATATGAGACAAAACAATGCTAAATAAATTACATAATTAAAAATGCATATGGAAGTAATTCTTGCTGTAATGGTTTTCCTTACACTCCCCCAAGAAGTTAGAGGCAAATTAGCTTAAGCATTAACTCTGAACATCTACCCAATTTAGACAATCCACTTAATTTGTCGTATTTACTTACTTTCCATGCCCACAATAGCGTACAGCTCCTTATAGAACATGCTGTAATTGTAAAAAGGAAAACACATGAGCTGTTTTGGTTCAGGACATCTAGATCAAAAAACTATCATCTGATTAAAGAACAAGGACTGCTTAGAACCATAAAAGAATGTTTGTTATTGTTTTAGAACATGTGTTTTGCAGGAATCATATGATAAGAAAATGACATGGAAAAAGTTTCTCTTTCGGACACCCCTGAATCAGCTGATCTAATCTTGTTTTGGCATACTTAGGAAAAAGCAATCAGGCAAGTTGTACTATGCTAATCCTTCAATCTCCTGATTTCTGTAGTTGTGGTGACTGCTTCTGCTTCTGCAGTTTTGGAAGGAGAGTTTTTAAACATTTTCTGTTGCCTGAAGTTTGCAGAACTCTATTTGGGGAAACATACTAAAAGTGGTATAGAAATAGAGGATCAAATTAAAGAATATTACTTCCCTCCAGTAGTTTTAATTAATAATTAGGGTACCTAACAAGACATTTTCTGAGGAACAGGTATCTAAAAGCACTTGACTAGAAAGTGCCTAGTTTTGCTTCATCATTTTGGTAGAAAGGAGGAACATGCTGATTTACAAAGTGAACTGAATGAAATCAAGGTAGAACTAAGATAAGCTGAGATGTGAATTCAGTTCAAGGAGGTCACCAAAAATATTGCTGAAAGTAGAGAATTCCCTTTTCTTAGACTCATTCCAGACAGAGAAGTTGATAAAGAGGGACCTATATGAATGATATGCAAAGCTGCCATTGCTTGCAGTGAAAGAGAACATTATCTGAAGGACTCGGTGTAAAAGATGTAAAAGGTGTTCAAAATGGCATCTGATTTCAGTAGTGCAGAGTTTGTTTAAATGTTTATTTCTCACCAATCTCTGCAATTTACTTCAGAAATGGATGGCCACACTGGATGCCAGTGTAAGGAAAGGCAAACAGGCAAGAAAGGGAATTATTCTCCAAGCTGTAACATGTTATTCATTGTTGGAAATGCTCTGTGGTATTCAGTGGTGGAGATGTACAAAACTCAGCTGGAAATGTTCACAAGAAAACTTGTGAACTTGAAAAAGTTGATGTTTTTACTGCTTAGACCAGACAGTTGGCCAAGACAGCCGCCTGACACTCTTTCCAGCCTAAATGAACTTATGATTCTGTGACACTCTCAAAAGGTGGGGTTTTTTTCACTTGAAATTGGTACTGAAACCAGGGCAAGACAGTGTTTTGAGCCAAACACTATAGCACAACACTACTAGACATTTTATAAAATAATATTATGAAATAATGTGAACAGTGAGTAAAACTGATCATGAAGCTGTATTTTGAAACCATGGGGAAAAAAATACTCACTAAAAATCCAGCGTGATAAAAAGCCTGAAGTATTTTCCGCAAGAACTTTTGCACATACACATAAGCCCAATTAACAAGAATCTCTTCTCCAGAAAAATTGAGACAATTCATATGTCAGTAGGATCTATACATATTTGGTATATGTATCCTATGATAAATATCAGTGCTATTTCTCAATTTAGAAAGTTTATTCTTTAACTGAAGTTTTCAACACTGAGACACAGATAAATCAAAGTTAATATGTCACAGTATTAATAAAAATTCTTTGTTAAACACACACTTAATACCCAAAATTTCAGTCCATATAGCCTCTGAAACAGGATTCTTGCACACTTGGGTAATTTGTAGCAAAAAGCCAAAGAATGAAACTGTTCAAAAGGCTTTCCTATAATATCCAGAAAGACAAAATAAAATGAGGACAGCATTCTCTGTTGCCATGGAAACACAAATGTCCACTGCAAATTATGTGATGTTTAAAGTTATTTTCTATGCCAGTTTGAACAATTTTTCTAAAATATGTTATTTTCACAGAGAGGCAACACCCCTGCTATTCTGAAGTTTAGAACTTTGTGAAAACAGATACATAAATGTTGCCTGGACCACCAGCCAAAGACTTTCTAAACTGGAACTTTTTCACATTTTCTTCTTTTGAGTAATAGGAAATGACTAAGCTCAGAGAGCTGAAAATCCCCTTATTGTTGGAAACTGCTCTATTGTTTTAGGCTGAAGACTCACGAGGAAAACAAAAGGGGAATACACAGGATTGGATCACTAAAGAACTCCCCAGCCTGTGCAGGGAAGTGCAGGACTCCCTGTCCAAGTGGCAGGGTCTTTTCTAAACTTTACAGCCAATAGTTCAGCCAAGGGCTGGGCTTACAGATCATCCCTTTCTGAAGCACACAGGTCTGTACCACAGCTGATGTGGGGCCCTAGACCCCTCAGATGCTGAGGTGTCTCTGCCCACCAGGTGGAGGGAACACATGCAGTCAATTCCTAACGTGTTTGCAGGATCTCCTTCTCACTGCCCCCAGACAGCACCATAGTCAATCCTCTGGGATGACTCATCTCAAAAGGAAGATTTACATTCTTTGAGGTTTCTGTGAAAATCCAGATTCTTGAAACCAGCTGAATAGTGACAGGTATACAATCAGCACTCTCGAGAACACCACCCCTCGGGCGAACCCCAGAGAGACATACCCTTGCAGAGCTGCCATTAAATAGATGTTGCACAGCTCAACTGTGCCTCAGCACACTCTTGTTTGAAGGGCCTGCTCTGCAGGAGGGAATGCAGGAAACATCACGTCTCCCAAAATTCACTGATAACGCAGAGGAAAAACAACATTCCTTCCCTTCCCAGGGTTTCTAATGGCTACACAGAGTAGCCATAGGATGGGACAAAGGCCAGATGCAGGTCCCTTATACAAACTGAGGAAGAAAGAGAAGTAAAGTTCCCAAAATATAAAGCCTGCAACGTCTGTGAGTTAGGCTGGAGTGGAGAGGGTGACAAGTCAAGGATCTTAATTTATTCTTCTCTTCTAACTTTGCAATGTGAGGCCCAGCAGCAACAGTGTTTCATGCAAGATTTGCACACTTTGATTTTGAACCCAAACTTCACATGGAGAAAGTCTCTTGAATGATTTTACTAAAGTCAACAGCTCATCCAGCATCAATCCAAATATTCCCACCAATTGTATCTGACTAGCAAAAAGGTTTTCTGAGCTTTATATAAATTACTTCCAAGCCTTTTAAAGTCCAGCATATGAAAGGCAGATAAATCGTTAATACATAATGTTGAGTTTTATGGCAGCATGCACCTTCCTTTGTTGCATACCTCACTAGACCACAGATACTGCCCAGGCAGTCCAGTACCTGCCCAGGTCTTTGCTGATATTGGAAACATCACAGTTGTTCCATCTAGAGACCTTTATTCAGTAAATGATTTATAAGTGCAACACATTAAACAGGAAAAAAAGCAGCAACATTGACATAGTGCTCATGTGATGCAAGGCACAGCACCAGATTTCCATGGAGCAGTTCTATGTTTTCATGGTAAACAGCTTTTGAGACTCAGCAAACATTGTTTTGGGTTGCCTCAGGGAGTCAACTCATCTGCACTTGCTCTGACAATGTCAGATGATTGTTCAGGCTTTTAAACATCACATGAATGAACGTCAGAGATGCCTGAAGGCTCTCAAGCAGTGTGGGCTAAACTGAATTTTGCCACCTTGAAGATCAGGGGCTGAATCATTGCTTGGTTTCCTGGCCAAGAGTGGACAGTCAGAGGGAAATTGATGTGGGAGTGGAGAATGGGGATAGCAAACCCTAAAAATTGTGGTCAGTTACTGCTGCTTTATTCTCCCTAGTGTCGCAGCAGAAACCTTCCTTTCTTTTTCACTGACAGCAGGGGATGACCTGAGTTTCCAACCCACTGCTGCAGGCAATGATACCAGCAGGGTCATAGCCCTTTTACCTCTCTTTTTGCCTGCTCTTTCTCCAAACCACCTCATAACATGCAGCTTCTAGCTTTTCTTTGACTGCATTCTCCTTCCTTGGTTGCACACCTCACAGGGCCACAGATTCTGCTCAGGAAGTGTGGCACAGGTCAGGCTGTTATAGCAATTAGCACCATTATTTTTTTCAGTAAGTGATTTATAAACATGGCATATTAGACAGCAAAAACAGGTGGCTTGCTTTGCATACACCTGGGTATGGTTGTGATGAATGTTAAGGAATAACACTTACTAGCAATAAATAATGCAGCTCTTCTGATTCCATACCAAAATTGTACCCAGAGAGGTCTGCCAGAACCTGCCTGGGTCAATCACAGCTGTCACCTTCTAAAGAAACCATCTCTACACTAACTTTTTGGAATTTATAATGACAAAGATTTTTCACCCAAATTTCAAACAGAATTGTTTTTCTATGCCCAGCCTAGTTTTTCTCCTAAGAGCTGAATTTGCTCTAGGTGTATTTTATGACTCAGCATCCTGCCCTTGTAAGTCCCTGTCATCACTGGTGACAGAGACAGAACAGAAATGTGTCACACAGTTACATTGTTAGGACTGAAGTGAACTCAGAATGAGCTTTTAATCCTTAGGCCAGAGGCTAAAAAGGTAGCATGATAAATTCACAAGCATCTGGACTGTGCAGTGACTTACAGGCAATGGCAACCTGAGGCTGAAGAGTCAATAACTGACGAAAACCTCAAAATGTGTGTGTGGGGAGAAGTGTGAAAGAGACCAGCTACAGGCACATATTTCAGACAGGAAAAATGCTGTCTCTTAACAACAGTTCATGTGGGAGCACTGTGGTACTTTATGTATCTGACTCTCCACATGGATGCAATGGGGGGAGTCAGGTATAGCACAGAGGAGGCCAAAACTGCTGAGAGATCAGATCTAGGCTGAGGCTGTGCCTCTCGACTGCATGAAAGTAGAAGGGATCATATGTGGCTGCTGAAATCACTGACTCATTTGGGTACCATCATATGCCAGTAATTAATTCAACATGCCTAGTGCCTGGAATAGTGGTGTAGGCGTTCAGACAACATGTTCCTCTGAGAAAATATACAGTGAGACAGACCCTTGCACAGCCCTACTTACCACAGCTTGCTTGCACTTACTAAATTATGGACCTCCAGGAAGTTGGGGGTCATTGGGAGGGCTGTAGCTCCAAACCAGGACTTAAATGCATGTAAGCAGACACCTAGGAAGTATCTGAGAGCTAGCTTGAGCTTGAAACCAGTCCAAGATCAGGTTTCTTCCTCTCTATCTGACTGTGGCTGTGTGAAATGGCTGTAGAGCAACACAGGACAGTGAGAACAGTCCATCCAGACCTCAGAGGATGTCATGCAGCATAAGACTGTAAAGGTCATCTCAAAGCTAGTCCTAAATATAGCTAAATCCAGGCAGAGCATCCAGGACAAAACTGGACTCAAGACTACCTGTTTACAGGCACTACAGAAGCAGCCTGTGTACTTCCTTGGGAGCAGAGCAGACCTGATCACGTCTGGGTGCCACGTGCAAGGAGACACACACTCCCACTGCTGCTTGCTCAGGGAAGTGTATGGTTCATTTACAGTCACTGCCTCATTCTCAGCGAACCCCTCCGTGCTGAAGCATGTTAGCACTTACAAAAAACAGGAAAGCTGTGGACTACTGACCCATATCTGCATAAAGTCTCAAATTAATCTTCCTCTCCTGCTCTTTTCCATCCCCAGTGATGACTGAAAATAAGAGAGAACAGTGATTAGATTATTTTACTAATCTTTATCCTATTTATTAAATCATGACATTTCATCCCCCATTGAATTGCATAACTATACTATTGAGAAGTGTAATATGATCCATTTTTATTTCAAAATGCTGAATAAAAGGCATGTCTATGACACATTTCAGCGGAAATTAGACAATGATATTTTTGTACTCAGAAATGAGATGTGTTTTTATCTTACCATGCTTAATATTCATGCTAATTCACAACACACTTTTTTACTGATATCAGAGAAGCATATTCTTTAGGTAAAAATTTGATCTACTGCCTGCTAACCCAGGATTACTTGAACATGGCTTTTAGCCCAATTCTCTTTGTATTCTCTTGTGTGCTGCCATGCACTGCAAAACAATAGAAGTATAAAGATCTTCCTGAATATTTTTCCTCTCAGTTTTTTTAAACCTACAGAAAATCCTGATTTGATATGGGCAGATGACACAGGGTTATTATTCCATTCTCTTTTATCAGAGGTGGATCTGAAGCTCTTTTTACTCAAAGTACCTCCAGCTTGCTTTATGCTTCATTTTCATAATGTTTTATTATACTGGAATTTTAATCACTCAAAATCTAATAAAAAAAGGCATTCCCATGGCTGAAATAGAGCATCTTGTGTTTCCCCTCCTTTGGATCATATTAGGTATGTTCAAAATTATCCAAAGCTTTTTCTAGTTCAGTTTAGGGATCTGTATATACATCTAAATCATAAAACTCTCCCATCACATTGGGTTTTTTTTAAACCTGTAAATCCTGTGAACTTTCCTTTAACCACCAACAGATAGATGAAGTATTTCCATTAGGATTTTAGGATACTCTGCACATAAGAGGTTCAATATGTGCAAGCTTATTTGAAAAAGCAGGGTTATTTATTGTTAATCACCTGGCCTGATAGTTGCCTGCTGGATAAGGTTTCCTTCTTAAAAGAAAGAAGAAAAAAAAATAAAATTTAATCTCTCTAGTTGATGCTTTGCTATCTTCTTCTCCAGGAGCTGTATCAACCACCCTAGCCACAGCTAAGAAGGCAATTACTCACTCTACTTCTCTTTTCTGGGTTTCTGCTGTTTGTGTTTTCTCTCCCAGGATGAGGATTTTAGCAGGATCTCAGAAGGTGAATGTTGTCTGAGCACAAGGACACTACACTTACAGAGTTAAACACTTTGCATAGTAGATGTTTTAGTAAATACAATGAGCAGGTGAGACAATGAAATAATACATGTTATGGGCTGGTGGACACATGCTGTTTTTCTATACTGGTAACTTCTCACCAGAATACCACAAAACAGAAGGGCTTTTTTTTTGCAGTTTTCCTATGTGATAATGCCTGTCCATTAATCTAACTAAAGAATGGCAGGTACAAGTATCCCAAAAGATGCCTGTGGATGTCATGACAGAAATTTTCTCACCTGCTGAAGAGATTATGAAGTTCAATGATTAAATCTGCAATGCATCTCTGCTTCACACCAGTGACATCGTGTGCAGTAAGAGACTCCTCTCCAGGCAGCAGCTCTTCTCTGGAGATCACCACCACCATTCATAAGGGATAAAACCTGTAGAGCAGAAGGCTTTGATATAGTGCCTCTCTAGCAGAATCTGTTTGGTGCAACTTTTGGACTGTTGTGCTACAAAAACAAGGCTCCTGGGTTATAAGAGAAAACTACATATGGAATCCCTCTCCTCAGTTTAGGCACTGAATAGTATAGTTCATCTTGCTTTTCACATTTACAGTAAAATATCCAATTTCCCACTGGGACAGCAAGTAGAAACAAATGGAAACTATTTGGATTTTTCAGTGCTAATCCAGCAGATCTGTGTTTAAACCCAGAGATATGCACTGACTTGTTCAGTAAGCCAGCGCTTTATCAGCATTAACTCTGAAGTGTCACAGGTAACATTAGTGTACCTGGCCAAAGTCCACAAGAGTAGAAAAATGTTATATTTAATATACCTATATATTAAAAAAAATAATTAAAATGTGAATGACTAGAAAAAAAAATAGCATGGTATATGGACATTACAGAGTCAATATGATTAAACACTTCAGAAATTCTGGTAGATTCCAGAGTTAGAGCAAGGCCAGGATCAAATCTGGTTTTTTTGCTCAGAAAGAACAAAACAAAATGGAGAAACAAAGTGGAGAATCAGTGGTCTAAGAATCACAGGCAAACTCCTCCAAACTCTTTCTTTACCCTTTCTCATTATCCAAGTGGCAGCAGGCAAGCAACAGATGTTTTGGCAATGGTGAGATCCTTGACTTTCATTCTAATGCACAGTTCCTTATGACAAATTATTATCACCTGAAACTTGCGGGAATGGGTGCTGCTCTACCAGTAAGCCTGGTTTCTATTGTCATCCTTTCTCTTCAGCATCTATTTTGCAGTATTGCTTCATTATGATACACTTCCAGTTAACAGGAAAAACAAAAAAAAGGAAAAGCTATTCCTCCTTTTTATTTTTTTTAGGTCATTGACTTTTTGTAGTGGGAAAATTCACTATCGTATGACTTTGCCAGTAAATCAGGCCAAATGATTTTGTAAAGCCAAATGCTTGGAAACATGGTCAGCTGATTAAGGTATTTGGGCTGTGACTCAGAGGATCTGGATTCAGTTCCTGGCACTTACTGCATCACCTTGGGCAAATCACTTTACTGCTTTTATCCTTGCAATTCCAAATGTTGAAGAACCTTGGCAACATTTCTTCTGCCCTCTCCCTCCCTCCCCCCACCATGGGCCACCAGTGCATCCTACAAGCTGTACACAGCTGAGAGAATGGGGTTTGTGCTCACCACGAAGCTCCCTCTCATCAGCTGAAATGAAATACATATATATAAGAAATTGTTTCGCTTCCTTAAAGGCACTCCTAGTTGGCCCTCAAAATAAATAAATTGTGAAGAAAAAGCCCAAAGCTCTTCTGCAGAAAGCCAGCTCCATGCCCTCCTTTATTTCCATCGTTGCCTCTGTGGCAATGAAAGCAAGCCTTGTATTGTTAGCAGTGGCAGGAGTGGAGCTGCTGCTTCTGTTCCTGCTGATAAATATTTTTACTGCCAAAGCAGCACCTGCAGTGCCAGCATTCAGGGGGTGCCTGCAGACACCCACCAAGTGTGGCTTCCCTGCTCTCAGGGTGCTCCATTTTGGACTGGGCTCCAGAGCAGCAGTGCTTCCTTCTGGAGGCTGTGCCTGCCTCAGCAGCCGCCCCTGGGTATGATCCTTTCCAAGCTGTCAGCAGTGAGAAGCAAAGGAATCACTTCTCAACCTCTGATCTCCCAAGTATCCTTAATGGGCATGTATCCAGACGTTTTCATTAATGTAAGTAGCGGCTAACTAAACTGGCTAATAAGTTGTCTCTGTTTTTCACTCATTTTCAATCAACATAACTAATCAACATGCCAGAGAATGCAAAATACTGTACAAGCCCTTGAGAGGAGAAGCATTTTTAATCATCATGATTGTTCATCTGTTGATAAAAAAAGTGTCTTAAAATTAATAAAATGATAGCTTGTGATGCTGAATCTTTAATAGCATATGATAAGCACATTCAATACAGAGTGGAAAAGGGCATTGTGGGATATGCTCTGAATCACAAATGTACTGATGTGGAAATTCAGAGGGCTCAAGGCACAGTGATGGACAGTTAAATATCTAATGCAGTTAGAAAGGAAATATGACCCGGGGGTGAAAATTTAAACTGAGTTGAAAATACATATAAGTAGGTGACAGTAATAAAGAGGAATAACAGCTAATAGTGCTTGGCATTTGTATCCTTTTGTGTTTAGCAAGCACTTTATATATCTGAGTGAATAAAGACAAACCAGGTCATAATAAGATTAATATTATAATTCACAATTTATATATATATAACAGCTGACACACACAGAAACTAAAACCAATATTACCAAAAGACACCTGCGTTCATTCTGATGCTCAAAAGCCTGTCTATCCTTCACTGAAAAGTCAAGGTTCCCAGACCTTGGGAAAGGCTATTAATTTTAGGGGCCTTAATTCTCAAAAAATGTAATTGCCCATATGTATACAGAAAGCCTTTGCAAAATTGCTTATGGAAACCACAATGATTACACCATATTAAGCTTCTTGGGCTCAATTTGTCTAAGTCAGTCAGCATGGACATCCTTTACAGTTAAGGAATTTTCATTAGTACTGCCAATGGAGTCTAAGGTATGATTCATCACATCTTAAAGTGACTGCTTTAAACAAGCCAGATGAATTACACCTTAAAAATGCATGTTTCTCTGCATTTATCATAAAGAGAACCTGCCTTGAGCAGAGCATCTGTGAATGCTGCAGTCCCAGTTCTGGGGCTCTGAAAACACTCAGTGTTAATGGGCTGCTTTTATGACATTCTGCCCTGGATACAAAGCCAGTAGCAGGTAAATCCTATGCACACAGAGATATTTCTGTTCTCTAAAACTTATTCTGATAATAAATTCCTTATACCTGTTGGATAGTATAGCAAGTA
The DNA here is from genome assembly GCF_965178545.1 of Coloeus monedula. Taxonomy (NCBI): domain Eukaryota; kingdom Metazoa; phylum Chordata; class Aves; order Passeriformes; family Corvidae; genus Coloeus; species Coloeus monedula. The sequence goes on from NC_138781.1 coordinate 12,151,361, forward strand.
TTTGATAAAATTTCTGGAAAGATATACATTCTTCCATGAAATATTCATATTTATATAACTGTTCAGCACAGTCATTTACTGCTGGCATTCTCAAAATTATACAGCTGAAAATCTGACCTGTATTTGTTTATTTGGTAAAATTTCTTTTTTATCCTGGGAAAAAATGAGTGTGTAATTTTCAATGTTTGTGTCCAGTGCAGGCATTTTCTCTCAGAAGTGTTGAAAACCCTGCTATATATAAAAAGGCCATCTAGAAATTAATTTCACAACTCTATTTCAGAGCAAGCCTCACTAACCCAGGTTATCTTTTTAATTATGATTAATTATCCTGTCAGCTAAGATGAAAGATATTAATAAAAACACAATTTTGGAAGTGCTTACAGAGAAGTTCATCTGTTGTTCCAAATCTTTTTCTGCTGGAAGTATTTGCTCCTGGTAAAAGGATGAACTCCTTTTTTTTGCCTAGGGTACTAAATGTCCACCCAAGATTCTTTGAAAAACTTAGAGTCTCTACATACAGGTCAAAATTTAAAGCAAGTAAATGACTGCAAAGTCGTTTTGAAGACCCAAACCTGCATGTCTCTGTAATTGTCCTGCTTCCAGAAAATCACATTTTCCAACTCAAGATATATCTAAAAAGAAGTATTGAGATTAAATATTGCAAGAGGAAAACCATTGCATTTTATCATCTGGAAGGTCAATAGATCTAATGAAGCAGTAAATGAGTGCAGTGGCCAAGGCTGGGTTGGGATAGGTGTCTGCACAATCACGTGCGTGTGTTTATACTGCACACCGTGCTCCCTGTGTCGACATGTACACTGTGGCCAAGCAGCACAGCAGCCTGGCAGGATCCAAAGGTGTTCCTTGTCCTCAGTGCTGGCAAGTGTTTGTGTATGTTTGGCAGCCTGAGAGGGAGAGAATGACCTTGTCATGTGTTAGGTTGCTAACCTTTTGCTTTTCCCAGCAATTCAATGTATTAGATATTGTTTTTTTTATTGATGATTCTGGGTGTTGAGCAAAGGTGGCAGAGGATAGGACAACAAGAAGATATAATTTGTTCATGGTAAGTTTAAAAGGAAGTTTAACAAAGGAATTAAAACCTTATGAGTGGGAGTTAATATGAATAAGAGAAGAGGCAGATAAAAAGATTTGCAGTTCTTAGATGAGTGGGTATGGTTCTGACATTTTATTTACAGTGATTCTTAACAATTTCATTCAGGCAAGGAGAACAGCTAAAGTAGCCATGAGCTGGTAAATAGCAAAAAATACTCCTGATTAAAAACAGATACTATAATTTGTGACTTCAATACTTCAACACCTGAGAAGGGAAAATAAAGTAAAATAAAGTAACAACAAAAGCTCCTGTACTAGTACCTTGTGCAGGTCTCAGTCTTCATTCATTAACTCAGATTTTATTCTGGATTCTCCACTGAATTCAGAAAAATCAGTTCCTGTTTGAGATGGCAGTATGTAGCCTCAGAAACCCTTAGGATTCTATCTGTTTGATCACAGACTAATTCTCCCCTCAAACTATTCCAAGAAGGTGGTCAAAAGGTCATTGAAATCAATGGAAGAGTCTGAGTGTATTTCAAAAAGCTTTGCATCAGTCCCTTAAATGCACAAAGGTTGAAGATATTTTTGGACAATATTTCAGCCAATTAAATATGTTTATATAGTTTCTGTGAGCAGTCCAGGAATTTTTGGCACTCAATAATAGGTGCACTGAAGAAAAATCTATAGTCTTATGAGCAGCATGTTCCCTTGGAAAGAAATGATCCTGAATTCCCTATCACTAGAGGAAATGTCTAACAAATAAATGACTATATGAAAAAGAAAGGGAAGCTTCTTCTCTTGGTTGTTGAAACATAAGAGTCATGTTATACAGTCATCTGCTGGACTATGTCCAGTGGTGAGTTTCTCAGATGAAGACTTTTGAAATGAATACCTCTAGGATTTGGACATAGAATTGATAGGTGTTCTAGGAAGACTGCTTACCCAAGAATTGATGCATTTGAAATTTTGGAATTAAGTTTATAAATTTTGCCTTTTCTGTGTGTGTGTATTTTTTCTTCTCTTTCTTTGTGATTTTATATTAAAAATCAACATGAAGTAATAGTAGTAATAGAAATTATGTTACTTTCAGATTGGGTATAGCATAGCAGGAATTTCCTACTATTCTAAATTGCCTTTTTATTATTTTGGGAGAAACACCTGCAGACAGCAGATGAATCATTTTAGCATCACTCTCCAACTCCTTCCTTTTGTCTTCACTCGACTGCATTGTAGTAATGCCTCAGCACAAAGGAAAACAAAGACCTGGGTTTACGTTACTAAATTTTATACATTCCACTGCAGTGATTTAAATTAGGACCTTGTACATCCTGGGCCTTCATAAGGTAGATGAAAACAGACACTCATCAACAGAGGGCTATTTAGCTTCTCTGGTACCAGAATTGCCTTTCTCTCTGGGTCTAGGACAGTGATAAAGATTAAATGGTACTCGTGATAAGTTGGGCTCCTATCAAGAACTTGCCTTGCACCAACATTAATTAGCTGTAATGCTTCAGAAATTGCCACCAGACTCCAAAACCTGTGTTATTCTTTTCATGGAAAGAACCTTGAAAGACTTGACTGCAAGCCTAATTAAAGGTATCAGAATCTCAGGTTTGGGTCGTACTGAGGATTTAGAGGCTGGGTCATGTTTAGAACCTAGCCAACATTTTTCAAAGAATGCATACAAAACTGGAATTATGTATTCTTTGGTACACATGGTGGCAAATGAAGTAGAGAGAAACACAGCCCTCTTTAAAGAGCAGATAGGTGAATTAGCCAATTCAAATCTTTTTACCGCCTTTAATGATTGCTGGTTCAGACATTGTTATGGTAATAAATGAGATATTTTATGCTACAAGTAGAAGAAATAATTTGAACTATATATCTAAGTCTGACACAAAAAAGAAATGAAAACATTTGAGAGAAAATTCTAGGACAGCCAATGAAAATAGTCAAATATGCAGCAGGGATCAGAAGTTAATTCTTGTGTAATGTAACATAGTAGAAACCAATATGAAAGTGTTAAGAAAGCATTAAATAAAATATTTGCATGTTTTCAGCTTGAACATGGCTCTAGACCCTTGAACTCAATATATATAGCAGAAACCAAATTGAATCAAAGACAAGAAAAAAATTAAAGCTATAGAGAAAAATAAAATAAATAAAATATAGAGAAAATTTACATTAAAAAAATTGAAAATTTGGGGATTGTTTAAAATTAGAAAGGGTAACTAATGTATGAAAAGCTTAGAGGAAATAATAAATGAACCACAAACAGTCAAGCAGATGTTCCACTACAATTTGTCCCATAATACAAGAAGAGGGAATAATCAATAAAAATTTGAAACAGCATATTGTGCACTGCTCAGCAGAAGCAATTCTGGAAAACACCCACTTAGCTTGTAAATGTAATAATTTCAACATGTTCTTGCTGTCCAGAAATTTTGAACAGATACACAGAACTCTTACTTCTGGCATAGATATGGAATAAATGGAAATAAATGCAATAAATCTAAACAAGATAATATAGATCACTATATTTTAGGATGTAAAGTTTATGGAAGATCAGTTCTCCTCATGGGGTTTATTATACCTTGATCTAAGTAACCTGATGCTGGGCAAATTCTAAAGAAAAATACAAAATGAGATGGGCTTCTGGCTAGGCAGATATTTGGAATCCTTTCATCCTTTTTGTATTTCACTTTGTAATTCTGACCTTGTGAATAAAGAGCTCCATCCCTCTGATATTCAACGAAATGATAGCTGGTATAGTAAGTCTTCCAATTTATAGGACAGATATATTCTAGTAGCATATGCTGCTAGAGACAGAGCCAGCAGTGACATCTAATCACTGTGAGAAAGCTCATTCTGACTTTGCTGCCAACAATTTAGGTTAGATAACAGACGTGCATTGACTTGATAGCAGGTGGATAAAAGGGTATAAACTGTGTTTTGTGCCTTCTGTCTGTATTACTTATAGATTAGCTGATTTGGGGGCTTCAAGAGAGATTGTGTCATACAAATTTAGTTTCTGTGAGGGTTGAGTACTTGTGAAAGAAGGCAGATTGGTAGAGTTCGATTTGAAATTCTTGAGTTAACTATAAGGCTGATAGATAGGTGGAGATGGTCACGTTTGTCAAGCCTTTATAATGTGTAGCATGAAGGGGTAATCAAAGCTCACAGAAGTTTGTCTCCAAAATTATTAGTGTCTAGTTTCTTCTTAATTTTATTATTTGGTTCTCAAACATTGCTGCTTAGGAGAGACAACCAAAAGATCTGTATGTGGTGTTTTTTCATTTACTGGTTGGGGAGTGCCTGAAACAACTGCTCAGACAAGGGATGAGATCCATTGCAGTGAGGAGAAAAAAAATGAAGAGATACTTTTTCTGACAGCTTCCTGCTGTCCACAGCTCTGTTTCTGTTTTGAAATATGCTTTGAAATAAAACTTGTTGTCACACTACTGGAAAGCTCTGTGATTTATAAACCAAAATTGTTGTTTGAGTTATTCCTGTGTAATAAAGACAATAACAAAGGAAATATCCAGACTAACATTATCAGAAGGAAGATCTAAAAATGAAAATGTAGTTAATTCCATTAATTCTCTGGCCTTCTTGTTGACAAGTACAGAGAACCTAACAACCTCAGTGTTGGTTCATGCCGTTATTTGACCCCTCAAAAGTGGATTGAGTCCAACAAATCTACCAGAATAGTTATCACATGACAAAATCTTTCATCAAGGTACAATCCAGTGCAAATCTGAAGCAGCAACTTAATAAGCTATTCTTTGTGTGTTTGCAATTTGTTATTGAGTTTAAAAAAGGGTAAAATTCAGATGGTTTACAGAAATGTTCTTAAGAAGGCAAGGCTAAATGAGTCTGCAAATTATATGAAGTCTTCAATAGAACCTCTGGGATACAGATTTTTTTCTGAGTGGAGAATGACTTAGAAATGTCAGACAAAAGGACCAAGCATGGGAATGAGGGAAGTCAGTCCAGAAGGTCTAAAGCTCACAGCTTCAGCTGTGTCACACTTACAGATGGCCTCATGGCTTGGGGTGAGCAGAAACAAAAGAGGCTCTTTAATAACCCTCTGCAGGGCCACAGCTCTGACTGTGCCTGGTTCCCACCTGACAGTCAGGTGCCTGCAAGGACTTTGTTCTTGCTTCTCTTGCCATTTACCATTCACACTCCCATATATCCATTTGCTCTCTCCTCACTATTGAGGAGCCTGTACACACTCAGACAATGTGGAAAGTGAAGCAATGTGTTATGGCAACAAATGTATTATGGTATTACTGTTTTTTAATATAAAAGGCCAAAGAATTAGAAGACATGCACCACTTTTAGGACTTCACGCAATTCTTATTGTAACTAGAGAACAACTTCCACTTCACTTCCTTCATAGACTGGGGTGAACAATGTGCTTAATCTGGCAGAACTTCATATAAACAAGATAAGCATTCATCACACAGTTTCTCAGCTGAAAGGATAACATGCAGACTATGACAACGAACCAGAATGTAGCACTCCCTCGGGAGACTAAAGAATAAATTCCAAGTATTTTTTTCCTGTGTATATTTTATGAATACCAGTTTTAAAATGACAGCTGTAAAAGAAGAAATATTTTTTGGCTATGAACCATGCAGGAGACAGCTTTCACTAGATCACAACTTTATATTGTCATTTATATCATTATTAAATTACATTCCTAAGGAATTGCCTTTCTTTTATAAGTTGCATGAACATACGACACTTGCTTTATGTCTGGAAAGTTTCCATCTTGTCAGGTGAAACTACTATTATTTCAGTTATTGCTATCCTAACTCATACATTCAGTGATTTCTAGAATGCAGTACTTTGAAAGAAATGAGATGATAGGGGTTTTTTTAACAGATATTTAAGTCATAAGTGACAGTCTATATTCTGACTAAAAGCAACAAGAATAATTAGAGGTAAACTAATTGGTGAAAAATAAATATGAGTTCAACATCATCAAAGAAGGTATCTAAAAATATAATGCTTGAGAAAAGAATGAGCTTAAGAGATCAAAATTTTTAAATTCCGCCTTTAAATTTTTAGTAGTAAGCAATGAAGGGCTGGAATGTTACAATACTATTTCTGGCAGTACTAACACTTCATTTCTAGTTTCCATTTCTGCATATACCAGGACTGACAGGGTTACTTTATGAAATGCACTGACATACCTTTTACATTTTTTTTATTTACTTAAATTTTTATTACTTAAAATCTTAGCTATTGAAAGGTAAGGATCAAACTGATGTAAGGAAAATGCACACTACAAAATATGGTGTGAGAGGAAACCACTACAGTTAATACACCTGCATGTGTGTCAGATGTTCTAAAAAATCCCACTGGGGCATTACATGGGCACCCCTATAAACCTATGGACAGATTCCAGAAGGTTTTATTGGAAACAGGGTTCATCATTTGTCTTATCTTTAACTTCGACTGGACAATATTTTTTTAGGGAAGATAATGCATTCCTGTGGAACCAGCTTCAGACTGGTGTAACTGGGCTGCGTTCAGTGTTGTTGCACGCAGGATGGATTGACAGATGTATTCTGAAATGGATGCAGCACTTGCAGCTTTCAAATATTAGTGTTACTAATAAATAGGGGACTACTTACTCTATTTATTAAACTTTCTAAAACCCAAACAGCAGCTGTAGGAAAAGAAAGATTTATCTACCAATAAAAACCCAAAGATTACATTTACCAAATCCCCATTCTTTATTGTAATGAAATTTGTCTTTCAGCTTTTAAAATGCATTTATAGAGCCAGAAATGTATTCTGGTCCACTGTCTTTGAGATGAATAACCACATTATTACTTGCCTGTCAAATCTAAGTACGGTTGTTAATAACACACAGACAGCTACTAAAAATTCAAAACATGGGAGGTTTCCTTTGGAGAAAATTGCAGTTTTAACCTCTGATTTCCCTTCTGAATCAATTACTGACTTTCATATACACCTTGCAATACCTGATCTCCAATCAGAAGTGAAAAATGGTTCAAAGAATTCAAAGATTTTTCAAACATACCTATGGAAATACACTGCCAGTTTTAAAATTCTACAGTCTTTAATCTACAGAATATCTGTCCTCTGCACATTATCCAGTAAGCACAGTAGAAGACTTACTTGATGGAAAATATTTGAAGGTATTTTTAAAATTTTGTGCTTCAAACTTTATTTTCTATATAATCTATATTTGCACTCAGAAAACTGAACATCTAAACCAGGATTCTTTTCTGATGTCGTATTTTAACAGTTTTACTTTACTACTTTTCATTAAATGAACAAAAAGAAAGATACTCCACACTCACGATAGATAGATACAAAGAAGAGCCACCTAACATAAACATAACAATACAGGTTATTTCCCTAGTGTGAACACATTCAACGTGTCTGGCTGAAAATTCTGATAGATCAAAACTTTTATAAGAACACTTTTCTACTATTTTTACTACTAACCAATGTAAAAAAAGTCAACTCATTTTGGACTTAAATTTCAGTCCAGTGTGACTATTTCACTTACTTCTGGAATCTCTTTGGTGCTTAGTATTGCTGTCATATTTTCTGGAGCCTCCCATCCAAATGATTTTATTTTTTCATGAACTATAGATTTGTGATTCCCAGAATGCACTATGGAACTTTTATGAGATATGTAAATGTAAGTGAACAGCCCAAGCCATAGAACAAAGAGAACAAAGAGTGTCCTTCATACGCCACCCATGTATTGCAAAACTTTTTCCCTGCAGACTTTAATTGGTCACCCTCATCAAACCAGGCTGATCATCTACCAAGGAAGTGCTTGAAAAGCTCTTCTGACCAAACCTATTTCTAATTTTTAGGTTTTGGAAGATCTGGTATACTGAGGAGGAAAATTAAAATCAAGCTGTATAATTAAGCTAATTCACTTATTTCACATTACAGCAGTAGAAAAGTACTGTTAGGGTCTTCTCCAAGTGTATTGCAGCTACAGACTCAAACTAAGTCTCAGCCTGAATTTTGGTGTGGAGAATCCAGCCAAGTGTGCAATGGCAGATCTTTAGTAATCTCTCCACAGAAGACATGAGAAGTGAACTCACAACTGAGATGCTGCTAATATCACTCTGTAGGGCAGGTAAAGATTGCACAAGCATCTACAAAGGGCTTCAGGGCTTCCTGAAGTGGTTAAAAAGAGTTTACTTAAAAAATAAGATACTTACTTAATAAGTAAGGGTTTTTTTTAATTTGTCAAGCCTGAGTTAAAAATATTTTAATCATATTATTTTTCTGATGGCAACACCAAAAGATTTGTATAAAATATAATTTTTGCAGTAAAACAAGAACATTGCTAGTAGGCTACCTTTTCAACCTTATTCAGCAACATGGTAGTCTTAGCCCATATTCACATTCATTCAATTAGCATCACATGTCAAATCAAGCAAACGAATATCTCACATTTGAGGTGTTTCATCACTATGTTTAAAAAAATTGTCCCAAGAGGTTCTGCTCATTATTAAAAATTTCACTGATATGGTCCTCATGTGCCTGCATCCTCATCCATGCATTTGCCAGCTCTGGAAAACCTAATCATACTGCACTGCCAACTCTCCTTTCAAGAAAGTCAACAGATAATTATGCAATCTGTTCATGCAGTGCAAATAACTTGGCATTCTGGGAGCCTACCACTGCAACGGGAAATAATCCGTACTTTGTGGGGCTGCAAACACCTACCATGAATTCAAATTCCATGCTCCTCTAATGCCACCATATGAGGCAACAGCAGCAACATGCAAATATTTTTAAAATTACAGAGCTGACTTTGAGGTTGGATTATTATTTTTGACAGCTCTTTCCTTTCAGATATTACACTTGGTAAAGCCCAGTGTACATCTGCATGACATGCTGCTTTTCAAACAAAAGCATCTGCCTTCTGTGGTATCTTATGTATCCAAGAAGACTGCTGCATGAAAAGACTACCGCTCTCTCCCCCCACCCCATCATCTTGCCTCATTACAGTCAAATTACCTTAAAATATATAAAGCTATTTATTTTTTCCCTAAGGCTGTTGCACAGTAGCTTTAAAAAAGAAAAAAAAAGTTACTCTTGTGATACAATGTGTGAGTTCTTAGTTGAATAGCTCTATTTTCAATTATTTCATTTCATATATATCTACATGACCTTCTGCATTCTACAAATTCCAGAGGAACACAGGGGCAATGTCTTTAGCTGATCAAAGATGTTTTATGAAAAGTTTCAGAGCCTGATTGACAGTTACAAGTGGACAGACAGTTACAGATACAGTAAAACAGAGTGCAGTTGCTTTGTCAGTTGTCTTTAGATAAATAAAATACCCCTCCACAGACATCCAACTGTTGGAGTATCTTTTCAACTACTCATATAAAGAAAGAATTTATTGTGCTTGTATGCTTGATGATCTATGCTTGCATACATATGATTCATATTTCATGTGTGCACACACTTCTTAAACATGACAGGAATAAATACATTTTAACCTGCAGGTAATAAAGTGGAAAGAAATATTAAAATATCAAGGGACATAGAAAAATTGTGGTGTAAGAGAATCTTAACTTCATGTAAGATTAATTTGAATAAATGTAATTTTCTATAGCTGCCTTGTCATGATGACTCATCATTTTCCCATAATTAATTTACAGTAATAAAATCAAGATAAGACTAGGTTATGAGGAACAGAAGTATATTTCCTTCTTCTAAAAAGGGCAATTACAAAGAATCATATGAACATAACAAAAATGCATCATGCTCCCCAAAAGAAAGATTACTTGAAAGTATAAAATTGGGGGAAATACAGAAGAGGATTAGGCATTGTCCTTTGGAGTACAAAAAAATTCTCTGCAATTTTTTTCAACAGCAAAAATGCGGCAATACAAATAATATGCTGTAAGTACGATGGAAAAGAATGTGAATAACCTTGAGTCAGCCTTGTATAACACTGCCAAAGGTCTATCAACACCTTCTTATTAGAGCTGTAGCAATCTCTCGAGAGAGACTTAAGCCCCTCTAAATTTGTGAGCTCACTGAAATCACCAATAAGATCCCCACTGATGAGGGACCATGAAACTGCACCACTGGGCAGCTCATTCATCAGACACTTTCAAAGTGCTCAAGGCAGAAAAGCTAAACGAGCTGATGAAAACAGATGCTATACAAAAGATTGCTGTATTAAAGCATCCTAAAATCAAAATGTAATTCTTTTTGGCAAGGGACCACAGAGACGCGCAGAGAATAACAGACGAGAACTGGGGGTGAGGAGGTGAATAGATGATTTGGCTAAGCCCAGGTAGAGATTAAGTTTGCTTTCTTTTATTCTTGATGTAAATATACTCTATAGGAAGGATGGTAGACAAAACACCAGAAACTAAATTTCTTCTTACTACTTAGGAAGAGCTATGTTCTAGCCAATGTTGATTATGTCCAGAATCAGTGTGTGTGTAAAAAAAACCCATTAAAATTGCTGGAAAAAAAACCCCAAAAAATAATGAAAAATACTTTCAAATTTTGTTATAACCTGGCTAATATTTCTTCATTAAAACATTGATTTTTGGAATTTTTTTATACCTAGACCAAAATTATTTATGGCTGAAATACATTTTTTGTGACTTCTCTATCAATAGAGATAAATATGAAATTCTAAGGCTCAATTTGCACCATCTTAAAAGAAACAAATAAAACAGCTCAGGCAAAGCATTTACATGCTCATTTCTTCCCATTAGGTGTAAAGATTTTGATAGTGACCAACTTAGATGTAAATGCCTGCATGATGGATGCCTAAAGGTAGGCGAGGGATCATCTCATCCATCAGGACAGGCATAAAAATTCCCTGTCCTCTTCATCAGAACAAGCACTGCAAAGTCAGAATTTACATTTCTCTGGCAGAAATGGTGCAGCAACCTGGCTTTTCTTATGCACATTTAGAATAAAATAAGGGGTATTAATGCTTTCAATAAATTGGCATTTTAAACAGAACATCTTTATTCACAGTACCACTGTTACTAATGCTTCTTAAATCTTCCACCCTCACTATAGTTAAGCCCACCAAGCTCAACATGGTCTGAATTAGAAGAGTAACTGTAAACCTCTGCTGGGGATTGATCAACAGGAAAGGTATCTTCTCTCTGGTCCCTGTGAGCAAAATTTGCCTTCAGAATTTGCTTTGTGTGATGAATGCTCTTAGAAGAAGTGGTGTCAAACCACTACACAACTGTATAGAAAAACCTTCAGGCTACTTCAGATCTAGATATGTTTCTTGACATCTCTTCACTTAGCTACCCTTCCCATTTCTCATGGTTCAGTGAGAAATCTGGGCAAATCTTTCACAAAGGAGATGGAAAGAAAAACTGTCCATCTGTCTGTGTGTTGTTGCCATCCCTGGAGTTTTTTTCCATTCATAACCAAGCCCGAAAAACTTATTTTCTCAAATATTAGAAGCTCCTACTCATTTTATATGAATGAGTTCCTGGTTATAGCAATGGCTCTAATCAGCATTTCCTTGAAGGAAGAGCCTTCGTAATCCAGAAATTCGCTTGTTTCAGGAGGGAACAGCCATCTGGCCAGTAAGCACACATGTATGTTTGGACAGTCAGCACATGTGCCCCTGTAAATCTGCTGCAGCATATGCTGCTGCTTGTCCAGCCAAGTACGTGGAAGATACAAGAGGAGAGAAGGTAGCAAGGAGTATGTGGAAAAGTTCTGCAAGTATTGCCAAGAGGGTTAAAGAAAGGTGAAAACAAATCTTCATAATTTTTGTTGCAGATGAAAAGAGCCATATATGCTTTCATATACGTACCCTTCATGGTTCCACAAGGGAAGCTTTAACCCTTTTCAGGAATGCCACAGGTCCTCCATACTCTGCTTATTTTTCACATATTTTCCATTTCTGTTCTTCTTAAGAAAACAATGTCTGTTAAGATTTGTGAGTAGGGATTTTGGAAGCTTACTTGTGACAAGGAGGAGGAAGTATGTATTAGCATTATCATGAAAACATTATAGAGAAGCATATGCAGAATCCAGCTGACACCACACTTCCTCATAGAGGGCAGTGCACTTGAATAGTCTAAGTGCTTAAAATGCATGAAGTGAATATATGAAATATTTGAAAACAGATTATATTTTATCTCCAGGCACATGGTGAAGGTTGCTTCAGAGAGTTGCTGAAAAAAGAATAGGTTTGAAGACCAATGTCTTTCATCTTTTTTAATAAGCTGTTATAGACAAAACTGATATTCACAGGGTGAAAGGGAAGACTTTCTGCATTGCTAAGAAATGAGCCACAATCCTGGATACTCAATAGGAAGGCAAGCTTGTCAGGCTGTCAGAGAAGCACCAGACTGTTCACGCAGCCAGTTAGCCTTCATGTAAGCTGCTTAACTACCTTCTCTGCAGTACTTTACATTGGAGATTAATGGTAGGCACAGGAAACTGAAAGGGAAGTTTCACCAATAAACTGAAATACTGAATGAAATACCCTATAAACAGAATTATATTCTCTAAATCTTCAAATTCCTGGAAGACCTATACCAATGCCAGGGAGAAAAAGAATCAAAGTAAGCAGCCAAGAAAGTAATTGCATTCTTTCATAAGCAATTTCTCAATCAATGGAAATTTTTTTGTCTGTGCTAAGTTACAAATGAAAACATTTTTTCAATTGAACAATGTAGAGATTAAAAAAATACTTTCTTTGAAGAAAAGCAATCTTATATTTCTATAAGATGAAAAGTCTGGCTGGCCCTGAAAATTTCAGTAACCTAGCTGAAATAATTCAAAGCTACGCCATGCCAAAAGCTTAGTTTGGCTAACAACCCATGTCCTTTTAGGTAGAGTCCAAAATCTTAGTTCTTAAGATTTTGTCTACTTCTGCAATCACCTGAAAAGCTTGAAGACAGATATATGAAAATGTTTAGGAAACTGACTCCCACTTGCTTCGTAAAATCTTGCTTGGATCTAAACTAAACTTCCACAAGTGAAGTTACTGAGTATTTGTTTGTCTATGTGTGGAATTATCCTCTTCTAGGAACAACTGCACACTTAGGTTTCTTTTTAATTCGTAAGTCCTGTCCCTCATTGATCTTGCCTGGAAATCATATTCTTATTGGTGTGCTTTCCTTACACCAAGAGCAACACAGTAAAAGGAGAGGAAAACCTCTTTTACTATTTCATGTGTTAGTAATTAGCATATTCAGTAAGGAAAAGGAGAACCATATCCTTCCTTTGAGAAGATTTTAACTGAAAATTACAATCATTCTTCTATTTGGCTTTATCGTTCCAGGGGACACCATTCCATTTTTTATGTTTCAGAATTTATATATTGCAGAATTCCCCGAGATACGATGTTTAGAAAGCTCAATGAAGAGCAGAAGTAATGTTTTTCTAGTCAGTAGAAAGTATTGAACATGGTCTAATTTAATCCTGGATGTTACAACCCTTGAAAGAACACAGTGAGACCAACTGGAGCAAAAAGGACAAGACTCGGCCTGACAGAGTGTCTTAGGACATTGAAGAAAGCCCTGAGTGACCACTAACAGTCTCTGTAAAATCCACACACTGCATCCCTATCTAGAGGGAGCAGGTGCGGACAGCAAACCTGAGGAGATCCTGCATACAGAAACATTATGAAGTGCACAGTAATGTTGTCTTACTGGTGATATATAAACATGTTTTATTGTTCCTTTCTCCTGTTGCTCTAAAGCATGCCTTAACACATGTTAAGGGCTGACTCTGTATTCTTTAGTCACTTGCTGCTCATAGAAATTTACTTGTGATAGAAAATTTAGTGCAGTAATCAATGTAATTTAACCAAAGTTGAGTCAGGACAGGGATTTGGGCTAGTGCAGCTCTACTGGCTCTGGTTCCAGAGCATCTCTGCCAGCAGAGCAAATGGCGTTTCAGCCTTCATCAGAGCAACACCTCAGACCTTGAACCTGGGGAAGAAAGGGTGTCAGAAGCACCTGCTTCTGGTGTTGTCCTCCAAAGCCTATGCAGCTTTTTCCTGATCAGAAGGCCAGTTGGACTTCTGCTGATCCTTCACATTAAGTGGCATCTCAAGACTGTGCCCTGTATAGGGAGCTCAGGCATTTTGTTGGAAGCTGCAGTGCATAACAAGGGCCAAATTACCTGTATCATTCGTGTCTTTGAGGTCTCTCTTGTGACTGTGTGACCTGGCTCCTCGAGAACCTGCAAAAGCAGAGCCCAATTAATAGATTTTCACCTTTATATTTCTTGGTAATACTTGCATTGTTTGGCTTCCAGGCGTAGTATGAACATGAGTGTAATTTAACACATAGCAGCTGGAAAGTGTACAGGGCACAGTGCAAAAATTACTCTAGAAAAAGTGACATTTCCAACACATATGAGATTTTATCCAGAAAAAAACCAATTCATTTTCTTATAAAGACATATATTTTACTTGTACTTGAGGAATTTTGTATTAAGTGAAGTTTGTTGTACAGCAATAAGAAGTACAAACATTTTAAGGGTGTCAGACACTGGATTACACCCAATTGCTTGACACTCTTGGTTCTGGCCCTCTGCTTCACTGGAGAACAGAGTCCTGAAACTGCTTAGAAGATTAAAGCTTGGCTAAATATTTGTGTAAGGGTGGATTGTTAAGAAATGAAAAGTAAACTGTTCTATATACAAAACCATTATTTATCTGTTTACTTTTGTATTTTCCAATGTGGGACAGGTTTCCCTGAAGATTTCTGAGAACAGCCATGACTTCTGAAATATTTGATGAAACCTTATCAATATTGGGCTACACTTCCCAAGTATATTATTTACTGCACAAGAGAAATAGTAGGTGAAACAACATTGAAGGTTTCATGTTAATATGAATAATTTGCAAGATGAAAGGCTATGAGTACAACACCCTGAAGGAATTCTCTCATTTTCAGCATAGAGAAGCATTGCTGAGAAGCACATGTCAAATGATGTCACCCTTCCAAATGCACAGCAAACATATCCTACACTTGCTTATATTTAGAGTGTGCTATTGAGAAGAATAAGCTTAATTATGCCTCACTAACAGTACAACCCTTTTTTTTTCTAAATCCAACATTATGTGCAAGTTGAGTCTGACATATGTTTTAAAAATATTAAGACAAAATGAAAAAAAAGAAAAAATAATTTTTCTTTGAAGCTGGTAGTACTCCAGATTAGGGTTTCTTTCACTGATTGTGTCCCTGACTGCTGAGATTTCCTTGTTCTCTTTGTATGGTGGGAATGGATCTCCTTACATGGATTTCTGGCAAAATCAATGGAAAGCACATGAATGTAAGTCACAGGATCAGGTTTTTGTTTCTGCTTATTAAATCAGAAGATTTTACTAACCAATATGTTGATTATGTCAGAAGATTTTTCTAACCAATAATGTGATTTGTACCTCACAGGAACTGAGTAATTTTTACTGAATTTACATGGGAGAACATTTTTATGATATAGCATAGATTCAACAATAATAGCAGTTGTTATCTTTGAAAAAAAATACTATTTGTGAGAATTTTAAATTCAGTGAAACTACAATTATCACGGAAGTTATTTCAGCCACCTGTAAGACATCAGAAGTTTTCATTACTGGCAAATATTTTTTAAATTTGTCTGGCAAAAATTCTATTTTTTTTGTAATTAAACAAATTATTGACAAACCTGAAACTGATTATAATGGTTGATTTGACTTATTAATTTTAACACTCCATACACAAAGCGGGAAAACAAATACTTTTTTCCAGCTGTTGTGGTATAGTTTCTATAAGAAATATCTCTGATTTTATAAGAGAAATTATTTATGCTAATTACAGTAAAAGAAGAAGTGCTCCAACTACATAGTCAATATTTCAGAGCTGTCGAATCAAAATATATGATTAACTGAAATGATTTTTTTTTTATATTTTGAATTGATATTTTGGCTCACAAAAGCTGTGGTGCTTCACTGTTTCAGGAACGGAAACAGCTCCATTGGCCCCATGGACAGTGGGATTGAGCACACCCTCAGCTGGTCTGCCGATGACACCAAGCTGTGTGGTGTGGGTGACACTCTGGAGGGGATGCCATCCTTGGACAGACTGGAGAGGTGGGCCCATTGGAACCTCATGAAGTTCAAAAAGGGCAAGTGTAAGACCATACACCTGGGCTGAGGCAATCCCAACCATAAACACAGATTGGGAGCAGCTCTCAGAGAAGGACTTGGGCATTTTGGTGGATGAGAAGCTCAACATAACCCGGCAATGGGTGCTCACAGTCCAGAAAGCCAACTCTGCCCTGCGCTGCATCAAGGGAAACATGGAGAGCAGAGTGAGGGAAGTGATTCTCCCCCTCAGCTCCAGTCTTGTAAGACCACACATGGAATACTGCATCCAGCTCTGGAGCCCTCAACACAAGAAACACATGTGAAGACAGGCTGAGACAGCCAGAGTTGTTCAGCTTGGAGAAGAGAGGGTTTCAGGAAGACCTTCTAACATCTTCCAGGACCTAAAGTGGGGATGATAACACTGGATAGGGCTTTCAACAAGGGCATGTAGTGAGAAGACATGAGAGAATAGCTTTAAACTGAAAGAAGGTAGATTTAGATTAGGTATTAGAAATTCACTTTGAAGGTGGTGAGGCACTGGAAATGTTCAAGGCCAAGTTGGATGGGCTCTGAGCAATCTGGTCTAGTGGAAGTTGTCCTTTCCCATGACAAAGGTGTTGGAACTAGATATTTAAGGACCCTTTCAACCCGGACTCTTCTGTGATTCTATGAACATTATTAACTTTTCAGTCTGGATATCAGTGTCCAGCTGAGTGCTACTGATGAATTATCAGAAGTGAAGAGCAGGACAGACAATTCACAGGCATCAGAAATCAGTGCTGAAGGTATGTGTATGAGGAAACCTGAACCTGTCCTCTCCTTTCCTGATGGCCCTGTCAGAGCAAACAGCTCAGGAGCCAGCTCTGGCCTTGGCAGCTTCTCATATGGCAGCTGCTTATACCCTTTGTTCCCCTGCTCATCTGTCTCATTTTGCTGATATTTACGAAATGTCGATTTCAAGTGACACAGACCATTGATCTGTCCTCAGTCTCTACATTTACTGCAAGGTCCTTATGGTTCATGCCTTGATGTAGCTTTAATGGTGTGTCAGTAGCAAGCTCCTTAATTTTATGGCCTTTGATCTTTTATCTAAATCTAATATCTGATTCCGAGGCCTTTTTCTCATTCGAGATCTGAATATTTTATATTGTTAAGGTAAGTTAAATAAATCAACATTGCTGAAGTAATTTAGACAAAGATATTATAAAATATTTTATTTATATTTTCTTTCTTTGTATTAAAATTTTTTTTTTTTGCTAAAAAACATGCAAATTTAAAGAAAAAAAGATAAATGTCAAAATCAGTGGTCTACTTAACAAAGTCCTCTCAGGTTCCCTTAGATAGTACTGAAAGAAACACTTAAGAAACATGGAATGTATACAAATAAGAAACTGATAATATACTAGGTATATCATGACTTAGGCACTGAAAATAGGCCAGCACACTGTTCTCAAAGCTGGTTTGCAGTACATGTACAGTAAGTAAGCTTCCACTGGGGGTTTACAGCATCTAGTGCCTGTTTTTATCTTTGGTGTCTCCAAGGTGTACAATAGCACAGCTGCAACATTCTCAGGTATGGGGGGAACCCTCTGGCTGTATCTTCCAAGGTTCAAGTCAGTAAATATTTTAAATCGGCTATTATTGGTTTCTTAAATCTTGCTGGTCATGTGTTTCTTCACTATGGGACCTCAGAATAAATGTCAGAAATAATTAGCCGACATTTGGTGAAAATCCCCAAAGAAAGAAATGTTATTCTGTAAATCTCTCAGCAGGAATTTTAGAAATATTTCATTGTACTGCCCTTTTATTGCACACAACTGAGACTGACACTATCCACCCTTAAACTGAGGTGCCTGGGTTTCTTTTCTTTTCTTTTCTTTTCTTTTCTTTTCTTTTCTTTTCTTTTCTTTTCTTTTCTTTTCTTTTCTTTTCTTTTCTTTTCTTTTCTTTTCTTTTCTTTTCTTTTCTTTTCTTTTCTTTTCTTTTCTTTTCTTTTCTTTTCTTCTTTTCTTTTCTTCTCTTTTCTTCTCTTTTCTTTTCTCTTTTCTTTTCTTTTCTTTTCTTTTCTTTTCTTTTCTTTTCTTTTCTTTTCTTTTCTTTTCTTTTCTTTTCTTTTCTTTTCTTTTCTTTTCTTTTCTTCTCTTTTCTCTTTTCTTCTCTTTTCTTCTCTTTTCTTCTCTTTTCTTCTCTTTTCTTTTCTCTTTTCTTTTCTTTTTTCTTTTCTCTTTTCTTTTCTTTTCTTTTCTTTTCTTTTCTTTTCTTTTCTTTTCTTTTCTTTTCTTTTCTTTTCTTCTCTTCTCTTCTCTTCTCTTCTCTTCTCTTCTCTTCTCTTCTCTTCTCTTTTCTTCTCTTTTCTTCTCTTTTCTTCTCTTTTCTTCTCTTTTCTTTTCTTCTTTTCTTTTCTTTTTTCTTTTCTCCATATAAGTTATATTTTATTCATGTTTTTATTTATTTTATTCTGACAATGGACCAGTCTCTCTCTTCCCACAAAAGTCATTGGCATATGAGAATTGTTCTCAAAGAAAGACAGACTGCAGTGGATAATTTAGTCAGTCTTTGTAGTTGACTCGTACCTTGTGTGAAAACAAATATTTTGCCTTCAACACAAGTGCACCTAAACAAAAATATCCTCTATGGTTGTTTCTTCAGTGATTCAAAGGGAGGAATGAAAAAAGCAAACAGTTACTAAAATTTTATCAAACAAATCCCATGCCTGTGTAGATTTCCCCTCAGGGCTGAACATGAAACTAATCCAAATTCTTGACCAACAGGGGAGTCAAAAAATTGCAGAGGAGTTGCAAGACCAAGGCTCAGATCTACCTGTAGGAAGCCAAAACTAAAACATCCCATAACACTTCCTCGGCAGAACCCAGCCCCTGCGTGACACTGATCTGGAAAGAAGGTGTTTCATTTGTTTGGGTTTAATATCTTTCCACCGTAAAGAAAAAATTAAACACAGCTTGGAGAAGAGATTAAAAATCCTAAGGTAAGTGGCCTGAACATCAAGCTCATGGTTTTGCAGTCATCCAGAACTCGTCCTTATTGTTTTGGTCTAGCTCAAGAACTGCTTAACTGCCAAACCACTCTGCTTGATGCTGGGCCAGCCTGGGAACTCAGACCGGCAGCAAAAAATCAAGATATGTAAAAATGACTCTCCAGACTGGTATTTCAGCATGATTCTGAGTACAGAAAGCTATTGGTCTGAAGCTTGTTTGGCAAAGAAACAAGGAACAGGCAAATATACTACCACATAAAAGGGAGACCTCTGCCAGGTTTAAAAATAATATTTTTACATCCTTAGTTTCTTTAACAAACAGTTGACATGGAAAACTTTATTCTGAAATTTACTTTGCATTTATTTGTGCATTTCTTAGTTTTTGAAGAAAAAAATTGTTTAGATCCTGTCATAATCATTTTTACATTTGATATTTGATATCAAATCAATTGATATTGATATTTTCTTTTGATCCACTTCACAAATCCCTTTGTTATTTACTCAGTCCTATCTCATTCTGTATGAACTTAAACATATGAGGTTTAACATATGCTTCATACTTATCAGGCCTTTGCATAGAAACAAATTTCACTGACAGAAGAAGTAAAAATGCAACTTATGTAAAATTCCACTCTCAGCACACAGAAATAAAAAGGAAAGGTATAAGAGCCATTAAGAAATAATAATACTAACAATCACATTGAAAATCATACTAGAAGATAATGATCTGGTTTGAGAGGAAAAAGAAAATTTGTGACATTATGATCTCTGAATAATTCATTTTAATTAAATGTTAATGTTTTTCTTATATGCATGAAACTGTAGTTTTTCTGGAGATTAAGGTATGAAGCAAATATATGAGTCTAGAGACACTTTGGATAGCTCAAAAATCTGACATTATTTTATTCAAAACATGCCATCTTCACCTTTAAAATAATAACATCCCTTGGAAATGTGTGATTCTGCAATGAGCTGCAAATGTTTGCTGTAGAGACATGAGTTATAAAACAACCACCATGGATAGGGCAGCCAATAAACTCATTCCCAGATCTGTTTCAGGTATTATTGTTCAGTCAAAAGCAAACCCTTTAATATCTGATTATGTACTCAAGTTAGAATGCTAATTACAATTTATTTTTCTTCCAAGTGTGCATTTCTCTCTTCTCTCTGACATATTTCATATTTTCTATATCTGTGACTATAGATATTCTCAAATGGGTTATTATTCATTTGTTCATACCTCAAACAATGACTGTCCTAAGAAGCCATTAACAGGCTGACCTATTCACTGTCTGCAAACACACATAAAACATTGCACTGTGGAACTGCAGAAGGGAACTCAGTGTGGGCTAATATCAAGGTCTGCACTGCCTGAGAAGAGATGCAAATTTTACCTTTGCATTTGTTTTGACATCTCGTAGAAAGCTGGAGAGACCAACAAGGGGGTGGGAGGAGGGTAGTGTGGGGGGAGTATCTGCAGCAAATCTCTGCTAGCTCTATGATATGGATGTTTTGCCACTGGGATGCAAATGATACTCTTACCTCTTCCAGGTTGCTATTTTTCCATTTTGTTCCCTTTCTTTTCTCCTTCCCCTTCCCCCTCCCTTTCCCCTCCCCTTTCCCCTTTCCTTTCTTTTCCTTTATCCTTTCCTTTTTTTTCCCTGTCTTTTTTCCTTTTCTCTTTTCTCTTCTTTAATGTCCTCTTTCTGTGTTTGCAATTGCAAGCTCAGAGCATTTATTACAATTCAGAAATTCCCCAGGAAAATATAAAAAACAACAGTAGGAGTGTGTATGTCCAAATGAGATGTTTGGGGTTTTTTCTAGTCTGCAGTGAGAAGTGCAGAATACAGGTCAGCTGTGAGAAAAAGGGGTTAGTAGTGCTCTCCTGGGTCACCATGGTCAGACATCATCAAAATGGGAAACACATCTAATGTGTAAATTTGGTGTAGGCTATGTGGCAAATTTAATAGTGTCAGTAGCACACCAAACAGGAACAATTGCTGCTTGACTGGGAGCTGTCACTATTTTTCACTATGTTTCCTGCCCTACACTTGCCTGTGGGTTGGGGCTGGGTTATTTCTTGCTTCTGCTGCACTCTGTGGTTTCCTCAACCACTCAGTGCTTTAAAGAAACACAACCAGAACACAACCTCAAATGTGAGCACTCCGAAAGACAGCCTAGGGAAGAACTTGTATCTGGACAAAAATGTGAATTCATTTCTTGACTTTTTTTTTGTTTTGTTTGGGTTTTTTTGTTTGTTTTGTTTTGTGGTTTTTTTTTTTTTTTTTGCTGTTTTGGTTTTGGGGTGGAGTTTGTTTGTTTTTTGGTGGAGGGTGGATGGTGCTAAAATATGGCACTCATTCCTCCCAGTTTTCATACTGTGTAGATCAACAGGGTACGGCTTGTATCCAGTGTGCGAGATTCATCCTTCCAAAAAAAAAACCAAAAAAGAAAAAGCCACATCCACCATCCATGTCAAAGAGATGAATTGGGTTATTATAAAAAATTACTGATGTAAGAATCTCATTCAAATTCTTTGTTTTGATCCTTCTGGTGTGTGTGGAAATTTTCCTTCCAGATGATGAGGCAAGAGTCTTAACTCTCAATCTGTCCCAAGCACAAACACTCTGAAATGATTTGCCAGTACCTGTTCAAGCTTTATACATATTTGATGCTATTTGTTTATTTATTAGTGATTATGAACCTGATTACTTGCTAATATTCTACTTCAGCCACACATGGCATAATACAATTACATTGCTTCTTATTCTGTTTCTTCTACTCATTGACCTACTTTAGGAATTTTTTTAAAAAATGGAATATGATGAATTTTTTTTATTGCCAGAACTTCAAAGGCTTTTATTTTTGTAGGAAGAAAATGTAAACTATTGAAGAAAAAAAACCAAACACATATTCCCAATATTTTGTATTTCTATAAATGAGAACAAATTAAGTGCCAAAGTTAAACTATTTCAACAAATACCATTCCAAGTGAGAAGAAAAGAAAAAAGTCATCTTATTTCTAAACAGAAGGATGAAAGAAAGAAAAAAAGCCAAATATTTAAGTACATTGAAAATGCAGCATATCTGAATTTAAAGGTCTTTTTCTCTTAGAATAGCCTACAGAATGATAACCTAAGTTTTAGTTTCTTCCCTGTGATATTTCAAATGAAATATAGGAAATGAAAAAGTATATGATGAAAACAACCACAAACTGAAAGTACTCATTTTCCACAGTGTAATTAGAAAAATGCTCAAGTAACCTGGCAAGAACAGTTATGTGTCATGCCAGGCATCATGCTAAGCAAGCAAACCCATAATTGAAATCCTGTGAAAAATTTGGTCATGACAGCCTCAGCATACCTACCCTCTTGTAATTTGTCATGAATAGTTCCAGGTTGCTCTGGTATTTCTTGCAGAAAGCCATCTGACAGCTGTAGGTATTATGCCTTGTGCCTATAAAGCAGGAGATTATGGTGGAAAACTTAATAAAATGACAGCAGAGAAATGAAGCAAGTTGAAAGACTCTAACTGGCTCATCCTCCCAATCAGACAGTGGAAAATTAGAAGGGAGGAAAGTCCCTGCAATTTAAAGATGTTATGAAGTGTTCTAAATATGTTCTAAGTAAGGATTCTAACATCTGTAATGAAGGTGGACATTTACAAAATGCATACTGGTATGAAGAAAGGAAAAACTGGGTAATATATCCCAGCCATATTTCTGGCATTTTGGATCCTGGACTACTAGGATCCCATGAGATGCATTCTTCCCTTGAACCTCAGTTGTGACCCTCCTGTACATAATTGTTTCAAAATATATGTCCACTTTTTAAAATTTTTTTGGCATTTTATCAATTTGCTGGTCTTTCCCAGATGGTCATAAGTTCTGTAAGATCTATAATTTAGTTTGTCTGACAGAGAAATCTTGGCTTTTCTTCT
This sequence comes from Coloeus monedula, assembly GCF_965178545.1. Classification (NCBI taxonomy): domain Eukaryota; kingdom Metazoa; phylum Chordata; class Aves; order Passeriformes; family Corvidae; genus Coloeus; species Coloeus monedula. The sequence continues at coordinate 12,174,457 of NC_138781.1, forward strand.
CCACACACGTGCAGATTGGCTCTACGTGATGGTCACACATCCAACCTACCCTGCACACACTATGAATTCACAGCAAACCTAATGATTTTTTATATGCCAAGCTTACTTTGTCATGCACAGATTAATTAAATAACAGATTGCTTTAGGTCCAACAGGTTCCTGATTAAGCTGATCTTCCGGGAATGTTTTGCACAGAACAGTTCATATTTGTGTGAAGTCCAAACACCTGAACTGCAGGTCTGTTCAGTGTGGACATAGACGGTACAATATAGCATGGTGTGCCTAAATCCATCAGAAATATCTTTTCACTTTTTTTCAGAAAGCTGGTTCTTCAGTGGTCCCATGGACTCCTTCTTACACATATGCCTTTCATGTGAAGGCATAGTCAGGGCAAGATAGAGTCAATACTTCTAATGTATCCTTTGAGAGGTCTTGTAATTTTTAGCTTCCCTTAGCAGCCAGGCAGAATCTGGAGCAAACCTTAGTTAAGAATTAGAACCAGAAATGTTCCAATTAGGATCTGAAGAGGAAGAGCTGAAGAAGTGGGGGGGTGGTGGTGGGGAGGCGGTGGAATGTGTGTGTGCATGTGCATCCCGAGACTGTGGAGTGTTGGTGCAAAGGTTCCTATAGAGAGCAGGGAACAGAGCTAGATCTCATGAGGAGTTACAACTATAATTTTATTTAAAATGGAGTCTCATTGAGTGCTCCTGTTACTCAAGCTTCCTTTAGTGTCACTTCTTAGTTGAGTAACTGCAGCCACCAGTGTGGCAATGTAGTGCTCAGACTGGGAAATTCAAAAAAGCCCAAGGGAATTAGAGGCTTTTGAACTAAGTTATCTCCCCTAGGCTCTCCTGAAAACCTCAGGCCTAATCTTTTGTTTTGCTTTTTTCTTTAATGACGCCTATCATTTCTTTCCCCTCACTTGCAGGCATCAAAGAGATTCCTTCCCTCTAGTCCAGAAAACTGACAACATTTAATCAGTGGTAAAATATAAATTTTCCTTAAACTCATCACTTTGGAGCCCCTACTCATCAAGAGCACCCTATACACTTAAGTGACAGCTATCACCTACTTTTATTTGCATTGGGGAAATACTGAATTACAGGGAAACATCAAATGTGAGACCTTATCAGGTACTTAGCTTGGCATCATTTTTTGTGCTCTGCCAGAGCTGATGTGTGCTGTTTATGTCTAACAACTACATTATTACGGTTATTGAGCAAAACAGCTGCAGAATGAATGTTCATTTATTTTCAGTTGGTTTTCCCCAGATCAGGTGATGCTAAATTACAATGTCTTCAGTTTTAATCATAGTGCAAAATGTACCATAATTTTAAGTTTATAATTTTAATTCTTTCATTTAAATTTTGTCTTTATAGAAAAAGAGTCCAAAGATGAAAACTGATACAGAGTACCATACTGTTCACTGACAAAGTGTCACCTTATGCTAGTAAGTTAAATTAAATTTTCCAGGACAAGACTAAATATGTTAGACTAAGCATCTGGTTTTACAGGCATTTGCTGCAGAAAGCAGGAGACTGGAGGAGGGGTTCACGAATCATGTTCTGAAACATTTTCATCCAAGTGTTTTATGAAGATACAAAAAGAGGGCCATTAGAGATTCCTCCACTTTGCAGTCACCATCAGAACCAGTTTAGTTTGTCTCCTGGTGACTTGAGGCTGTTCCTCTGGAAGTTTTCTTTATAGTATGATCAAAAGGAGTAATCATGCATCAGCCTCCCCAGTGCCTGCTTAAAGGCCCCAGAGACACTGTGGGACCAGCAAGCTCTGCTCTCTTAATTTCACTGACCTTGCCGAACCCTAAGGCTTCCCTCTACAGGCATCCAATCCAGCACTGCCATATTTGTGTCACATCTAGCCTGTAGGTACCAGCCCCATGTGACTTAATAATGCATATTTCCTGGGTGGAGGAACTAAGAAAGCCTAGTTTCCCATGGCTTTGTGCCTTACAGCTGCATTCCTTGGTGCTAGAGAAAGCATAAAGTGAGTGAGTAGTGTGGCTCTAAAGGTGGGGTCTCCAAAGGAGATCTCAGAAGGGTGGATTCTCTAGTCACCAGCAGGGACAAACCTCAAAAAATTCCTTTTTCCTTTGTTTGACCTTTGATTTTAGGTAGTCCTGCGTACCGCTGTATTTTCCCCACTCCTTATTAAACTGTCTGCCTTTCCAACATTGTTTCCCCTTCCCTGCCCCTAGTCCTGGCCACACCCTTGGATTCTCCCTATTGGTTCCAGTACCCCAACTCCACCCATGTACCGCCCCTGCACTCTGAGAAAACCCCTCTGCTCCCTGGTCTCTCTGCCTCTGCGTGCTGGCTTATTGTCAGGTGAATAAAAGCTCCTCTGAGGTCCCCATGCAGGGACCTTTCTGCCTCCTTTATCGTCCCCGTGTTGCGGAGCCCAGCCGGCCGGAGCAGGAGCGCGGGGCCGTCCGCAAGGGCTGCGGGAAGCGGAACAGCCGCTCTCCCCAAAGCAGCTCCGCTGCGCTCTCTGGGGAGGTTTGCAGCTTGCTAAACCAACGCAGGAAACTAAACCACCACAACAGTCCAGAGGAGCAAGACCTTTGCTCTTGTTATAAATTAACCCCACAAGTAAAAAGTTAGTAATGGGCAATGGGAAAATGGGCAAATTGGCACAAAGCAATGCACATCCAGAGCAGAATGCTGGAAGACTAATCTCATAAAGAGAATACAGTGGAAAAAAAAAAAAAAAAAAAAAAAAAGGTGATTTGAACAAAAATTTTGTTTGTAAGTGGGGAAAAGAGTTTCTTATTGATTCTTCCTGCCCCTCCATCTATCGCCCCCTCATCATCTTCTACAACTACTTTGCCATTTTTGAAGGTCAGGCTAAATCTCAACATATGTTTTTAATTTGAGGTCTTAAAGCAGCATTTCCTAAACTAGGAAATCTGGAAGCAAGCCTGAAAGTGCAAATAGGAGTGCAGTCGTGAATGGAAAAGTTTGGCAACTGTGGTATAAAGCTTACTCATTCCACCCAACCAGACTTTCAGGAAGATGTGTTCGGTTTACAACTGAATTAAGCAGCTCCTTGCATTGATGGCCTTCAGAAAAAGGCAGCTTGTAGAGCCGTGCTGCCTGTTATGCTCTCCAAGTCACAGCCCTCATTATAAAACTCAAATATTTTAAGCAATATTTAGTCTTTCCTGTGCAATAGATCTTTTAACATAAATCTCTGTGGAAATTCTGCTGTAAGAACAAGCATCCCTACTCCCTTCTGCATGTCCCCTGTGGGCACTGGCTCTTTCACAAAATGGCCTCATGTATAAAGGCAAGTGCAAGGCTGTCACTGTATGATCTGATGAAAGGATGGAACCCTGCTGCTGGTGATGTTGAAATTATCTCACAATTATTGGCTGAAATCCTGTCCTTGCAGGCAATGGCAAAAATTCCCTGGCAGACCGTGTGGGAGACAGGGATTTCCCTCTTGTCATAGGCTGTGGAGGGTGAATTTCTCACTGTGGGGGTGTTTGTGGTTAGTGTTGCTGCAGTTGTATTGTGAGTGGTTCTAAGAAATTCCCTGTCCCCAAATTTCAGTGTAATGGATAAAATAACTCACTGGTTGTAACTCAGTCCTCTCATCAGTGGTTGTATTATTTGGGGCATCAAAGAAGAAAACTTTGGCAGGGATTTGTATGGGAAAAAGGAAGGACAGAAAGAGTATGATCCATGGGCTGTCTCCAGGGCGTTTCATGTGTAACCTTCATATTTAAATTTTTTTTAATTTATTTGCCTTTATGTTTTTTTTAAGTTATGTTTACTCCCATTTACCTCCATTAGGAACTGTCCTATAGAAATTAAAAAAGGAAAAAACCCATGCCTGTTATATTTAAGCAGACTAGGAGTAAATGACTGATACGCTCAAGTGATTTGAGACCTTTATCATAACTCTGCCTACTGTTGTGACATTTAAGTCTTGAATGGTTCCGTTTTCAATCAGGTATCCAACCTGAAATGTTTTTACACCACTGCTGCGCACACAGATCCTGTGGATAATTGCTATAATCACCTCACATTTGCAAATGCTCTTTGGGGACTTGAACCCAGGTCTTGCTCCTGCTCTATTACAGGGGAAGTAGAAGGAGCAACTCTCCTAGTTCACAATAGCATTGGCAAGGAGTAGTTAACCTGAACTCTCAATTATGTGCAGAAAATCTGCACATCCTGCCCAATTAAGATTTCTTTTTCCCATGGAGCAGGTTCTAAATTTTTAAATAGTTTGATTGGAATTCTAAAAACAGCAAGAGAGAAGATTAATCTTGTTAATAATTAGAAAGCTGAATGCTAACATTTTTCCCCCATAGGAGCTGCCTCAATGTTATTACTCTCACAGCTAACAGCAGTTATAGTCTGTGTGTAAGGAACCTGATATACATGTAAATTGACCAACAGTTTGTTTAAAGTGAAGAGCTTAATTTTGTCTGCCTCTTGATTTGCACTACAAAATGGAAGGATGCAGGGCCAAGATAAACCAATTGATCCTGTGACTGACATGGTCAACCTACCTCTTTGCTTTCCTCATGGTATAAGGAAATGTTGCTTCTAAGACACATCCTCTTGTAAACCAATACAGGGAAATGTGCACAGCACCTCTGACAACTGAGGATGTGTTAGGTGCTGTTCAAACACACCTTTTGCACTCTCTGCTTCCTGGGTAAGTCTGCCACAGCTCAGTGTAGGCAGAGTAACCCGGAGCATGAGGCAAAAATCCCTTTTGATGGGTTCTTCCTGTACAGTGGTTCCCAAATATGGTTCATTTGTCAGGACCACTTTTTCTCTTCCTCAAGGTCTTTGGCATAGGACTTTCAGAGGCCTTCTACATAGCAATTGCCATCTATAGCTCTGTTTAAAAATTTAATCCTTGTTTCTATAATAGTGGAGATCATGTACCATGTTACAACCTTGTCAGGGTGACAAGAGAGCAGAGTATGTGATAACTGCAAGACAGTTGTCAGATGGTGACTTTTTCGCTTTTGAGTAGATTTTTGACCAAGGTCCTCCTCTTCACTTGTGAGCATGCTGATCACTAATAAGAATTTATCCCTCTTTTTCTTTCTCTCCACTTGTAATATTTAATTAAATACAAGGACAGAACTCTGCCAACACAGATGGCTGGCAGAGATAATATACCAGTCCACCTTTGCTGCCACTGTATGCAATGAACGAGACAGGAATTAAGGGTTCATTTCTAAAGTGGAGATATGGAAAAATACTGTATCATAATGCAGAAGGGAGGTAACAATGATTGCACACTAACAATAACTTGGTTATTTCTTTTTATATCTGTGTTTAATGACTTGAATAATTGTATTTACATATGCATCACCAAGAATGTGTGTTTATATGTGTATATGAAATTTATTAAAAAGATTATTCAAAGTTAGATATGGAAAGAAAATCTTATTTTATAAACAACAAAAGACTTTTAAAAACTAAAAACAAACATTCACCAGGTTTCTCCCTTATTTAAAAGCCATTGTGGCTCACTATTCAAGCTCAGTAACATACACTGTGTGAATACATTTCCTTCTCCCCCGAAAGTACAACTGTATAAAGCGAAAGATTCTGAACTGAGATTAAAAGCTGTATTCTCCTCTCTCTGACCAATTTATACTCAAATAACCATACATTTTAAAATGGAATGTCATAGAACAAGAATTTTTATAAATATTTTTTACAAGTTGTTGAATTTTGTCATATATTATAAATTAAGAAACTAATCACAACAGATCTTTTACTTTTTTGCCAGTAGCTTGACTTTTCAAAAGAGAGAAAAGTTTTTCATTTTCAAAACATCCCAAATGCTTAATAAACATCAAAACAATTTAAAATTGTGTAATATTCCATCAATCATCAATATAATTCTTTGCACCATTAATGGAGCTTGAATTACGAAATATTAGAATTGCAGAAAAATATTTGTGATGAGCAGTAAGATACAGTAGAAGGAAAACCCAAAGGAACCTGAGATATTACTCCTCCATCTTGAAGGCCTTGGTCTTTCTTGCACCTAAAGAAAGGCATTTGTTTTTATGTAAATTTTAGTCTGAGATAATGTACAGGTGAATTCACTGGTAAAACTGAAAGAGGGGGTTTAAAAGCTATTAAGGTCTTGCATAACTGTGTGTCTTTTTCTGGTCTATCTATCTCTTCAAGGATGGAGAGAGATAATAAATCATACACTATATTTCAGAGAAACTTGCATCATGTCCAGAAGTTTCCTATTTTTTCCTGCTTTTTCCATAGATCAGGATTGGCTTCTGTAGTTACAAATGAATATAAACCCAGACTTTGATTTTTTTCCTACATACAAGGGATTTAGGCAGACTTTTTTTGAGTAAAACTAGCACAATGACTGAATTGATGTTTAAATTTTATTTTTTTATTTCAACATAAAAGTATAAGGGAAAAAGTCTCCATAGCCTGGTGATATTTCTGTTCACTTAATATCAAGACCTTTTTTGTAGAAAAAAATTTCCATATGAGGGATTGAGAAAAAGAATATTCATAAAGAATAGCTTTCACATTTTATAAGTATATCCAAGAGGTGCTCTTGTGATGGCCAGAACTTAGAATTACATGACCAGTCATCAATAGTGCTCATGACAGAACAGTAAGTTTTATATCAGCATTCATTTTTTAAACTTCTAAGGCAGTTTTGAATATCTAGTGGTTGCCATACTGTATTTTAAAAATATAACAAAAATTATCATTATGAATTACCATCATCAAATATAATTGTACATGATCATCTCTATCATAGCACTGCAAGTTAATGTCTCATATTAACAGTTAATCACATACCTTAAATGGGCCCATGATGCATTTTTATGAACTCTTTAATGTGCATTGGTGAAGAATGCAAATTGTGGAGAGGGAAAGAACTTAAGCAAAACCATTTTTGTTGTTAATTTCAATATAGAAAGCCTAAAAGCTGAAAGTGGTCAGGACATTTAAGCAGACATTAAATGTTCACTAGAGTACAGAGGTTTTTTCCTAGATTGGGTGCTGCACTTTACAAAGATGAGTGCTTCAAAAGCTGTTAGAACAACAAGGTGGGAAATTCAAAACTTATATGGAAATAGCTTCGGGGTAACAATTCATGAGACATCTCATGAAAGAACATGAAGTAGTTTCTCACACAGAAATTTGTAGCTTTAATAGGTGATTATTATGCTGTATGTAAGTTTGCAGCCTTTGTAGCCAAGGTTTAAAGATTGTAAGGGGAAAAGACAATTTACTTCAGTACTATAGAAGTAATAATTCCACAACTGATTGAAATTTTGTCTTAAATCAGAAAACCTCAGTTTGTGTGTGTATATATCTATATATATATTATTTATAACAGACAACTGGACATTTTTGAAATAATTTTTTTAGAACAAGACAATGAACTTTTTCAATCCTTCCTAAGGTAGATAAGTCATTACTATTAACCCAGACAGATGTGCTGAAGGAGGACAGGGCAGTGCAGGCCTGATAGTGGCTGTGGTCTGAAGACATCAGTGCAACACCTGGTCAGCAGCAGAGGGAGAAGAAGAGCAGGTCATGGCATCACAGGGAAGATTACTGGGAGGTAGATTACTTGAAGAGACCCTCTAGAACCAAGAATCCTAGTCCCACGTTGTGCCGAAGGAAGGACAGCTGGCAGCTGAAGTCAAGTAGAGGGAGAACAGGGACTCCAGCCATAGTAGGAACCGGAAGATGGTGACTTTTGGCACGAAAAAAGATGTTTCTCCTTACAAGTGTTTGGTTGGAATAGTGGAGTCTGGAAACAGGGGAGGAACAGGCACTGCTGGGGAAGTACCCAAATGGATTGTGCCTGATCCACGTGATGGAGCCAGTGCCTCCAGAAGGAAGGGTAAAGGATGATGGAAGTCCTCTGTAAACCAGACTTGTTGTCTTGGGACACCTGAGCCCTAAATCTGTAATACTGTGAAGATTTTGACAAGGTTCATCTGGGACTCAGGCTACTACTGATTGCTGCTTATCCATGTGAGTGTCATGACACTGCCAACGGAGACCTTGAGCAGATCAAGGGTCACGACTTGAATTTAGAATGATGGGTTAAGAGAAACTGTTGGTGTTTTCCTCAAACCTGCTGGTCAAGGGGAAGCAGCCGCGGAGGAAGTGTGGGTCCTGTGGATCAATGCTTGGTTGTGTGGTGGGCAGGGATCTGTCTTTTACATACATGAAAAATTTTTAATGACAAGAAAAGAGCAAATGTTACAGCTGTTTTCAAAACAGACAAGATGAAAGATCCAGGGAACAGCAGCCCAGTCAGCTTTATATCACTCCTGGAGGACTATGGAAAGAGTTCTCCTGAAAGTCGTTTCCATGACATGAAGCATAAGAAGGAGACTGGGAGAACCCAGTCAAACCAGTGGTCAAGGGCAAATCGTGCCTGACCAATCTGATTGCCTTCTATGTTGAAATGACTGGCTCAGTGACTGAGAGGGGATGTGTTTGACTTTAGCAGAGCTTTTGACAGGATGTCCCATGGCATCCTTGAAGTCAAACTGATAGTTATGGACTAGGTGATGGATTGTAAGGGCAGCGAAAGACTGGCTGTACTGCAGTGTTCAAAGAGTGTTGGTCAATTTTGAAAGTATGACTGGCTGATAGGTATGGGAGGCACTCCTCAGGAGTTGATGTTAAGGCAGTTAGTGTTTAGTATCTTCATTCAATGGACTGGATGATGAAATGGGATGATCCTTCTTTAGATTCACAGAACTGCCACTCAAAGAGACCTTGACAAGCTGGAGTAGCAGCTACAGAAATCTTACGAAGCTGAATGAAAACAAATGCAAAGCTCATGGGGAGTGACTGACTGGAGAACAGCTCTGCAGGGAGTCCTGGGGGACTGTGATTTAACACAAGACAGTGGGATGGCACCCCAGAAACGAACATAAGTGTGCACTGGGACAAACTAATAGGCCATAAATAGCCAGCAGGCCAAGAGAATAGATTACCACCCTCTATTCAGCTTTCGTGAGGCTTCATCTGAAATATTGTGCCCAATTTTGGCACATTTCCCAAGTGTTGGAACTACAGTGACAAATTGGAGAAGGCCCAGCAGCAGTCCAGTGAGATGGGAAGTTGCACGAAGCACAGGGAATAGCCGGAAAGTCTGAAGGTCCCAGGTTTGCTTAGGCTGGGGTAGAAAATGGAATGTAACTTCTTCCTGTGATAACTTGGTGGTTACAGAGAAGACTTCAAGGCTCTTCTCTGAGATCCAAAGTGAAAGGGTAAAAACAACATTCATAATTTGTTCAATTAAAATTCTGGCTAGATATAAGGAAAAAAAATGTAATGAGACTGGTTGAACACCAGAACAAGTTGCCCAGTAAGCTTCTGGAATCTACAGCTTTGGAAATACTCAAAATTTGACTGGAAAAACCACTGAGAAACTTGATTTGATTTTGAGGATGCACCTGTTTTTAGCAGACGGTTGCACTAAGTGACCTCCAAAGGTCACTTCCAGAAAATTATTCTATTATTCTATGTTCCATTTATAGCTATGCACTCCTGAGGGTGTAGGATATTTTATATCCTTCTCCAGTTTAGGAATGAAACTTATGGCCACAAATAATTATTACTCTAATTAAGATAAGAGAACTTTCTGCATCTGTGTCTCTCTCAGACTTGTTGACTAGCAGATAATTTTTTGTGTATGAGAGAATCCTCTTATGCATGAAAGCTTCCAACAAAGCAAATGCTTATGATCCTGATACAGAGAAACCATATGCAAGCAGATGATTCATGAGATTCAGGCTTCTGTTCCGTGTTTCAATCATGTCTGATTTATGAAACGTAAACAGGGGATCCAAACCCATCCTAGTTGTCAGTGGTCCTTGTGAGGCAGTAAATATCATGAATTTCAAACTGTTTAAAAATCTTTCAAAACAGCTCAGCATGCAACTGCTTTTATAGTTACATGAGTTTTTAAAATGCACATTTCCTGAAAGGCAAGCAAGCGGGAATAATTACTATTCATTTTTTTCCTCTCAGCTTAGAGAGTTAAATTGTACTCAACAGTTATTTCTCCCTAGTGCATGATACAGCAGAAATCCTTCCAGGGCAAATGCACTGCAATCACAGAGTTGGCTTCAACAGCAGAAGCACTAAAAGAAGTAATTCAGATTAATGAATGGATGATGTAGATACACTCTGTCAGCACTGTTTGCTACAGGGATCTCCTAAAGCTCTGGAAGTGAAGACTTCCTCTGGAAAGTTTGTTTGCTCAGCCTGTGGTAGGTACTGATGATCTGGTCTTTTAAGGACCCTATTTCTCCCCACTCCACTGATTTCAGAAAGTTTCTTTTTGAACATGAAAAGGCTGGACATTACAAATAATAAAACTCAAGTGTCAAAAGACTTCATCACTGTCAGCAAGAAGCTTGTGATGTTTTCTCAAGGAACAACCCACACATTCATCTGTCTTTAATAAAGGCAGATCTGCCTGGCTGTATCAGCTGATGTGCCGTGGTTGCCTTGGAATAAGAATCATTTGTTGCTTTTTTTTCAGTGGGAGTGTTTTCAAGATTTATGGGTGTGCTGAGAAAACATGGGAGGAATCTGCCTGGAGGGCTGATTGATCTCCATGGTGTGAAAGATATACTCAATGAAGTGCATTTATACATACTGTCCTTGGCTTGCAGTGCAGCTTTCCAAGGGTAAGCCTCACCCAGCCTCTTGAGAAACAACTTATTCAGTAGTTTCTTCTCCATATGATTTATTAATTTATGGGAACAGAAGTGTTGAGACTTGTTGCAGAAATGCGAGTAATCTTATTAATGAATATGGCTCTGAAATGGGAGTTTGTGGGAAACAAGATCTTGAAGTTGTGAAACACATATATTCATATCCTTTAGCATGCTTAAATGTTCCAGAAGTTAAGTAAGGTGTTATAAGAAGGTCCTACAACGTTTTATAGCTAATTCTTGAGAAATTAGAAAAGAAAATTACACTTTGTAAGTGTTCAGACTAATTAGGTACAATGAAGAAATTCTTTATACAAGATGCCACCAATAATTTGATATAGTAAAAATAAAAAAAAAATCTAACTGGGCCAAAAGGAAAATTTGGCATAATACAAGCAATTAGCTGTTTAACCACAAACGCTGTATACTGGTCTAATCTCATTCCTGGAACTAAACTATGAAGTGTGCATATGTTCTTCTAGGAGAGAGTTCGATATTGCTTTTCTGGTCCCATCATGCCTTAATCCTGCCCTCTGACCTCAATAATCTAGTCATTAGTAGGTCATTTAAGATCATAACATATATTCAAATATCTTCTGTCACGCAAAGTAGCAGAGATTTAACCTCTGGGACTCCAAACTCCTGTGCTAGCTTAGAAAGTAGTCTAGCTTCCTTTCTTCCCTTTTAAATATCCTGTGTTTGCGTAAAATGTTCAGACTTCTGCTAAAGGAAGAAAATGATAGCTACTAACACCCTGAATACGACTGAAAGGTCTCATATTTTTCCCACATAAGCATTTTGTACCTGGTATCCACTACTTAAGTGTTCCAGTCACTAGATGTGAATATAAAAAGAAAACATCACATCCTCATGGAATCACAAAATTCATCACTCTTTATGAAAAAATTTTCTATCCAAAGAGTTTTTAGAGAGGCTGTGGGTCAGATAACAATAGCAATCATTCCTAGGTACAAAGTAACTCACTGCCATCATTAGCTGTATTAAACTGTAGATTTATTAGTGCTGAACCATCAGTTTCAGGTGAAATTTTTAGAAGCTCTCTAGTCAAACTAGGAATTCTGATGTTCACAGGACTGAAGATCACAACTGATACCTCTGCAAGGATTAGAAATGGCAGGGGGTTAGGAAGCTTGGATTTCCCAGAAGCATGGCTAGCAAATTTAGGACCAAACAATCCCAAGGAATGGGATCAGGCTTATGCACACAGATGAAAGAGGGTTTTCTCTCATTCTGGCTATGTTACATTATAACACTTACAATGTTTAATAGCACATAACACCTATTCTGTGTACACAGAGTACATTCTAGTGGGCATCTTTTGCTCTGTGTGTGTTAGCAATGAAAACAAATTGGATTACGACCTTAGTTACAATCCCTCTCCCACCTAAAGGATTCTTTCTTAATATCTTCTATAGTTCTTTCTAAATGTACAGGTGGATTCCTACTGCAATTGTCACCATACCTTGTTACCAGCTGTACAGCTCCTGTAACACTTCATGTTGCAGCTTCATTTTATTGCCTTCCTAGTTGTGCTCTAATTAGCCACCACACAGAATAAACTCATAAACTCCCTCTGAATAGATTACAATGCCTGTTTTGATATAACCATGCCTTTTAAAATAGCCGAGTTATTGACCTTATGGACTTAAACAACATTTCCACTACAACTACTGCTAAATAAAGAAGTTGAGGGAAAAAAAATAAAAAAGCTAGGTGTTTATGGGAAAAGCATTTACCTAAGTGCTTGCTATTTGAAACTGATATTCAGTGTTGATGGAAGGGAAGATAAGTCTTTCAGTCTAAGCTGTAGGTAGGATATTTCCAGATGTGGATATTTTCCAGCAGCACAGAGACTAACCATATAGACTAACCATATAACACTATAAGTGTTATATTCCTAAAGCATCAGGGAGTCTATTTCAGAGTTCAGGAAATTTGTGAATTTAAGTCTGCTTACACCCAGCTCCATTAGTGAACCCTGGTTTTAACCCAAACTAGGGATAAATTCAGTTGTGCATATCCCTGTGGAACAAAACTTTGTATTTTGCTCAGAGACCATGCAAAGAGAAAGCACAGCTCAGATGTGTCTGAGAAATTGAGTGTAGTCAAATCTATACAAGAGCCAGCAATACCTGTAGGTCCTTCATGTAACAGCATATAACAGTGTCGATGCCTACACACCCCGCAGAGATTGCAAAATCTCTTGAGAAAGCTACAGGATGGGTTTTACACACATCTCCAAACTGGATGGACATACTTCAAGGAGCATCCCATGGCGATCATGATATGCAGGTAAACAGCTCAGTGTTTAACACACAAGAATTTGAGGATTGCTTGTTTATAAGCACCTGCAGTGCTTCAAATGCTGACAATTGTGTGCTAATTCTCTCATACTATTATTTTATTTTGTTGACTCTTGTTCAGAATCTTCTTTGGTTTAGTTCATCTGATTTTGAAGTGTGCATGAACACTGGTCTCTAATTGCCCATGGAGACCATAAATTAACAGACTACAGGATGTCAGCCCAGAGAACATCCTCAGCTTAACATTAGCATTTTCTGAAGCCAATGGCCACTATTATGCCAGCCAGAAGTAAAGACTTTTGTGCTGTATTCCAGACAGTGGGAAGATGGTCAGACACAATCATTTAAGCATAGAAGAGAGGGAAAAATACACAAGGACCATATACCAGCTCTCAAGTTCAACAGGAGGAATCACTGCTTCTTGGGTTTACCATCACCTAGTGCTGTGCTTGTCTTCTTGCACATTCTGATTGTTTTTATGGCACCTGTTTAGAAAAAAAGGACTAAATTCCTACTGAAGTGTAATTTCATGGGAGGCCTGACACAAGGTAAGTGTAGAACCAAATTCTGCCAGGCTAGAAAGCCAAAAAGTACTTCAGGGGTGCTTTTAGTTGTCTTCATTGTGAACCTATTGCCTCTAATACAATATTTTGTTCCATAAAGTGTACAAAGATGCATACAAAAAGATTAATCCCTGCCAAAAACATGAGTTTAAATAGAAAAGGCAGGCCAGGAAAGAAACATGATTCTAATACTTTCAGGTGATTCAGATCATCTAGTTTGGACTCTTCTGGAGCACTGGCGGATGAACAACCCCCACGTGCCCCATAAAGGGATTTAAACCTTGAGGGCCTAATAAGAACACACTGGCAGGAAGACAAAAAGTCTCGAATATGAAGAAATTGAGTTCCACCACTTTCCTCATATTCACTTCTTCTCTCTTATGGCACTACTTACTGGACTTAAAGAAAGGGGGAGCAAAGAAGGAGGTGTGACCAGATCTGCTGAGAGTTAAGAAGCCATTTAAATGAATATTAATTTCCTAATGTGAAAGGCATTTCTCTCACTCTAAAGGCAATGTTGAATCCAATAAAAAATTTGCAAATTTATGAATGCATCTTCAGAACAAAAGAAATCTGATCATTTCACATGATCCTTGAAGTAGCCACTGAACACACAGGGATGAAGGAGGCAGCAGATTTTTCAGAGACCCACAGAGTATTAGGGGGACGAGATGATGCTTTTCATGGGCACACCTCCTCTCCAACACCCTTGTACTCAACTATACCAGTGCCAGCGCTGTATAAACAGGTTCATTATTAGGCTACTGTTCTTCCACATGTAGCAGATCCTGTCTGCATGAAGCTCTCTCTATTTTTCTTTCTCAGAAGGTACAGAAAGAAATAATTTACTTTAAAGGAAGAAAATATCCTTACAGAACATTTCACACGTTTCACATTTGCACATGATTTCTTTTTCCTTTAACTCTTTTTTTTTTTTTTTTTTTTTTTTTGGCAAATATCTCCCTCATCGTGTTGGTGAATATTTAGGGAAGAAGTAAGATCCAACTAGTCTGACATTTAAAACCAAATGTCTCAAGGTAAGAATAAGAACAGCTGTCAGTAGGAATTAGCAAGAGCCAGCACTTGAGATGAGGTTGGTATTTGACAGTGTTCATGAATACATTTCACTCTGAAGATGTTACCTTTCAGACTTTAGGTTTCCCTTTTCTTTTTAAGCAATATCTGGCCTACTAACCCTTTTAATGTTATGAAGTGTTGCAATATTTTATACATGACAAGCATGAGGGAAGAACCCTATTATCATTCTCCCATGTATGTGTTGTAACATGAATTAATGCAAGGAGGGAAATATTCATCCATTTCATGAGGACAGCTGAAACATTTGCTGCCAAAATTCCTTGCCTGTCATTTATTACTGACATTGAGAACATTTCTTACACACTTGTGAAAGAGCTTTCCAAAAAACATTGGAGTTTAAGAATTGCTTGCAAATTTGCAGCTGATAAAATTGAATTTTCAATACTTTTCAGGGCTTACATTACTCTGTGGCTTTGGAAGTAACCTGTACATTTAAATTGCCTTACATGGCAATTTAGATTTGCTCATAATATGCTACATGCTCAGTGATGTTTTTCTGGTGCTGTTATTCCAGTTAGGTCAGTGCATACTTATGTCTCCTGCAGAGCAACTCTGCTCAGGAGGGGGAAATCCTCATCAAGGTTTCCAAATTCCTTTTGTAAGAGTAAATATTTTGTGGATCTCTAATGCAGCCTACTGTTAAAGTACAGGGAATACTTGTCAGACCACAGTATAATTACCATATTCATGGTGGTAATTAAGTCTGCAGTGCACTAAACTATTTTGACAAATTTTCTCTGACTCAAAGGGGAACTGAGGGTTTTCTTCCTTTTCTTAAGGTTGCTTAGTAGCCTATAGAATTTGAAATTGTATTAGGGAAATAGATATTTTAGAAAATCTGAATACATTATTAATCTGTAATTTTATTAAGTCCCTTTATTTCTAGAACATTTTTCAGACAATTTTAACAGAAAAAAAAGCCATGCAGAACGTCAGTGAAGTATGCAGAGGTATATGTATTTCTATCAGAGGGTAAATCAAAACAGAATGTTGTCCTTGAAGAGAAGGACTTCAGGACAAAAATCAGGAATATTCTAAAGTAAAACATTTCCACCTGCAAAGGGGAAGCTTATCAGAACTGAAGCTTTCCAAAGGAACATATCAAATTTGACAAAGCTATCACATAGAAGTTCTCATAGAAGTTAGAGAAAGCAAGAGAGAGAGAGAGGGATAATCTAATCAAATGCCCTTCCCAGGCAACAGCAAAATGCCTCCAAACTACCTCCTGGACACCAAACCATGCCTGGCCACTGCATGAGAGAGCAGGAATTTTAAGCAAAACCTGCGTGGTGAGTGTCCTATTAATTGAATGGTAAAGATGATAATGGAGCTCTTGCTGTTAATTGATTAAAAAGGATTAACTATCCTCATATTTTATATTTTATTTAAAACCACAATGTAAATGCTGTTTCCTGAGTATCTACCTGACTGTGGAAATACGCTTTGTAGTTCTTACCAATCTGTGACTGAGAGAAAAATAAAATGAGAAACTGTAAATCTCTTTTTCTTTCTTTTCTCAAATTTTCCCTATTGCCTAAGCACTACACTGGTTTACAGCCTTCTTGAGTGTTTGATATGAAAGAGCTCAACACTTACATAAAACCAGACCTATATGCATTTTATTGGATGTGATGTAGATTTCTTACACTTTCCCCAAAATGTCTCAGAGCCAATATTGCTGTACATGTCTGTAGCTTTTTCACATAGACCTCAAGGGAGCAAAGATATAGAGACACATGTATGTGTATCCCCAGGTGCTTCCAAATATATCCCTCCCTATTTGAGTGTATTGCTCTTTACAACTATTTGTTCCTTGCCTTCTCTATTCTGGCACAGTTTCTGGCAGATAAAAATGTCTGTTGAAATTGGTTCCCTCTCACTTTTATAGTTTCTCACCGTTCAGCTTTTTCCTCTCACTAACAGCTGTGGGCAGTTTCTCATGCAGTTGTATGCTCCAAAGTGGTTTTTTGAGAATTTTGGGTAGAAAAGATAGGAAAGGTGAGTCCTGGGGGGAGTAAGGCAGTGCCACTTTAGTGGCAATACCAAAAGTGGCGAGTACATTTTTGAGTTGCTTTAAATAAATTTTAATTCTGATGTGTTATTTAACAGAAATTCACATTCTGATCCAGCAGCATTAAAGCAAGAATCTGTTTTCAAAAGACCCAGTATCTGGCTGAGTTCATTTTAGCCATTGAATGTCTACCTGTCTTCAGCATGACTAATGCATGTCCTCAAAGTTTGTTTGAGGCTGAAGTGCTTAGCTGAAAGGAGATCTGGATTATTCTGCTGAATAAGCCTGTTATGGCAGGTCAGTCAATAGCAAATCTGTTTTACACAGATTTGAAAAAAAAAATCGTCATTTTGTACTTAATTCATTCGGTATTTACAGGCACGTTTAAAAGTTTGTTGTACTTAGATGAGAAATAAGGATAGTCTATAACTTCTTTGGACCTTAAAATTCCTTCTTGAATTAAGGCTACATATTAAAATAATGTTATATTTTCCCAGTACATTCTGCATATCTTAGTTTCTGTGACTGTAATATTATGATATGGAAAAAATTAAGGTGTTCTTGCTTTCTTCTCTGACCCAGCACTCTGGCCAGTGCTTTCCTGCTTCCTACCAACAGTTTGCTGCCCTTTCAGCTGTGAAGTGACAAACCTTTGGGGAGGGGAGGATTCTGGAGACAGGATCACTAAAACCTCTGAGTTAAACTTCCAGGAACAAAATGATAAAGATAAGGACTGCAGTAAGTTGGCCTTGCACAAAAGCTGCCATCTCTTGGAACTATATTTTTACTCAAATAAATCAGAACATAAGAACATATTGCACAGATAATGCTTCGAGGCTTATTAAGGATAGCTGGTACTTTTAAGTACATTTAGGGCATAAAAGCAACCAAATGTTCTTGAATAGTGAATTCTGTAAAAAATGTGGAAAAAAAGGGAAGGGAGAGTCTCCAAGAATCAAAAGAGAAGAAAAGATGTGTGAAATCTCTACTTCCCATTCTTTTACTGACAGCTTGTCTTTTTAAGGTCATATCCTCCCATAAAGTTGAAAGATGCATAGAAATATTCTTACAAAAACCATTTTCTAAATAAACTATGCTATTTTTTTCCACTCTGAGTGTTTTTCAAGGTGAAACTGATATGCTTATACATTTTCAGTAAGAAAAAGAAATTAACTGTAAACATGTACTTTACTGAGTGTACTATAAGCATAATTTCTACAGTAATTTCTGATAATATACATCAGTGCATATTTGAGATCACTGCAGCTTCAAATATTTAAGTAACCCTCTGGGAAAGGTCATGGTTTTCCAAAATACAGATCCTCAACTCCCTCTCATGCTTACAGCAACAGCAAATACTCCTCAATAGATGTTTTGGCACCCCCTCCTTCCTCCCATCTTTGTAGTGATTTACCAGCAACTAAATGCCCCCCTGGCTGTTAGAGCAGTATTTATGTCCTTTTGGTCTGCCAGAGTTATAGGGCTGGCAATGAGGAGGTCACCTTGTGGCTCAGGATCTCCTCATTGCCAAGCATCCATCCCTCTGCTGTGTGTGGCCCCATCCTGGGCACGGCTGGTTGCTATGGAAGCAGCACAGTGCAGGGATCTGACACACTGGGAGATGCTGGGGGGACTATTCCTCATCTATAGACATAGCAGTGCTCTCATGTAAACTTACACTACCTACCATTTCACTGGGACTGAATGGTCCTATATCCTTTGCTTCCTGGAAACCACAAGGGTTATTGCTACAGTGGGGATTCTGTAACACGATGTATCAAACAAGGAGGCCCTTGGAAAAGAAATATATATGGACTGATTCTTGCTAGATGTTTCAGAGATGTTTATTTCCCCAGCCGCATGGCCGGGGCTCTGCCCAGGAACTGCTCAATCACGGGACCCGAGGGTCCTTCTGCCCGCGCAGGGAACACAAACCAACCCATGGGAACGAGGCTGAGCAGGGGCAGGCAAACCCCGTGCCTGTGCCCTCAGGGCCCCTCTGCCAGGGCTACACGGCAGGGGAGGGACCCCAACACCTCACCCGTTTATTTTTAACAAAAAGCGATTTAAAACTTAACATTGAAAACAACTAGAGAAACATAACAAGAACAGTTTCAAAACAGAACAAGCCACCCTCCTGAGCCTTTAAATGTCCAGACAGATTCTCTGGAATGTCTTAAGGCTGACAGAAGGGAGACAGGACTCTCTGGGCATGCTTTGTGGGGAAACTGAGGCAGGAGAGGGTTTAATTTCTTCCCTCCCCCTTTTCATCTCCCCCTCATCATCGGAGAGGAGTTATAGGGAAAGGGGATTGTGTAGGGAAGCCATGGGGTGAAAATCGGATTAGGAATAAACTGGGCATGGGGTAAACTTAGGAAGGGGTTCATACTGGGTATAGGGTAAAAGGGGAAAGTAGGTTTTTGGTAGGGAAGCTGCTGGGATGGATATTGTTTATAATTTTGTGCATAACGGCTGCCTTTGACGGGAATACCTCCAGGCCCAGTAACATTCGCTGCTTGTAAACCCTTCTTTCCTTGCACTATATCAAATTGTACAACTTCCCCATCTCCTACACTTTGCAGGAAATTTTTAGGGTTATTCCTTTTAATGGCAGTTCTATGGATGAATAAATCTTCCCCTGTATCATCTTGTGTTATAAATCCATAGTTGTTTTTTACATTGTACCATTTCATAGTTTCTGTGATTTCTGTTGCTACAACTCCTCCTATCATGTGCTTGCGTGTTCGTCGTGGCTGCTGGTCCCGCGTGGTTGCTGCCTCGCCGACTCCGACGTCTCGGCCGGGCCCCCGCGTTGCAGCTGCTCCGGTGCGTGTCTGGGCTCTGCGCGGCCCCGCGTTGCCATCGCCGCTGGCTCCGTGCCCTGTGAGTGGTTCCGCTCCGCCAACTCCACGCTGCTTTGGGTGCGGCCCCGTTCCGGCTCGGCGCTGCGCGGCTTCTCGTGTCGCTGTGGAAAGCGCCGCTTCTCCCTCCGCAGGGCTCTCCGAGCCGTGTGCTCAGAGCGGGCTGCCACGCCGATGCCGGTTCCTGGCTGCTCGTGGCCCACGGCACCCGCGGTGCCTGCGGCATCGCTCCCTCACTCGCGGTCGCGTGGCCGGGGACCCCGAGACAGGGATGGGGTCCGCGATAAGGAGCGCGCTCCCGAGGGGGCCGGGCGCATCCAGCACAGGCACCTCCACCGGCACGGCTGCAGTCATGTGCTCCCAGGATGGCGGCCAGGCGGTCTCGGCCATGGGATTACGGCCATCCTCTGCTCTAGGGGTAATGGGACCATACTAATGCTCCTCAAGAGCTTCACTGGTTACAAGGAATGCACAGAGAGGTTCTATCACTAGTGCATGTTCTGTTTGAGCCTTTATCTCACACAAGATCTCGGACCAAAAACACTCGAGACTAGTTCCAGGAGGATTAATATCAAAATGTAAGTCTTGAGAAATATAAAGGAAATTTTTGAAAAGCCAGTTAAAAAAATGTTCTAAATCTCCTGGAACAAATACTTTCTTGTTTTGTTATTCAAGGATTCCTTTAACTTCTAGATACATTTCTTTCTGTGGTTCAGAGAGCCACATTTCCCACGATTCTTCCATAGTCCAGAGAGAATATCCAAACCAAGGTGAGAAGAGGGAGATCTAGAGTGGTTTTTACTCACGAATTTTCTGTCCTTAGGGATCGGGGATCGTTCTGCTCGCAATTCTCTACCATTTGTTACAGTGGGGATTACTGTAACACGATGTATCAAACAAGGAGGCCCATGGAAAAGAAGTATATATGGACGGATTCTTGATAGCTGTTTCAGAGATGTTTATTTCCCCAGCCGCATGGCCGGGGCTCTGCCCAGGAACTGTTCCAGTCACGGACCGAGGGTCCTTCTGCCCGCGCAGGGAACACAAACCAACCCATGGGAACGAGGCTGAGCAGGGGCAGGGAAACCCCGTGCCTGTGCCCTCAGGGCCCCTCTGCCAGGGCTCCATGGCAGGGGGGGAGGGACCCCGACAGGTTATGACTTTTGCTTCCTGTGAGGGTGTGCAAATAGAGATTTTGTACATCTGGATCTGATTCTGTCTAAGCTTCAATATTAAATAAACCTGATGCTTGTTTTTCATTTGTATGTATTCTACATGCTTTTCTATGTTTTCCAGTGGGAGGTAAAGACAAGGCAAAGGTGGGTGAAATGGATGACCTCCTGCTGAACCTTCCTGTCAGGCCCCAAAATCATCCCCTACCTGGGAAGCTGTCAGCCCAGGAGTGAGTTCTGCCCGTGGTCAGCCCTGGGAGATGCTTCAGCTCAGATGCTGCAGTCTTTCAGAGCAGGGGAGATGAAGTACACACTGATACATCACTACAGTGACAAGGCACTTTTCAGTCCATATCTAGAAAGGGACCAATTTGCTGAAACCTAATCATTCAGTGAATATTCTAAACTCAGTTCTCCAAAAGAAAATTAAGCTTGTTAAACAGTATTACTTAAAAATTTTCATGTGCAAGAGTGAGAAATTATTTTCTCAATATTGTAGGCAGGATTTAGTTCACAGATTAAAATGGCCAAATAGAAATGTCTATATGTGAGGCAGGTATCTGAGCTCCATTAATTGAAGATTTCATGCATATCTTCTTTCCAATGTTACAAAGATCAAGAATAAGGCAATACCCTTATTTTTATTCTACTATCTAGAATTTTTTATATTAGCAATTTTTTACAGGAATCATCTCATTCAATTACATCTATCTTAAAATTAGATATTTAGGTTAAGATTGTTTTTGGAGTTGCTGTAGAGAACTCCTTCTCAACCAGAATCATAATACAGTATTTCTAGAGTGCCAACTCAGTTTCTTTAGACTGTTTTTCTGATGGATAAGATGGGTGATCTCTGAAGGATCATGCCTCACATCCTTGATTTCATACAAATAAAGACTAGTGTCAACAGGATGTTGTTCCTTTTTTAAGATAAATGAACCTGACCAAAAGGCTCTATATTTCCACCTTGTAATTACAGAGACAAAAAATTTTAGATGATTAGAGTTACCAATCTTGTCTTCAAAAGTTTGCTGTTTAGATTCTTCTACAGAGTTTAATAGCTTCTACCATGAGAAGAAATCCAACACTGTGCGCCTTATGGGTAAGAAGTAACATTATGCAGTAGTAGTATGTTTATATAATAATAATTTGAAGGACTGAGAAACAAGTGACATTTTGGTTTGCAGGGAAATAAAATAATTTGCATGAAATCAATAACTCATTTCCTTTTGCCTACCGAATTATGTCCTATAATTTATTGTCAAAATAGTGGCTTCTGTGGAATGGAGATGATTTACAGTTGAAAAATTCTTCTTGGAGCACCCACCACATAATGAGATTTCTCTGGGAGTCATTCTCATGTGAATCTGGCTTAAAGCCAGAACAGTTGGAATCTCAAGGGTTTGTTGAAAATTGGGCTGGATTTCTTGGTAGTTTTTCTTTCTGGCTTTCAGAAGGGACTTCTAGCAGCAACGAAATCTGGAATTGCTTCAGCTCTCAGCATCTCCATGCTTCCAAAAATAAAAAGGGCATCTGTTTGTAGATATCCCCTTACATTTTTTTATTATTATTGCAACACTTGCATGTAGACCTATTCATGAACTGAATTATTTTTTGTGTTGTGGCACAGCATGTGATTTAAAAAAAAACAAAGCCACCAAAAACCACATACAAAAAACTAGTTGGATGGAAGAAAGTTTGGCAAGTAAAGTACATTTTCTGCATTTTTTCTTTTAGGAGATTATGATTACATGTAATCTCATACCTCTGAGCAGATGCTATCTGTTTTCCCTTCCAGAGCTTTAGACTGTAACCAACAGGAGACATAAAGGAGACAGAGGAAGCTGTGAGAGACTGCAAGGCTTTCTTAACATGGATCATTTACCAAAAAAAAAAAAAAAAAAAAAAAAAGCAGGAGAAGGTCCATTTCTGCACTAGTTAAAATAGTAGAAATTGGTAGGAAAATGTAAAATTGAATTTTAATTTTAAGGAAAATTGCTGAACAAATTCCACTTAGAAGGATTACAATACTTACCTTTTGCCTTTCCTATTGAGTGCATTAATCTTGCTGAGACACATATTTCTTTCAACACTGTAGCATGTCTGTTATAACTGGTGGTAATGAGACTGTTATTTCTGTGGTACAAATCGATGGCAGTGGATACCTAAGTGAATGCATTTTTCTGTGTGCATGGGGCCTATATCATACTCATAAATCTGTAACTATATATGAAAACATCTTGTAATTTCATGGCTTCTTATATTCCCCTTTCTCGATGTAATAAGCTGAGGGTGAAAACCTGTGGTAAGGTTTTACTAGAAGGACAATGCTGCAAGAATTACAAAAAATTTCAGAAGATGTGAAGAAAGGCGCAAAGGAAACAAAAGGATTAATGCAGAAAAATATCAGCAACAGAAATTCTTCTATAAAGAACCTTTCTAGGTAAAAATTTTGTGTAGGAGAGGTTTAATGCACAGTTCTTCCTCCTGACAGAGACCTAGGCATACAAACCCTTCAACTCTTAAAAAATACATAGATATTAAAAGAGAGGATAATCAAAGACAGTATAAGTATTGGCCAGAGTATTTCCATTTGATGCTCTTCATATGTGAGCAAATAAATATTCAACTGATGACATGCAGATTTCACTTTCTAATGCAAGAGCCCATGCATAAGTCAATAACTGGAAAGAATATTTCAAGTGTAAAAGCTCCAACAGAATGAAGAAGAGGGGTCCCATCAAAGAGAGGCCAATGATCTGATAATTCAAATATTCACTTGAGAAGAGCGATCACACAGTTTGAATCTCCTGATTGTAGCAGTAAGAGGACATTTGCAGTCATGATCCCCTTCTCCAATGATTGAGTTATTCTCTGGCTTAAGTAAAATTTAAATTATTTACACAGAGTGAAACATCCCCCACAGCAAGGACAACAGTTTTCCTGTTGTGGTGAAGGAGATGTGAGTCCACATTTTTTAGCCAGAGTTGTAGGTGAATCTGAGTCTTCCAGAGCCAGAATTTTTTTCTGCTGGTGATCAATGGAATGATGAACACCTATCTGGATATGTTCTCCAAATGGTGCTGGCTCTAACTGATTTGCCAATTAATTCAACTAGAAATTAAAAATATGCTGTGAATAGTCAAAAATAATCCTTTTCATTAAATATAAATTTATTGAATTACTTATATCATTTATATACATGAATTAACTCTACCATGAAAAATTGTCATAGAAGTGATTGTTATCATCAGTAAAATATATTCTCCATTACTTCAGGGTTATTTTTTTTAACTAATGTTTTGATTGTGAATGGCTGAATTAAGGCCTGTGGTTTGTGATTTATACAGTGATTCTCAAACACTCATTGTCATTTTCCACAATACTTCAGATTATTTTGCCTTTGACACCACCACTAAAGTGTATTTTTCTTTTCCTAGAGACCTCATCTAGTCTTTGTTTTATCTCCACCTTTTTCTAATTGAAACTTACTTAGCTGAAGGAAATTGTGAGCTTAACTGACTCAGTGAAAACTTTTCTACAGATCAACACCTAATGTAGGTTTTTCTATTCTGAAATAAACCATGTTTGAGTAGCTTGTTGGTTTGTTCAGCTTGTTTCTTACCATCTGATGTCAGACCTTGTAGAAAGAATACATATGTGTATTTATCACCGTTTATATAATTTTTTCACTTAAAGAGAGCTGAGAAACAATACATTTTCTTCAGTGACTAGCATGTCGTGGCTCTGAGGGACTATTGATTTGAAATGTGACCTTTTTAAGAGTCAGAAAAAGACAGGAAAAAGAAATGTAACAGCATGTCAACAGCAGTTTTAACCACTCAAATCAGCAGAAGTTGTCTGAAGTACTGTTTGTCCTGCATATTTTTTCTTAGGTTCTCCATAGTTTTTGCCATACTCTTTTTTTTTTTTTTTTTTTTACTTAACCTTATGTTGAAAAATATTTAGGTTTTGCTAGTCTCTGATTATTTAGGTGTGACAATTCATTTAGGTTTGAGCTGCACAGTTGTGACTTAATTCTGTTTTCTGCTTTTTTTCTTGTAGTATTTTTTTAATTACCCTTGTTTTAAGAGGTATATAGGACATGTTAGTTTGCACAGTTTGGCAGATGCTACCACCTTATACCTGCTGTGGTAATGGCAAAAACTCCCAAAATTCTCCATTGCACATTACATCACATATTACATGCATATTACATTGCACATTACATGTGAGTAATCATCAACTTTCCCATAGATGTCAGTTTCCTCTTTAATGTTTCTATTTTTCTTTTTATTTCCCTAGCTCAATAAAATGTGTTATTAGGTTAAAATATTTTTATTCTTCAGGGTTGTCATTAATTTTTAATATTTTATTGTATTTTTTACTTAAAGTATCTCAATGAAGTGTCTCTGGGATCATTGTTTTGTTCTATAAAGATGATTTTATAAAATGCTATTTAATGGCCTGTGATAAAATACCCAAACATAAAAAATCCATTTAAGTCTCGATAAAAACTTTATCTTACTGTGTGTCCAAAATGATTTATAACTTCTGTATTATTATTAATACAATCTAAAATAAGAGATACACTTTTGGCTATGCTGAGTTCTGTTTTCATTGCTTGTTTCCTTGCATTAATGCATAATAGTTAGACTTTATTGAAAGATTTTGCCTTTCTCCTTTTTTTTTTGATGAAGCAACTTTTTCACGATCCTCTAACATAAGGTGACAATCCTAATATTGAAAAGTCAAAATTAGATGCAGAAGTGTGAATTCAAATACCAAGAACTACGCTGAATGATTTGGAACAGCAAAACCTCACCTGAATTCCAGAGGGTCATTTTCATCTACTGCTGAAGTCAACAGAAATTTTGACCTGGATTTCAGATGATGTATGGAATAATGTTGTGAGAAAAGATTATAGTGAAATATGTTTCATGCTCATTACCTTTCCAGTCACAATGGTTACTGATTTTGTGCATTTAGTTCAGGAGGCGTCTTTAGTATTTCTATCTGACAAACCCATAAACATGCATGGCTGTGTTATGACATAAGGTATATTCCACCTATTGCTTAATAAAAGAATTAAGATTGCATGTGCTAATATAACTTCTAGCCTGTGAAAGCCAGGATCACTTACTGAAAAACAGGACACCTTTTTTTTTTCTCAAAAAGAACTATGATTTATTCTTATGTTTAATAGTTATTTTAAGAATAAGATAAAATGAACAAAGGTATTCAGGGGTAGTCATAATATCATTGAAATTACGAAATTCTAGTGAAAGTGTTCAATAAAATAATCATCATATGATTAGCTGTAATAATAGCAAGAGTGCTAATAATGAAATATGATTCAGTAACAGAGTACACCAAAGGATAGTCCTTAAAACGGAGAGTTTATTCTGTCTCTTTTACTTTCATACCCCACATATTCCATTTAAGCAATATAATAGCATATTAGTCATGGGTTCTTTGGATGATACTGTAAGACTTTATATATAGGCATGGGGTGATAACCAGTGTAGTAATTTGTATTTTCACATGGGAAAATTGTAGTACCTATTATTAGATTTATTGTGACATCCAGTGATGAAATTCTTGCCTCATTAAAGTAAGTAGACTATTTGCTAGTTACTGCAGTAGAGCCACAGTTTCAGCCCACAACCTCAGCTCATAATTCAGGATGTCTCCACTGAGTTAATTGATTCCAAGCCAAAACATACATGCTAAAGTTCCCAGGCACTATTGAAATATCTTCTAGAAGCAGGAGACATTGTCTTCCAAATAACACACAGAAGGTTAGTTTCTTGTATTTTTCAAAGGACTATGACACGACTTTCTAAGGCATGTATCATCCACACAGATGCATACAGAGGATGTCCTTAAGAGTCCTTGGTAAATTGTAGGTCTAAGTAAAAATAACTTGTTCTGTATTTCACCTGCTCAAACTGTTTTAGAAAGGTTGGACTTGACTAATTCCTGGAATTCCACCCAGCAAAACACAAGGGATACAGAAAACAGTGTTTGCACCAGGTCAGTGGTCCTTGTCCATGTCATCCTGATTTGGGCAGTGGTCCCTTACTGAGATCTTTGAGTACACTTCATTGCAGAAGCTGTTCTTCACATGACATTTAACACTAAAACTGTGGCTGGTGTCTATTACAGAGCAGGGATTAAAATTCTAAGTGGCTTGGCTGAATTCCAGTATTAATAGCTTCATTCTGCCCACATAAGAAATTCTACAGTAACTTCATGAATGGTACTTTAGGTCCTGCATCAGAAGTGTTCTGGGCAAGAGCTGTGCTTTGGTGCATTGTTGTAATAATTCTCATTGCAGACATAAGGTACTGCAGATGTGTGCATACTGAAGCTCAGATACAAAGCTATCAAGTTCCCGCATTTAAGTTTTTTTATTTTGTTTTTGTTTAAGCCTCTCCTCACCTCTCCCAGTTTTTAACTTCCTGAAGAACTCTTGCTGGCAACCACCACATTTTACTTCCAGCTGGCAGGTCAAACAAACACCTTCTTTGAGGGCTGATGTTAATGCACAAGCAGACCAGAACATGTGTGATGTTATGTAGCAACCTAGCCAGCTTCTCTTTGCTCTTCTCTCTGCCCTCCCAGACACTTAGTGAAACTGCATTCCTAGGAAAGGCTGGACAGATAATCTAACCTTGAACCTGTCACATGGAAAGTCTATAATGTTTTGTGCCAAATCATCTATTGTGTTCCCAGTGAGCATGTAGTTTTCCAGGATGTTGATCTATTTCAGCATGAATTTAGACAACAATATTGTTTTCTCCATCTCCCAATCACTCTCTAATACAGTTTATAAAAGTTTATTTTATAAGACACTTGTTTTGTATTACATATTATTTGTGTTACTTGACAAGTCACATTAATAAAAATTCTTAACTAGATCAAGCAATGTGTTTAAAAGAAACTTCTGTGTAATGTCTTTTCTGCCGAGGCCTTCCTGGATGGCAAAATCGAGCAAACTCCTCTCTGATGACAGAGGAATAAGTTTCTGGCCTCTTCGTGGAGCAGAGACTGCCATTGTTGCCATCTGTTATGGATGTTAGATGGTGGCCACAGAGCAGTAAATGCGCTTCATCAAACGCCACTGTATGTCTGGCTTGTTTCAACAAGATTTGTGCTTCACTCATGAGGCAGGACAAAATCAAAGTTGCCTGAGAAATGGTTAATATATATCCAGAATTTAAAGTAAATTATCTGTGCACCAAATGAGCTGGATCTTGTTGAAATGCAATCATGTCATCTAAGTAATACTACTGCAATGTGACTTTTTTATAAGACCATTAGCTATACATCCTACTGAATTATATGAATATGTGCTCAAGTACAATAAATTTCAGAGCCCATCCAATCATCATATCCATCTAGTAAAACACACTTTTTAATGTACATTTAACAAAATAATGATTTGAACAGCTGACTACTCCATTTTAATCAGAGAAACTGATGTGTCCATATTTCTTACAAATAAGAAAATCTCTGGCTGTGGGAAGTAAATGCACATCTCTTCAAGAGTATTGATTTGTTCTGAATGCAACTCCTCTCTGGAATGCTCACAGACCAGCAGTATGACCTACTGTACATTGTTTCCTCTGCAGCATTTTGCTGGCTTCATATATTTTAATTTTAGAGCTAATGTCTTTCAATGTTCTTTTTATTGGAAGTAGTGAAACACTAATGAAGCAATGTTCAAGCCAAGAGATGATAAAACATAGGGGATTTTTATCTTTGCAAAGGCAATTCTGTAGACCAAACAAGTGATTTACTAATACCTTGACATGTCCTATTAATGGAGAAGTTGTTTTTTTTTTAAATAAATGGGAAAATATTGACCACTATCTAATTAGTAACGGACCTTTACAAGGTTCTTTTCTGATCTGATTGACAGTATGTACTTTGAAAGGTGTTTGATAGATAGATTTTAGAAGACAAGCTGATTATCTTTGTAATTCATAAGGAGAGCCATTGGTTGCAGTGTTGTGTCACTCAATAGTTACAAATTCAAGGAAGTCATGATACATGGCCTAATCAAAGAGTTTTTACTTGACAACTGCTAACAGGACAGGTGTGCCCGTGGCCCTTCCTGTTTGTTATGAGCTTGTTTCATTCTCTTTTTGCCCCAGCGTCTGTTACTCACCAAGAGCACATTAATCAAGTCTCCTGTCCTGCACAAACTGCAGCACAGATCGAGGCAGCTACTGTTAAGATAAGTACTCTGGAAGTGGAGATGAACCCAGCAGGCTGCAAGGGTCAGGCATCCTTACTGAAAAGGGCTCTCAGAGGCCAGAAATTACTTAGAGGGATAAAAAGGAAAAAATAAGACGTATGTGAAGACAGGGTTACTGAGTAAAAGAACTGTGACCACCAACCACTTCTCCAATACATGTTTATTGTTTTACAGCCTATTTGAAACCCTAAATGGAGGACTATTAGAGGGATATTATTACAGGACAGTTTAAAGCTTACAAAAATTTCTCAGCAACTCTGGAAGCTGCATAACAGAATCATTCCTTAGTGACACCAGTAGCTCCAGACAAAAAGCAGTGATAATGCAGATATGCTGTTTCAGGTATTCAGGCTGGTTCGGAATGGCTTCAGCTCCAGCTAGGACAGCAATCTATGTGTTGACACACCCATAAGAACCTCCTCAGAAAAGGAGCCTCAGTGCTATGAATCAGCCCATTACACTGACCAAAAGCCAAATAACACAACAAAGCACAGAAATGTGGAACAAATATTTAAAATAAGAGTGCTGTAGGGGAACAATTTCCACTCTACACAGGCCTTTGAGTGATTGCGTTCAAAAGTTCTGTAACAGATGAAGCTGGCAAAAATAAAAGGAAAAACATGGGTTGGCAGGAGGAGACCAGCTATTAATATCTTTCAGCAAAATATGCTGGAAGAAAGGACGTATTTTTTCTCTGGAGCTTTGGCGTGCTGAAGAATAGCAGTTGGGCAGGCACTTGAGTACAGGAACTGCTGTTCTGCTCCCTATTTCTTCACTACAACAGGAGAAAAGGCCAGCCAACAGAGCTCAGTAATGGTATGTAAAAAGGACTTACTTGCCACATAATAAGAAAGAAAAGGGAGAAAATTATAGTGAGCTGACTTTCAGTGTGGGAGTATGAAACATGAAAGCAGTATCAAGATTTGATACAAGTCTTGCTTGAATTTTCATGTTATGTTTTCATGATGTGTATGTAGTAAAAGTGTGGGAGTGACAGGACATCATGTCCTTTCCCTTCTGTCATGGTTTAACTCTGTGTTATCTATGAGTTTAAACAGTGAAATGCTGGCTTGACAGAGGTAATATTCATGGGGTGGTATTAGAGAATACACTTAGTTTTCAGATATATTAAGTTTTGAAACTTCCCGAGACCATCAATGAGACAAATCTGTGAACAAAATGACTGTCCTTGAACCATTTCTGAGAGCCTTCATAGGAGACTGCAAAAGCATACTGCACATTCCTTTGCAAAGCAAAGCAAAGCTAGTCTAGTGCTTTTGCAAGTAGATGGATTTAAATCCCTTCCAAGACACTTAAGAACTTCATTCCTTATTTGTCCAATTGACCCTCTCTCTTCCCCTGATGTACTTGTACTAACCAACTTATACAGACTAATTCTTCTTGTTATTAAAGTCCATTTGTTTGGTAATAGTCTTTCCAAGTCATTTGAGATCCTGCTACTGGTGAGTGAGTCAGTTTATCCTGACAACTCTCTGTAAT
Source organism: Coloeus monedula (assembly GCF_965178545.1). Classification (NCBI taxonomy): domain Eukaryota; kingdom Metazoa; phylum Chordata; class Aves; order Passeriformes; family Corvidae; genus Coloeus; species Coloeus monedula. The sequence continues at coordinate 12,204,990 of NC_138781.1, forward strand.
AACAGCAGAAGGGATTTCTCAATATAATCCAGGTTACCCAGGAAGTAACTTACAGAAGATTGGCTATTTTGTGAGGCAAGGTTTCCTCTGGCTTTTTCTCTGTGTTTGTTGCTGCTCCCTCCATTATCTACAATAAAATACCCATTGACATCCAAGACACAGAATTAATTTTTAAGTGCTAATCACACTGCTTCTGGCCCTGGGGGATTTTTACATTGTCTTTCTTTTGCCAGCATACTGAATAGAAGATAAAGATGGGGAGTGGAACCCATGACAAGCCAGATCCTTACCTCAGAATATACTACCAGGAATATTTAGAAAAACTGTTCTCACTTGGAAACACTGATACCTTAAAATAAAACCATTTTTTTTAGGAATTAAGTTGAATCTGGTTTGTTTTTCTATTTTAAGTTTTTTAGATCTTGAAAGGAATTTCTGGTCACAGCAAAAGCTGAAAAATCTGGAATTATCTGATGGTCACAAACTTCCTGTTCACCACCCTTTGGGCTCTTTCAGTATGAATTACTCACTACTTGAGCATTCCCATCTTTATGGTGACAGTGGAAGGTAAAATATATTAGTTATGAAAGGTTCGATGGATCCAAATGCTTTTCTCTGGGGCTTCTGTGCTTGTATCACTTTCCTGGTCTGAATAAGTATATATATATTAATTAAATTGTTTGCATGTAATTGGAAAGTTCCCAAAGCTTAAAAGAAAATTTATTTACAAACATCATGGAAGCATCAGATGATATCAGACAAAGAGGCCTCCCACTTGTTAAAATTTCGTCCTCCTTATTTTTTGGTCCACCTTATTTTTTTCTTATAATATTATTTTGCCTTCCTTGGATAGCACAGACTGCCTGTAAAATGGGGAAAAAAGTACTATTCTCAAACTTCATCATGCTTTAAAAAGTGGTGCTTTTTAAAGATTAAAAATTAAACTCCAAATTCTGTATGATTTACAAAGCTCAGAGTTACATCACTCCCACATCTATATTTAATCTTACGGTACACCAATATAAAGGATTGGTTGATGTTATTAACAAAGTACAGAATATCTTAGGTCACATGAATTTTTGGATGGAGTGGAGAGAGTTAAATGCCTTTTATCAACCACAGATTTGCTTTTGAGCAATTCTGGGAACACATGAAAGATAGTTAGGGACTTAGAAGAGAAAGACAGATGAAATGCTACCCTACATCTGCCTTTATACATGAAGAAAAGATTAAATTGTGTCTAAATCAGGCATCCCTGAAAGCAGGTGAAAAATTAGGAAGCATTAAGAAGCAGAAAATTAGGAAGCATTAGGAAGCAGAAAATGGTTGTTAAAAGGTTATAGTCTTTTAAAATCGACAAGATTCCTTGGCCAGATTACACACACCAGGAGTGCTGAAGGAAGTGGGGGATGAAACTGGCAAAGCAGAAGCAGCATTTTCACAAGTTCACTCAATTTTTATTCACTTCAAGAGCCAGAGACAGATCTGAAGACTGGGAAAATGGGTCACACCGTTTCTTTACTTCAAAAAGATGAAGAAGAGGAAGGGATACATACATGATAAGGTTGATTCAGTCTTTTTGATAGTGCTGTAGGAAGAGAGTGAAAAATGTTATGAAGGCTTGAAAAAAACCAGATAAAATATAGCAAAGGGTAAAATGTCACTCTGTTTGTTCAGCGCTATTCAATTAACACCATCTCATATCTCACCAGACTAATGCATTTGTCCATACTTAAATGTATTCATGTTGTTTGGGAGGATATTATTGTGATAGATAGGGATCATCAAAGAAGAAGAATCACTACACACCCTGCTAATTTCTCCACATCACAATTACATATCTCTTAGAAGATCCTTTGAGAGCACCCCACTTTAGAGTCCAGGACAGACAGGCACAAACCATGAGATACCTTTCTGTAGTTCCAATTCCTTCCTCAAATTCAGAGGCTAAGCCTTTAAAGAGGAATGTACAATACAAGAGATAAAAATAGGAATTCCAACGTGCTATATCAGGATATTTTTTGTCTTTCACAATGAACTGTAGCTTGCATCTATTTTAAACTCTCAACTATAAACAACACTATTTACCTGTAGCTATGAGAAGCTGTTCCAAAAATCCTGTATACAAACCCAAATTTGTTGTTATTGTAGAAAGAGGGTATTCAACCCCATTATATGAACATTATGATTCCCTGAAGAATGGACAAGATTATGATTTGCCTAATTCTTGACTAGCTTCCAGTTTTTTAAGTTTTTCTGAGCAGTTTAAATATTGGGCAGGGAAGCTATGTGTATACAGAGGCAGTGATGCTGGTCAATACAAACTGCAGATACCATCCCTTGAAATCTGTAAATTAAATGCTTATTATCAAGGCTCAAATAAGTAGAGCATTTCTGCATTTTTCTTTTAAGAGCTGATGCAGAAATGCTGTCTTCTCATGTGTTCATAAGTTAAGTCCCACCGTGCTTGTTTGCTCTGGCACTGTTCATGAGAGCACCCTTCTGTCACTCGAAACAGGAATGTATGACCTCCTGCTGTTGGATGGCTGCATGGTAAGGCCAAAAACTGTGTGGTGGGGCTTTTGAAATGGTGCTTATTTTCAGAAGAGGTCAGGAATGAGAGTTCCACAGAATCATTTTGTCCCAAACTACAGATATACCTGTCTTAAGCATACACTAATTTATTACCAAAATATAAGCCCAGGGAACAGTAAATAAAAGATAAGGTGAACAGATGTGGTAATGCTGCATATTAGAATCCAATTAACTGATATGCCAACATAGCATTTTTCTTGTGCCTCTCTCAATATATTATTCCATGGCATCAGGGCTTGCTTCAAGTGACAAACTGCTGCAGCAGCATAGCTGGTGTGGCCATATGGCATGTGGTCAATGAAACACACTTGTAGAAATGACAAAAATGGAAGCACTCTACTCTTCCCCAAGCATGTTTCTTCCTGAAATTTGTCTCTCTGTAATAAATACTAAATTGCAGATGAGCAGGAAAATCTAACTATGGAAACAGTGTTAACCAAATCTTTATTAAAAGAGTAAGTATCTACTTTTAAAATTAGCATGTCACATCCTTTTACTCATATCACATCACTTTACTCTTAAGCAAGAAAATTAATCAGATATCCCATATAGCTGTTTCTTAACTCTTGTCTAAAATGTCAAGAACTCATTTTTGGAGGGTCAATATTTGAGTTTCTTTACGCTTTTTCTACATTGCAGTTTGCAACTGTTAAGGATACAGCACAGAAAAAAAAGATTACATGATCAAAAACTATAAGAAAATTTTTTTTCCAGTTTTTAGCAGCTCCTAAAACTAATTCTGAAACTAGTCAATTAACTATTACTTGTCATCACAAATTTATATTAATTATAACATTTAGTCCAGTTTACAAACATATATTGCAAAGTTTTCATATGGTCAGACCAGAAGATATGCACCCTAATTTTCAGAGTAAAGGTAAGGGGGAACTCCACAGACAAGAAATGTCAGTGTTCCCCGAGAGACTCAAGAGTGACAAGAGACCATTCTTCCTCTCACACCTGGAGATTTAGATTACTCGGAGTTCTGTGGCTCTGAAGAACTTTTCATTTAAACTTTCTTGTGAAATACATGCATTTTGAGAGGCATGTACTGCACCCTCATTACAGACTGCTCTAAAGTTCTGATTATCAAAAACCAAAAGAAACTCACATTCAGAAGAAGTGATGTTCTTCCAGAAAGAATGTGGAATAACCAATATTATGCAGATAATCACATTACATAAAATCCTCTCTTGGTGTGATAAAAATAAAACCATAACATGATGTGAGTAGCATATCTCATCTAACATTTCTGATTTCCTATTCAACCGGACAGAATGGTAATGTCTGGCATTTAAACAACCACTTTGAAAGGAAAGATAGTGTTTTGGTTTGGGGTTGTCTTCTGACACTCATCTGACATCAGCTGCTACCTATCCTAATTTCAGGCACCTAAAAATTTGATGCACCAAATGGGAGTGGTGCATCAAATGTTTGAGGGAGCTGGGGTTGCTTAGCCTGGAGAAAAGACTCAGAGGTGACTTTACCACTCTCTACAACTACTTGAAGGGTGGTTGTAGTCATGTGGGAGTTGGTCTCTTTTTCCAGGCAAAAACTGACAGAACAAGAGGACACAGTCCTAAGCTGTGCCAAGGGAAATTTAGGTTGGATGTTAGGAAAAAGTTTTTTACTGAAAGAGTGATAAAGTTCTAGAATTGTCTGCCCAGTGAGGTGGTGGAGTTACCACCCCTGGATGTGTTTAAAAAAAGATTGGATGTGGCACTCAGCACCATGGTTTGGTTGAGGTGGTATTAGGGCATGGGTTGGACTCGGTGATCTTGAAGGTCTCTTCCAACCTGGTGCTTCTTTGTGGCTGTGTGGCTGTGGATAGGCCTCCAGCTTTGTTATGCAGTGCATGGAGATAGGCATCTCCAAGATGATTCACACGGCATGGGAGGGAAGTTCTTCTTTTGGATGTGGCATAGGGTGATAATGAATCACCAACTTGAGGTCCTTACATCAGTCACAGGAAGTTCCCCCAGTATCTATGAAGGGATAAACCAACTGGTCTAAGTGAAGAACACTCAGTTTAGATGCACTAATTAAATGAACCTTACCCATGAAATAATGTCTGTAATTTAGCACGTAAATCCTTTGAAGCAACTGGCTACTTTCTATGAAAAAGTTTTGTTTCTCATTCCAGATTTCCTCAGATGGGTTCTGAAACTGTAAGAATATGTCTTAATGTATTGAGTGAATTGTGGTAACTCTAAGGAAAAAAACACAATAATTTGAAATCGTTCTCTTGAAATCCTTGTTTAGTATTGGGGGCAACCATAACTGTTATGGTAATATCTGTCCAAGAAAAAAATAAATTTCTGTAACGTAAAGGAAAAACTGCACAACAAATGATTTCCTACAGGAATTGTAAATACTGTCAGAAAACCTGACGGGAAAATATTTGCTCATAGACATGAAATGTCTTCTTACGTTTCAACCTCAAAAAAACCTCCAAAAAACACAAGGAAACAAACACCCCCCCCAAAAACCACAAACAAACAAACAAATACAAACAAACAAAAAAACCCAAAAGAACCAACATTGACAACTAAGATGACAGTGATTTTCTCTCTGTTATTTCTTGAAGACTGTGGCATTTTTAGAGCTAGCTCTTATCAAAGAATTACTCAGACTAAGAAATCCATTTAAAACTGTGGTATGTTATGTACATGCCTGTACCTGCAGTAATGTTTTTAACCACAAATTATCTTTTTTGATTTCAACAAATTCTCTATATGTTGATTCAGTAACCCACTACAAGTATTTTTTCCATAGAATATTGGTACTTTTTCATCTTTCTATAGAAATTTCTTGGACTTTACCTATCTGCTATCAAAACTGTTATTTTAAATGACAACCCCATAAAAGGCAGAAGAAATAGCAGTAGCAATGATCTTAAAGTTAACCTGGAATGGTAATTTTCTTATTTCCTCAGGGACTGCTTTGAAGCAAGACCAAAGGGTTGTGCTGACTATTATACAATATGGGATTTTTACCAGTAAAAATCCAGTCTGGAACACTCAATCTTCCCATCTCCCCTAGCTGGGATTAGACCTGTATCTCCCATTTCCTTTCCCTTCCTTCCCCCTCAGAAATATTTTCTTCTGTTGCAGAACCTTAAAACCTCTCAATAAATCCATTACTGTAAAACAGAGACCAGCTGTTAATATTTTATGAGACCGATGAATATCCCTCCCCACTTTGGCTAGGTAAAATAAAAGTGAATGTTTATGGTATAATAATTAGCGTCTTTGGAGATGATTCAAAAAAGATGTAGGTAAGTCTTGACTAGAGATGTCAAAAACAAGGAAAAGAGACTTCCCTTTTCAAGACTGACGTGAAGCCGTGGTTGTCACATATGAGATCTATGAATATTTAATGCAGTGTGGAAATTAATATTTAATATACTCAATTCCTATATGACAAAAGTACTTGGCACATTTCTTTCAAAATAAAATAATAAAAATGTTTAACTATATTCTATGATTTTGACCCTGAAACCTCTACATTTTGCAGTTCTGAAAGAATGCCAACCTCTATCCAACAGCATTAGCATAATAGTTTCAGAAATTACACATGGAAATCTACATGCCAACAGCAAAATAAAAGCAGCCTGTCTTTCAAAGCTGTTATGATACATGGAATCCCTTCATGTATTGACCATTAACCAAAGAATTTATTTCAAATGATTTCTTAAAAGGAAAAACACAAGCAACAAGGTTGCCCACAGTTTGATTCTCAGTTGGTTGGTTTTTTTCTTTACTTAGGATCATACACAATCTATGTTTTTGAGTAAATCAAACAGCTAGTGTTGAATAATTTATTACAATAATAATGTGACAAAAATGAGGTTAACAAGCATTTACAATGACTAACTCCTGAAGTCAGTGCAAAGGTAGCCCAACATTTTCTTGATAAATGAGATTTAAAGTGAGTGCTGTATTAAAGCCTTGGTTACCTTTTCAGCACACCACCAGATTTGTTGATCCAGAAGGTTCTTTGTGGGCCTGCTTTCATAACTGGCCAGCAAATTCATTATTTCACTGGACACCAGGGCCGTTATTTCACATACATAAAAAGTGAATATTACATAAACTTGTTCTCTGATTAAGTAACCATTTGTTTCACTAGGCAGTGGCTGAGGATTGGCTTGTGTCATGACAAGTGCAGACAGCACAGTTGGCTCAGTCTTTTTCAACCTTGTTTTGGTGGGAACTGTTCAACATAGATGAAACAAATTTATTTCTTCTCCCATGCCCAGTGAAAATTATACAAAACACTGGCAAGCCCAACTAATGTCTGAATTTGTAACGAAATCTCAAATGAGCCAATACCTTTTCTTTCTATAATTCTAACTAAACTGAGCTAATTTAAATCTCATATAAAAGCAGCACTTCAACACTCCAGAATTATTTCACCAAGCAGAAAGTTTTAGCATTCTACATGCATGTTGGAAAATAAGAATATACTTTTCACATTAAATGGTTTATTTAATGAAATCATATATTGCTAATACTTTGTGCAGCATTTTGGTCCTTCTAAATATTTACAAGAGGCTTTGTAAGTACCTTTTTCAGTTATATGCAGTATTAAAAGTCACATGATTTTTGTTGTACATTCTCATTATCAGCTTAATCTCATTACTGAATGTAAACAATTGTGCACATTTTTAAAGATGCCTGCAGTGCTTTTAAAACCAAGATAAAATTTCATTCAGAAGGAGAGGCTAAATATTTATTTGATTTTATTTAGCTTGGGTTTGAGTTTTTTAAAATGTGTTCTACTGCCTTGTTCTAAGAAAAAGAGGGAAGATTTATTTTGCTCTAATTGTATAACATCTTTTTGTACCGAACAGTTCATTGAAATTTTAACAAGTAATATTTTAGAAACTAATTTCCTAGACAAAACTCTGAAATTCATAAAAAATTCCAAATAAATCAAAAGATGAGTAGGTAATAACTGACATTTTTCTCAAGCAGAATAATTTCTTAAACATTAATAATTCCTTTAAAATAAACATTTGGAAAATGTACCACATTGGTCAGAGGTTATCCTCCATTTATTATGGCATGCAATTTTTTGGTTTGTATTTTTTAAAAACTTTAGATCAGTTCAGAATATGAAAATAGGCGTCTATTGTGAAAATTAGGCCTCTACAATCATCTAAAATGCAGTGAGAATGATAGCTGAGAACTAAGACAAAGTTAATATTTGTCATGAACAGTAATTCCTTCTTAAGCAGTCACCTAAAGTTCCACATAAGGACTTCTGATTTATTAGATTAAACAAAAGTTTATCTATTTGTCCAAGACTTTTATTACACAATTTTGGTTTGTCTTCTTGTTGTTGTTTGCTTGCTTTTAAATTTCTATTTCTTCTATTCCATACATACATTTTTCTCCCTTACTTAAAGAACTAAAAGGCATTTAAATCCATCTGAGAGGTTAAACAAACTGTTTTGTTGGAAAAAAAATACCACCTAAATTTAAATTCCTTTGGTCTTTTGTCCTGATACATATCTCTGGATTGGTAAAATGATTCTTCAGAAAGACCTGTCTTATCAAGGTGAATGTCAGCAAAGTTGTCTTTTTCCATTACTGAGCAATCAACAAATTCTTCAAAGATTACATCATGGAGACAGATAGTGGGAAGAATTGGAGCATTTCTTATGCAGTCAGCAAGACCATGTTGCTAACAAGTATTCAAAACATAAGACAGGGAAGCCATGCCTGCATTCACTCCAGAATACTTATCATCACCCTTCCCTAATGGGTGCATAAATCCTCAGGTGAGCTAAACTTGCAGAGATTCAAAGATATTTGGGAACATAGAAAATGTAATCATGAATTCCCTATTATAATCCTTTCTACAGAAAAGTTTAAAGCATCTCTCTTATGCTCTTATTTTATTTAACACCTTTATGTATCTTAACTTTATAAAACACGATGATTGAATGATTAGGCAATAGTAGAGTAATGAGGAAAAGACATGAAGTTCACAGGACTTTTGCAATTCATAGTGAATTTAGAAAGCCATGTCATATTTTTAAAAACTAGCCTATTTGTCATTTTTTTTGTAGTTGCCTGGTATTTTGTTTCCTTTCATTCTTGTCCCAAAATGTGAGTTTACTTTTATGTCCTTAGTGTGGGTCTAGCTTCAAACGTATTAAACTATGTCCACTTAAATTAATGACTATGAAGGTCTTTAAGAATGTTCCAACAGTTTTTTGATTAGGATTAATTCAGCAGCATTTATGATATATTTCTGTAGTTTTCTCAGTGATTGAAATAGCATGCTGCAACAACTTTCTAGACATTTTTATTTCCTATAAATAATTTTTGTTTATCATTTTTACATTACAAAATAATTTCATTGTGTGAGGCATTTTTAAGTAAATCCCAGCTTGTCAAGAAATACTTTAAAAATTATTCAAGAAAGTTATTCAAAGAAACTATTTCAGAATTTGTTACAAAAATGATGCAAAACAGAAATATTTTCACCTTATCTCGATATTAATTGAGCTGAATATTTTTCAACTTTTTTTTCCAACTTTTATGCATCTTCATCACTCACATAACTTGAAAACAAAAATATTGAAAGACTGAGCATTCCTAGGGAAAAGGAATAGGATTTTCTCCCTATACCTTTTAAAAATTTCTGTGGAATCTTGTCTGTTCTCCGTATACCCATGAAGATATTTAACTTTACTAACACAGGAAATAATAGAAAACTTTCATGCGATAACAACTTGTTTAGCCCATAATCTTGTTTAAATTAAAGATCCTAAATTGACAAGATACTCTTTTATGAACTGTCCTTTGCTATGTATATGAGCTTACCCATTATGCATATGACCAATTTCTCATCCTAACTAAGGAAATTGGCACCGTTGGGGCAGAGAGGGTCTGGATATTCTCTCAGGGACTGGGAAACAGGGTGAGCCAAGGCAGTCAGTGCCCTCCCCAGTAGGACACAGTCCCACAGGGGCTGGTAAAAAGGCCTATCAACAGCTTCCAATAAGTCAAGAGATGAATCAGTCAGGGGCAAAAGATGGAGCCAGAGACAACATTAGAAACTAGCCCAACACAAACAGCTACCTGAAGTAAGCTGCAAAGGGATTCTTCAAAATCTTTCCCCACGAGGAAACAAAGGAAGATCTGGGCAGTAAGAGGTAAGTTTCAGTGCCAAAGAGTTTATGCCTTTTTAGCTAAGGAATCTTGAAAATATTTGACAGCAAGCAGTTGTAAACTGTACATTAGTATATTCTGGAGAGCCACCATGTGCACTGGACTTCCATTTCAAATCTATTATTTTCTCTTTTTTTTTAAAGAAAAGCCATAGTTAGGCTCCATTTATGGGTTTGGGTCCCATTCCTTAAAGGGCAAGTAAGGGTTGGAAGTTAATCACATGTGAAGTTCTGCAGAAATGTAAGACATCACCACACTAAGCATCTGCAGTAAACTCAGCCCATGTTTGGCATGCTCTGGCTTAGGCAGCTCCATCTCATTTGGCTGCAAGAAGTCAGCAGCTACAATTTTCTTACACTCTCTTATGCTCTTGTGGCCAGAAAGGCCAAGGGTATTTGGTCTGCATTAGGCAAGACAATACCAGCAGGTTAAAGGAGGTGATCCTTCCCCTCAGCACGAGTGAGGCCTCCTCTGGAATATTGCATCCATTCCTGGGTTCCTAAGGAAAAGAGATACATGGACATAGAGGAGAGAGTACAAAAAAGGGTCATGAAGGTGATTAAGGGACTGAAGTGTGCCTCATATGAGGAAAGGTTGAGAGATCTGGGACTGTTTAGCCTGGAGAAGAGAAGGCTCGGGGCTGGCTTATTAATGTATGTAAATACCTGAAGGGAGAGTGCAAAGAGGATGGAGCCAGGCTCTGCTCAGTGGTGCCCAGTGACAGGGCAGAGTGAATGGGCACAAACTGAAACATGGGAGGTTTCCTCTGAACAACAGGAAACACTTTTTCACTGTGAGGTGACTGAGAACCGGCACAGGGTGCCAGAGAGATGATAAAATCTCCATCCTAGGAGCTATTCAAAAGTTGTCTGGACGTGGTCCTGGGCAACTGGCGTCCTTGCTTGTGCAGGGGGTTTGGAAGAGATGGCTTCCAGATGTTCCTTCCACCCTCAAACATCCTGTGATTCTTTGACCTGTAAGGATTAAAGATGTAAGGATTATGGTAAACACTGAGCCCAGCAATCTTGCTATGTTCAGAAGGTACATATTTGATTTTCCATTACTTATGCCATTTCAGTCACATGACATAAGGAATAAATGTGGCCTTATTCTGACAGTGGTCAACTTGTCTACATGGGAGCTTCCAGCTTTGGATTGTGGAAAAAGTGCAGTAATGTTCCCAGGGTAATATACTGCCTCTCTCTGCAGGGTATTTTAGGTACACTGGAAGAGTGAGATTTATTTAACCAAAGTGTGATGTTCACACCAGGAAGGCTGAATTCCCACTCAGTACACATTAAGTCCTGTTTATACTGCATGTCTTGCCTTACTGATAGACAGACAGGATTATTCCTGTTATGTATGTGTAAAATCTATTTATTTAGTCTGTACAATTAGTTTGGCAAGACTTTTCACTTGCAGACTTTTTCACTGCAAAGTCTGCAGACATAAATTAGAAATTTGCTTCTTGGAAGAATTTTGCAGGGCAAAATGGGAAATGGGAGACTTGAGCTCCAAGTCTCATCTCATTCTTGTGGTTAGCTGTGTCCTGTGAGCCTGTCTATGGAACTGTGGGTGTGTATTTTATTGTTGTTCTGTAATGAACAATAAAGACATTTCTGGAGAGCAGCAAATAGCACCTTAGAATTTAAAATGCATGTACAAGCTCTCTAATTTATTCACGTTTTCAAAAAAAAGAGGGGCATGTGATAATTTAGTTGGTTCCAGAAGGCTTTTTACACTGCCAGTAAGGATCAGACCCTTGAACTAAAGCAACTTTCTGCCCACTCAAAATCTGCAAATATAAAAAGCAGGAACCCAGTGGGTGGACTAGTGCCAATATTCTCACAATGGTGCAAAATTGCTTTGTCAGTATCAGTCTGACTGCACTGCGTAACTTCTGCCAGAGTTTAACACAAAAAGCTTCTTGAGCCAGGAAGATAGACCAGTCTGTGAAAGCTTGAATCAACATTTGGGTAGCTTCATGTTACTGGTTTTGCTTTTGTGTAACTATGCATCTGCTTTAGTCATTTCCCAATTCCCGACTTTGTTTTTTTAAATCCTTTCTGATCACATTACATACAATTAAATTACTTCACTGAACAAATCATGTTCATAAATTTGCCTTATTGATTGTCCAGAACACAGTGCTTCAAGAACCCAGTGTGTTGCATGGCTCCTGTACAGCTCTGCAAGACAATAAAATGATTTATTCTAATGGATGACCTATTTATGATGGAAAAACAAATCTAATTTCAATTACTGGTCTAATTAGGATGACTCATGAAAACTGGAACTTTTGTTTTAGTATAGGTCAAAAAACAATGGAGAATGATTATTATTCATTATACAGACTCATTCTATCTGTTATTTACCAGTATAAATAATATATTTCTGTTTGTATTTTTGTTTATAATAAATTTTTTAAGACAGAAAGGATCTGTAAGCTGCTTTTGTTATTCTTTTAGGGATGCCTGCAAAAGGACATCAATATTGTGACTGATAATAATACATGGTATAGACATTCCCAGGGAAAGAAAAGGATTGTCTGCTACATCAGGTTTCTGTTTATTAGAAAGATTTTTGAGTAAAGACCAAAGAAGCAGCAGCAGGGTGAGCACTGTTGGAGCAGGAAAGGTTGACTATCTGCTCTGTCATTGTCTCTGATCTCCAGAAAAGCCACTTGAGGACACGTGGGCCATCAGCAAGGGGTGGTGGTGGCACAATAGAGCAAGTGTTGCTCCTAGAAACAGTAATTATGTGCCCACTCCTTTCACACACAAGAGGCAGAAGTGCAGCTCCCCAAGGGCACGTCCCCGACTGTCTGAGATTTTCAGTCCAGGTTTGTCCAGTTTGGCATCCATCCTTCTCTGTGAAATTCCTAGATCTAGGTAGGTCCCAGTCTGTGATCCTTGGTGTGATCCTTCATTGTTTAAAATTCTGAAAGCAGAAAGAGCTTTATAAGCTTGAAGTGCTGTTGTCATTTAAGATCCTAGTGAAAGCAGCACCTTTCATGAGGTAAAGTCAGTCCTTGTCAGTATGAATTGAATGAATGCTAGAGTGGCTCTTGATATCTCTGTGTCCTAAAGACAGATATTGAGAACTAATTTCACAAAACAGTTCAACATATAAAATCCATCAGTTCTGTAGCCTCTGATAATATCTTAGTACAGACATTAAGGTAAATGTTTTATTTTTCAGTAAATATTCAAAGAGTCCTTGGGGGTTTTGAGTGGCTGTTGTGTGGACAAGCAAACTCCAGAGGCAGAAAGTGTGCATTCCCATCACAATTCATAGCTGAATATACTTTTTCTTAGTAAAGGGTGAATGACATGAGGCCTTGTCTAACTGCTCGAAGAAGTTTCTAAAGCCCTCTGAGAGGCTGGTGTGCATTTCCAGTTCTTGTTCTCAATACTAGTTTGGAAAGAAGGAATATCAGCCAAATTATTTTTGTGTCCTAAGATTAACTTTTCCTTGTTTTTACAATCTGTGAACAAAACACTTCAGGATATGTGAATTCCCAGAAGAAAGTCATCTATATTAAAGGGTTGAAGCATCAGGGGACAATCTTTGAAAAGTGATGCCTCCCAGCATTTAAGGAAAGTGATGCAAATCAACCCGACCCTTAATTCAGCACTGTGTCTAGAAGTCTTAAATAAAGACCTCTTTTTCAAGTTAAAGGGAATAAATAAAACCTTTAAGCAGTGAAGCAAGAACAGGAAAAACACATCAAAGTCATCTGGCACATCATTTACAAAAATAGCCTTGCAAATGTGTTGGTCAAGTCAATGAGGTGGGGAAAAAGAAAAAAGAGCAAATGTTCTTTCCTTTCTCCCGTTCTTTTATGTCAGCCATTGTAAATATGCTCAGAAGATGGCCCTTTACTGGTAGGAAATATAAGTCAGAGTAAACACATACTTCTCTACTGTTAAATATTAGAAGATCTTTACATAGAACATTCATCTGAGTTTAAGTAAGAGATTTTGCATATATTTGCATGATAGTCAGAAGGAAAATTCCAATTCCAGAAATCCTGGTGAGCATGCAGTACTTCAGTTAGCAAACAAGCCCAAAACAGGCCTTTCAGGTAAGTTAAGAAATGAGTTTGCCCAAAGACTGGTGTTTTGAGTTTTAGAATGATAGTTCTTTTATTTTCCTAATTTGGTTACTTCTGTTTGGTATAGTTTTTTTGAGAAGATTCATAGCAGAGGACTGAAGAAACACAAGAAATTAATTGCTACTATATTTCTAATATTTAATAATAAATTACCTTGTAGGATTCCCCAGGTTCTAAGCCATAGGAGTATGAATATTTTTGTACAGCTAATTTAAAATACAGCTTTCTGAAACATTGTTTGAAAATCCGTTCAAAGGCAATGGGAGTCTGTCCAATAATTTTAGTGGGAGAAATTCCTAATTATTCCAGGGAGTTTAGGATTTGGCTGAAGCTACCAAAGGATTGGAATTAAGTATAAAAAAAGAATTACACTCTACAACCATACTATAATAATGTATACCAGAACTTAGAGTAAGAACATCTCTTTTCCAAAGGGGGTCCTTGCCCATGTCTGTGTCACAACAGATTTCTAATAACTTTTCCTCCAAGTGCTAGTGAGTCTCACAGTTTTTTACTGTCTGAGATCAAAAGTGACTGCATTGAACCCATTATCAATGTCTATAGAGAATAAGTATGTTTGCCAAGAGTTTAGAATAATGGCAGAAGTAAGGTGCTATTGACATTTATTTAGAAAAAAACCATGAAAACCTTTGATATCTGGTCACTGAAATCACAGTTAAACTGCAGTTACTTTCATAATAAACATGACATGTGATGCAGTAGCTCAGAACAATGAAATCTTACTTTTTTTAGCATGTAAAAAATTTCATTTGATGCCACTAGGAGAGCTTCACTTCTTCAAATTAACTAAAGAATGAATGTGAAGTTCTAATATTAGTTTTTTCTACAGAGAAGTTGATTTTCAAACAAATGTATTTTCATTTTTAGACTTCCAGTTTACTCAGACAGTAACCTCTACATCGTAAAATTAAATATGTGCCTGTCATATTGACCTTATGTGTTACAATTCCATGGTAAATAATTAGCATGAATAGTTAACACGAGCCAGGCTACAGGCAATTTGGGATTTAATTAAGGGTTTCAGTGTTGAAGAAATATCCCTGTCTTAGCTTACTGCAAACATATTTTTTGTTCAACTCTGAAACAGCTTTCAGCCTTTGGACAGTTAGAGATTTCATTTTAATCCTTGTAGAATTTTATTTGTTTGATTGCCTTATTATTTTCTGGTCTCCAAATGACTGAGTCACTGCAAGTACTTATCAGGTACTGATGCCTTTTGCATTTGTTAAAATATTCTCCCTCCTATTTCTGGTCCTTCTGCTGTCTGGACGCAGACACATCCTGAGAATCTTTTTTGCTCTTTTAGAGATCTGCTAACATATATATTTTTTTTCTTTTCTTTTTTTTCCCCTAATCATTCTTTCAGAAATATGGCAATACCCTCAAATATATTTAGTTCTCAAGGACTGTAAAAGTATAATTTCAAGAGCTGTTTGTCTGAACTAAATGTGTAGGAATTAATTCACCAGTGCATTTTTTTAGTATGAGTCTGGAACTGTAAAAGGGAGTAAAACTGTAGTGGAAAACTGGTGCATAGCAAAAATAGGTGGAAAATATCCTTGTGACTAATCCTCTCTCAGTTTTGCTTTCACATTTTTCTGCTGCTTTGATAGAAATCAACAGGTATTCCACTGAGTTCTGTGGGAATTGGTCTAAGTTTTCAGTTACCCACCAACAAAGTCCTCTGACTTTGGCATATGAAAAAGCAGTTTCAGTCCTGTTAGGGAAATCTGTGTTTCTGCAGAATTAAAAAAAAAAAACACAACAAAATTCCAACCTATTCTCAAGGGCCCAGGACTTGGCTTAGGCCATTGCTAAGACCTTGGTACTAAGAACTTCAGTATGAACATGAGTACAGCACTAGATGATTTAACAGCACACAATTTCAAAATGTTTACCTATCTGACTCTCTGCAGACAGATAAAACCAGACCTCTGCCCCCACTTTAACCAGGACTGATCATTTTCTACATAGTTGTCATAGTCAATGCCTCTGACATCTACCATAGAGCTGTGTGCAGGGCCACTTCTTCAGCTGCATAAATAGTGAACAAATGAAAGGGCAACGCAAGAAGATTGACTATCTGGGGCCCTGTTTCAAAGGTGTTAATCACTGATTTTTCCAGTTCTATAATATTTTGTGCTTTGGTTTCCTCATTTTTGTCCCTAGAGGCTTTCTCCTGCAGTTATCTGAAGTCATATGACCTACTTTCCTATATACTTCCTTCAATATTTTTGATCACTGGAAATCTGACGATGTAGAAAAGTTAATAATTTAAAATATTTTTTAGCCTTCCTCCACATCAGAATGGTGGGTCCTAGTATACTATTACTATAATCTCCTTCAGGAGTTACCAGAATTATAATAATGGTGAAATGCCACAAAAAAACTTTAAATTAAATTAAATATAAGTTGCAGATGAGATTTTGATTGTAGTAATGTGTACCCTATGGAAGGATGGAAAAATAACAAAAAAAAAAAAAAAAAATGTATATAGTAAAACTCCAGAGCATCAAGGATTCATTTCAGCAAGGCTTCTTCCAGGAAAACTCAGAATTCTTCACCAGGAGTGGCTTCTATATATATTTAATAAATATTTCATTCCTACTGTTCAGTCTGTTCAATCAATCCCTTGATAATGAAACAGTTGTTTTTGAAAGCTCGTCTATTTATACCCACCTGCTTCACATGCACGAGCAGACTGCTTGATATAGAGAGATGAGAGAGACATAAATATAGATGTACATTAATCTCATTTTGACTGCAGTTACACTTGGTATTGCTAGAGTAACTCTAAATCTAAGATACATTAGTATAAAACCAGTGCATTTGAAATCAGCCAAAGTAAATCAGATATGAATTGACTGACTGATTGATCAGACATGAGAAATCAGACATGTAGTTATGTTGCTGATGTGTTTGTTCATCATGTTGAATTTTCCCACAAAGAGAGCATTAGGAATACAATACGTGAGCTGTTAGAGAGCAGCTAATAGTAACATTTAATATACTTTACCAAAAATGCCTTCAGCATAAGATTTTGGTACTGCTGCAAGATTTTGGTGTCTGTGACCTTTAAAGGACCTCAGGTGGTTAAGGATACTGCCATTTTTCTCAAGCGTTTTCTCTATGTATGACTTCAGACATAAAATATTATGATGTCCAAGGTATTATCTAATCCTTTGTCCTTCTTGTATTACAGGATCAAAGACACTATGAAACCAATAATGAGAGTAATATGAGCTCTGCTTTATTTCACTTAAGCAGAGAAAATGCCTTTAAAACTGTGTCTGGTTTCAAAGACTGAGAAAGGTTGAGTTCAGTGTTTATAACTCTCTTGGTTTGCAAGAATAAAGAATTTTCCTCACTTGGCATGCAATTATCAACTGGACCTCAACACTCTGAACACAGAAGCAAAGGGTGAAGTCTCCATTCAGAAATCCATTTCTAGAATCCATTTCTGACATATTTTCAAGTCTTAAAAAAGGAGTTATGCATCTACCCATCTGTCTAAATTCTTAAGCTCTATGGTGATAGACATTTCCCAGACATTTGCAATTCTTTGGCCCATGTTAAGTAGAAAGCCAGATCATAATGTTCTCTCTTAACCTTAACATCTATTAATGTTGGTTAAAAATTAGAGATAATAATGGTAAAGGTTATGGTCAGACCTTTTCCATGAAGTGGAGTTGGAATATAGCACTTTGGGAAAAAAAGAAGTGCAAATGCAAATTCACCAAAGCTCTGCAGAGCAGTACAGTTGATCCCAGGTGTAAGTCATGGAGAGAATGCAAGTGAGCAAAAGATGGGATTTGTACAGCACTCTTACCTTTGGGAGGAAAACTAGGAAATGTTTTATTTAAGTGGAAAAATAAAAGTGGTTAACCAAATGGAAGTAAGCACAATAAAGTACAATAAAGTACAACAGGGCCTAGAACATGAAAGGGATATGTGCCTCATCACCATTTCAGGGACCTGCTTAGCACTTAGGTCGCTCATCCAAAAGACAGCAAGACATTGACTATCAGACTCTGTTGCATCTACAGTGAGTTTTACCTCAGACAAGCAGCAGATAAAAATATGAAGGGAGGAAATTGAAAACATTGAAAAAACCAAACCCAACATCTGCCTAACATTCAGTCTGCCTAACAGTTCAGTCCAGTTTTCTCTTTCAATTCAGCAAAAATCTCTTGCATTTGTGGGGCTTCCTTCTATTCCGTTCTACACTCTGATTGCTAGGAAGATGAGGATCTAAGCAGGTTTATGTGTATGAAGGATCATTCCATCATCTTTCTCAAAGACTAGACTACTTCCCCAAGAAAAGCAGCAGGAACATCTATTCCAGCCAGATTTAGGCAGTATAGCGCTTTTCATTACCAGAAATATGGCTCCATTGAAGAATTTGACTCCAGGAAGAACAGGGATATCTGAATTCAAACTTCCCAGAGTATCAGGAAGAAGAGGAGTTCAGACAGGTTTCTACTCCAAATGTCCCTTTCCCCAACCAGCATTCAGAGTGGCGTTTGGGGCTTGTGTGACATTTTCCAGAAGTGCCTGACTCTCTCTGGGTGCCATGTGAGAGGTGTCCTTCACCCAGCTTTAGCTGTGTGTTGAGAGGTCTCACCTACTCTGGTTGTTTAGCTCCCTCTATAGTCAACTGAGATGGAGATGCTGCCAAAGGGTGGGTGGCTCATCCTTCCTCAGGAAGGGACATCTGGAACTGGTGGATAAATCTCCCTGGGTTTGGTTATTTCTGGCTGAAGAGGAACCCTGCATATTCAACTGCATTTCTAACTTTCAGATGACTTAAATTATGTTAAATGTGTCAGCCCAAACTTGCATAGTCTAACAAGAGCTATTCACTGAATTCTTGCTGAATTCTTGTAGTATCTGAGTTGAACATCCCCAGCTATACACGCTGAACCTCACTTTATCTGTTCTTAACTGCACAGCACCAGTTAAATGTCTCATAGTAACAACTTACTGGCATTTGCCTGAGTTGTCCACTTACCACTTGGACAAAAAAACTTTAAAATCAATATTCTTATTAGATTTGTATTCACCAAGTACCTTTTTTTTTTTGTTTTTTTTACTGGCAGAGTCATCTAGCCCACTTGAATGCCCGACTTATTAGTGTGTGAATCTACATGCTTCAATAAAGACAAATTTGCTCCAGTATCCTTTGACAACATGTTCAAATGACCCACATTTCCCTGAGGATGTAGGTTACGTACCCCGAGTTCCAATCCTACACATGTTCTCAATAAATGTGGCTGTAAATTTAGCGCCAGCAAGTAGACTTGCCTTTCACTTTCAGCATGTTCCCATTTTTAGACTACACATATTTCAGACTTTATTTAAATGAAAACAAAGAAACAAGCTTTATTTCTTAAGATGTGTTTTCTATTCATATGTGGTGCAAGGAATGCCATACAGGAAAAAATACATGGTTCTTGTCTACTATGAACACGTCAGAAAGCAGAAATACAATCTCTTCTTTATAAAGCCAAAGGAAAAATTATTTTGGAACCTCAGAGTTTGAATGTGTTAGTCTGCAATTAAATGCAACAGTAATTATGTTAGGGACTTCAGTTTTGCTAAACAGGGTTTTTTTTCTTGTTTATTTGTATGTATTAGTGGAAAGGGGTTACTATATATGGGATTTCTTGGTTATTTTTGATACAAAACAAACTATGTAAAAGTCAAACGCCTTATTTGCTTTCATGCCCATGCACTTAGGGCCAAAAACCCAAGAAAATAATGTGGTCAAGATCCAAGAATTTATTTAGAAGAATACAGCTGTCTTTGATGTCTAAATAGCTTAAATACCCAAACTTCTGAAAGGGTTTGGGACACTAAAATTGAAGTTTTATTCCTACATAGTTTTACTGATCTCTGGATTCCTTGACACCATCATCAATCATCACTGATACTGTTCAGATATACTCTTAGTACAAGAAGTGATTTTGTTTTATACACACTTATAAAGGAGATGAGATAATCACCCTCCATCTTAAAAAAATTAAAAACTTATACAGAAAAGCATGGGTACTACTGCTGCTGCAATAAATTTATGACTTGGACTAGTTAGAGGCTAGGATAATGCCAAGGGAGTTCAAATACTTTCCTACTGTATTCGTTGGATTTCAATCTTTTTTCTAAATGGGCACAAAACACTTCCTATTTGGACACTTCCTATAAAAGTTGTGTTGAAGACTATAATCTGAGTGGCTGAATCAATACATGATGCACATCAACGTCTCCTTCTTGGAACACAACTTCTGATTCCAGCAACAGGGTTTCCAGAAATATTTGGATCCCTCTTTAATCTACAATAAATAATTTGTAGTTGTTAGAGGAGTCATCCCCTCTTTGTGCATTATGTCATTCTGTTGTTCAATGTGTCATTATCTGGTGCAACTGGTCCCAAATGTAAAACCCTGACAGAAATTAAAAAGTATTATAGTAATGAAAATACAGTTCCTTCTACCATTGCCTAAGGACACCATCAGTTTCTTCCTACATTTCGACCATAGGTCACGATCTAATACTTGCAATAGTGTAGAACCACATTCCATATATGATTGACTCAACTGGACTGTTGATTTTCAAGTAAAAAAGGCAAAGAGAACTAATGACTTTGCAATTGGACACCTGTAAAAAAGATATTTAGAAAGCAAAATTACTTCTGAGGTAGTCTGGGAACTTGAACGCATGAAAGACCATGACATTGAATCTTAATTTTTAACTACTGGTATCTAAAGAGATAATGACTAGTTTGCATAGCTGGATGTCTTCCTGAGAAGGAGAAATCTTGGATTTTCATGTAATTAAACTATGGGACAATTATAGCATCAGCCAGTATCAGCTGAGGCCTCCTGAAACAACTTTTAATTAAAACACAAGGTTTAATGTTAAAAACTGGGTATGTTCTTTTTCAGAATTTTAAATACATTAGGACGTAATGCCATTTAGTGATACGCTGTGGTGCAGAAGAGACAAATGTTCAGACCCTTTGCGAGCAGTTCATTAGAGTCAATTCAGATGCTTCAGTAACTGCTACTGACACTGCTCACCTGTGCTTGTATCATGGAGAAATTCTTACAGCCTAGGGACCAGATCTATTTCAGATACAAACTAAACCAAATGACACTCTCTGGAGGGATTTTTAATGATCCCCAGATTCTAATGGGCACATAGCTTGCAAAATCAGAACAGAGGTATTCTGAACTGTACCCCCAAAATGCAGGTATCTGTATTAGGGGACTTTAGCAATGTATCTGAAAGGAGAGTGTCAAGAGGATGGAGTCAGGCTCTTCTCAGTGGTGCCGGCAGTAGGACAGGAGGCAACAGGTAGAAAATGATGCACAGGAAGTTCCACCTGAATGAGGAAAAACTTCTTTACTGTGCCGGTGACTGTGCACTCAAACAGACTTCCCAGAGAGAGTGTGGAGTCTCTCTCACTGGGGATATTCCAGAATCGTCTGGATGCAGTCCTGTACCATATGCTGTGGGATGTCCCTGCTTAAGCAGAGAGGTTGGGCCAGGTTCCCATTGTGGTCCCCTTCAACTTTACCCATTACATGATTCTGCAGGGTTTTTGGTCTTAGTAAGAAGTATTTTATTCTCTAGACCTGTGTGGGATGTAGTGTACTATGTGCTGCCATATATATACATGTCTGTGGACTGCACATAAAAGCAGATTTCTAGTTAGATATAAAATACTAAAGGAACTAGTTTTCTAATTTAAGATTCACAGTGAAGTACCTTAAACGAATTGTAGTCATGTGGTATGTCACATTTTGAGGGACTCTGCAGAGATTTTTACCCATATTAGAAAGGCCCTTGCTGGGAAGCCAGTTTATGTTGCCTGATGTATTGCATTAGAGAGGGAGCCTATTCTGAGACCAACACCTATTGTGGCAAATATTCCATATCCCTTATGTTATTGATTTAGTTAAAATATATTTGGATTGCAAGGGGAAGCTAAATATTGTTGCTGCAGTACTAATATGTACCAATTTCAAGTTGGTGTCTTCAGCCTGAGAAACTGCAGAGAAAGGTCTTACCTCTGACACCTTTTAAATAGGGCCAATTACACTGATGCAACACAATCTTTTGTTACGCTGTTCATAAATACAATTTCAAACAAAAACAAAACACAAAACAGTGACCTGTGTTGACTGATAATTTGTTTAACTCTCTTTCTGGACCAATATGCTAGAAGATCCAATATGTTATTAAAATTAAATATTAGATTTATTTTCGTGTAGTTTTACTCTCTTTGAAATGCAGAACCCTTTAAATAATGCATTATGTGCTTAGGCCTTCTTTGTGCAGTAAGACTTGTGAAATGACACCTTTGGAGCATACACAGGTGCAAATGTATTTCACTGACACTCTTAAAATAAATATAACTCAGACTCGTTCTGAAGAAACCTTTTAATTATGCATTACTTTTTATCTCATTATTTGTTTAAACATTCACAGGTTTTTTTTCAGAGCTGACATTGAACCAGCAGTTTGTGTTTCTGTGTCCCGAAGGCATTGGTAATTCCAAAACACTTGGGAGATTTATGAACTGTAGCAGACATGTTTTCTGAGTATCCCTTGAAGACCAGAAGACCACACCAATTTATTAGCATGCCATTGTGACTTTTTAAAAATTAAAGGCAAAATAATGAGTTTTCTCATCCATCTACTAAGACAGAAATTTCATTTTCCCCATCTCTCGTAATACTTTTTATGTCATATTCCTTTAACTGATCTTGGACCAGAATTACATAGGAGGTTTCTTAGCAGGATTTATGAAATATTCAAATAGGATATCATATTCTGTTATAAAATCCATTCCCTTGCTTTCTTTGATTTACTGTTTTTATGTACACATGCTACTGTTGCTGGGCCCTAGCGTCAGCTGCTAAAAACCAGTCAAACAACCAAAGAGCTGCAATAGGGAGGAAGCAATAGTATTTTTTCATGTACTGGTGACCCAATCTCATTTTCCGCCATTCTGAGAATTTTGTCTCATCTGCACACTTAGCTGAGAACAGACATCTCCTCCATTAGGATCATTTACACAGAGTGCTGACACTTTATCCCCTGTGAACCACTCGTGGAAAACCGAAAAAATTGATTATTCTGATAATACTTTTAGACTGTTTGGGGGGAAATTTCCTTCTGTGATGGACACCACCTTGGCCCACAAGCAGGCCAAAGTGACATTTCAATTATTTGGGTCAAAAGTGTTTGATTTCCTTTCTGAATGAAAGGCCAGATAAGATAGATATAATATCAAGACTAGCTTCTGTGAAATTAATTATTTCAGTATTATCTGTAATAATTGATTAGGAAATAAACAGGTTGAATCCTAGCACCCTGAAGACAATAAGAATTTTTCCACTTAGTGAACATTTCATTCTCAGATTAAAACTCTTAAGAGTCCTCATTGCTTGCTTTTCCTAGAACATTGGTGTCCAGATTTCTCTGTAACTTTGTGACCTCTCCTTGTCTTTTACGGCCATTTTTGTCATTGTCAGGTGTACACTTACACTAAGCATCTGTTTTCATCATCAGCTATGAGTGGACTTTGCAATTTGACCCTGCAGTAAAATCCAAGTGCTGTGATTCCTTAAGAACAAGTCCTTTTAATAAATTTATTGCAAAAGTGAGAAGACTAGGGAGTGCTCTTCAAATTTATTAAACAATTATAAAGAAAATGCAAGCAATTAGTTCATGATACATTGCTTTTTATAGTAAAATTTGCAGCAGAATACAAATTCTTTTAAGGATTGTTATAGGAACATTTTCAAAGGCTGCAAGAACAATTAATCATCCAGTTCTCACTGAAAATTAATGGGGCTTAGGTACATCAGTCTACTTTGCACTGTCAAGAACTTCTTCAACATGGCCTATTTTGGAATTTTCCATGTGGTTAGCATTTTTGAGTTTCAGTTAATGTTGCATTTTTTTCCCAGTCTTCTTTCCAGAAGAAATTTATTTGTGAACTTCTGATTTCATTTTAAAAAGCTAACTTCCTTTTGTCCTCCATTGTAAGCTTTTCCTGAAGGCAATAGAAATAAAGAAAATCAAATTAAATAAATCAAATAAATAAATATAAATATAAAAATTTATCTTAAGAAATACTGGTGATTTTGGGATGTCTTTCTTGATTTTCTCAATTATTGTGCTCAACCATAATGTAGATTTTTTTTGTTCATTATGCAAAATCATTTTAATTTTCATGCAACTTCAAGAGCGCTAAAGTAAGATTATCTGAGTGAATGCAGCACAAGAAATAGAAAACTCACATATAGATTAGCTCATACTGTTATCCCTGCTAATGCAACTGGTCAACATTTCAGACCTTTTGGACATTTGGAAGGCTGCTATTGTGGACCTGACACAGTGACAGAAGTAGTTTATTCACACAATATTTTTGACTGTCTTGTGGCACCCTTAATAGAGATCAGTGTATTCACATTATTGTTTTTGACAGTCTTTATTTTCTAAAATTACTTCAGTGGTCTTCCAGCTCATCCTAAGCATGCTTGTTCCCCTGTTTTCTGTCAGCATGCCATGTCAAAATATCGATCAGAACCACCATCACTACTCAGACAGAAAGGCATTGCAAATGTAAAAATCCACATCTGCTACTTATGCGTCTTTGCTTTCCAACAGCACATAAAACAATCTCAGAAAGTCTGTCAGGGTGGAATTGGGTGCCTGAAGTAGTGGGTACCATCATTCAATACTTCTCCTTCCAAATATGATCAGTGACTTCAAAAGACAGATCTCTGCTTGTTGTTAGAACACTTTAAATGCATTTGTGACAACTGCAAAGGGTGTCATTGGACATCATATTTCCTATTCAAGTAATTTTGAACAGCTAAGTAAATATTTATCTGAGCAATGCTGAATGTTTCTTTTCCATATCCTGTACAAATGGTCATTTTCTCAGTCATTTTCAGTG
This sequence comes from Coloeus monedula, assembly GCF_965178545.1. Lineage (NCBI taxonomy): Eukaryota > Metazoa > Chordata > Aves > Passeriformes > Corvidae > Coloeus > Coloeus monedula. Next base: position 12,229,882 of record NC_138781.1, read on the forward strand.
TACTAATGATTTTTAATTGCAGAATAATGATTGGGAAACAGACGTCTAAGAGGGAATATATTTGTTCTGTGGATTTATCCTCAGAATACTCATCATGATTCTCTTAAGTGTTTATATTGGCTGTCATTTGGTACTCATAATTATTGTAGTACTAATAAGTAAAATGAGAAAAGGTTTTTAAGCATTAGCTTTTTCAGTGTTTGAGTCCAGGCATACTTAGACACTACACTTTCAACATCTTATTTAATTATCTTAACAAGAGTGAACATGAAAAAAAGAGTGATATGTGTGAGAGGCAGGAGGAATTCAGGATATTTAGAATCAGAAAAAGAATTTAAAAAAAATTGCTGAGCAGTATCCGTGCATGATGGTTTACATGTTTTGGGAAATCACTAACTTACATCCCCCAAGGTCCTCTTATAATTAGAGAGATGTAGGTACTTTTAGGCCATAATCCATTTTGTCTACTTTATTTGCCTCCTTAGAATGAACTAAATTGCATCCTGATCTTTAATGACTATTGTCTTTACAATGCTCAGATTTCCACTGATTTTAAAGGCTCAGAGTGAAACAGATATAAGTTTAAATTAATCAAGTGTCAGTCAAATGACTCAAATCATGTTTGTTTTATCTTACTACATTAAACAGAAGACATAAGGATATAGACTTGCAAAGTGATGTATCCTTCTCACTAATTTTAGACAACTGAAAGTTGCTTTCAGAACACATTGATCCCAACAACTGATCCGTGTAATGTCATCTCTGGCACTCTGGAAGTGAATGTTCTTTTTCATTGAATATAGCTGGGGCTAGATGATTCATTTAGACTTAGACAAATAAAAATTAGGTGGTTAAAATTAAGCACCTAAGTGAGAAATATCCTTCAGGTACTAACTTTGTAGTTTTAAAAATACCTTTATGAAGATTTGAGCTATGATGATCAGTCAAAGATATTGCCTTTGCAGAGGTGATAAACTACTTCAGGATCAAAGGCCATATTATTTGATGATAATATTGGTGATTTTAAGTACAAAATGCTCAAATGAAAGGTTAGAATGTTCACACCTTTGATTTATTAGTGTCAGTCAGCCACTGAGGTCAGTGGAAACATGAGGTGATACAGCACAAATGGAATTTAGTGATGAAGTAACTTGTGTGCAGTATCAGAACTGCAATGATATACTCTGGCATGGACCATCTGCTCTTCCTTCTTCCTTGGCCTCCTTCAATACAGCTTTTTCCCAGTCATTGTTATATGAATCTCCATCCCATATTCTTGGCCAACAGCAATGATTCCTTATTAGATTCAAATGTAGATCCCTGGGTTTGGAAGAAGATTTTCACCTTTGACACCTTTTTGTATCAGGTAAGTAATGTTTCTGTGTAATTTCAGGAAAAGAAAGCAAAGGCCCTTTTTCTGCATCAGGGCTAGGATGACACTTCTGGTTCATGCCATAACAATGTAGCACAAATAAGAAAGACAGCTCATTTAAGCAAAGGACATTTTGAAACTATTTGATGCTCTTTAACTTTTTGGCAAAACTAGTTGGTAATGATGATGGGACAAAAATCTGGTGCATTTCAAAGATTCTGTTAAGTAATTGTGTCCTCTGTATAATAATTTCTAGACTAAAAGATTTTCATAAGACACCATTTCATATGAAATTAATAAAAGCCATCTCCCTTTTTTAGATTGATCTAGGTTTACATGTCCTCTATTAGGAAATTCCTAACTTGCTTCACCTAGGCGAACATGCTCAAAATTAACTGCAGACTCAGTTGAGGAAATGTTTGCAATAATTCTTAGTATTTTCAAATCCTGTTTTGATGCTCTGCAAGTTCATGAGTTAGAAATTGCTACAATTTAATTAGGAAATACTTGTAGTTGTCCAAATGCTTGCTTCTGTTATGTAAATAACACTGGAACAAATTGTATTCTCTCACTATTCAAATCAGGGAAAGCCAGACCCACTGTAAACACGTATTTACAGAAGAAACAGTAACAAAATGGAAAGTAAATAGTTTGCTGGTGTGTTTGTGGCACTTTTTACAAGAAATTGAATATTCAGAAAAGAGATTTACTTTGATTTATATTTCTTAACTGATTTGGATATTATTTCATAGCTATAAAAGTATATTTGTGGACTAAAGTCATCATAGTAACTTTCAATTTCATGGAAAGACAAGAAAGGAACATTTACTAGTCAATATAAAACAGAAATATATACTTTATTGAATTGTCTAAATAATAGTTATTGTACACCAAATACAAAACTTCCACAAACTGGAGTTAGCTCCTATTCACTCCCATATCTGTAAATGGAGTGGAATTATTATTGTTAATGGTGTAGACTATTTTGATGGAAATAAGTATATTTAACATATTTTCCCATAAATCTATTAAATCTTTACAGACAAATGTTAAATACAGAAAATTTAGATAAACATTTCTCCTTTCCAGTAAAAACCTCAAATTTTCCATTCCAAAATTTTGTTGCCATATCTTGGTGTACATAAATATGCTGAGAAAGTTGCAGATCATGTTTCTCATGCCCCAACTCTTCTTTGGGGACAGAGTTTGTGTGTGCTTGTTACCACATCACCTGGTGCAGTGGGTCCTTGGTCTGGAGCATACTGAAAGTCTTGTCCAGTTATGGAGAATGTTCATGTTGAAGAAGTTGGGAATAAGCTAAGCAATTAAATCTTCAGAAAAGCTCGGCTGCAACATATGACTCACCTATTTTTGTTGTTTATTTGGGAAAACAGTACGGTTTACATTAATTTTGGTTTGATTTGTTTCTTCACAAAGATGAAATTCACTGAAGATGGCAAAGGCATTTGTGAATATTTTCAGACTAAATTAATCAAATGGGAAAAATTAAAGTTACACAGCAATCTTTTCTTATGAGAGAGAGATAGAAATTTTCCATAAGCTTTTTTTTTTTTTAAAGGACAGTTTGTTTATAACAGAAGATGAAACACCTTGTTTGGGGCAAACTTTCAGAGAATTCTGACTGTCACTCTGGCAGCTTCCTGGAGGCAGATTACAGTATAGCAGCCCTTGGACTTTTCAGATGTAGTTTCAATACAATAAGGAGTATAAATTCCCTTGAAGAGTTAGTCGGATTTCAGGGAGTTTTGGATTCTGATGTTGCTTGGTCTTTTCAGGGACTAGATCAGCCTTTAAAGTTTTTGCCCTAGACACAGGCTTCAGAGGTTTGCACTTGGGGAATAAGGTTACAGTACTTTCATTGAAGGGTTTTTTCAGTTTTGAGGTTAGCTGTTTGCACAACCTGGAGCATTGACAGATAGTGGCAGCAGAGAAGGTCTAGGAAGAGTGCAAGTTCCCTAAAAGTCAATTATAGTTCTATTTTTACAGTAAATAACAATAGAAGCATTACAATTTTTATCTGAAAAAAAAATGTTGAGCTGATGATAATGAACAGTGGCAGCTTTTGGGACCTTAATGCATAATGTTCTGAGGCAGTGATAGTCTTTTAATCTACTTCAGAAGAACTTTAATTAAGACTTCAGATGTTATTTCAAATAATCTGCTAGATCATAATACTTTTCTTCATTCAAAACATCTCATTATTTGTCAAATGTCATTACTAAATGGGAAGGGAGACACCTCTCAAAAGAATGCTAATCTACTGTCCATGTCAATGGTATCTGTTTCTGACATTCTTAATTCTGCTATCGTCACACTTTGCATACAATTATCATATTCTTGTGAGATTTTATGAAAAATATCACAGCTATGAAATATGCCGCTAAGAAAAATCTCTTTTACTTACTTTAGAAAACACATTCAGAAAGTAATTATTATCCTATCCTTCATCTAAAACCACTTGCAAGCATGGCACCTACACAGAAATGTAGCTATCTGGATCTAGATCCACAGTGAGACTTAAGCAAGGAGTGCTTTTTTAAGTGTCTTACAGCATGAACTTTCTTCAAACAACACTTGAATTTACATTGGCATGCAATAATAAATAATCACTGGCTGGCAAAATGAGGGGAGAGGGAAAGAATGGTAGCAAGAAGAGGCAGAAAGTATGCAACTATATAACCTAAGGGTAAGTTATTAGCAAGATGAAATGTTCAGATTCTTGTACCAATGACATTTAATCTGGTATATGGTGTGGAAAAAATCCAAAAAGAGACACTTCAGGAGTAGAAGAGCATGAATTAATTCATACTCTACAGATTAAATTGCTAGTCTAGGACATCTGAAACGCAGATTCGAATTACTATTTTGAGGGGGGTGAAATGAGGTTTGGAAGTGCAGGACAATTTTGAAATTCCTCCTTAGTGGTTTCTGTTCCTCCTGTCAACAATTAAACACCCTGAAGTGTGAAGGGGCAGGTAGGTGGGATTTTTGTTTTCTATAAGAAAGATCAACTTGCTCGAGTTCCCAATGGAAGCAGAAGTTCCTAACTGATGGCCCTAAACAAAGAAAGGTGCTATCATTGACCTTCATCTTCCCTTTAGAACTCCCCTTCATCTGTGAAGAAAAAGAGTTGGGGAATTCAAAGCTGTTACACAAATGACAGTTTGGAAAGCCTTCTGTGAGACTTAGAGGAGGCTTCCTTCACTGGAGGGAGTCCTTTAAATCAATTTTGCCTCTGGATTATGAAGGACAGAATGTTCAAACACAGCCTCTGAATTTAGCACTTTTCAAAACAGTACTGGGCAGTAACTTCTCATAATCTTACTATATTGTAAGTACACAGTGTTCTTGAAAAGCAAACTTCTGTTTTAGTCTTTTTGTACTTTGAAAACATTGGTTTATGTTGCCATGGGATATTTTAAAGGCAGTACTAGAAGCATAAAAAGCTATATATTTTTGTTTTGGTTTAGTTAATCTGTAATCTATATATTTCTGATTTTAAATTTTTGTCTGGGGAAAAAAAATGTTTGCCTTTGCAAGAAATAATCCCCTCATGAATTATTGACTAACTTTACTGCATAAAAGCAAGACTCTCAAGGTTTTTTCAGGGGTATTACTCAGAAATTAGGAACTTTGCCAAAGGCTGGGATAAACTAAAGAATGCAACTATAAATCTCCAGGGTCAAGTACAGGGAGTGTTTTATTTTGAACATGATTCAGACAATCTCTTAGTGTGCTTTGTTCTTCAGCTCTTTAAAGCCCAAGCTATCAGTAATTCAAAGTATGTGCCTAATGTGTACTTACACTGCCTGTATTCGGAAGGTGTAACATAGTAGATTTTCTTTGCTGTTTGAACTGTTGATACTCTAAAGCAAACAATAAAACTTCACATTCTTGCTCCTGCAGAGAACAACTGTTAGGTGTTAAATTACCCTCAGGCATTTTCTCCTTAACAGTACAATTAATAGTCCATTTTTTGTCCCTCTAGTAAAAAAATTTCTTTACTCTTGAGAAATATAGGAGGAGATGTTGCCAATATTCCTCCTCCCCTCACATGAATATGCATTTTGTTAATGCACAAAGTCAAGTTGGAGTGTAGAATAAAGACCAATTGCAAAGTTATTAATGTCTTACTTTCACAGGAGGCAGGTAGGAGGTATAGATCTGGCAGTCTCTTCTTCATTTCCCACAGGGCAAGTGACACACCTGGACTTCATAATAAGCTGCTAGCAGACACAGCCTGTTTCTCCCAAAAGGGGAAATCAGGAATTGATTGTATCATGCTCCATGTACATTACTGTGAACTCTGTTATACCACCAACAGATACAGGATGAGGCTTAAGTCAAAATCCAACACATGGAATCACAAAATCAGAGAATATTCTGCATTGGAAGGGACCCAAAAGGATCACTAAGTCCAGCTCTTAATGAATGGTCCATATGGGGTTCAAACACATGACCTTGGAGTTATTAGCACCTTGTTCTAACCACATGAAACAGTCTAAATACTTACTGCTTCCTATATAGTGCTTGTGGAAAAATACACAAAATAGAAATAATCAGTTCTCTGTTATGTCCAAGACTTCATAAAACATCAAAATATTTAATTTAAGTCATATTGATGTGAGGGTAATAATAATAATAATAACAATGGCAAGAGAGGAAAATGTCCACATTTTTGCAAGTAAAACTGATGCAGATTCAATCTTTGCTTACATGTGTGCTAAGGTACAGACAGAATTTGATCTACTGAATATTTCATTAAGGTGTTGACAGCTAAGCATCTGAGATACAACTGCAGAGATTATATATGAAACATGCCAACAGAGACTAAATAACAGACTACTCAATCTTTCCCTCTATTTTTGGTCTCTTTGTCTCTCTCTTTCTCATTTTAGCTGCATACAGTGTAAAAACTGGCTCACACACGTTCCTGCAAAGAAAAGAGTTGAGGTTCTGGTTGCTCTGCAAGATTGTGGCAGCCATTATTCATACAGAGCTGCCTCTGTAGTTAAGAAAAAGGCCTGAATCATACATTCAAACACAAATAAATGTTTCCATGGGAAAACTAACTCCAAGGGGCTTTATTCAACCTAATGACTTCTTTCTAGCTTTAAAAGACTCCCTATAGGAAACAACAATCTGTAGCATGAAATGCAGTCTCTGGAGACAAAGTGAGCAGCTGCACACACCAGAAGAACGAACTTGCAAGAATTGTTGGTTAACAGTTTGCAAACAACTGGTCAGTCCAATAAACATTCTTTAGAAAGTTTTAATGAACATAAATAATTCTTTTCCTCTAAATAGTTCTTTAAACCTACGTTGCTATATTTTTCTATTTTAGCACATCATCCTACAGTTAGTATAACAAAAAGGGGAATTAGGCCTTGTTCATATATTTTATAAATTAGGACTAGTGAGTTTATGATTAATTAATAGGAAAAGGGATGCATTTGCAACCAAATATTTCTACAATGAATAATTTATCCAAGTTTGCTTTTAGCATATTGGTAAAGCAGGCTTCATTTCACATACTGCACAGTAAAATCTCTCTAAAGAAATTCATGGGACCAAAAAATTACCAACATAAAAATCAATTGCTCATTTCCATTTAAAAGTTGGGTTAGAACTATATACAGTAGATTTAGGATATCCTCATAATATATGTGATTGTCTAGGAAGGATATAGGTTCTATTATTCCCAGACAGAAAAAAAATTGTTAATTTCCCTAGAAGCAAGTTCTTTGTGTTAATTTATTCCTTCACATATTTCTCATTCCCATGAAAACACTTCTTTGTGAAAATGGAGAAAAAATATACAGTAAATTAAACTTGGAGCAGTGATTTAAAGCAGCAGATATCCTGTAAAGGGGGGAAAAGATAAGTTATCTTAATTTATGAGCCTTACAGTTGTGAGTCATGTCCTGTTATGGTTATTATATTTATGAGGTCTAAATGACTGCTGAAATAAATAACAAATCCATGACTATCTGAAATGTATGGTGAGAATTCTACAAAAAACCTTCAAAGACATACTAAGATCAAAGCAAAATATTTAATTTCATTTAGTTCACTCAGAAATTTTGAATAGCAAAAGTGATATATACAAATAAGCAATACAGATTTCACAAGAAACCTTAACTGTAGTGGTTAGAATTTGGAGTTATTATCTAAAGTTCAAATAATTGGTGGTAATGTGTTCTCTCTGGAGATAATAGAAACTGAGGTGCTGATTAGAAGAGAGGCAGAAGGACTGACTTGTCACTGACTGTTCAGGGATGTGACACTGTCACAAAAAGAGGCAAGAGAAGAGAACTGTTTATGCATCTGGCTGTTTACACAGCACACAGTATCAGTCACTGATGAGAAAATGTAACATGTTTCAAAGCTGAACTCTTTATTGTACATTAGCCATTGAAACAATGGTAGAAAATTATTTTCCATCCAAAGTTAGAAAAGCTGTTGTTACTCTAATGGCCTAATGTGAATTGACAGTGAAGTGTATCCCTGGAGAACCAAAGCACTATGCTCTAAGTGCAGACAGCACAATTCCATTTATACTGACATAAATCCCAGCTTATAGATTTCAATAAGCATCAGGAATTTTTCAAGACTTCTGTAAGGGTTTTAACTAGTGTAGATGCAGATTTTGACAAGGTCTTCTCTTTTTGCTCTCCCTTTTTTTTCCTCTAACAAAACCACTGATAACATAATTGCTATATGATGCTTCATTACCTGAAAAGACAGAAAATAGATTGATCTGATCTGAATTTGCTGCTAATATAGATTGCTAGAGCATTGACACACCTGTGTCTCTACCACACTTGTCCAGCCATTTCCACAGTTCAGTGGCAGAATCTTTGAAGACAACCACAGCCACTACTTTGGTTTCTCACAACATTTGAAGATTGGTTGATTGGTTGTGTAGTCTTGATTTTATTGCATAGTTTTCTCATTCTTTTTGTGTCAATTACATTATATTTTTGTAGAAGTTTTCAGGTTTCCACTAAAGTGTAAACAAATGAGCTTTTACAAGACTGCACAGTAAACTGCACATGCAAGTGCTGTGATGGTGTATGGATTCAATAATTCAAAATATTAAGGAGGCAGGAAAACATAAGGCATTTTTTCCTAAGCTCATTATTTATTGCCAAGAGAATAAGATAAAAGAATTACGCCAGACAAAGGCAATTTCCCAGCTGCTGTGCCATACATTTAAAAGATCTAGGCCCTTTTATATTTAAGATTCTCCCAGTAGGTGTGATGAGGGCATCAGCTGGTAGCCCTGGGCTGACTACCAATACTATCCAGGAATTTATTCTGCAATGTGTAGACTGTACTAATCATAATGACCACCTGCACTGGCTGTGAGTTCAAGGGAAAAGGCTGATTCCTCACTGTCTCCCTGTCATGGTTTAGCATAGGTTGGGTTTTTAGTTAAAGAGGGCTCCATCAGCCATGGAAGTGATGTCTTTGCAAAGAGGTGCTTACAGCTTCCTCTAGATCCGACAGAACCAATCAACTGGCTAGTTTGAATATTGGCAACTTTTTAAAGCCACTAAAGAAGCTTGACATGCCTCTGTGATCCACATTTAAGAATGAACAAACCCCAGGACAGCTCTCTTGCTTCCGGCTTTCAGACAGGTAACTGGGGGCCCACGGCACAGCCCAGCCGGGCCCTGCTGGGCCCTGCTTGGCACGGCCCGGCCGGGTCAGCCACAGCACGGCTTGGCTGAGATCTCAGCCGCTTCTGCTCGCTGGACACCCGGTGCAGCCCCCTCAGTGCGGGCCGGGCCGGCCGGGACACAGCCACCCTGGAGCCACGGGGCCCTGTTCCAGCCGCGGCCCTGCTCCATCCGCGGCCCTGCTCCGTGCAGGCGGCCTGGCGGCGCAGCTCGGTGTTCCAGTTTGGCCAAATTTAGAAATACATCCTCTGAGAGAAGGCAGGCTACAGCCAGCCCTCCCCCACCAGGTTCTGGAAAAAATAAATTCTCCTCGAAGGAAAGTGAAAGAGATAAAAACTATTTATTTAACAAACACACTGGAAAAGGATAATAATGCTAAATGATAAAACCTCCTGCTCTGCTGAGAGAAACCTGGGGGAAAATTTCAGAGTAGATTTTCTTCTGTAGATCTCTCTCTCCCCCTCCTTGGAGCTGGGACGGGGTGGTGGGCCCACCTCCAGGGCCAAGACCTCGGTGGAAAGTCCTCCCAATGTATTCTGATGTTGAAACAGTCCAGCAGAGAGAAAAGGAAAAAACTAAGTCCCTGGAAAACAAAAGTTCAACTCTCCAGAGGAAAAGGAGCTGAGGAAAAAAAAAACTGCCGAAAGCTGGCTGGAAAGAAAAGGAAGCCGGGTGCTTCCCTTCCCTCTCACTCTCCTGCCGCAGCTGAAAAAAAAAAGTCTCTATCTGTGTGACCTTGAACAGCAGCAAACTGCTTTGAAAAAGTTTTGCTCAGTTTTTCCTCCCACCTCTCAGGCTCAGTTTAAAGGCATAAAAAGGCACAAAAATTAATTTCTGGGCATAGGGCAGCAATATGGGATATACATCATAAAGTCACTCCAAGACACTCACCCAGTGCAGCCAAAATTCATCTGAGGCCACTGCCTGGCAAAGATCATGTGACCAACAGCAAGAGGCGAATTCCAGCTGCAAGGCCCGGGTAAGATTAACTCTCCTAGTGCTGTAAGATTTCTCCAGAGCAGATGAAGCCTGCAGACATCAATCCTCTCCCAAGTCAAAGGAAAGGGAAAGGTGAAGGCACGGGAAGAAAACACCATAAAGACACCAAAGTCAGTGAAGAAGGAAGAGCTGAAACCCCAAGAGAGGAGAAAGAGGAGATGCTTAGAAGCTGAAATTCTGTTGTAAATTATGGTGGTGATGGACTATGATACATCAGAGTAATTTCATGAAAGCATGGGGGGTTGGAGCATTCAAACAGCAATTGTGAGCAAAAGTACTTGTGCTGAAATAAGCAAATGTTGAAGTAGCTGTAATTTGATGAGAAGCTTGAACAGAGAGAGATGAAAGTGATGAAGACCTTTGCTCCCAGGGAAGCAGAAGACCCAGAAGACCTCTGTTTCTAGAGATGAAGATGATCCCAGAGATAGATGAAGAGAACCTTTTGTTTCTGAACAGCTCATCCTTAAAATGGTACCCCATTAGCTAAAGACTAAACCCTTGAAAAGCAGTTGTGTGGAAAGCTGTAAGGCGAGGGAAGAGACTTTCACATGTGAGCAGAGAACCATCCCGGGCGGTTGTCTTGCTGTGACATTGAAGCCATGAGAGAACTGTTTCTTGTGGAGATGCCTCCATAGCATGAGCAAGAGAGACTCCTCTCCCTAAGTGAACTAAAAAAGATTGTTATAGAGGTGGTAAACTGACTGAAAAATCTTAAGGGTTGTATTTTTACGTTGTGAGTGGGAGAAGGGAGAAAGGTGGGGGGAAGAGAAGAGTTCTGAAGGTTTAGTCTGACTCTTACATTTTTTTTTCCTTTTAGTTCTGTTAATAAACTTCTTTATATTCGTTTAAGTTTTGTGCCTGCTTTGCTTTCTCCTAATTCTTATCTCACAGAAGGAAAATAAGTAAGTAATGGATATTTCAAACCAAAACCACTACACTGCCTCGCTTTTTTGGCCTAGTGCTGCAATCAACTAATCAAAGTTTGACTTTGAAACAGGGTTTCTACATCTGCAACATTTGCGTCACAGCACGCTGCATTTTCAAACTCGTAAGATAAGAAACTTTAAAGTCGCACTTACTAAACAAATATTTTATTGTGGTGTTCATAATACAGGGAAGGTTATAATCTTGTAGCAAGTACAGTTCTGTGGTAAGATCTGAGCAAAGTACAAGGTGCGCTCCAGAAATGAAAATTAGGCAATTTCTATTGTCCTGTATTTAGGCATTTAGACCCAGCTTGTATTTGGAAGGCAGAAGTTTGACAACCTCACTGCACAGATAACCTTTATGTTGTGGGGTATTACAGGTGCTAAGTTTGCCACAGCCAATCTCCGTCTTCTTTTGATGCATGAGTAGGAAAAGAGATCGTGACTACTGGAGAACTTGGTAATCACTTTTTGCTGGAATAAACCTACCACATTCCTTTTCCACTCCATCGCTCCTTGACAGCTATCATTTTTCCCAGCCTCACACATGACCTAGGAGAGCTTTTTTCCGTGGTTAAGTCTTACACCCAAGAAAAATGCAAACTGAATGATGCAACAGTGTGATCTTACAGGACAAGAACTCACTTCCTTACAGTAGAGTCATATGCTACCTGAAATAAACCTCTCAAAAATACGTTCTAAAAGTGTTTCAATAAGCCATTCACAGCCGCACCCTCACAGACGGAAAATCCTAACAATGTGGAAGCATTCTCAGGCTTTTTACTGCAAAGAGGTGCAATCTGATATTCTCATAGAGAGGAAGCTCAACAGGTCCTTGGACTCAGCTCAGCTCAATATGTAAATTGATGTATTTTTTGTGGATTCACTGTAGTCATACTGCTTTACATCATCTGGCCTTGCTAATACACTTCTCCTTTTGTTTGTATCCACTGAAGTGCCCAGCAGGAGAATTTCTGTGTTTTAAAACTTTATTTTTTAATAATGTCTTTAAGATTTTTGGTTTAGTTTTTTGGGATTTGGGTTTTTTTTCAGCTAGGAAAAATTCTATTTCACTGATTGCATTTTTTAAAAAAATTATTTCAAAAGGGAGTAATTTCTGAAGTATACAAAAATAAATAAAAATGCATAAAGAAGAGCATATTTTTCCAAATTCACATATCTTAAAAACAGCTGAAAAGATTTTTCTTTCTCTTCTAGCCTTTTATAAAGAATATGTTTGAGCTCAACAAGGTAAGGAAACTCTTAGCTGCAAAGGGCACATTTTAATAAAATTATGAATAAATGAAAATAGAAGGCTAGGGAAAAATGTTACATGCATAATGTTTGTATTACTATTGATGCCATAAATGCCATTATACTTTCACTAGATATGATTTCAAACATTAGCTACTGGCCTACTGGGTTAAATATTTATTTTCTAGGAGTCCCATCTGTTTCAAGCTACCAGCCAAAAGAACTAAATAATAAAATGTACAATATACACAGTTACAAGGTACAGAACAATATTTTTCAGGATGTTTGCACTTCTGTTAACAGGAACAGATAAACAGACCCACCACTGGCCAATAAGCTTTTTACTGGTGGAAATTTTATCCAATAATTTTCTATCTGTTTTGCCATGTTAAAGAGTGCTATAAAAGCTATCTTTCCTATTGCCACTTTTCAAATGCCCTCATGGATTTTAACACTCCCTTTCTTGTTGTGACTGAGCTATTTCAATAAATAATAAATGCCAATGTTGGGAGGGGTGAGGGAGGAGAAAGTGAAACTATAGCTTGAAAACAAAAGATATATTCGTGTCTCTTCTACAGTGAAACAACATTTTCTTAGATAACATATAAAGAGCAGAACTGCCTTAATAAAAAGAGTTTACATGAATCCAAAATCTCTTACATAGGAAAAATTGTTGTGCTTACTATGTTTTTTTTGTTTTGAGTCTGATATTACATAGATCATGGTTTCCAGCAAACTATATGCAATCAATTCCACAATATTTCAGCTGTTTCAGAGAACCACTTTTTTGCAATTATGCATGTAAATCTTAATCCAGTAACTGTCTGAGATTAAGCTATGGCTGTAACCTGTATGTAGCACAATTGGGAGGCTGCATGCATGCAGTTTTTATCCTGATATTCTTGACAGTCTGGGAGACGCTACTAAAATCAGAGGGAAAAGCAGTGCTCCAAAGGAAATTAATTTGCATTTACACATACAGCCATGCAATGCCCCTTTCTATACTGCCACAATTCCATCACAAAAAAAAAAAAAAAGACCTCTTGAAACAGAATCTCAGAATAGATAGACTGCTTAGAGTTTAGAAATTGTGAGAAAAATTGTAATTTATATTATGGTCTATGAAGATAATTTATTATCAGAATTTATAACCTCAATGCACCACAGGCATGAAATAACCTGTAGTCAAAGTGATGCAAAAAGGAAATATTATATTTCATATATCTTTTATTTTAAAGAATTTTTCCCCTTTTTAAATACTTTTCTGCTTTATCAACATAATTTAAAGATCTCTGCTAGAGTAATTTTGAGTCACAGTCACAAACTGAGCTGTCTTCAGTGCTTTGGCAGTGACACTGTGTCTGGGTTTCCATAGTGATGTACCAAACAGATTAATTTTCCTCCTCCCGCACAGAGCACATCCTTCTGATGGCATTCCTGTTGTGTGGGAGGGCGGCTACACTCCATTCACACACTCACAGATGTGGCCTCCTGGGCTTACTCCTGAAGGGCTTTCCAGCAGCTGAACATTTGTAGCCTCAAGGCCGTTCTGCAGCCTTCTAGTAAGCAGGCCGGGCATCACAGCTCAGGCTTTGTTTGTTCCTCCTACTGATGTGTTGGGTGGGATTTTATCCTGTGGAGCTGAGAATTTCTCTTTGGAAGGGAAGGAAGGAAGGAGAAAAGGGGGAAAGGGGAAAGGAAGAGAAAAAGGAGGAAAAGGAAAAGGAAAATGAGAAAAAGAAAAAGAAAAAAAAAGAAAAAGAGAAAAAGAAAAAGAGAAAAAGAAAAAAGAAAAAAGAAAAAAAAAAGAAAAAAAGAAAAAAGAAAAAAGAAAAAAGAAAAAAGAAAAGAAAAAGAAAAAGAAAAGAAAAAGGAAAAAGAAAAAGTGAATTTAGAAAAGCAACCAGTTTTGGTATTTTATAAAACTGACAAGGAGAAAAGCCATGTTCCATTCATAACTGCTGTTATACAAATAATTTTAGCTACATGCCTATGAAGCAACACAGAAATTTTGAGTCCCAGGAACAAAACCTTGCTTGAAACCAATGATTTGATCAAGAAATGCCACAGAATGAGTTGCAATCTAATGTCTTCTCAGACATTTAATGGCATACATGAATGGCAGAGAGTAATACATTTAAATAATCTTATGTCTTTGAAAAATGTTTTCACATCAAGCATTTTGTCATAACAGCTGTAGCTGCTGCTTCTGCCAATAGGACATTTGTATGACTGTATAGATCATCACAGGCCATTTCCTGCAGGAATATTTTATTCCATAATTAAATCAGGAAGAAAAACACCTGGAACACTGTTGAAGGATGTAGAGACACAGTTATTTTGAATCAGATTTTAGTCCGTAGTGTACTTCCTGGTAGCTTGGTAATGGAGCTTTCTGGTGTACTGCAATATAGCCCAGGCACTGGAATGGCCTCATGAAGGGAAAATGCCCCTAGGAAGCTGTGCTTAGGGAGGATGGGGAGTTGTAGCCTGGTGCTAAACTGGTACTGCAAGAGGGAAGATGAGGTCATTACTTCTGCATGAAAAGCAATATTCCAGATATACGTAAAAAGAGAACCTGATTCCCCTAAAACAACATATTCTCTGCCTGGAGAAGACAAGAGAAGTTCAGTGCAGAACAGGGCTATTTCCATTTTCAACTTGACAGTAATGTCACAACAAAGCATGGGGAGAGAGAGAAACGAAAGGATTTCCCTACATTTGATTGTGATCATACTCTCTCTACCAATAAATCCTCCTCGGTTCATAAAGATTCTTCTGAAGAGCAATTTGATTTTCCTTTGAAAAGCACTGGAGTGCATCCAATGTCATTAGTTCTTTAAACATGTCCATAGACTACTGCAGGCTTGAAGCTTTATGCAAAGTCCCTTGTCACTCCTGGCCTTACTTTTCCTTTGTAGGAATCCAAATTAAATTGTCCTCCGTGTGTTTCCAGTAGCACACAGGGACTGTAGGGCTTTAACGTTCTCTATACGAGTAGCAAGGCATATTGGGTGAGGCTCCAGGATATGGTTAAATTGCACAATTGTATTTTAATAGATTTTTCGAAAGAAGGCAAATCTTGATGCAATAGCTTGGAACTACATAACTAGTCAACATTATTCATATTAAATCAGTGGTATCATATTCTCATTGGACTCTTTTTTTTTTTTTTTTTTTTTTGGTATACTTATTTAGCTAGATATCTTTCTTTTACTTTTGCTTAATATTAAGATCTGATTATTAAAATTATTAGAGAGGTGTATCTGAGCAAACTAAGGTGCAAAAGAGAACATATGCCAAAGAGAACAGTAAATGTGAGGCAGAGAGAGTGAGGCAGAAAAAGAATTTTAAAAAGGGATGGAGAGAGAAAGAGAGTGACAGAGCGACAGATTCTGTAGAAAAATATCAGCACTCCATGGATTCCAACTGCGCCCCATCCAGCTGTGCCCTCTTTGTCTGGTCTACTCAGTGGTGAGGGTGAAGGAAACAAAGGGTTCAATGGATTAATACAGGTTCAGGCTGGGTGGGCTGGGACAGTTTATACTGTCTTTGCATGACTGGATCTGTTGCTACACTTGGATCACGTGCAGTCCTCTGGTGGAAGACCTCATCAATGGGTCTGGGTGGCTTTGGGTATCTTTGATGGGTCATGATCCCTCCTAAGATGTGACAGCTCCCTCTCACATCAGCATAGTTGAGCCAGTTATGCCCCATCAGACCTTCCCCGGGGGAACTGATGGAGGTTTAACAGCTGAGCTTGTGAAAGGGAGGACAATTACCATGATAAAAGGCACTGTTCCACCCTGCAGGATTTTTGTTAAAGCCTGTTTGGAGCTTCCCCCTGTGTCTTGTGCAAATCACCACCACATCCAAAAATTCAGCTACTCCCACTGAAGGGAAGCAAACCTGGCCTCAAGCAAAACACCCTGGCACCTACAGGATTCTTTTGAGTCATTAACCATTAACAGTCCAGTCTGTCACACCTGACTGCTGAAGACTTCAAGAAATACCTGAGGCTTTCTAACCTTAGCATTGCATTTTTTCCTTCCCTGAACACCTTCACCTGCTTTTGTTCTGTCTGCTCCTGTTTTACTCCTTAAGCTCTCCAGTTTTCCAGTAAAGGTAATTATTCTCCTACATCTTCACCTTCTTGTATGACTTGGGTAGTGTCAGCTATCTTTCTGTGCTGAATAATGCAAGCCCTGCAACTCCACCTTTAAACCTCAGTCTGTATCCATTCCCCTATGCATCTATTCAGTATCACTCAATAGGCTTTTGCATATTCCATCCTCCAGTACTTCCCTTCTCCTGGATGCTCCATTAGGAAATGATTGCTCTGAATTTACAAACACATTGATCATTCATGGCTGCCCTATTTGACTGTGTCTTTGTAGAAATGGTGCTACTTTTGAAGATGTACAAGAGGAAATCCAAAAAACTGGGTCTAGTGCCAAAACTATAATCCACATTCCCTGGGAAATGATGTGCCTACCCTGACTGAGAAAAGCTTAAACCACAGGCTCTTAGAGGAAATTCAGGCAGCATGTGTATTTAACATTAGACACTTTTGTAGAAAAGCCTGCCAATCATATTGATTTGTGTCAAATTAAGTGCAATGGGATTTTCTTTTTTTTTTTTTTTTAATCCATGTGGACAGCTTGGAGGCAGGAAATTAAACAAACCTTTTTCAATAATCATCTTGGCTGAAAGTAAATTGTGGTCTTAATAATCAGAGAGGGACAATCATGTTATAAAAAGTTATCCCTCAGGTAAGGAATGCTTGCCAAAATTAAACTCTCATAAAAGCAGCAATAAGAGAGGCGATTTAACAGGCATGATCTTGATTTTACGAATACTCTAAAGTTAAGGGATAATTCCACACATTCATTGGGTTCCAATGAAGTTTCTCATCACCTTACACTATTGACTGATCATTTTTAGAGTTCTCTTGTGAAGTAGGGGAATATACAAATTTTAAAGACATATCTATCCTAATTTTATAAGTTTCACAAGTCTATCAAGTTCTCACTTCAGTACTAAATTCTTTAAACATCCTTTCTGACTGAAGAAAAAAAAAATCAACAAAAAATTCTCTGCTATGAAATACTGTTTTAAATGAGGGTAAAGTCAGCAGTAACATCGGGTATATTTTGCACAAGATTATCGATGACTTAAATCAAGGGGCTACTTATGAATGTCTGCAACACAGAGCTTTAGGGACTCAAACTTGCGCGCCCTGTGAAGGTGAAGACAAAGACATTTCAACTTTAAAGTACATTACCATCAGAATTACTACTGGGAAGTGTTATGGATGGCTGCATTTCTCCTTTCCCTCTTCTGTACCATCCAGTTCAGATTTTGGCTGCTACATGACTGATGGCTACTTTTGATACCCAGAGCAGAGAGCAGTATATCATTTGTATGAGCTGTGAGGGCTGGCAAAATCCCCACTTGCAGTGATTGCAGAGCACTCAAAGGAATCTTGTCCTATCCAACTTACTGGGATGTAGAACAAGAACACTTTTCACAGCCTCGCTTATTAAGGTGATAGAAAAGAAAAGCTAAAACACAGCTAATCAAGTATGTTCCAAAAAGAAATAGTAATAAATTTTGCCATATATCTCACCTTTCCAGGAAAGAACATAAGTGGCAGAACTTTGCATGCACTCTTATGGAGGGCTGGGAGCCCTTGGCACAAGAGCCCTCTGCACTCCCTTGGAGGAGAGAGGCCTGAGGCCAGGATGACCTTTCCCAGAGATAAGCAACCTTCCTCGGGTCATGGTGAGAAAGTGAACCACCCCCAGCATGCCTTGTTTCTCTATGGTAATAGCCTGTACCCAGTTGCCTAGTTGGTTTTACGCCACCCCCTGCCTTTCCCATATAACCTCTGTCCCCAAGCCCTCATGGAGGGAGCCTTGTCCCTAGCCACCCCTTCACAGGGGCTGCTGGACAATAAAGCTACCCCTGTGGAATTGCCATACAAGGTTCCTGTCTCTCAGTCCCCGAGTTCGCCTTGGGTGGTTTCACAAAGAGCTGATTCACAAGAGCTGATATCACTTGTAGCAGAGAAGTTGCTACACTTGCTGAAATCACCTGCTGCCCAGGGAGGCCTGCCACTGCCCCTGGAAGAGTTGTTCCTTGCAGGATGCTCTCTCCAGGAAGGTCGAGGCACACCAGGCTGTCCACCCTTGGCTCCCAAAGGGAAGCTAACACACTCTTGATTAATGCAAGTGATCTGTACCCAGCTTTACTTAAAAACAAATTGAAGGGGACAAAAGAGCCCAAATTCCTCACAAACTGAGGAACTTATTTACTGAAGGTGAAAAGCTAAGGCATCAAGAGATGTCTCAATATTTGCTGCCAAGAAGTATTTTTCTGATCTTTACACATTTAGATGGAGATGATGACACTGTAAACTCATTTTATAGTAAATTTGGTTGTAAGGCATGATTAATCTAATGTGTTTTAGGCATTTACTTTAAGATAAATATATTGTGTCTTAGACACAACTTATTCCCTTGACCTGATGTTCAGTGACAGCAAGGAGAGTTTAGTGTGACTATATTGGACGTGGATAACTTGTCAGAAAAATCCCATCTTGGCTTGCTGCTGAAGTCAACGTATATATGTGAAGTATATGGAGGAGATGTTCTTCTTTTGCTGCACATGAGCTCATTGCCTATGGCCACACAGTCCACAGTAAAAGTGAAAGCGAAGAACAGCTTCAAACATGAAATCACTTTTGTGTGGTACATGGTATTTCCTAATTTTCACAGTTGAAATCCTTTAGAGTTTGTCTTTGAACCAGTATGAACAGGTATGAGGGATTCCCTGGTCCCCACCTCAACTCCCAATATATTCAGGGAAAACAAGTAACAATTCCAGAGGGACAAGGACACTTCCAAATGTTCCTTTCCTAGATGACAGACTGCTATCTCAGTCCCTGCCATCAGCACTTGTCACGATCTTTTATTAGAAAGACACTGAGATACCTTGCCTTTGTAAATATTGCTTGAAGGGAAATTTTCTTTTTAGTAACATGTTTTGCTGTTGGTGTTTGTGCATCACATAGACATATAAATGACCTATCTTTGTGTGTGTGCCTAGACCCATGAAGGACTGCTTCCCACGTTGCATTATTGAGAATTTTGTCAGATATACTTTCCACAACAGGATTTTCTTGTTTAATTTCAAGAACATATTACACATACTCAATTCACAATTAACCTTTTGGAAGTTCTTCTTAGATGGATATAATTAAAGGCTCTTTGGTGACTTTGGCTGATTATTGCTTTGTATATGCTTAATTTGAAAATGTTACTGAAATATCCAACTTCTTTGTCTGTAGTATCTGAGGGTTTACTTGACTTCAGCCTAACTCTCCTAGAGTTATGTCTTAGAATTCCATTTCTTTCCCCTTAAAAATACATACATATATATATATTTGTGTTTATCACAAAATATATATTTTAATATATTTTTATATATTTCACGCAGAAGGTGTCATGTTGCTAGAGGTTCATAGACATTCTAGATTGAGGCCTTCATCATTTGCTATTTAGTCTGCCTTCATGTTAATACAGATCATACGTGTTTCTCTCCAACAATTTTCTATACTGTGAATTTCCTAATAATTAAAAAATTTTTCATCGCACGGTGGTCTTCAAGATGCATACATTTTATTTTCTTGGAATTGATTTTGATCTGATTCTCTCTGCAAAGTGATCGTATCACCACTGATTTCATGTAGCACCTCTGCTGAACACAGGATAGAAAACAGATTTCTCTGTGTTGTGGCCTTTTCTGAAAAAACTCACTGGTCATGAACCTTCCTGCTGATGTTATGGTATATGTTATCTTCTAAGGAAAACTCTGCCACAAGCTAATGACATTTGCTAATGACACACTAGTAAAACTTACCCGGTTAGATGTCTGGCTTTACTAATACACTGTATAATGGTTATTGTTTTTTTTATTTTATTTTTTTTTTCATTTTGTACTGGTCTTCTGATTGCCAAATGGCACTTAGTGCTCCTTGTACTCAGTACTACATGAGGCAAAAGAGTGTCAATAGCTGGATAATGTAAATGTTGTGTAAGCTGTTTTAGAAGATCTTTGTCAAATCTGAAAACAGTTCGTCTCTGCCCTGAGCATGTGTTAGATGTCTATACCACTTGTTTTAAACAAAACAGACAGGTCACAGAAAGCATTTACCTCCTCAGTGTAAGACCAGTTGCAGTCATCCAGCATTTCTTGTTGCTCCAGAGAGATTTTTGCTCAACTTCCCAACTGTCTACTGCAGAAATACTGCAAGTTGTCCCAAACCCCATCCCAATGCCTTAACCTGGCTGAAGCTAGTTGTCCCCTCTGCTACGGCACAGTCTGGCTAACCTGGCTGTAAAGCCTTTCTATCACTATTCCCAGTATCAAATACCAAGTACAGCAGAGAGGAGTCTTTGTCCCTGACATTGTCTTCTCTTTTAATCAAGTCCCTAACTTATTTTCCTCATAACTTTGTAGATAAGTCTTAACAAAGAGAAAGTTTGTTTTGAAATTCTACATACAAATATATTTTATTTAAATCTTTTACTGTGTCTTGCTTAAGGGTTTAGTTATGGTCTCTCTTTTTCATGTGCATTACAGGTAGCTTTCCTGTACTCATAACAGTTTAAATTTCAGAAGAAGCAAGCTCGGTTCAGATCTTTTTAATCTTGAACCTCCTCCACTTCTCCACTAACACTTTAAAAATAATAAGTTCAGGTCTATGCAAATGACTTCTCGTCCTAACCCAGCTAACACTGAGAAAGAGTAAAGTGCTCAACAGCAACAGTTTCAGCCCTAAGCCATCTGCAGGCTTATTTTTAGGACTTGAAATTTTAAACTGAGTACTTTGCTAATCAAAAAAACCCATTGAAGACTCTTCAATATTACCAGGTCTTACACTTTTACCACAAAAATAGCAGTATTGCAGTGAAGTCAAAATTTTATGTTGACTTCCACAGGGCCTAGAACTTGATTTGTAGTGTTGTCATTTTTCTACAGCACCAGATTTTGGCAGTATGAAACTGTAAATGAAACTCAGCTTTTATTTTTTTATGTCAGTTTTTACAGACAATTCTTTCAATGAAATCCAAATGCCCCAAACAAATAAAAACAAACAAACAAGAAAACAAACAACCATCTCAAGACCAAAAAAACCCCAAAACCCCCACTCCTCAAATGAAAAACAGAATGCATTTTGAGGGGATTAAAGTTGCATTAAATTTCATCAGACCCGTTTTTGGGATCCAGACAGAAAATACAGGAACAATTTTAGTTTTCAAATCTGTATTTTGAGATATGTTTTTAATTTTACATTTTATTTTATTCTGATTCTTATTTTGAAATACACATTTCATTTTATTGATGTGCTTAAGGTATTTACTATATCGCCCCAGCCTTTTCCTTTCTAAGCAATTTTGATTTTTATTGCCTTCTTATATTTTTATTGATTTCTGTGTTCCTCTTTTCATAAATTTTTTCAGTTTATGGTTGATTCTTTGTTCACATGACATTGGTTTATAGAGTAAAAAAGATGAGAGGTGATAACAGGGCTTTTCAGTGGTCTGCTCATCTAAGCTCTTTTGCTATCTGCACAAATAGATCACTAGCAACATATTGACTGAAGTGTTTAAGCTTCAGGAGTTTTATCTTGCACCACTGACATTAATGGAAGTTTGCAACTGACACGATAGATGGTGAATGAGAGTTTGGATTGCTACTGTATTGTACCAATCTAAACCAGGCTTCGATTGCTGCTCTATTTCTTATAATCATAATCTGCTTGATTATTATTCTGTAATGATTTCAATATATTTTTTACACCTTCATTACAGACTTAAAGTTTTTGTGCAATATTTTTTCAAAGAAAGGCAAGAACCCAGTTCACAATAATTTATATTCATCTATTTTTGGAATTTCCACAAATAATTCTCAGTACACCATTATGGGGTTTTACTACATTTTCTGAGTACTGAAATACCTGTATTAGAATTCCTGTGGCCACCTGCTTGATATGCAAGTGTGAGCAGCTGTGTACGTACCCCTGAGAATAAGATCTGAGATAATCTTTCAAGTACTGGATCATGCTTTGGTTTCTACTTTTTATATTCCTACCTAACCGAAATGTCTGTTTCCTAAAAGCATGCCAGTTACTTTAAATAACATTACAGAAAAACAAACATCACTGGAGTACCTGAAGACATTTAGAATGTTCATATTATACACAAGAAATCCAACAAGCAGACACTATATGTCTAGAAGTCTTAATATATCTAGATAATCTATATTCTTGAGCTACTCTAGCATTCAAGAGCGAAATTTAAAAAAATAAAAAGGAGAAAGAACTTAAATTTGTCTGCTTCAGTCCTTATGCCTTTCTTCCCTACAAAATACTAGCATCTAAATAATCACTTAATGGGAATTAATTATGAAAATTCCATTGACATTTGACAAACTAGAGGGATTCTTTTCTCTTTTTCTAATACCCACTGACAAGACACGTTTATAATATTCACAGAAATTAATGCTTAATAGGATAGGAAAACTTGAGTAGACAAAATATACACACATAGATGGAATTTACCTTCCATTTTTGAATACATGGATGAAAAGATGTGTTTACAATCAAAAGGCATTATGCTCTGATGTACTTCATAAATTGATGTTTTAAATATGGCATAAAGGTTTCCATGTTCAAGAAAGCACTAATGCAGTTGTGTGTCTTCCCATCCGTGTGTGTGTGTGTCTTTTAACCTTCTTATGACTTTCGGAAAAGCCATCCCTGATCTGGAGAATAATCATTTCTACAACATGCATGTTTCTTCACACCTGTACATCTCCCTCCTCCCTTTGGTGAAAATATGTTGGTTTCATCTCTTCATCCTCCAAGTGAACAATGGGGAAGATTATTATTCTTGGTCTCAGCCGAAGGTTCTATAATAAATTAAATGTTTGCTGTCTTTTAGTAGCACTAGGTTCTCATTCGTTGAATTCTTGCTCTTTGTATTCTTGAAATACTGCTTATTATTTATTGTAACTACTTGTGTAATTATCTTTTTGTTTTGCTTTTGCCTTTATTATCTCTTTTCACTTCTTGTGCCTTTTTTCAGTGTTTTAGTCCTCCAGAAAAAGTGATTTTTTATAGCTCATCTTTTCTGCTGCCTCAATTTCTTGATCATTTTTGTGGTGGATCATGGTTTCCTTATGAAATATATTTGTGTTATAAGCATGTACTCAATTTTTTCAATCAGAGTATGCAGATGCCATTTCATTTGGAATTCAGAGCTCTGAGAGAGGAGGAAATAAGGACTTTAAAAATTGATGCGTCCTAATATATGGGTATAGCATTAATTTTACCTTCTGGATTAAAAAGCATATTTCCAAAAAAGTTTAAATATACAAATGAAGACATATAAATAAACTATATAAATTATCTTGGCATATGCTTGGAGGAAGCAAATAGAGTCAAGTACCCAGTAACACAGACACACCAAATCCTGTATTCTGGGAGTTTGCTGAAGTCTGAGAGCTGGGCTTGCCCTGTTGAAAGGTCTTTGCACAGGAAAGCCTATGAGTTTCTGTGGTTCAGGTGTTACTTTTGCTGCTGCAGTTCTGCTTCTATCTTCTGAGAGCAGTCAACAGATGTGATTACAGATGGGATGTTTTTGTCAGAAGTGGGGCTCTAAAGCAGATAAATCTAGAATCAATCACCTATGCAGGCTGGAAAAGTTATTTTGGAATTTCTTCTTGAAAATTGTGCAGAAAAATACAATTGAATGTGTTTTCTATTGGCCTGGAGGTAGATGGTTTACAATGGTGTACATACCTTTAATGACATGGGAATCTTGCTATGAAGCCTATAAATATGCCTCTGAAATAAGTACAGCAATATTTTAGAAGCTTTTGAAGGAGATTATACATGCCAATAAACAAAAGCACATTTTTCACAGTGTTATTCAGTATTCATGGAGAAAAATTTTCTTTACTAGTTGCTGGTAACTCAACTTCATTGTTGTAAGGCACAAAGAAGAGGTGAAGGAACCCTGAAAATGACATATTTTGTATTTTTTAACTGCTGTCGCTTTTTCCTAAGATCCTGTCAGCAAGTCTATTTTCCAAAATTAAACATTACTAGATGCAAATTAGTTCAACAATTCTATCCAGTTGACTTGGAAGTACCAGGCTTATTTGTGCAGAACACTGAGAAAGAAATGTTTTGATGACTGAACAGTCCAAAGGGCATTTAATAAGTATTTGATGTCTGTTTAAATTGAAGAGTATAAAAAAATTAATTTTTCAAGACACATGTGAGTTTAAGCACCTGCTTTAAGTTAATTCTTAAATGGGATATTTTACCAAATGAAGGTTTAGAACTCTGATTCTGATCCACTTGCTTCAATGGTATTATTCATAAACTTGAATAAGAATCAAAATGATATAGAACAGGCAACTAACATGAATAAAAAGTGACAGTATGAAAAAAAATGTTTGAAAGATTTAGAACATCACAAAAGTCCTTTCGCTGAAGCCCTTACATTTGAACATCTCCTCATGAATTTATTCTTCCATTTCCTCCTACGTTTTCTTGCCATCATATCCATTTTCAGCTCAGAACATACGTACTTCCACAAGACAATTAAAAAAAAAATATATATAGATGAGTTAACTGCAACTAATAATGTTACTTCAATGTATCTTCATTTCCACAAACAAAGAGATTGTCTTACAGTAGCCATTAAAATTAAAATTTTTTAGGGGCTTTGGTATATCTATAATTAATTATTTTTTACTACCATTTGGATTTATTAGTTTATTTTATTAGTAGTTTTTTAGATGTGTGCAAGGATACAGATCTCTTCTGCTTTAGGATTTGTATTCAATATAAGGGAAGAGGTCAATGTGAGAAATGAGACAACTCTTAAAAAGATTAATTTATCGAAAACAGAAAAAATTGAAAAATTACAGAAATCAGAAAAATATAAAAATTTGTGATCCTATGGCTCGGTAGATGGTATGCCCCAGGAGCGCAGGGATATGAGATCTTCTGGCTGAGACAGCACTAGACCTCAGGTAGAGAAAAAGAACTTGCAGTGCTGGGCTGACTTAAAAAAATTACTAAAAGCCCCTTAAAAGGGGTAAGGCTTTTAATGCCCAGCACCGATGTCTCCCACAGCTAGTCTGGAGAGAGCAAGAGGGGAAGAGAGAAGAGATCCCGCCTCTCGGCTTCGTCCTTTTTAGAGTTTTTGCTCCGCCCCCAATCCGCCCACAGCCCGCCCACAGCCCGCCCCTTCAGTCCAAGGCGATTGGTGCTTTCCCTTTGATGGATCATCTCTGTCCACCAATGGCTCATCGTTGTCAAGGGGGGTGGTATCAGTTAGAGATAAGGGAATACAATGCCTTCATTAAAATTCAGGTATTCAGGTTGCCATGGAACTTGCCTGCAGAGTAATGGCTCTGCAGCTAGAAATAGCTGCTGGCTATTAAGACTGGGTGGGGGGGTTTTGGCCTTGGAATCAAAATGCAAGTGAAACACCTACAAAAAGTATTAAAATACATCCAACACACCTCAGAACACTTGTAAAAGTATACAGTAAACACAGGAAAGGTAACTCTTATGATGTACCAGTGGTTTGTAGCTTGAAAAGGGGCAAGTTTGTGATTTTTAACTGGGAAAATTTTAACTGGGAAGGGTGCAACTCTATTAATAAACTTTAAACAAATAGAAACACTGATAATGGAACTGGATTTTTGTACCTGGGCTGATGGGTTAATTGTAACATTCAATTTAAAAATAATTAACTCAAAATTAATTATTTAAAGCACTTAATATGCAAAGACCAAGCACAAATAGGGATTTCATGTATGACAGTCAAGACATCATGAAAAAGTGTGCTGATCTGGATGACTCTTGCAGCTGGTCATATCTTTTATAAAAAAATGCAGGAGAGATTTCTATATTTAGAGGCTCAGAATAACTTTCTTTTCCCTATCCTTCAACAATTTTATTTTCCTAGGCCTCTATTTTTCTTTTAATTGAAAACAGCAGATTCCACTATAGTTGTCACATTTTGACCTAAAATATGACATTTTCGTCTGGGTTTTATTTGATTAATGAATCATGCAGTTCACCTGATTTTGATTTTACCTTGCATTCATACTTTTTTTTTCTGAATACACTCGATGAAAAAGTTTCAGTTCATCACCTACTGAGAGCTCAGATAACAATTGTTGTGTATGGAAGAATGAGACCAGCACAGGCTCCAGGAGCTGCTTGTGGAGATCTGTTAACATTTGCAATTGTACTTATGTCTTCCTATTTTTCTTGTTGTGGTAGTGAATTGTTGTTGGGTCTCTCATTCATTAAAGCACTCTCTGCTTAACAGTTTTTGTTGCTTGTCCACCAAGTTACAGTATTGGGAGAACTCAGCCTTGAACAGAAATACACAGTTTGTTTTAAACTGAAAAAAAGAAGATTAAATGCAATCACAAAGCTTTTCCATTACTGTCAGAAAGTTTAAATGCTGGATGTGTTATGACTATTGTTAATTGTTTCTCCTGGTTTTTTGGTTTGGTTTGGTTTTGTTTGGTTTTTTTTTGTTTTGTTTTTTGGTTTTTTTTTTGTTGTTGTTGTTGTTTGTTTGGTTGGTTTTTTTTTTTTGTATTTTCCCCATTTGATGTGGTTGGTTTGAAACATTTTAGCCCATCTTTTTCTTCTGGAAGAAATCTGAACAGAGAACTTGTATTGTTTCATTGTTTCACTTCTGCTTCATTCCCCTGCACATTATTTGATTTTTTTAATCCCTATTATATCATTACTTCAGAGGAAAATAACTGGAGGATATCTTCTCCTTTTAATCTTCCTCTGCCATGTAATAAGAGGGTGGTTAGAGACTGGGCAAGGAAGAGCAAAGAAGATATTTTAACAGCAGGAAAGTCTCATTCAGATTCCTAAATGAACAGAGAGAATCGGGCCAAGACTTCGCTAACATTTTCCATCACTTTTTATTGACCTCAGCTTTGAATCAGAAAACACCACCTGGATATACTGTCTGCAGCGTATCCCAAAATAAACATTGCCAGTTACCACGCACTCAGGGGATTCCCTTTCCTTTGTAAGAGGAAACAAAAGGAATAGAAAGTGCAGAAGAATTTATGTGGAGCTGTAAATCTTCCATTCTCAAAGTCTGGAATCCTCACTATGATGTTACAGCCATGGTTACTGATTACCAGTGTTTTGTAGCTAGGGCAATTGTCAGCCTCCAGCCAGAGTTGCATTACTTTTGTCTGAGTCTGATTTACGTTGACATTTTCTAGCCCATCAAATACAGTCATTATGGACTAGATGCTGTCTTGTAGCCAGTCTAGAGCAGGCGTAGGTAGATGTTTACACAGCTCCAGAAAAAGAAGGGAATTTCTTTAGGAGTTCACTGACACAACACTAAAATTTAACCGAAGATGGTTCCTAGTCAATTAATCTCTTATAAGACTTGGGCAAAAGAAATGGAACTGAGGGGGCATTCAGAGACCCATATTCAGAAGACATAGTCAAATAAAGGCCAAACCATTCCTAAATGGAGCAGCAAGCAGATATGGAGGCAAATTTGCCTGTAAATAAGTAAAATTATGCTTTATGCTTGGCCTGATCATCTTTGATTTCCTCCTTGATTTTTTTAATGGGATCTTAAAAAAAAGTCTTTGAGAATTCTAAGTGATTAGAAATACTCTGCATGATTCTGCCAACCTTTTGTATAACAGCCCTGTGATTAGGGACCTCAAGTTAGAGACCAAAGGAATAGAAATATGAGTCAAATGGGAAACCTGAGCTTTTCTCCTAGATTATGCAGGAAGGAAATTGCATCTTTTCTTCTGAGGGAGATATTATAAGATATAGTTCAAGACAGCCTTCTCTCAGTTTTTCAGGTTATGTAGTTTTCATAGCAAAACTGACAATACAAAGATAACAGTATTTTAGAAACTTTCAGCACAAGATATATACCTTGAATTCAGGAGTAGTTCCTGGTGTTGATCAGACACAGCCTGGGGACCAAAAATCTCATCAAATCACAACAGAGATTCAGTACAGAAGATCTTGATAAACTTGGGAACCAGGCCACAAGAAACTGCGGGAGATTAAAAAATAAAAGTACAAAGTTCTACACATAAGAAAGAGTAATCCCATGGAATAGTAAATGCTAGGAAGTAACTCTGGGAAGAGATGGTGGGAAAACAGACTAAGAAACCACCTTGTGGAAAATGTTTACGTTATAGTCTTTATGGAGAAGAATCTCCTTACCTGTCTCATCTGCTTGCAATGGAGCTTTACATTAAAAAAACATTGCTTTAACTTCTCAGCCAGATTGGGCAAGACTCAGTATAGAATATCCTTGTCCTGTTGCCTGTGTTTTAATGCTTTGTACTTCATAGGCATGTCTTTATACTTGTTTATCTTGCCACTAAGTCAAAGTCAGCAAGCAAAATTCCTCCCAAATCCAAGTCTCATAATCTATATATTGGAATCTTCTACTAAAAGCTTGTGGGACAGAGATTTAAATCTCTAAATGCACAGAGAAAATGCATGTACTCAGTACACTTATGCATCTGCAGGTGAATGTCTGTTGGCTTCTCCCACTGGGTATATTTCATTTTGTATGAGACAAATCTTATTCAGAGAGCAAGAATGACCCTCTCAGCCTAATGATTTCCATTTGTGATATGAAAAGCTGTGGTTCTTCTTTCTGCTCTCAAAAATCATTCCAGGAAAAAGTGAATATCTTTAGAAGGCAGGCCTGGGAGCACACTTAAAAATATGTTAAGACAGAGCAAAGACACAGTTCTGGAAGAAAGGAGAGATATAAAATCCATCAGTCAGAAAAGGCACTGAATCTTAACTCTCCTTCACCTTAATTTATTCTTTCTATTCTGGACTGCTGCATCGGAGAATAACACCACCCGCTGCTTCTGGCCCATTTGCAAATATAACCTAAACATGTAGAAACTTTTTCTGAAATGCAAAAGTGTAGTTGACATTTTTTCAGTCAACTCTAACTGCATTTCACTAACAAATGTCACAGCATGCTGCTTGAACAGCCTTGTTTCATGAAGGAAACAAGCAGAACCATCATGCTTTGCAGCCTCAGGAATAGGGATGCAAAAGGAAAGCAATTTCTGTGTGTCTCCATGAAAGCCATGTGACAAAAACTGCTAATGTCGTTCATCACACAATTTATACACGTGCCAACAGTCAGACTGACAAGGAACAGTACTTAGCAGTCCAGTTCATATCCTAAACTGGCAGAGAAGGGGTTAAAGGGGCTCCAGTACAAGTATTTATTCTTCACCCGTACTGGATCAGAGATCATGTCTTGAGAAACACCAATGGCTTCCTCTGTTATTTCTCTCTATTTTCATCTTCAGAGTATGGACATTATTTTCACATTAGAGGGTACCAGTCATTACAATCTCACATTACTTAGTACATTAATCTAAATATTTCTAGAGAAGCAAAGCATACTTCCGCTTATACCACTTTACCAATATGGCCAGGGATTTTAAGGTAGTACTTTATCAAAAGACACACATTTTTGTTCTCTTAGCTAACTCACAGAAGGAAAGCTACAGTCTTTTTTTTCTTATTTTCTTTTCCTTTTCCTTCTTGTTTTCTTTTTTTTTTCCTTTTTTCTTTTTTTTCTCTTTTTCTTTTGCTTTTTCTTTTTTTTCTTCTTTTTCTTCTCTTTCTTC
Source organism: Coloeus monedula (assembly GCF_965178545.1). Lineage (NCBI taxonomy): Eukaryota > Metazoa > Chordata > Aves > Passeriformes > Corvidae > Coloeus > Coloeus monedula. The sequence goes on from NC_138781.1 coordinate 12,259,920, forward strand.
GCTTTTTTCTCTTTCTTCTCTTTCTTCTTTTTCTGTGCTGGATGTTGCCAACAATATATTATACTGACTTTGAAGAAATCTGTAATAGTAAATATTATGGTTTCTTCTAACATTTCACCTATGAAAATAAACTGCATAAAATGGAGTTCACATAAAAGATACCAGGGTCAAAGACCATTCGAATATGCACTGTAGGTCCCTTACAACACAGTACCCATAGGCAGTGATTATTTATTGGAATATGTTATGAGTCATGGCAATTCATAACACTACAGTCGCTGGAAAATTCCATTTTCCACTCTGAGCCAACATTAGGCTTACAGTACCTACATTTTGATTAACTGAGACACAAATGCATCCCAGCAGTTACAGGAGAGTTGTTTCCTTTCTTTCCTAAAATTGAGAGATACTTATTATTTCCAGGAAAATAAATAAGGTCGTGTGGAATGAAGCATTAACAATTCTTGGCAGGACACTTAAAATGAATAAGACTGTACATGAAAGCTTGTTTGACTGTCTATTTAGTTTCATTTTAAAGATTTCAGTCTTATCATTCATGATTTATGCACAACATGTACTGCCACTTGCTGGCCTGTTCTATAAATACCTTCATAATTTGAATTAAGATAATCTGTTATCTGTGCTTGGTAGATGTATTACAGTTTTGTACTCACTTAAAGTTCCACCAAACCATAAAGCCTTTTTGCATTTTAGATTTAGCTAAAAATATTCACCCATTAAAATAGCAATCATCATTAAAATTAGTTCTCTGATTCTACTGATTAATTTTAAAGCAACAAGCAAGGTTTCTGAAAATTTACAATTAAATATATTTTTAGACAAAACCTGACAATTTTTAAGAGTCTAGAGAAGCAATTACCTGGCATAAAATCTGCAGGACACAGTTAGAGGGAAGAGGAAGTAATTTGAAATAAATACATATATTAATATAGATGTATCATAAGAATATTGCCAGAGGCAACACAGCAGTGTTGCTAAAAAAGTTTTAAATTAGTATATTTAAGACCTTTCCACCTCACTCCAGACAAATGTGAATCCTTCTATAAAGGGGGCAGGTTGTTTCTTTGTGAATATATAGTTTCTGCTTAAACAAGTTTCAAACTTTTCATCTTCTATCACCTCCGTAGTCTCACTAAGACAAATGTGAGTAGTTGGCTTAGGAGATGCAAGATAAGGGTTTATGGGTTTATAATTACATTCTGGTAAATGAGCATTTTTAGTCACATGAGGAATTTGAATCTTACATTCACCTTTGGCTGTTGCTAAAGGGGAGGAATAACCTGTTCTCCATGTCTGTGAGAGAGAGAATAAAAAGTGCTGGAGCCAAGGCACAGTAAGAACTATAGCTTATGTCTATTAGCAAGTGCTAAATCACTGGCACAGACTGCTCAGATTTGTTCAGAGAAATCAGGAAATGCCATCACTGGAGATCTTTAAGATAAGTTAGAGAGTAAAAGGTCATACCTTGATGCCTTTATTTAGTCCTTCTAAGTATCACATAAATGTTCTGAAGAGCATTTAAGAGTTATGTAATTTTTTTTCTTTTTTTTACATAAAGCCATAAAAAAAGTGTATGTTTCTTCAATATCCATCCTCATTTACAAACAGAAAAAGTTGAGATTTGAGTCTTTATTACTTTTAATTTTCCCATTTCCTTTCATTGGTTTACCTGAGTCTAAGAGGAGGGCTTGGATACTTTTCCTTTTCTTTTTTCTTTTTTCTTTTTCTTTTTTCTTTTTTCTTTTTTCTTTTTTCTTTTTTCCTTTTTCTTTTTTCTTTTTTCTTTTTTCTTTTTTTTGTGGGCCATTTGTCATTTGCTGGGGTCCATCAGTTGGTAGCTACTGTGCTAGAAAACCTCTTGAATGTCTCTGTCATCTTGTTTGCCACAAATAGCTTCTAAAAGATGGTCTTTCTATTTAAAATTTAAATTATGCTTAAAAGTCAACTGCAGTAATACAAATTCTAATTTTAAGTCTGAAAACAAGCCAAAGTCTGTAACTGCCAAGTACTGTCATAGTTTAGGAAATATTAACATGGGTACAACCTTAAACTTTGGCACATTCTAAAACTTTTTTAACAGTAAGAGGATACTCAGAGAAAGATGTAAAGGCATATATTTTTAAATTAAGAATTACCATCACCCTTAGATTATGGGGGCAAGGGGAAGCCCTCCATAGGCCAACAGAGTTTTTGTTTTTTAATAGGAAAGAACAAGATGTCTCTTTAAGTGGAAGTCCATTTCCTTCTCTTAAATAACCAGTGTGCCAGACAAGATTTTAACCTGTTTATCACCTTTTTAAATTCTTTTATGACTTTATTGCCCATGAACATTGAACATCTTACAGTAAGCCCAGATTTCAAGCAGCAGAACAATTTTTAAAAAAGCAAGCTGCAAGCTCCACTAGAAGCATAATGGGGCCCATGAATGAGTATTTGTTGTGAAGTTTGTGAGTCAAGGAATTAAATGTTGTTCAGCTGACAGTACCTGCAGATGCAGTCATAAAATACTGGATGGACTTAAATTGCAAATAGTAGCAGTCTACAGGCTGTAACAGGTGACCACGGGACAGTAACCACTCTTGAAATGCCATCCTTGAGCCTTTTAAATAAAGAGCGGTGGTAGATTTTTTTAAAGGGTGTGGGAAAGGGGAGGACAAACTTGTAACAGACTGTTTTGATGTGTCAGGGCAAGACAGAAATAATTAACTGGGACCTACCTGTCTCTGCTGTACAAGGAGTGCATTGTGCAGTGCTCACAGCTCTCTCTTTGTCCTTCTGAGCACTGCAGGTATAAACAGGAGTGACTTAAGGTCTAAGAAACAGCTCCAAAGCCTCCTGAAGCCAAGAGACTCATGATCAGCTCCTTGATTTGGCTCAGATTCCCTGTGTGCATTGTATGCACTCAGTAAAAAACCCATCCTGAACCTTCAGAATAAGCAAAACACAAGGGACTCTTTGATACCTTCCTCAGCTCTCTCTGCATATTATATAATGAAATTTGGCTTCCTTTTTGTTCCATATTTTATAACAAGGACTGGCATACAATAAATATATAAAAGTTTCCAGCCTCATTCTCTCACTATCGAGCATACAAAGCAGGTCTTGTTCCTTCTTCACTCTGTTGTTGCCCTACAACATTCTCCTGATCCACATCCTCATATTTAGCAGATAAAGGAGATAAATACAGCTGAAAGGTTTTTTTGCTCAGCAATCAAGAAGATGAAAAGGCCTCATGGGTTGTATTGCTGCTTCAATTTATGGAAAAGACAACAAAATTCCCACTCCCTCTGTTAGAGAAAGATCTCTGGTCTGCTCACAGCCAAAGGCAGCATTATTCTCTTCTGCATGACCACCCATGATGAGGGCTTATAATTAATACAGTCTAAGCAGACTGGGAATTGTTATATCAATCCAAAAATTATCCAGTAAAGACTGACTTCTGACTGGGAATGGTTAGTACATTCTCCTAACCATCTGAATAAGAGAAAATCTATCCATTCCATCAGACTTCAGCCACATGAAAGTGACGCTGGTTTAAGCAACCGCCTGTGTTCTCATTGCTGCTGAAGAATAAAGAATATGTTATATAATACCCATTTTGGTAGTAGATACATCACTTTCTGGAGATGTCAACTTCTCTCCAAAGACAATACAGGCTTCTGGAAGACAAGGCTGGAAAAGGGCCCGTCCTTTTAGATGGTGCAAGTTAAGTCAAATTAATTCTGCCAACAGGCTGCTGCTGCTATAAATCACAGCATGCTTGTGCCCAGTCCCACACCAACACAGCTCTCTCAAAGCAGCTGTAAGAAGTGACAGCTGCCTGGCAAGATACTAGACTTAAATGTGAGCAGATAAGAAGTGAGATGGAGTGATTTTGGACTTGGAAGGAAAAAGAGGAAAATATGAATCATCCATTTTATACAGTATATTATACCCTTTATGGTTCAAAGCAACATTTGTGTGACACCCTCCCATAAAGGGTACATTTCAAATATGTTCTCTCTAGATGAATTTCAGACATGTAGCAAAAGTGTTCTAGTATTAATCTCAAATACTATACTGCCTCTCTATTTTTCTACTTCTTAAGAAAATCAAGTGAAGCACAAATCAGTTAATAAACAGAAATGTTCTTGCGAGACTTTGGCTGTTTCTAAGCATCAAAAATAAGGGAAAATTGTTATTTCAGTAAGATTTTATGGTTATCTGCTTTAAATCCTGGGAAAAAAAATATATAGAGGTAGCATGGGAGGTGAAGGGAAGAAGCTTCTGAACTGATTAAGGATGCGGATTTAGGTGGAACATTTTTGGATTTATGACAGGGTTTTTGTGTGCTTTTTATGGGTTTGTTCACCATTCATAATTCCCATTTTATAAGCATAAATCTTCTAAAATACCTCAAAAATGAATGGACATGTTAGCTGTTTCTATGTATCATGACTGACCATTTTTATCTATCTGCTTCATAAGGAAAGTCTGGCAGTACAAATCCTTTTAAAACAAAGGGACAGCAGACCAGACTCAGGCAAATGCTCAAATGCCAATAATGGCTAAAAGCAAAATTATTGGCAATGAAAAAGAACTAATGAAGGAGTTTGTGACTGAGATGTAAATAACCTTTTTGTTCTCTCCTGCTTTCTGTTGCTCAGTATTCTGTGAACAGAATTAACTAGGAATATTTGAAAATCCTAGGAGAGAGGCTGTTTATTGATCATGGTTAGTTCTGCCTGCCATGCTTGCAGCGCTCTGAAATTCATGCTTTAATTTGCATGAACAGAGATGATTGGCCTGCGTAATGATTAATTGAGTATTATTATTAATTTGGAAAACATTTAATTAAACTTTAAAGGAATTAGTAATAGGATATTGATGGCAATGGGTATATTAAATGTTTTCAATATGTACTGATTAAGTCCCACAAAAATTGTATATGTAAAGAGATCGAGATAAAACTAAATAGGAAACTGTCCAAAACAGCTGGTCAAGTCTGTGTTACTGTTTTCGATCTACCTTGAGATCACATGAACAAGGTTTAGTTATATGAACTCTTTATACTATATTTTGTAGCACATATCAAAACAATTTTTTTTGTTTGTATTTAAAATTTTGTGGTTGTAGGAATTGATTCCTCTCCAGCAGTTTAGTTTCATAGAATCCTAGGATGATATTTCTCCCTTTTTCTCTTATTATTAAACACAAAAGGAGGAATCTTGGTTTAGAAAGGCTTTCTTTTAGGGACCAGGAAGATGACAATCCAACTGGTGGACATACTGTCCCTGAAAAGCTACGTCTGCATCAATTTCACACACACTGCAGAAAAGGGAAAGGTGAGAGACCTCTGCAAATCTGGCAATGCAACAACGCTTCTGGGATGTCAACCTAAAGTGCTGGCAACACACAGATTATCAAAATAATTTTGAGTTCTAGGATAACTTCCAGACTGACAGATGTAACCTTAGCTAGAAAATCAGACACTGTGGTGAGTAAATTATAAATACAGACTAACTTGAAACAAGATCTTGTCTTTTCGAAACTATGTGAATTGTCAGAATTTGTTTTAACTTCTCTGTAGCATGAGAAAAACACTAAAAAACATCAACCAAATAAAGAAAACTGTGAAATGAAAACTTAGGTTCTCCCTGAATTTCAATATGATTTTGAACCTGCTTTGCAGGAAGTAAACTGCAAGTATTTCAGCAGATTAGAAGCATCATTTCAGATCCAAAATATAAAACAAAACCAGCCAAACAACTACATACATTTTTCTAAAAAGATATGGTGAGAGATGTGGCACCTGGGAATTGTTTATTTGTTTGTTTGTTTTGTTGTTGTTGATTTTTGCTTGGGCTTTTTATGTGTATGCAATTGCCATTTTTTAATAGTCAAGAAGGGAGAGTTCTTAAACACAGTAGCATTTTACTGTCATTATTATACAGGTTTTTCTTGACAACTGACATTTAAAATAGGAACCCTGAAGTCATCAAAGAAAGATACTCCTCCAGGATTTGTGAAATTGGGCCTAGTGTGATGATTCCCCTTCCTTTCTGTGTCAGAGATCCAGAATGTCCTCTCCTCTGCTGGATATTGTTCTACAAATTTCTCCCCGGCAAGCTAACAGTAGTTTTATCCATCTACCCCCCGTCAGCAAAATATAAGAATAATCAATAAAATAAAAATGTAGCACAGCCACAAATATCATTGTATAGAGAACTACGTAAAAATTAGATAAAATATTAAATAACTTTTTTTTTACTAGTGCCATATGCATTTAAATGGTGTAACCCATGAACCTTTATTCCCACCTCCATTCCCTAGAAGATGGTTAGCATTTTTCACCCCTTTCCAATAGAAGTGAACTAAAAACCATACCTACTCCTGAAAGCACTTACATATCTGCTTCACTTTAAGTTATGGTTCAGTATATGAGGACACTCAAAGGGGCAGAATGGTACTCAGGATGATTTTCTGAAACATAAGAGTGCCTGTCTCTCAGGAGTATATTAACAAGCAGCAGTTTCAATTTTTAGCTGTGTAATTATATCAGAAGATCCTCTGCATTGTGTAAAATATTTTGATGCTCTTATTTATTTCCAGATTCACACTTCTGTGAGCAGTCAGCTGTATCAGGATCTGTGTCTCTGATTGCAAAGTCTAGGTGAGACCAATAACTCCAAAGCATGTGAATAACCCAGACTCACATGAAAAACTCTGTTGAAAGGAACAAAAATGAAACAAATGCCCCAAGGCAAAAAAGCAAGAATAAAGTCCTCCTGCCTTCAGAAGCATTCTGGGAAAGCATACTCTCTTATCAGTGTCGTTATAGCAATAAAATTTGTCTATAAGTTTAAAACAAATTTTACTTCTATTTTGCTATAGCCCCTTAGTAAATGACTGCCCAAACACTTGCGCCTGACCAATACCTGAATTTGTTCAAAAAACATTGCTTTTTAAGCAGCATTTTTCAGCTCTGAACCTGAAACCATTTCCCCTCATTTCTCCATCAACTTAAAACACATATTTATCACAAAATATTTTTCTGCTAAAAAGGAATGGGTACTTCATTTCAGTCTGCTGTTATCCTTGAAGCCTGGTGATAGCAACACTGCTCCTAGTGCCAGTGGACTTTCATAAAACTAGTAGCTGGTAATCCTTCTCATGCTTTGCTATTTACATGTGCCAAGTGCTGCACTCTGGAGCACACCAGGCTTCCATTGCAGTGAAAATCTCTCATAAAATATTCCATCAATTTTTATTTTCTGAGAAAGTTATTCAACTTGGCTCCATTCATTATACAGTTTGTAGAGCCCAGATTACATAAAGAGCACATGCCAAATAGAGACCATGCAGAAAAGTGTTTTATTGAGATTAATATGTTAAACCCCAAACAAAACCAAGCAGTGACCAATGTTGCTATGACCCAGCCCACTGCGGGGCTGGGGCAGCATGATGCCAATCAATCCCAGCCCCTCCCCTGGATCGAGTTTCCCGAAGAGGCAGACTCAGAGGGTGGGTCGAGGGGCGGCTCAGAAGCCAAAGCTGCACCCCCTGGGTGGAGCCCGGGTACAAGCCGCCTCCCCCTGCTCGGGAAACTTCTCTCTTACTCAGTTGTTCATTGGTTCTGCTATAACTCCCGCCTCTCGGTTTCCCCCAGTGGTTCTTGTTAAATTGTATCCTCCCCCTGGCTTGTAACTCATTGGCTGTTTGCCCTTTCTCCGCGGTTTTCAAACCCCCTATAAAACTGAGGGAAAAGCCTCTTGGCGGGATTAAGATTGAGATCATTGCCATGTTCTGGTTGCTAAACTTCTGATAATAAACTTGTTGGAAGTCAGACCAGAACCCCCTCTCTCTTCCTTTATCTCCGAACTAATGTGAGCCGATATCATCGGCTCCTGCCGTGTCTCCTCAGCAAAGAAGCCAGCTAGCCCAGCCAGCAGCGCCCTTCCTGATGCCCAGGTCGCTTCTGTGACACACAGAAGTAACGCAGCTGGACTCTCTCTGATCGAGGGCACACCAGAGCTCGTGCAGCCAGCACAGAACTGTGTTAGAGAAATAATATTTAAATAAAGTCATATTACTAAGCAGTGAACAGATTTGTTGTTTTATCTTTTGGAATTCAGAAATCAGCTTCCACTCTTTCCATTATTTCTCTTAACAATTTTCTGCCTCCATGAAGTTTTTCAACGAGAGAGCTGTCTGTAATTGATCAGTCTTCTTAACAGCAGCATGAAATGCCTGCAGAACTCTTTTATTTCAGGGGTATTAGTCTAGTATGGAGGAATCCCTTCTCACAGTCCAACACGCATATGCTGGCAAACAAAATTTTGCTGTTGGAGCAGAAAAGCTGTGCAGATATCAGACTACCATATGGGAAAAACGAGAAGATGAACTGTTAGCATGGGAGAAATTCTGCTAATGCTCATCTTATTGCTGTGAGCTTACTTGGCAATAGTATAAGCGTATCCAGAAGAACCTCCAGGCAAATCCTCACTTGTGGACAAGTAAGGAATTCCACCAGCTGAACAAACTGTAGGTAAGTGAAGTACAGCCTGTCTGAGGCATGTGCACATGAGAGCAGCCATGTAACCGAGAAGGGATTTTCTCACCTGATGCCCTTGCTGAATCTCTGCTAAAATTGTCCCTTTCCTTGGATTTGCCATTTCGGCTGTCTTGGAAACAGGAAAGAAGCTGTAAAGTGCAACATCAACTTTGTCCTTTGCTGTTGTTTCTGCCTTTACATCCATCTGGTTCTCAGAAACAACCTAATTCTCTCACATTCCTGGAAGTGAACAGATCCATCTGTTTGATAAGAGGGTGAGTCAGCATGAGAGCTCAGCATCTGTGTGAAAGACCCTTAGACATGAGAAAAAACAGATCATGTTTGCAAATTATATTACATTTCATTATTATAACAGAGAAAATTATCTTCCTTTCTTTCAAACACTCATCAAATAAATTTTTATGCTGATAATTTTGGTTTTATCTTAGCACTTCTGAAATTAATTCTGCCACCACAGATATCATTTGATGTATATGACATTTTCCTTCAAAACTCATATGCTTGTACCTTGGAGATACTGATTTTTACCTTGAATCAGTTTAAGCATTTAAAAAGTTTCATCAAACCCTGGAAAATATATCTGTTCTTCCTTTGCTTCTGATGTAGTTTGAAACCATCAGCAAATACTGTTTCTCCTCCCTGAGAGAAAAAAGCATAAATGTTAAAATCTGACAGGGAGAATTATCAAGAAAAGGGACATAACTTCCACAATCACTAATGTTCATCAGTTCTGGAAGATCCTAAGTCAGCTTGAAGACAACCTCACTGGCTAAAGGCACCGAGAGAGCTTTGGTGCTCTTTTTGGCAGGTGAGTACCACCAGTGATTTTACAGCAGCAGACATCTCAGCTGTACCCACTTTACTTCACAGTGGAGAGAAATTATATTACTCTTGTCTGAGAACAAACAGACCTGAAATATCCAATTCTATGTAAACCATGCAGTTGGTTACTTTGTATCTTTAGTATCTGGCTGGATTTACTTCTTAGCTCTTTATCTATTTATTGTCACGATTTATATTCAGCTGTGCTTTGTCCAGGTCTGAAAAAATAAGTTAATTTTGGCTACCAAATGCAGAGATAGGTGCATTAATTTTTTATTAAATGGTATGCCAGTATGACTGGTTCATGTAGGGGTCTCTATGTAAATTTGAGTTTCTAAAGCATGTCTATGACTCTTCCTTCCTACCATGCAGCCACTTAGCTGAATTATTCTGTTCTGGTTCACTTTTCAAATGCTCTTGTTAGAAAGCCATTTATCTGTGAGTGGGATATCTCCTAATTGCTTAATTCCATGCAGCTTTCTTTCCACTCATCCCTTTAAGAAACAAAGGCCTGAAGAGGGTTACGGATCTGATCCAATGCAAGGAAATTGCCAGGCTCATTTAGATCTGTTGTCAAACAATTAGTCTTTAAATAATTTACCTGACGACAGAGAAAGCCGCTTCCAGAAACAGCAGTATGTTTCTGCAAGGCACTGCCTCCTTGCATGATGGGTGCTGCAGCTTTCCACTCCTCTCCTCTTGACATGTGCCTTACACACAACACATTTCTTTGAGGCACTGGATAGAACAGCACAGAAATTGTCAAGAAACACAGCTGGAATAGACTGGTCAAACCAGGAGAAAGCACAAACAAGCAGCAAAGTGTCTAAATAAATTTTTCCTTTTATACCCATTAGACAGCTGACACTGTTTATATGCTGTAGCCAGATACAGTAAAACCCATTTGGTTATTTTTATAGTGGGAAGTCTATTTAGTGCCAATTTAATGCCATTTGGGGTGGTATTTAATATTCTACTCAACATGACAGTGGTATAATGTCATTCCAAGAGTACTTTCTTACTGCTTATAGACTGCACAGTTAAGGAGATAGCAGACCAGTTCCAATTGCTCGGTCTACACATAATCTCTGAGGCAAACAGCTGCCCATTTATTACCAGCAAGATTAAAACACTCTTTATTGTGTTTTGCCTGTGGAAGGCAAGACTGCAATGTTTACAGAAGAGGATCCAGGAGTTTGGTTGAGAAAAACTGCACAGGAGGAGCTGTACACCACAATGTTAAGCTGTGGATATCAAACTGTGACCATATGAAACTATTCCTAGAAACAAATTAGCCCTTCTACCTACAAACTTACACAAAATGAATCAGAGCTACATATTTAGTACTTTCTTCCACGTTTTCAAATGCACAACCTGGTCCTTTGTATGCTGCTGTCATTGTGTGATTTGCTCCAGGTTTGTGCCTCAAACTCCATCTCTCTGTCCATGTGTGCGTGGCCTCACTACAGATATCAAAGCTACACTTATTTCTTTTTTCTTCTCTCTCAAATATGAATACCATCACCTTGTAATGCCAAGTTTTAATTTTCATTCATTCAAATAGTTTTCTATTCATGACTACTTTGTGGGTTTGCTGGGTTCTTTTCCTGGAGGCAAATGGATGAAAATTGCGGTCATTGTATGTATATATTTGTATATGGATGTACATGTGTGTATATGTACAGATATCCATATATTTGTGAGCCAGCAGGCAGTGGGAGATTAGAGATTGTGCTTCACAACTGTGGGACTGATACTTTTATAATTAATAAGTCTTGGGACACATTGTACTCTGGGCAAGAGAGGAAAAGAAACCTTTTGTTAATGCCTTGGTAATGGACTGCTCACAGGTGAAAAAACAAGGATTTTTAAAGTGACAGGATTGGAATTTCTGGTATTTTTTTTTCTTACCATGTGTTTCCAAGAGCTTGAAATGTCTGGGTAAACACCCTCCACACACAAATTCCTGTGATGTTTGACTCATGCAGCCAGGACTCTGTTCCAGTCCAGCCCAATGTAGTCACTGTTTTGCCTGATAACTACTGTACAAGCCGTGTGCCTGGTACACTAGTGGGGAAACTGTCCAAACTGGGAAGAGATGACTGCCAGACAAGTGCAGATAATTAATATATCGCAGAGATTAACAAAGAAGTCAGTCAGTTGGATTCTGTCCTAGTGTTTCCTAATGACAAAGGCTTTGCTGCATCTTGGATATTTTATTTTATTTTATTTTTTCCCAGAACAATCCCATTCTCCAGGTTGTTGTTACTGCCTTCTAGGATGGATTTACACAATTACTTCATACAGATTAGAGCTGTGTGATCCTCTGTCTTCCTGATTTGTTTGGACAGATCCTTCAACATTTATATCATCAGTATGGATTTTCACATTGTGGTTTAGAACGGCTTTTTTTCTATCAGAGTTTGTTCTTTAAAAGTTTAAAAGAAAACTTTGTTTTCTCTAAGAGAAAGACAATAAAACGTGCATTATTTATTATTATTTATCATTATTATTTTTTATTTTATTTTGAAATTTGACACTGCTTCCAGACTTGGGCTCATGTTCAGTTCAAGAAAATGCTGACAGTCAGAAAGGGTGCTTAAGCATGTGCTTAACATTAGCACATCTTTAATGCCTTTGGGCATTCAAAATTGAAAGTGTGTTTAGGTATCATCCTGCTTGGGACATAAAAGCTCTCTTTTCTTTTGACTCCTGCAGCCAACCTCTGCCTGTACCCAAGGCATCCATTGTGCTCATTTCCATACTACTCTTCAAATATTAGCATTTCTAGATTTACCCTGAGAGACAGAAGCATATGAAAAAATGCTTATGAGAAATGCATGTGAGCATATGAGAAACTAAACAGGACAATTTTTGTTTCAATTACAACGAATAACATATATGACAATAAAGTTAAAGTTTTAATCTGTTAATTTCTTTTGCTTATGAGATGGAAAAGATTTTTAACCTCATCCAAAAAAATGCTTTCTGGGTTATATTATTCAACAGAAAATTCCTCATACTATCAGAAGGAAAATGACCCTGTGCAATTTGATACATTTTTTTGTAAGATCACAGTAATTACAGAAAGAGTTCAGTTTTGAGTACTCAAAGGTCAGGATACATCCTGGAGTCACTGGTAAAAGCCTCAGGAAACCTTTTGTTCAGATTATTTAACCATAAAATCTGTTTTTAAATATAGGTGCATTTGATTGAAAATACCATGACTGAAATCTCTAAGACAGACAGATACCTTGAGTGGGATTCACCTGACCCCTGAAAGATCTAAACTGAAGATGTCTAATAACAGTAGGTGAAATAAATTAATTTCTATAGTCTACTGAGACAGATTTTAAGTATACCAAATGTTAATAATTTCAAAAAAATTGCATAATAAAAAGAGATGTAATCCAGCCTGGGAATACTCAGCCTCTAAGAAGCATTACAGACATAAAAAAGTGGCTTTCTGGGCTATTATTTTTTTTCATTTAAGATTTTTACATAACGGTGCTTTCCTATGCTGTTCACTCAGATATTGCTTCAGTTTGGGAGTTCTGTTTACATGGCTTCAACCTTGTGTATCTGAAGTAATCAAATGGCTCCCTCTTTATTCAGTAGAAGTGAGAGGCAGATCTGAACTCTGGGGTACCTGTCTCTCTCTGCTACATGTTAAGGATACCACTGTGTCTAACAGAAAAGATGCTCAACTTTTACCCTGCGTGTCAAATAATATAGACTTAAGTAAATCATTAACTACTATTAAGAATATCACAGGTAGTAAACCTGATTTTTTAGACGTTTTGGTGGTCTTTAGGTTTTTTATTTCACCGTCCTCAGTGTGAATCTGACCTTCCCCATCTATTTTTTAAAATCCCATATACTACACCAAACATAGAGTGATCATAGTCTCTTGTCTGGCAGCTGCTCTGGTGTGATTTATAAATGTTTCTCTGGTATACCTGGGTTTCTGGTGAATCTGAAAATGAGCACACTGCGTAACTGATGGCAGTAGTTTCGCTTCCTCTCACTCTCTGCTGGATGCAAGCCCAGGAGCAAACAGCAACATGTGCCAAGTTTCAGGGACATGTTCCCAAGTTCAAAAATCTCTCATACACCTGTCCATTGTTATTACAATTCACAATATGCATTTTTTCTTCCAGCTGTCCTACACCATGCTGGCATTTGTTGCTCTGCATAGCAGACCTTGGTTAGGCTTTCAGTAACTGCAGTAGAAGGCACAACAGCAGGAGATTTACTTCAGTTTTATATCTCCTTATTTCTGCTCTCTAAGACACTAGGCATTTTGCAATTACCATTACTTGCCCACTGTACTCAGGGAGAGAAAAAGAGTGTATAATTCTGAATCATCTGCTGAGAGTGTCTTTGGGTTGACTGTGCTTGTCAGTAGTGTATTGCTTATTTTGAATAAGGAAAGAAGGAAGTGGGTTTTGATCCCATACATGTTTTCAGTGGTCATGAAGGCAATTCTCTTTGTATTCAATTCAAGACAAACTTATACCATTCAGTAGAAGAAGGAGACCAGGGAAATATTAATATTACCTGACTCTACAGAGGCAGAGTCCTTCAGACTTTAAGCAAGAACATCTAATTTAGGAATCCGTATTTTGCCATTGACTATACAATGGAACTAATTTCTTATTTGTGGCACTTAGGTGCTTAAAAATAGATATCTGCTCTCCACCAAATGATGCAATTGACCTCCTTGCAGTAACAGCAGAGCACCAGCAGTCAACCCTCCAGCTCTTTAACTGGCTGCTCCACCTGCACTCATACTCCACTGAAATTCCATGGGAGGTATATATAGGAAGATAAATGTGAATTCTGGTTCACATAAGAAACACTGGAAAGCAGGGAAGTATCTATCTTGGAATTTTTTTGGAATGCTGAAGCAAAATTCTTTCAAAGTTTATGGATTAGAATTGTTGGTACTACATTATTATTTTATTTGTGTTTCCTTCCTTATCTTCTATTATGATGCTTTGCATCCACACCTATATATCTTATTCCATATGTTTATTTTAGCAGCGTTTAGAAAGTCAGTCTTGCTGTCCAGTGCAGATAGGGGACACTAAAACCAAGTGCAATTTGGAAGAAGGCTGGACACAGGAGTTGTCACTATCCTTTCAGTTTAAAACCTTTGAAATTGTTCACATATGGGGAAAGCATGGAGGTGAATTCTGCAAAACAAGCATTGCACTGTGTATCAGATAACAAGATTAACCCAGGATTTTAGCTTTGGCTTTCTACCAGGCACAAAAGCTTAAAATTCTGTGAAAGATTGCAAAGAAAGTCTGTCCTGCCTCTGTGTTGCAGGAATGAGGGGAGCAGGCTAACATGCTAGAGCTTTCTCCCAAAGAAGCATTGCCTCTATACTGCACAGCTGACTGGATTCATGGGTTTTCATCCTGAGAGGAGACCTTATACCACTTCATATGTGCTATTTGTATAGCACAGACAGCAACATTTCCCTTGGGAATGCTCCCATCACTCCAGGCAGCAGGGGGTCTGCAAGGACAGAAGTGTGGGTGATGGAACCGCAGTCCCAAAGTGGACAATACCCAGGGAAAAGGGAGAGCAGGAGCCTGAGCAAAGGCCCCATTCCATCTCCACTGCGTGCTCCAGACACACTATCCCACTAGATTACATCCATATTTCAGACAGAAGGGTAACACTTTTGTAAGCAAAGAACATGGTGGAATATTTCATTCCTCCGTGGAGGGGTGATACTCAATACATTTTTCATCACTGTGGAAACCTGGTGTTTCTTTATTGTTTGATTTTTGTGTACCTTAATCTTCCAGCCACCAAAACTTGTCTCTGCCACTTGGAAATTCATACTAGGAGAGAGATAAGAGCAAGCGACTTTAAGATTACTCAGAGGTGTAAGGTTAACTCTTTTTTAAAATTTATTATTTTTTGCTTGATAAGAGAAAAACAGGCACACTCAAAAAAACTTAGAAAAGTGTTTTGTCCATAGTTTTCATAGGAATGGATGCCTTCTGCTTCTTAAATTCCAGGTTTCTTTTATGTTGACATCTGGAAAAGGAGTCACTCTTACATCTTCCTAAAGCAGACTTCTTGTTGCCTGTCATTCAATGTGATATACTCTTTATAACATTAACGTATCAAAATTAAGTAGTCTTCCTTGCTTGTGTTAGGTGTCTCAGATCCATGAAACTCCTTCTTCCTAACTGCTCATGAGTGACATGATGCTATATTTTTTTAAAATCTGTTTTGATTTTGTAATAACTCCAACGTAGGTCAAAATACAGATGCTAATGACATAAACATTTAATGACATAAGCGTTTTCTATATCTATGCATAATGTAAATGAGCTGTGCAATTTAACACTGATTAACTGCTGGTGAGCCATTTCCAGGAAGAAAACTAACAAAGATCTTCTAGTCACTTAAACCCTAGTTAGAAAACAAGTGAGAAAACCCTGTTGGACCCTTTGTATCAGAAAGAATTTTAGTAAAGTGAAGGAGGATAGCTGCCTTAGCACAAGTTAAAATAGCCACAAATTTCTTAATGCATATTTCTGTGTCCTCTGAGGCTGATATAGGAAAGGCAAGGAGGACTGGTGGTATCTGAGCAATGTTATCAAAAGGTATTACCCCTGCAAAAGGAATGTGTTTTGAGTACACATGCTCTGGGAGAACTATGTTTGATTCTCTCATGTAGAATAAAATATAATGCTTCAAGATGCCAGGCCACTAAAATTACTTCCTTTTTTTTTAGGAGAAAGTATCTGAGATTTAAAGTGATTTTTAATTAACATATTGGACAACAAAGGAAAAAGAAAAGGAAAAACCCACTGTAGGAAATCAGATCATTTTATTTGATACAAAATATTTTCTCTCTGATTTGCCCATTTTATCCAAAAGTTTAATGGAAGTTAATGAAATACAAAGAAAAAGAAGGGAAATGGAGAAAACAAACCCTCACAAACCCTCACTAAAATCAAACATATTTTGGTTTTCATCAAAGAAAAATCAATTCAGATTTTTTTTTCCTTCCTTTTCTTGTTTTGGTGAGAAAGCCAGAAGAATTAAACTGCTCTAGTTCTCCTCAAAACAAAACAACATTTTGTTCTGATTTCCATCTTGGCCACGTGTCAGGAGCTGTTGATCATTTATAGTGCATAGCAATTATTCCACACCTCTGTAGCACACTGGCATCCAGGATTTCTCTCGTGCAGCACTTGCCTGCCCCATGCAGCAGAGTGATGGGACAGGCTCCCACCTACCTCAGTAGCAGGATGGGCAGTGTGGAGCTTAAGACAAGGAACAATTCTGAGCAGCAGGTTACCATTAGCATAGTGTTTTTGCAGATTTTTCAGATTTCTCAGCTGCAGGTAGGGTTTCCCTTCCCCCTTTGCCCTGGACCAGCAGCACCTCCTGGAGGGATCCATGCCAGGGGAGGGTAGAGCAGCTGCCTTACTGTACTGCCTCCCTCCTGACATCTGTCTGCATTCAACCTGGATCCTGTTGTCTTTCCCTGAAATACTTGGCTGTGGAGACAAGCCATCTGTGGCCAAACTTTAGGCCATATTTACCTGAGACAGTCTGATTTCTGCTCTGTGCACACCCATGTCACGAGCATGCATTGCCCTGATTCAATACCCAAGAAGAAGGTCTTATCCTTCAATTCACAAAGCAACAAACTAGGGAGTAGTTATTTTCCTACACTTCAAATAAAAGCCAATACAATATCTGTAGCTTTGTAAAGCAGTGATTTGTGTTGTGAGTCTTGCTCAAAACAGCTGTTATGCATTATCCCTGTTACATCCCTTTCTCACATTCTCTACATGTAATATATATTTAATATTTATGATGAAGAAGTTCACATCTTGAGAAAGCAAGAAAGAATAAACGAAAAATAAATGTAGTGGATCTCAGTGTTAAACATCTGATACAATCCTGCAAAGTACCTCAATCCTGGTCCATGAGATTTCTATCATTTCAATTCTGGTACCCTTTTGAAGTGAGACTGATAACTGCATCAAATTCCATGGCACTTCCTTGAGTTCTGTAAATATGTACCAGGGTAAGGTGACCAAATTCATTCCCAGTGGTGACCTACGACAAGATGAAAACAGCCAGATATTTAAGTGTGGAAGGATTGTGCATTAATCCTCCCCAGCTCTTAGCTGCCCCTACAAATATCTATTTGATACAACAAGGATTCAAAGATCCCAATAAGCAGCATTACAAATGGAGACTCTGGAAGAAAGGCTATCTGGATCCAAATAGATAAAGTGTTCCATTACAAATTACAATGCACATCTACTGCAATAATTTGTGTCAATCAAATCGTCCTAAAGAAAACAGTCAATATCAAATAAGATTCTGCAGTCAATGGGCCGTAGTCATTTCTGTTGTTGATCCACTGAGGTTAATAGAGTTGGAAGGGGAATAAATAAGTAAGACATGATAGGGAAACAGTATGCCATCTGGAAAATAAATGGAGGAAATAGAGGGAAAACGCTAATCTAGCACATCCAGAGTTTCAATTCCTCCTCTGCTATCTGCACTATCTAATGAGCAGCTGTATGAGTTATCACTGGTTTTCAGGAAAACAGAATCTTATTTCAGGGCAGCCCACAGGTCTGAGCATTACTACAGCTCTAAAAGGCTCTCTTCCAGCTCATTAATTTCCCTTGATCTTACTGTCCATTCCTGACTTAATAGATTCCTCTTTCCTTCTGTAAAAGGAATGGTGACCCAGGGAAACATTTCTCTTTAATGCACCCTGTGGCTTAGTTTTTTCAGACATTTCCTGATCTCCCAAGGAAAATATTTCCCATAGACCTTTTACTCATACTACAATAACATATTCCCTTATGAGCTCTGAATCATCATCCTTTCAGTATACATTTTCTGATCTCTTTGTTCTGCTTTCCCATAGACTGATGAAGAGACTGTAACCCCCAAGATTGCCTTCTTTTATTTTTAGTAAAGTTTTTCTGTAGATTCACCTGTAATTTGGTGGGTTTCCTTATATTTTATTTTCTGACACCCTACCCTATCCAATTACTTCTGTTGTATGCTCTGACATTTTTTTGTAATCATAACAGAACTAATAGCATTTGTATAACTATATATACACATATACAATTCACAGTTTATATCTCTAGGTTGTCCACCCTTCGGTGTCTGTTTTATTATTCTCTATTTCTGAATAAGTATTGTTATATAGTTATGTGTCTCTAAATATGCATACATGCCCAAGTAAAATAGGGATACGGACAAGATATTCTCAAAAAATGGTATTACGGACTTCTGATTTGGAGACTACACAAAGTAGAATATATAAAGTATGACATTTGACTAGAATCTTAAAGAGATATCTTACAAAATTTAAGAAAGTATGTAAGGCAAGTGATTTTGCTAACATGTTTGATGAAATTAACCAGGAAATTTCAGCTCTGGAGGAATTCTACAAAAAGGTCCATCCTCTGGATGTGAAATTCCAGAAATTACTTTTGATTTGAGAGGTATTCAGTTCTAACAGAATGTTTCTAAAGCCTGAGAGTAAAGGGAGATGTGACAGATGTACTGCAAATCTGACACTGTGAAGGCTCTTCACCCCAGACAACTGCAGAGGCATAGAATGCAGAATCTCCAGCTCAGCTGCTCCTCTGGGGTTGTCAGCAATTGAGGGGAATATGCATTTCTCTTTTAGGGAGCAATCCATCTGACCTAGCATAACTGCCTACCTTACGGTGAGATCAATTTAGCCTTAATTCTTATTGACTATATTTTCTAGATCTCTGTTGGCTTAAAGAAATCCATGTTGACCAGCTCAAATTTAATAAAATGAATCCCAACACTGAATTATTATCCCAGACTGTCTTATATATAGAAGAATTATTTTGTAGGAAAAATTGAAATTAAAGGCAGCATGGCCTGCCTAGGGAGTGTAGAAAACAAATTTGATGATTCATTAGGTGGTTTTCTCATCTGAATCAGCCTTGACTACATGGTTAGGGAATGTTGTGATGAGGATAACATTATTTTCAGTTTAATTTTAATCATAGATGCTGAGTACATCTTTAAAAAAATCATGGGATGACATTCATGTAAAAGCAGTGATTTTAACATCAATTATCTGGTGAAGCTTTGTCAGAGATTAGATTTTAAACAACAAAATAATTTTTCCCCCCTTTATATTTGACAGATAAAACATGGCATCCATGTCCTGTCCTAAACTATAATACTTTTTTTTTTCACTGTGCAAAAATCCAACAAAATTTCAGAAGGGAAAAGCTTTGTGAGTTCTTCAATGCTAGGCTTTCTTTGTCTAATTAGGGATTTCAGGAAATTTCATCTCTGATGCTGAAATTTATGTTATTTTCATCTGACGTGAAAAAAGAATTCTGAAAAACAGCTGCACGCACCTCTCTATCCCCACCCTAATGATAATTTGCGTCTGAAATCTGAGGGTCAATATTTTTTTTTGCAAAGCAGTTTAGTGCATTCAAATATGACATATCTGATCTTGAAGGATTCCAGTTTAAAACCAAGCTGAATTTCATAATCAAGCCCTCTGAGAAAGTTGAGAGAGTTGGGCTGGTCTGAAATATATCTGTATTCAATGGGCACACAAGGTTTCCCTGCTTCAAAATAAGTCACATTACATTATGAACATTTACATTATAGAGACAACAACTGGCAGATGCCCTTCAACCACAGTTATAAATCAATCCTTCATTGGATTTTCCTGCTGAAGCTAATTCTGTTGAGGAGTCTTGCCAATCTGTACTCTGTGAAACAGCAGCCAAGGCAGCACAGGAACCAAGGCAGCACAACATTCATTTCTGCACTATTTGCCTTTTTTACTCCAATACTGATCCTTTTTTTCTCCCCAGGACTTTTCTTTTGCAGAAGAAAAGGGGAAAGTAAGGTTTTTGAGAAGCTCTATTTCTGAGGTATCTCTGGTTGCAATTTGTTTTTGCTGCATAGCCCACATGCACTCAGGCTGATGTTTCACAGGAGAGCTGCACAGTGGCCACAGGACACCGTGTGGTACCAGTGAGGATGCACTGACCCTCCAGGCTTCTGAAGCTGGACTTGGGGTACATTTCTTCACTTGGATAGGGTGCCTAGGGATCATATGGTCCTCAGTGATTAAAGACCTGCTTATTTCCAAGCTATACAAGATAAGTAAAAACAGGAAAGTAAAAGAAAATTTAAAAAAATAAAAGAAGCAAAAAGAAATTGAAGCCTCTGTACACATAAATACTGCACTCACCTATTGTCAGGCCACATTGTAATTAGAGGATCCAATTAACATTTGTTGTTCTTTCTAGGTTCACTTCTGATCAGCTACACTAACATAACAAAAAGCCACTGGATTGCTTGAACAGAAATGAAGACACAGAATTAGCATTCTTTTCTGCTGAAATCAAAGAGGTTTTTTACTTTGGCCTGACAAATGCATACAGCATCCTGTCCAGAAACATCCCTTTATCAAAACCTATGAAACTTTTTTTTTGCTTACTTAGTTAATTATTGACTAAATATTTCTTAAACGCATAGTTTAATAAATTGGAATAAAATTCTTACTAGCAAGAGTAATTTTCTTCAAAATCACGCCACTGCTTATTATCACATTGCCATGGCTATGCTGCAGTTACAACAGAGGATTGCATTTCATTACCCACTATTACATCAAGCAACCCAAACATATGACATTACCTAAACCAAGAAGTGGTCGGTTTCTCTTTTTACTTTGTTTTAACCAACAACCAGGATCAGTCACCCCTGTGGGTAATAGGATGTTTTCTATATAGGAGTGGCCTTACAGTGCAGTTCACAAGCATCACTGGTATGGATTTGACCCACTTGCATTTCCACACACCTAAGTTGTCCCCACTCTGTCAGACCCAGCAGTAATCATTTATGACCCAGCAGCTGAGCTGTGTGCGCAAAACTTGTGGATACTAAGGGAAACCTCACACTGATGAGGTCCCATAATGGTCTCCCAGCAAGTGTCCCATTTCCTTCTTGCTCCTCCTGGCAACTGCTTGCCAGACAATTAGCAGCACTTCATAGGAAGCAGCTAGGTTATAGGGAGGCTCCTGAGACTGTCATCAGGTACCTGGACCTCAGCTGATGGTGGGAACAGACCCTGAGGAATGCTTGGAGACCTGTCACACTGCAGAGATGCATGCATCTCCCCAGTGCTTGGCCTTCCTGCAGCAGTATGGCACTGGGAGACCTTCAGTCATCAATACTCAAGCACTGACCTCATGTCCCTCAGTGCCCCAGTTGCTCTGAAGTACGTGATAGCAGCAGCTAACTCCTACATATAATCTTAGTGTAAAAAAAAACAGTTACAAAAGTCTGTAGCCAAACGCCTTTAGGACAGGTTTTAGGAACTTTGGCCCTGTGCAATTTGCTCGCTATCAGTCCTGTCCTGCAGAGTATGGCAGGCTCTGAGCTCTGGCTCCATTCTGTGGAGAGTTGCAGACCTCACAGGGACATCCAGGGAAGAAGGACAGCAACAAAAACTGCTGCATGGCTGTGGTCTTGTCTCCAGTGATACCAGGATGACCTGAATTTCAGATCCTTCCTTCGGACACTTTTCTGCTACTGTTTGAGAAAACCCTCTCAGTAATTCATCGTGCCCTTATCAACAAACACATCTGGGAAGGCAAACTTTACCATCCTCGGAGAAAGCCAGGTGTGAAATAATGTGTAAAGCCATTTCAGCTTCTGTATACCAGGTGAGATCTTCTCATTCTTTGAAAACATTAAAATATCCCACTACTTGACCAGCATGAACACATGGATTTTCAGCACTGATGTGTCACCTCTGAAGCATTGCTTCTGCACCATAGGGCAAAAATATGGACTCCAGTGTGTATAAAATTTCTTTTAAATCAAATTAGTGTGTATATAATTTCTTCTAAATAGTTAAGACAGAGGAAAGCCCATTTGATCTACTTGTGCAAAGAAAATTCACTTGGTTTTTAAAAGGCTACTTCTTCCCAGAAAGGAATGGAAAGACCACATTGTTTAATAAAGCTATTTTTGCATTCAGTGTTACCTTTTTTCTTCCCAAGAGGTATTCATGCAGCCAGATCCAGATAGCCTGTAGTCTGAGTCACAGGTGCAATTTTTAGGGAGAGAGATTTGATCAACCTCCTCCACACCTCATGCTTTCCAGTAAAAGCTGAAACAATCCCACAAGCACTGCTTTTCACGTAGCCCAAATTGAAATGAGCATGTTACAGGGAAAAGGTTAGAGTTTATTTTGAGCCTGCCATGTCATTCAGGCTTGGCCTGAGGCTCACCGTGTAACCAGCAGCCTTTGCAGGAAGTCACAGTGTCAGAATTTTAGGTTAGAGAGGCCTCGCTCAAGTATCTAAATGTAATAATCAACATTTCACAGCCAAAGAACTGACACTGGCTAATCCCCACTTTTTTTTCAGCCACACTTTCATTCGGTTAATTAACTTTATTTTCCTTTGATTTGTTTGCAGACAACAGAAAACTATTTAAACAAAGTCTTCTGCTAAGAAGGGTTATTGATGTTAAAAGGGAAAGGAAATTGCTTAGCATTTTCTGCAAAGAACTTCAAAAAGAAATGGTTGAAGGAAAGCACTGAGCTAATTGTACTCTTTCAAAGCCAACACTAACATCTTTCAACTTTCTTATCATCTTAGGAGCACTGGAAAGCTCTAATTATTAGCTGTGAGCCAAACACCAATTAGATATTTTTTTTAAGATATAAGCAACAACCTCCAGCTCTTTGTGGAACCTTCCCAGCACACAGCTGTTCTCCAGCCCTCAGACAAGACATGTGGCACAGGTTCACTGTCCCCAAGCAGGAGCTGGTGGTCACCCACAGCTGGATCTGTCTCACTGAGCAAGCTATAGTGGTCTCCAAATGATGTGCAATGAGAAATCCCAGATGCTGGCATTAGGGTAAATGAATCTCACCTTGGTTGTTCAACTCTGTGTTATCTTTTAGCCCTAATAGCATTAAATACCATTAGTTGTGTTTTCTTTTCTTTTTTTTTCTTCTCTTTTTTTTTTTTTTTTTTTTTTTTTTTTTGTTTTTTGTTTTTTGTTTTTTGTTTTGTTTTGGTTTGGTTTGGTTTGGTTTTTTTGATGACTGATTTTCGCTCTGGTGCTAACATTCATAAGCACATCACAACAACCAAGAGGTACTGCTACTTTACATGTAATGTTAATAGTAAAGTGAACTTCAGTGTCTCAGGTCATCCTTCCTTAGTTTATGATTAGCTACAAATAAAGCAGACTATTCAGGGTTGGAAGGGTTTGAAGTTAGACACCATATTTTGATCTCACAATTTAAAATACTTGTACCATTTTCAAAGTTTTCTTGATCTGCCTGCTGTTGACATACCTTGTTTAAGTAAGTAAATAAAAACATCAGGTTTATCTTTGAAGCTGATTACTTTCAAATACTTATCAAAGCCTGTCCTTTCATGTTTTTAGAACTAGCTCACCAAGGACAAGTAGTAAATGTTTTCTTTTACCCTCTGACTGAGGTTTATTTACTTATTTAACGGTCTGTTCACTGCAATTGCTCACAGAGAGTTTATGTAATGCAGAATATAGTAGTGCTGTACTTTGGTTTATCTCAGTTTCACTTGAATTAAGAAGACACAATAAATAAAATGGCCAGTGACGGAAATATAGTGTCTTGAGAAAGAACATCTTCAAGTGCTTACTCAGTGAAATAAGAGGCAACAGGCAGAAACTGATGTGCAGAAAGTTCCACCTGAATACTAGGAAGAACTTCTTCAGTGTGCAGTGACCATGCACTGAAACAGGTTGCCCAGAGAGGCTGTGGATTCTCCCTCACTGGAGATGTTCCAGGACCCTCTGGTCACAATGTGCTCTGGGAGACCCTGCCCAAGCAAGGAAGTTGGACCAGATGACCCACTGTGGTCCCTGAGTATTCAGAGTAGAAATCTCACTTAAAAAGGTGTTGCCCAACTGATCAGATGTTTCCAAAGCTGCTGACTTGAGAAAGGCAGAAGAAGTTAAAATGAGCAACAGTGGAGATAAATTTAACTTCTAACCAGAGATTCCTTAAAAACACAAAACAGTGAACACTGGACACTTCTCAGAAGTGTTTTAAGGTAATTAGAAAATGCCTTTCACATAATAAAAGTCTCTCTGAGGGTCTTGGCAAGCTCCTTCATGAATATAAGCTTAGTTTGAAGATACAAATCAAATAATAAAATATATTTTGGAAGGACACTTTTATGTTTATGAAATAAATTTCCATCCATTTAATGTGTGTAGCTTATTTTCCCTTCATCAGTTTGCTTTCTAACTTTAATAAAATTGAATATTGCTGTCTTGTACAGCCAAATAAATGCTGCTGATTTCAAGGGAGTGCTCTGACACAGTTGGTTAATACTAGAGATTGAACTCGAGCAGTGGTTTCCCTTCACTTTGTGTGAAGAAGGAACTTAAAGAAGACAGAATTGCCTTAACACAAGCTGAGCTCATACTATAGAGAATATAATTTTTCCTAAGAGTTTTTGGATTGCATTTTCTCTGGTTTTCTACATTATTGAATGTAAACTGGATACCCACTGCTTGTTGTTGAGGGAGTCTGGGGTATAAAACGTCATGCATGCATTGTAAAGTGAAAGTATTTTTGAGAAAAATTTTTTCCTTCCCTACTAGTTATATTGTTTATAAATTGTATTTGACTGGAACAGTATAAATAAATGCCATACTAGTGCTCAGCCCCTGTCTCCCTTTCAAAGGATCTGTTATGTTTACATGAATGTACATATAAATTTGTGCATATAAATATCTACATGCAAATATATATTATTGCTTCTTACATAAATAGCATTTCTTCTTACATTAATAGCAGTTTCTGTTAACAGCAGCTAGACAGATATTTCTCAGGAGTGTTTCTTGAATCAACTTGCAAAGGCTTTAATTCTAGGTAAAAGCTCCTAAATTACTCAGGGTAACTACAGAATGCAATAGCTCTCATATCTCTGGAATTCCATTACAGAGTAAGTGTCTGGGATTCTTGAAACATTATAATCAGTACAGTGCAGCTTTTAACATAAGTTAATTTGCCTTACTTGAGAAGATTTACAGCTGAAACACAGAAGTATGAGATGATAAATTTGTCAGGTCCTGGATAACTCACCTCATCCATCCCTCTGGTCATCCTGAGATACTTTTATAACTTTTCCTTAAGGACTTACTGTAATAGACATTCCCAAAGTGCCATGGGCACTGCTAGTGCTTTGCTTACATTAGACACTCTTCCTGATATCTAAAGTGGGTCCTGCCAAAATTTAATTTCAGATATTTCCTACTGGTTTCACCTTGCAAAGTGAGGATAAATTCTTCCACTCTTCTGTAGTACAATGTTACAAGTTCTGTACTGAAACCCTAAACCCCAGCTGTGGTGCTGCATTCCCCCTGTCCCCCTGCCCCATCTTGCCTTGGGCCAGTCTGTGATCTCAGGTAAGTTCTGTATGTCTTGGCCTTTATGGACAGCACCTGGGCACAGCTCCTCTTGAGTTTATCAAAATCACTCTCTGCTCCCAGGAACTAGTGCTGTCTATTGAGCTCCTCTTTTTTTAATGAACAGCCTTGGAAACCTATATTTCTTGCCTGAATGACAACTCAAGTGGAATAACATTTTTATTATTGAACTTTCAAAGAAAGTTACCTACCTGAATTGCAATCAGGATGGAAAAAAACTATTTTGTCTAAGCCAACTGTCTTGTGGCCCTATAAACTGCCTTCCTGAGACCCTTTGAACTCTCCTTTGACTGTGGCTGAAACCCCTCTGAGTGGGGCCTCTTAGAACAAGACAACTGTCAGGTTTGCTGTACTCGGATGACCTCCTCTGAACGATAGCGATGCAGCCTGGGCTGATACCCCCCCTTCTCGAGGCCAAGTCCTTCACCCTCTGAGAAGATGCAAAGGCATCTGACATGAGCACTTCACTGAGCTGGAGGGGAATTTTTCACAGGTATGTGTTTTGTACAGACTTCTTTAGGTCTGTGTGCATACAAGCCTGTCTATGCAATAAGAAATGTACTATGAATGTTGCTCTCCTAGATTCTTCAATATTTTAGGTTTGTAAGTTAGGCTTATAAGTGGGTTACTGTTGTGCTATAGTAAATTCTATAGAATCTTTTGTTTGCCTTAAGCTATCAATTAAGTGCTGTTAAGCCTTTAGGCCTAAACTGTTGGTCAAGTTCGGGGCTCAGTTTGGCAAGGGGGTCTACTCTGAACCTTGTTACTCAGTGGAAGGATCTCCCTTAACTCCTTTTTATCCTTATCCTTTCTTACCCTTACCCTTACCCTTACCCTTACCCTTACCCCACTCCCTCTAGATAGTTTTTGTGTTGGTTTTAGATTGGTTGATTTTAGATTTTAGTTTGCTTTTTCTGTGTGTGTTTTAACCATCAAGTAAGGAGTGAACACTACCAATGAACCTTGCCACACTTTCACTTTTATATTAAACATGCTTTTCCAATACTTTTGCCAGTGATTCTTTAAACAACCTAAAACACTCATTCACGACACCCACTCTCTCAACCTTCCTTCATTTACACTGCACAATGCCAGTTCTTCCCAATATTTCCTCTCCCCAGTCATGTTGTCTCAGCTCATTCTGCTCTGGCTTGTCTCTGCACCTCACTTGAAGGAAGGTGTCCAAACCAGTGCTCAGTTTCCAGAGGAGCCTCCCCAGTGCCAAGCAGAGCCTGAGGATTACTGTATGTTTCCTACAGGCGGGAGGAAACCTGGGTTGGGTGCTGACAGGGCTGTTCCACTTCCAGTTCCAGAATTATCTCATTCCTTTGGATATCTCTGACTGTTGCCATGCTGTAGAGAAGGCAAAATCCTTTCAATGTTTTTAATTTTTTTCTATTGATCTGAGTGGGTTTGGGATCAGAGTTATCCAAAGCTTATGACCAATATCCTTAATGGAACTTAAATTACAGATAAAAATAAATTACAATAAAAACACCGCTAGTCCCCCACCTCCAAAACCTCAGAAAGGTACATATGGGTGACACAACCCAAATATTAATGTTGAAAGAAAATGAACAGAATATTACACTTTTAGAAACCTCAGAAGGGAAGTTGTCAGTGTAATCTCTACCTGGCCTGTCCATGTTTGTGTCAGCTAGAGAGTCAAGCTAAATCTTTTTTCTTTTCCAAGCCTAACATAGTGAATGATCATTATTAAATATTTCTTTCTATTATTCTGGTGCAATGTGGCTCTAGATCTTGTTTAGAGTATGCTAGATAACCTCTGAAGGAAATACAAGGTCATTATAGTTGTTTCTGTGATCTTTTGTGCGAGGAGGTGACATACTTTACACAGGAGGTGATTTTCACTTCACACAGCCCCTGAGAGTTTGATGGGGCTATTATTCATATACTACGAGCAAAGAGCTGAGGCTCAGATAAACTTCAATGTTGTCAAGTTTATAAACTTATTTTAGATTCCCTACTTGAAGTACACCCTCTCAGGAACAACACTTTTTAGAACACTTTTCAAACCTAACTGTCTTCATTTGCAGCAGTGAGTGCTCAATTTTGGCAAATCTGTCCCCATTTGACCCAAGATGAACTACCAGAAAATGAGTAATGTGATGAAAAATTTGGTTTAAGTGAATTGCTTGGCTCCATCAAAAATGCCACTGATGCAAAGATCTAGATTCTCACAGCATTTAGTTGTCTTAATGATTAAACCATCCTTTCTCAACACTTTTCTTCCATTTACCACACAACTTTGGACTTCTATATCTAATAAGGCAAGAAGCCAATTAGCAGCACACTCCTTTCCTGCATGATTCTAATTAATTTCTCAGCCACTGTTTGCCATTGTACTGGAGGAAGTACATTCTTAGGGAAAAAAATACATTGTAGCTAAATCATAAAGATAGGCCTGTATGAAGAAATCTGGCAATCACTGGGATCATCTAATTCTCAGTGTGTGTAGGTCAGACTTACTTCACCCAGGTTTAGATATCTAACTCTGAAGAAATCCTTTAGGCTCTAAGTTTCCCTCAGAGTTGTTGGGGAGGAGTCTGGCTGATCTGTCCAAAAATCTATTCAGGGATGTCAAAATGCTTGATTATCTGTACACACTATAAAAACAGAGTTGATCAAACTTAGTTGTTTGTAGTTAGACACACAGTACTTACATACCCACCAGTCCCGGTTGCTCTCTCCTTTTCTCTGTTTAATTTCCTCTCTCAATCTCCATGTTTTCTCCTGTTCAGGTGTCTTTGCCTAGCTCTTACCCAAGGTACCTTTCATAACTTTTTGGTGAATCTCCCAAGAAATCTGTAAGTCATCTCCTCAAGACTCACCCCATTTCACTGACCTCTGTAAAGAGGAAGGACTTCAGAAGATGTTGTCCTATAGATATCCAAATATCTATGGTCTTTGGTGATGAGAACATTTTTGGATCATAAAATTGGATCAGCTTTCTGAGATGTCTCAGGGTCACAGGGACAGTTTTTTCTGTTCATTCTCCATCTAGATGGCAAAACTTCTGTCCCTGGCAAGAAAAATAGGTCTACCAACCTGTGCCTGATTATCACATTATGGGAGCTTTACAGCAACTTTTCTTTTTTTAAAATTATTTTTTACATGGCAATAAAAGTGTCTTTTTTTCCCATAGTATCATTCTGTACAACAGGTGAATACCTTTTTAGTGCCTCACACCCCGCCCCCCCCCGCCCCCCCCCAAAAAAAAAAAAGAAAAAGCACCCTTTAGCAGAAAATTGACTTGGACAACCTCACTTTTGAATTCATAATGTTATTATCAGCTGGAATCAGGGACAATCAAACTTATCTGTTTGTTATATCAGTTACAGATAATAAATGATCACTGGAAGTGAAATATATTTGCTGCAATTATGTATTCATAAGCTGCACTGATGCAGGAATAGATACAGAATTGATACAGGATTGGTCCTAAAGGAGAGTAGGGCATTAAAAGGCATTTCCTGGGGTCATGACCTGCGACATGGGAATGCACATGCCCTGTGGCTAATGGGGGCTGGGGGAGATGCATGACCACAACCCCCTCTTCCCGCTTTGCTCATTAGCCTGTGTCTCTGGAGAGAAGGGAGGAAGGGGGGAGAAGTACCCAAACAAACAAAGGAAATTTTAACCCCAGCAGGCTGTACTATTTAAGGTTTTATAAAGCACTTTGAAGCACTAACAAGGAAGTTCCTAAGCAAACAAATACTGTTATTGTATTGAAAACGTTGCTAAGCTGGTTGATGCGGCTCTGGTTATGATCTGAAGCTGCCTTGGGAAATGACTAAAGAAGCATTTTTGGTGGGAAAGGTACAAAAGCAAGGAAGGAAATTATATATATAAATGGGCACAAATTCTATGTGTTCTGCTAGAGTATATAAACAAGTGATTAAAAAGAAGTAGTTGTTTATTTAGTGTATTTTAAGGTAACATTTTGCAATAAAAGCCACTTACCACAAAGCTAAAACAGCTAAAGGTGCTGCAGGTCACAGTAGAGCTGGCACACAGGTATGTGAAGAAATTATATAAATTTAAAAACTTTGTAGTACAAAACACCCACATTTTTGAATCATTTTTAGAAATTAATCAGTGGTAAATATTGAATCCTGTGATTTTTACAGGGCAAGGAAAACAGAAGGACAGAAATAAACAGCAAAATTGAATTTTGTCTTGAAGGATGCCTTCTAGATTAATTAGTAATTTTGGTAAAGACCTAAATAAAAGAACACTTCAACAAATCAGACTGTTTGCCTTGTTGTCTTAATTCAAGCACCTATTCTCTGCAACTAAGTCGTTCAATCCCTGTAATCCACAATGCACAGAATTCTACTGACATCTGCGCTGTTTTATTTGTGATCTTACCCATCTGAGGTTACAACAAGACCATAGTATTGATTTGCAGACACTGATGGTTGGGTTGAGTGCTCTCATTGGGTTGAATGCTCTCAAATTTTATGTAATATGTACATTTCACCATAAATAATAGAAATAAAATAGGCTGATTAAAACAGTGCAAATGTAAGAAGAAGTAAGTAAGTCGCCTGAGTTTTGGGAAAAAAAGTGAAAGTAGAAAAAGCAAAAATAAATCTAGAGACATACAACAGATCCTAATAAATCTGCAAGAAGCACAAGTGATAAAACCCAGGAGAAAAATCTCCTCTTAATATTTAGTTTTCAACTGGAAGTTCCAAATATTTTCATATATATATTTATATATACACATCCTGTAAAGTTTTGCAAAGAATATTTTGCTAGTTGCTGTAGTATTGAAAGAACTAGACACATTTTCAATTGAAAAAATCTCATTCATTTCATTACAGAGGAATCTGTCATAATTAAAGTCATTGCATTCTCTGAGAAGTTTATCCATTAGTTTCATTTCTGAGAATATTTTTCTAGGAATAAATGTGATTTATATTTTCCTCTGAATTATTGTGGAAATTATTTTAGAGAGTTCATATGCTTATTCATTTTAAAAAATATTTTAAAGACTGCCTATAGGCACACTCTTGGCTGTAATGTTGAATATATCCATTGCTTCTGGGGCTAATCCTTTCCAGGTGAATAAAGATTTCTACACCCTTACAGAAAGTTTAGTGCTTCATGCACCACTTTTGCAACAAGCTGTTTAGACTGGTATTAATAATTTGGAATATTCAGCATTAAACCCAAGAATTTCTTGCATTTGTTAAAATAGGAATTTCTGTAGTTATTTTAAAGACCATTCCCTTCTGGATAGAATACTAACATTTATTTATAGGCATTGCATGTCTCAAAATTCACATAGAGAATGCATTGGGGGACTACAACTTCTAGATGGTGTTGATAAGGCTCTGTGTATGGATAGAAATCCTGCAGGCTCCATGTAGCTCCGTGTAACTCATAGATCAGAGAGATCACCCTCTAATGTAATGTTTTGAGAAAGAGCCAATTGTGCCAAGGGCTATAGGCCTAATCAATACCTAAAGGTTTCTAGGGAAATTTAATATCCCATGTCAAGCATCTTCCTGCAAAAAATTCTTTGGACAGGACTTTTATTTTCAGAAAGTCAATGTAAATATTTGCAGGCTGCAGTCAAGAAACTTGGAGGTTTTAAGATTTGTTTCAAGCTGTAACAACTTGAACTTGTTCACTTTCCTGAAAGCCACTATAATGTCTCGAATCCTTCCATTATTTATTTTAAATTGCATTTGAAACCATCTTTAGGATTTATTTTTCTGGTTTTTCTTTGACGTTTCACAAAAATGTTCTTCTGAGAAAGCTGAGAATTACCACATTCCTAACACATACTCCTAAACCACCTCTCTAGTGTAAACCATCTTTGAATTTAAAGTCAGAGATGTTAAGTAAGAGTTGTTTTATTTAAGTACTTTTGTGACATACATTATGAATATAAAGCAACTATATCAGCTCTGAGTGAGACTGTATATAAACCTTTTAAATTGTATCCTCTTTAAGATGATAGAGGAAATCTTTGCATGAATTACAGCTTCAGGCTGCCCAGAGGCAATCTGTTGCCAGGAATGTGGTTAAACAGTTTTTTAACTAATTCTATAAGCTCTCAAACACAACTGATTTTTGAAGAGCTTCCTGGTTTTTTTTCTTCTATTCTAAATTGTAGTCTATGAGATTAAGGCTCAGTTTCTAAATATCTCCAGACACCTTCCCATTGTTGTTAAAAAAAAAAAGTTTTGAGATCTGCCAAAAGTAATGTAACTCAAATTTGGTGGCAATACTGATTTATGAGTTTTTCGTATTCACACCACAAAAGTAACTTGGTAAAAATTATCTCCCACTGGTGAATTTTATTATATATGCTTTCTATGTGTCTTCAAGGGGATAAAAATTTAAGAAGAACAGATACTATCAGCTTTTTTCATGTAAGTGCTTTTCATAAAACAAAATACTGAGTAGTAAAAAACAACCAAAAAAACCCATCACCACCACCACCACCACCACCATGAAAACTCAAAACCAACCAAGAAAAAACCAAACCAAACAAACGAAAAAACCAAGGCTATTTATTTTTCTCAAGCTGTGCTATTTTTCAAAAATTGGGATAGTAGAACTTTAAGTGTGGGTCCAAAAATTCCCCGTAAGTTGTTGAGACTGTATTGCTGATTATATCCCAGTTTTTACAGCATCATGGGATCACAGAATCACAGAAGACACTGAGTTGTGAGGGACCCACAAGATCATCAAGTCCTACTCCAGTCCCTGCGCAGCAACATCCCCAAGAGTCACACCCTGTGCCTGAGAGCATTGTCCAAATGCTTCTTGAGCTGTGTCAGGCTGGCTCTGTAACCACTTCCCTGGGGAGCCCGTTCCAGTGCCCAATTTTGAAATCTTTTGTATTTTTAATGAAAAGCTTGAGTTCAGACACAATATATATTTATGGTAAATATAGCCTATAGACGTACACATTTTTTAGAAAAGCTCTTGGCCTTGACTTGAAAATGAATGGTTATGAAAGCAGATAATGTGAGCAAAATGCCAGATCTTTCCATTTCTTGTAGTGAATGGCAAATTTATTTTGGAGTGAATTAGTAGCATGATGCCAATAGACTGGAATTCGCAGCCTGTTAATCATCCTTTTCAAGTCTCAAGCATTATCTTGCTTATCTTGTAAAACTATTGTTGAGAATGAAAAATTATTACTCATCCACCTTTAAGTCTTCACAGCTGTAGTAAATGTAAAGTAACAACTACTTCATTTCTAGGGGAATTATTTTGTGCTTCTTGAAATTTCTTCAAAATTAATAAAGCTATAAGGAGTCTGGATAATAATTAGTTGCATGTTTTATTTCAGACTATCCTACTAAATTCTGCCATTTCATAAGTAGCAAATTAAAAAACTGGAACCATAAGGAATTAAACAACCAACAGTAACAACAACTCTGTACCAAGAGTTCCCTTCATTCTGTGGGAGTAAATCAGTGACTGACAACCAACAAATATATATTGCCTTTTGAGAAATAATATAGATATTGAACATCTTGTATATGAGTTCCCTTTTTAAGGGTCAAAATAACAAAAGCAGGATGAATGGTCTCAACACCAGTAATAAGATGCCAAATTCACAGATCCCTTATTGAGATAGATAGAAGTAGTTCAACTGGCAGTAAAAATAAAAGTTATAATAGATCAGTGCCTATTTCTTGGCTAATTTTTACTGCAATGTTTGCCAAAACATTATTAACATCATTAACTTTGATAACATAGTTACTTAGGATAATACTGGCTCAACTCTGTCGCCAGTATGAGATACTGCTTCCATTAAAGTCAAGAGGAGCCGAAGTCTTGTTCTCTTCTTTTAATTGTAGAATCCGAATGATCAAGTGAAATTCATACTACAGAAAAATAAAAGTCAGTCCTGTAGACCTCAGCAATGTCTTATTGTCATTTTTCTATTGTGTGATTCATTTTCAGTCTAATATGTACTGCCACCAGCTCTACACCACTATCACTGACAATCGCAGCATGTCTGTCTCTTCAATTCACTGAGCTTCAGAATGGATAATAGTGTCCAAATACTGAAGAAAGACCTGTCAGGAATTTTCATTTGGCTTCAAGGTAGCTGTTTCATTCACTTATCCCTGGCGAAAATATTAATAAAAAGATAATTAATTAAAAAGGGAAAAATAAAGGCTAATAGTTTTCAGCTGAAAATGAAGAATTTTTACTCTAGCATTAGTTTAAAAGAGTTGTGCACTGTTAATGCCATGACTATATTCTCCTGTCAGATGACACATCCCAAAATATAGTGCCGCATTTTCCCCTGGCTGAGACAATATTCTTAATACATTCCACCATAGTGTACAATTCAGAGAAGGAATTGAAAATCTGATACAATTAAAATTCCATAAATACTGGGGACGCCTCTGAAATAATTCATTTCTTAATAAAAAAATAACCTATATTTCCACTACTTGCCATCCTTATTTATGAACAAATAAATAAATAAATAAATGGCATTTCCAAAGAAATAAAAGATTCTGTAGTCATTATCCCCTGAAAAGAAACCATTTCCCGCAGAAATTTTGTTGCCATGCAGAGATGCACTGGTCTGTTCTTATGTCTTTCGGTGATTCAAAATATAACTGATATACATGTCCATTTTCACTAATTTTATAAACTGAATTTCCATCATAAAAGATCCTGTATAAGTGTGCTCACTATTTTCCACTTTAAATGTGTTATTTTCTTGAAAAATATAAGTAAAGGTAGCAGAAATATTAACACAAGTGCCAATGGCAGAAATCATAAGCAATCTAGGCTATCATGGACGTGACCTATTGAACAACCAGCCATAAACTTAAATCGTTCTTCTACACCACTTATTAATAAAAAAACATCATCAAAATTAAGGATTGTCCCTGTTGGTTGTGAACTGACATGAAAGACATGAAGATTGCATTTTTCAATACAGCATTTTATTGCAACACCCATTCTGTAGCAGAAAAGAAAAAGAAATAATTCAGTTAATGTGCAGAAAGGACAGGAGTGTTAGGATCAGAGAATTGTAATTTTGCCATCTATGCTTGTTGTTCGTTCAATACCCACTTTATAGGAGGATTCCCCTGGTACTTCGTGCTCATCATGCAATTACTGCACCTGGCAAATGGGTATGAAAAAGAGAATTTCAAGCCCATTGTGATTATGTTTCGTAGTTTGAAGCAGGATGCACAGTGGGACTCAGTAACTCGGAGGAAAGTTCAGAAGCTGCTATTTCTTCCAAAGGCAATAGAAAAGTACTGGATGAAAAAGTCAGGAGGCAGAAGATAGAAAACTCACATGTTTTTACTAACAGAATCCTAGGATTACTATAACACTGAGATAATAGATGGAAGCTATTGGGAATATGCTGCAATCACAAGACCTGCTCATTAAACTCCATTAAACCTTTTGTACTTTTTTTTTGTCCATCAATAATGCAAATTAAATTTGCTTTTCAAGTAGGATTGCCCTGAGTGCACTATTCTGCCTACTTGTCTCCTTTAAATGTACATCACCAAAAATCCTAGGCAAAAGGGTTCATAATCAGCACTGTCACTTTGAATAAAACTACTCTGCAGTTATTTAACTGTCATGGTCAGGCTCAGATAGTGAATAAAATACATAAAGACTATTTTGGAAGGAAAATAATTAAAATATTGCAGAGTTTTGTTTAGTTTTTGATGTATTTAGTCATGTCAAAATAAGATCTAATAGGAAGTGTACAATAATTTATCTTCTGACAACTTTGAAAAAGAAGATACTAATAAAGAACTTAAAAGAATCATCTTCATTTGAGTTACAGCTGGCCACAAAACATCTCCTTATAAATTGTATGCACTTTTAGCTTCATGTACAAGACAATATTTGAATCACTGAGATTTTCCTGTGAAAACTCTAACCACAAGATACTTTTTGCCTCTTTCTGGCCAAAGAAATCTGACTTGTCTTTTGCACATTGGCTGAGATCACAATAAATCAGCTTGTCATTCTCAGCCCTTCAGAAGACACTGTTGTTTCGTCATTCAGGCAGTTTGGGCAATGAATAGGGAATTAATCCATAACCTTGGTTTTTGGTCTTTTTTTTTTTTTTTTTTTTCCCTGGCAGAACTCTCTAATGCTCAGACTTTGCACAGAACTGACTTCATCCCTTTGATAGTAATTTTCTATGCTTATGAGGAACCCACATAAGTGTAAGTTCTGGGTTCTCTTAAGGCCTGAAAACCTTATGATAAGACATGTTTGATGGAAGGTGGTTAATTCTACCTGATAGAGAGTCCTGTTTTAGAGTATTAAAGATTAAAAACTTCATTTCTAAAAAAAAGGAAAACTTGTTGAATCACATAATTGTCTAAAAAGAACTCTTTTTTTTCCCCCTTTGTATAGTAATTGTAAGGTAGTTAGTGGAGAAGAGTATAAAAGTCAGATGCATTGAAAAATTGCTCCTCTTTTTACAAAAGGTGCTTGTGGCCCAGGATACACCACAGATAATGCAGTAGGATCACCACTAAGGTCAGTTACAATCTTTAGGCTTCAGATCTCTCTTTTCAGGTTGGCTGAAACTAGAATATGGCCTTAGCAAGCATGGCCACAAAGATAATCCTTTCCTAGATAACCCTAGTGCTGATAAAAGAGCATCCTTGTTTCTAAGGGATCACAAGAGCTGAACAATTCCATGAGGGGACAGTGGATTGGGAATAATAGAGCGTGGGAAGTGAGAAGATCCAAAACTCCCTAGAGTGTTACTTTTGCACTACTTTTGTTTGTTTTTCAGAACTAACTGATTGTTTTTGGAACACATCAGCTGGTTTCATGTCCAGAATTCCCAGTATTTTGCAAACACTCCAGCTTGGAAGACTTCATAATTATTGGGC
The DNA here is from genome assembly GCF_965178545.1 of Coloeus monedula. Classification (NCBI taxonomy): domain Eukaryota; kingdom Metazoa; phylum Chordata; class Aves; order Passeriformes; family Corvidae; genus Coloeus; species Coloeus monedula. Next base: position 12,296,745 of record NC_138781.1, read on the forward strand.
CTGATCCCTTTCTCATGACATCAACTTTGTTCATGGAGTTATGGCCTCTCTCTGAACAACACTGCCTTTTTTTTTCTCTTTACAAGAGCGGGATAGAGGAGCTTCAGGGTCTTGTTTCAGATAAAAACCTTGACTTCAGGCTAACACCAGAATTGTTACATTTTCTTAAGGTTAGATACATGACTCAGCAGCAGCAGTTGAATTTTGAACACCACAAAGTATACCTGCAAAATGAAGTATGATGTATGTCACCTGTATCACATTTACAAATCTGAAAATCTTTACTTTTGGATGCTTCTCCCATTGATAGAAGAAGTTGATTATTATTTTAAGTGGTACTTTGCAAGCATTTTTTTTTAATAACATCTCCACTCTTAATACTTTTTGCATACTGAGGCTGAACCAGGACAAAACTGTATTTCACTGAACTTTGGACCAACACTGGTCTTAATAGAGCTCTTGTTCAGTGGAAAATGACACTTTTAAATCTATGAATTTCAAGGTGTAGGACATGGAAGATAAGGCACTTGGAGCCAGCCTGTTCCAAAGCCCATCAAAAACACAGGAAAGAGGCTTTCACTCAGGCCCTTTTATACCACTAATTCTAACACAAGCATAACCCCATTGATTTTAAGGAGCTGTTGAAATGTTTAAAATTAGGTTTGTGCTTACTCAGTTGAGGCCTATGGAGGCAGAACACATATACTGGAAGAAATTTTTCCATTAACATCAAACATTTTTTCACCCCCCCTCCATTAAAAGGAAAGGAAGAAAAGAATTGAGTAATGCTTAGTGTGACTTTCCTCCTGTGGTTTGCTTTGTTTTTCAGAGACATTCCAGAAATGTATTCCAGATGTTTTCAAATCCTTGTAACTTATTTTCCATACTATATATAACCTTTCCTACCATATCTGTTCTCTCTCTCCCTTTCTTTCACTGGTTACTGTCTCTATCTTTTTCTCTTAATTGTCTTAATATTTTTTTTCACTGCAAGTTCCAGATTAATTCATTTGTATTCTTTCAGAGGTCCCACTTGGAAACATGCATTATCTGCTAGAAGACATACTGTTCCATGTGGTAATATCTCTTGCTCGTGAAGTTATTAATTAAATAATATTTAGTTGCATTAGCTGGATTTTCATAATTGTAAAGGACATCAAGTTCTTGCTCTCAAAACACTGAATAGGCTTTCGAATATTAAATTGTCATCACATTTAGATGCACATGCTGCCTGATAAAACACAAATTACAGTCTTATCCTGTACCAGCAATGTAAAGTGTGTCTAAAAAACTGTCTCTTTTGTTTAGCTCATTATAAGGCAGTTGCCTCATAATTCTTTCCATAGAGGTTGTTTCAGCATTTTTTGGCAGTTTTGCTGTTGAAAAATGCTGCTGTCATGAACCAGAAAGTGGCTGTCAAGCCCTCAGAAGGAGAAAGTAATTTTAGTGAAGCCCAGGATAATTTTCCAATCATCCAGATGAACTTGGTCAACATTCCTTTCTCCACATGAACTAAACACGTGAAATTTCACCCTTCTCCTCAGGAGCTGCTGCTTGGCAATGATGTTTATTCACTCCTTCCTGAGGTTACAGTTCTGCTCCACAGAGCTGATGGGAAACTGCCACTCTCCAGTGTTATTGCTGGAAGAAAAGTGTATGGGAACGGGCCAGAGCTCCACTGGGGGTTCCAGATGCTCACTGAGAAGAAACAGATTTTTCACAGCCCTGGAGTACCTACTCAGGACTTGTTAAAACTCTCTTTATTTAGGGTGGTGATATTTTTTCTTGGTTGACTAAGTAAAAATAGCTCACAGCAGTACTTACAACAATATCTGAGCTCCCTCTTTTTTAGCAGGCAGAGAGCCAAACCTAATACGGTGTAAATCAGAGCAGCATTGACTTGCATCAACCAAGGATCCTGCCTGTCACATTCTAACAAATACAGATGGCAAATGTTCATCATAAACATAATTTTAAAAGTTTAAAAGAATAGAAGAAATCACATCATCAAGCTTTTTACTGCAGATGAGGACTGCCTGAATCCTGAACACAGATCTAAGTAGTGCTCCAAATGATGTGGTTCACTGGTGAGTGGTACTGACTTTTAGAAAGTCAGAGGACATTTTGCCATTGTTTACAATGTGCTTATTCTGTGAGAGAGGAAAATGCTTCAGATGAGAGATGAACTTCCACTAAGCTTGAAGTTCTTTGGGATTTGGGATTTAATTATTATTAGTTATTTTATCGCAATGGCTCATGGAGGGCTCATCTGACATCAGGAATCCGCCGGGGTCGTTCTTGCACATTTGTGGAGCCTCAGCTCCTAAAAGCTTCAAAACACTTAAAAAAACCCCCAACACAAAAACAAACACAAACAAAAAAGCAACAAAACTCAAACCAAAACCACAGAGAAATATTTTCCCAATTTTACAGGTGAAAAACTCAGATAAAGTTATTTGCCAAAGCCTAAGAGAAGACTGTGGGGATCTCTTTAATCACAAAACCTCCTTTATCTTCTAATTTAACCCCACGCGTTTTTGCAATCCAGAAGGGAATGCTTCATTATAAAATGAATCAATCCTGAGCAGTTTCAAAATAGAATAGCTTTGCCATGACTTGTCAAAGGCATAGTAAATACGACTCCGTAAGGAATAGTACACCACTCTGGAAGTGTGCCACCATTATGAGTTTACTTCTGAAATAAAGAAACAAGTTGTCTTTGTTCTAGGATTGAAATGTTCAAATATCAGAGCCAACATTTGTAATGTTTGGAAGGAGGAGGGGGAAGGGAAGAAGAGCTTTATTTTGCAAATTCTGTTCAAATTGGGAGTTAGAGAAAACAGCAAAAAAAAAAAAAAAAAAAAAGAGTGCTAGATGGTAGGCAGGACGTACCATGAATAACAATGTATCCTGTGGATATTTACTACCAAATCATGTTTAACTGAAAGGAAAGTGGGAGTCACCACAGCAAGCAATTCCCATCCGATTTCTTAACATGTAAATCAGGAGCACAGAAAGGCCATTTATGGGAGTCTCAGAGAGACAATGGCTTTCCTGCTGCCAAGTGGTGACATCACACCTCACAAAGGAGAAGGAAGAGGGCTGTAAGTGCAGGGTGCCTTGCCAAGAGCTTTGTTTTGTTTCCACAGAAGAAAAAAAATGGCAAAGAAAAGAAAAAAAAGAAAAGGAAAGTAGCAATTTTTCTCAAGAATATAACATTACAGACAGAAAAAACACAAACTTTCAAAGAAGTTGACATGTGACTCATGGAATGTACTTTGCAGCTCTTATGGTGATTTCAATAACACTTGTGAAAAATCAAAACTAATTTTGCATTTACCCTATTCAAGCAAAATGAAAGTGAACACAAACACATGCACACTCACCCATGCACCAACATAACCTCAGAGATGAACCCAAGAAATGCTCTTTGTGAGCTGTGGTGCTGAGTGTTTCCCAACTGTAATGCCAACTCCAGCTGAGTTTTGTAAACTAACCTCTGAAACATTATTCATCTTGAAGTAATGAGAAAATAGATGCAAAGTTTGGTATGTATGCCTTCTAAGGAAGCCATAATTGTTAGTTTAGTGTATAAAGCTCAAGATCTTGAAGAAATTATGTATTTACAGCACCTATCTCCTAAGTAGATGTGGATCTTAATAGCTTTTAATGTCAGGAATGTCAAACAAGTGATTCTTTTTTTTTTTCCTTTCTGCTTCTTACAAATAGTGTAAATATATTCCAGAAATGGAACAGTAAAGAAAGAACTGGAAAGTTTCAAGTCTTCTGATTCATAGAAATAAGGGAAAAAAAGGGTTATTGTTGAATTTACAAGAGCCAGCACTTCTTTTCTGTTCTGTGGTGAATTACCTAATATTATAATATATTAGGGAATCCCACAGCAATGACTTCCTGTGCCATACACATGACATTCTATTCCTAAGAGTGTGGACTGTTGCAGTACTGATTGCTGTTGTACTGATACCTAAGAGTTTTGGTAAGGAAGAAACACATATGCTTTTCCTAAAAATATACATTTGGCACCACATGATTTTCAGAAGCCTGATTCTGTTTCTGATTGTATAGTGCTGGCAATACAGATGTAGCAAGGCCCTCTTTCTTCCCAAATATTACAGCATAATAAAGATCTTCACTGTGATTCTGCTCCCAGCCAGAGCAAAGATGAAATTAAACACACACAGAAGTGTACAAGAATGTTTCCCGAGTGATATTTTTTATTTTTTAAAAAACAAACAAACAAACAAACAAACAAAAACCAAAGAAAAACAACAAGAAAAAAAACCCTACCAACCAAAAAAACCCCAAACAAACAGCAAAACTACCCTATGCTTTATATACATACTTCTTATTTTGTTTGTGTGCTGTTCATTTCACAGTTAAGGTCAAGAAACCCTGGGAGACAGATGGAGAACTGAGCCTTTTAAAGGCTTTTGTAAAAGCCAGCTTTTGTTCAAAGCTTCCTCTGGTTAAGGAAAGTTGATACTGAGGGAGTGATCCAAAATTGCACTTAATAAGCAAAAGTGCAACTCTGGTGGAACTTGTATATCTTCATTTGTTAGAGAGACACATCCAAAATCATCCTTCCAAATCCACTTTAGGGCCTGAGAGACTATCAGTGTTCACACATCCACAGGTGCCTCCATTTCTGCTACTACTTTCCCACACAGTTCCTAATGACTTGATGGGTAAGATAGAACCATATTCCTGAATCATTGATTTGGTGGATGCGCTTAATACATGCCTAAAATGCAAAGACTCCTCATTTTGAGTCAGGGAACCTGAGAAGAAGAGTGTGCTACCTACTTAAATGGTCTTAGGTCTGCAAGTTCAAGTATGTGGCATCTGCAATATGTGAACTTCCAATGACTCAGTAGAAAATAGAGTTAAACAAAAACCTTGTCAAGAAAATTAAAATCAAACTGAGAGCCGTATTTAAAAATCTTAAATTAGGGAGCAGCATCGTTGAATCCTCAATTGAGACATGTTGGTATTTTGTTTATTCTCAACCTGCAAGTAAGCTAAAATTGTTAGAAATGATGGTACACCTTCTGGAGACTTTTAGATTTATGAAAAGGCAAAATAAGCAATGTAAAATGAGGGGAGGAGTAAGCCATGCAGGGGAAACAGCCAGATGCATGTCTCCAGTGGAAAACAGTATATTTTAAACTACAGTGGTATCCTAAGATGCCTCCAGTCACATGAGAATATCACTTCAGACATACACAATGAACAGAAGGGTGACAGCCTTCTCCACATCTCCAAGAAAAGAGAGATAAACAAAATTTCTGTGTTTGAGTTATTTTGTTGTGCCTCAGGTTTTTCCCCCCAAGAAGGTCTCAGACAGCAACTACAGCAGATTGAGATGGCTGAGCATCAGAGCATGATACAACCAGAACCAATGGATTTGTCATTGTCTGATAACAGTACTCTCTAAAGAAGATGGGCCTATAAAATAACACTGGGAACATTAACAGTATGTATACAGAGCAGATAAATTAGTGAGAAATGTTTATGTGTTCATGTGTACAAAATATTTTCTCTTTTTTTTTATTGTTTATTGCTATTATTACTATTATTAACTGACAAGGAAAGGTGTGGGCAGCTGTACCTTTAAAAGATTCTGGGAAAAAGCATTTGATACTGGTTGCTATGACAAGTGGAGATCCATGTTGTGCAATGCAGAGCAGCTAAAATTTAAACATTAAATATGATGAACCCCTGTCAGGTTCCTTGGCTGTGAATGACTTCTGAATAACAAAAATGTGGGTGATATAATTTCAGATTTGAACTTGCTGTGATATCTCAAGTTCACATGTATCTTCCTCTACCATCTCTATTTGTGAAGAAACCAGCATTTTTGGAAACAGGGCTCATGGGTGACTGGAAGATTTAAATCAAAATTTGAGTATATATTTTGTATATATAGAAAACCATACTCACTTGAGAACTTTGTAAAATGTGAACATCAAGGTAAGTTGCACTGCCCACTGTCAAGATAAATTACATTTGCATCCCGTACTTCGCAATATCTCTCTACCACGGAATATTTATAATATTTACCATTTGTGTTTAAATTTCTCTAGGGATAGTGTTTTCACTCCATTTATCCTTCTCTATGTTTTACCTTTAAATAGTAATACTATTTCTGTATGAAACCTCTGCGGAAATGATGAAACTGAAATTGCTTTACCTGAATGTTAACTATATTGGATATTGATTTCATAGTTACCCTTCAATATAAGGGATATAAAGGCTCATCTCTAAATTCAGTGAGCATAAATAGGGCCAAACACCTCACTGAATTTCTCTGTGGAGGGTCAAATCCCAAATGTTTCTTAGCACCAGTTTTGCCATTCATTATACTACTACCACTTATAATAAGATGAATTGAAATTAATTCTTCTTTTTTTTTTTTTTTTTGTTAATAAGGCATGTTAAAAATCTTATTGCATTTTCTGTCAAATAAAGAAAAAACATGATGTTCAAAATTTAGACATGGCAGAGTTATTTGTTTGAAAACTTTGTAGGTGGACAGTAGAAAGAGACAGCTGAACTGCACAAAGCCATTGTAATTTGAGATTTTCCTGGACATTAGTTAGAAAAGCTGCAAACAGGATACAGTATTCTGTAAACTTAGAAGCTGTATTATAAAGACTTCTGTGACATAGATCAGTGATTTAACATAGTTAAATTAAGGTAGTAAATTAAAGCAGACACAAAAGGGTAGAACAGGGAATATTAAAAATTTACATAATCTGGGAGTATTTATCCACACACAGTGTGTTTTCAGTAACTTTAAATAACTACTTTGGCAGTTACACTTTTCCTGCTGAGTATAAGGTATTTGAAACTCATTTACTGAAAGTTGTGTTTTGTGGATTTCCATAGATAACAGGCATAATTCTAAGTTACTAAAAATACCACCAACTGGCTGTCTGTGAGTTTCTGAAAAGCCACAGTAAATGTCTCTTATCTTTTTTCATATGAACTTTGGGCTGCACATTATTTTCTTGGCTGTGACCTCTCTAATTCTCCCTGTCCAGAATTTAATAGGCAGTGACTCTGAACATCCCTGGGGGTTCCAAGTTTGCATGAAAGGAAACTTGCTGACACTGCTGCTTGATGGCTGCTATGCTTTCCCTTTGCTGGGTGCTACACTGCAGCACTTTCTCAAATGTTGCCCATTTCAGTATAAATGGAAAATGTGCTGCATGCTGATGGACATGGTCAGCAACTCATCATATCAGGTGTGTGGAGAAATACATAGGTAACTTAAGAACAATTTACACTGGGCTGAAAATGCAGTATTTTAAATCTGTTCATTATTTTAAAACCTATTTTATTACATAGGCTTCACCACATAGTGGATAGAGCATCATTATTCATGTTTCAATGGCAAAGAAATGATAAAAATAAGCTTGGGAAAAAATGATCAAACTCACACAGAAAACCAAGGACAAGTCTGGAAATGACACTCACATTTTCAATCTTTTCCTCAGCACATTATTGACCAGACCAGTAAGTTTAAATGGTAAATTCCATGTGAAATCTGAACCCCAGACACATTTTCCTAAACCTTGCCAGTGCTGCAGGCAACAATTTTTTTTTTTCAAATGGATCGTGTACCTCTTATTCCAGTCCCTGAGCCACTTTGCTGAACATCGAGGTGCAAGGGAACAACGCTGTAATTTCCACTTACATAGGGGCATGTGGTTACAGAAAGATCTGATGCATGGTACCATAGTCCCCTTTGACCAAGATACAGATGAAATGGATAGGCCAACACTAAACCATATCACCTCTTTCTGCTTCTACAGCAGTCTTTTGGCTGCCATGGTTCCTTACAGAAATGAGCAAAGTCAAGATTAATCAGGACCTCCAAAAACACGGTATTAAATGTGCAACACAGCACAACCATGTAGTGACTGCTCCTGGCCTATAATCCTTTCCCAAATGAACTCCCCCAGCCAGTTCAAGCAGACAAAGACCCATAGCATACTATTCTGCTTAAATCAAATTGTATTGCTAGTCCATTGCTACCACTGAAGAAAAACGTTATCATTTCAACAAGCCTGAGTTTAATATCTTTCCTGAAGGGTAAATATGTATTAATACATGTCTCTCAAAGAATGAAAAGAGTAAATTAACCCCAGGCATTGATGAGATCTGCTACAGGTAGTGAACCAGGTTCCTCAAAACTCTTTGAGAAGCCTTTTCTCATTTCCCGTCATTTTAAAAGAAATAAAAGTCTATACTCTGTATTGTTTTTTCTTTAGGTAAACACATTTTTATTCTGCCATAAAGAAATCTCCTCCTGCCTTTTTTCCCTGCTGCGAACAGCAGCCTATCAAAAAAATAAAACCTTAAAGGTCACCCTGGAAGCAAAACATATATTACAGTTTCAGATACAAGTCTCAAAGACCTGAGAAATCCTTCATTCAGATTCCTAAAAGCTACAACACAAAGAAAGGAATAATTATTTGAAATAAAGGGTTCCTCTTGCAATGTTAACTACACAGTATGCCTAGATTAAGCCAATTGAGTTTTGCCAATACAGAGAGACTGCTTGCACTTTCAAAGGTGGAGGAAGATTTTATAAATCACTTTTTAAAAAGGAAAAAAAAATAACTCCACTTGGTAAAAGACCCAAGTTTATATTTCCCTGCGCTTAGTAGATATGGTCTCTGAGTTACAGAGGCACAGTAATTTTTTTCTTAGAAGTTTATTCTGTATAGATGAAGTGACTACACAGATCTACTGGTGAATTTACATGTTTTTCGCTCAGAAGTAGTTGTGATCTGTGTAGTTTACTAAATTAACAGTGAAGCAACCAGCTCAGAAATTCAACAGTCTCCAGCCCAGGGGACAGAATGTCTTCACTTCTGAGCCCATTTTTCCTAGAAGGCAAGTGTGGCACCCATGCACTGTTTTCTCTCATTGCTGGCTCACCGAGGCCACAGTGAATTTCAGGCTCCTATCCTGGTTGGAACTGGTGCAATATTCTCCCTGAGAAAGAGGTGGGAACTCCTAAAGAATACGAATAATAGTGCAGTTGAAGCACTAGCAAGTATTTTTGACCATGATGTTAAAGAATAGGATCTGCTGAACAATGGATCACTTTCATATTCATCCTATTTCTCCTGTTTGGGATGCCTTTCTTATGCTATGAAAGGGTTTCCATGGAGTTGGTGTTCATGGTGGAAATCAAGCAAAATGACCTTTTCAAATCCTGTTCTACCTTAAATGTCCACACAGGTAGCTTTACTACACTGATGCTGGCAACAAGAGGGAGAGGATCAGGCTCTGAAGAGATCAAAGAGAATAAACAGAGAACAGGAGTTCTGTGCAAGAGTGACTGAAGTACTGAGTATCAGAGCACTTAGTTAACTTTCCTTGACTTCAATCCTCAGCTGCAGGTTTTAATTTTATCTTCCATTGTAAGTTCATTTCAAGTACATAAAAAATGCACTAAAAGGAAAGGATCATAAATGTAAAAGAAAGAGGAAGCAACCAATATATGTATAATTATCTTTATTTTATATGAATGAAATGATATATAAATATATATGTAATTGCATATGCACATAAAATAAAAAGCCCTTCTCTTATCAATAGTGTTGGTGAAACATAACAAAAGGATATGCGATTCTGTAGCCTAATGGTTTGCAAAGCTAATTTAAAACAGGTTTTGTTATGTTCCTAGGAGTGCTGCAGGCTGTAGAACTCTGTATCCCTATTCTGGTTTCTGAAGGCTTAGACAAATGGTGACATACATATGGCCAAAACCTGGAACATGGGATGAGACTAAAAACCTCTTGGCACTTCTCTTTTTGTGTCTTACTATTTACCTTCACGTCAGGAATATTTTATTCAGGTCCTCGGAAAAAAATTTTGCTGAAAAAATTTTCCAGTGATTCCAGTTTGTCCCTGGTGAGCCTCAGCCCACCTTTTATCTGGCTTGGATTAGTGAACTGGTGTCTATGGGGGTCTCTGCACTGGCTCTTCAATTCATATCTGGTGCAGACTTGTTGAAGCAAATCTCCATCATCTTGTCCAGTCTCACTTTGGTACACTTAGATATGTCTGAAGTAATTTATTTTAGAAAGCTACATCAGCCAGACAGAAAAGGTAACAGTTCCAAGTGGAAGAGGCAGGGAGGGGGATGGAGGAGGGGAATTCAACTAGCAAAATGCCTTCAAAGTAATAAACCTTCCCCACTGAGCTATAAAAATGTCCTCTTCAATGTCCAACAGCACATACCATGAGACTGGGAATATATGAATAATATATGCTTTCAAGCAAAGTGACTACATAGAATTCTTGGAAATAGATTTTGTCAACAATCTTCATAGGGATAGGCAAAGGTACGATTTGCCTCCACTCTCTATTCCTGACAATGTTCTGCACACAGCTTCTCTCCCACTACCCAGGGATTAAAGCCAGAGAAAACAGAATGAAATGCAGAAAGATAAGAAAAACCACTGCCTTTGATACTTCCTGAGTGTTCTTTTCCTTCATGTGTTTGGGAAAATCAAGTGTCACAAAAAAAGATGATGAATTAAAAAACCCAAGAGTAAGAAACACTAGATGAAAGACTTCTTGATCTTCTTCACTCAAACTTCCGTGTGAAAAATAATGTTTCATCTCCCCCCACTTAATAAAAAGACAGAGTAAGCAAAACACTGTCCCTGAAGCAAAACTCTCCTTTACAGTATGTTTTATGATGCTTCATCAAGTGTGGTCTCAGAGAATGGGCATTGTATCCAGAGCTAAGCAATTTCTTGCCTTCCTTGTCTGTACCTAATATATTTAGCATGGAACTGTTGATGGCCGTGTCTAAACCTTATCTACTTGTCACATCATCAACAATTGATATAGTGGCACATTAAAGCTACACTGCCGTCACCCAAAGGAAAAATAAAGTCCTGAGGAGTTATAAAGGCAGGGCTTTTCCTTCCTGGAAGAGGTGCCACCTGAAGCTTTAGTCTCTTGCTATTTGTTCATAAAGAGAAACCAATTCCCATGGTGGAACGAGAAATCCACAATCTCTGCATTTTAAATCTCTTCTCTACAAAGTAAAGATGAATATGTAAGGAAAAAAATCTTCAGAGAAAGGATCTCTGCCAGTTGGCAGTGACACATCAAACTTGAGACTTTCAGAAGTCTTTCAGAAGTTATTAAAAACAACAAGAAAAGGAAACTGCTCATTTTAGATTCTCCTATTTGTTAAGGTGGCATTCAGAGACTGAGCTGGGTGTGAATTGCTGCAGTTGAGGTCATTCTATTTTGAGGGCAGTCTTTTTCTAAGACAAAGTAGTTCTTGAAAGTGTAAACTGTTTTTTCTCACCTTGGTGGGATATTACCTAGGAACTCCTATCCTGATCATTCCAGAGTCAACATTGTTAGCTGTATTTTTCTCATCTAAGAAAAATAAAGGGCTTTTGGTTTCCTTTGAAAAAGCATAGTGGTGGAAGAGGGACTACCACATTAGACAACCTTCTCAATCTCCCCTGGATAGCACCTCATATTTCTAGTGCCATCAAGAGACAAGTTTGTGAAGGCCAGCGTTTGGGGAAGCATTCTTTTGTTTGGTTGGTTTTTGGACTCCTTTATTTTCCCAACCAATTTAACCTTGAGGCACAGTTTAAAGGATAATCCACATTTGTCTCTTTCCTAAGCCAAATGAATATTCACGACTGGAAACAAAAGAACACAGAGGATTAACTCAGAAACAGCCTTTTAAATGATGAATTATGAAGAAATAAGGAAGGATAAGAATAGCTCTGAATGAGCTGCTTAGCTTCACAATGTAATTGAGAAGTGTTTAAACTAGTCAGAGATCTACTGTCACAGTTTTTAAAAGGTGAGGTTATAAAAGATAGGACAGAAAACTACAGATGTACCTTCGGGCTCTTTAAGGAAAGTAACAATGTAAACTAGTATTCTTGGGGACTGGGAACAAACACGGTGTATTACCTTTCCCATAAATGTCAAACTCACTGGAGACCAAGAGGTGCATCAATTTATCCATTGTGTAAAGTCAGAGTCTATGGAGTAGTATTAAAAATTAATATAGCCCATTTCCATGCTATGGGTTTGATTTGTAGGTGGGCAGTACAGTTTAACATATGTTTAATCTGATGGAAATTGTAAATGGCTCAAAGAATGACAGCCAGTGCAACTCCAGGCTCAGCAGTTGGCAGTTATGTGGTTTTGCTGTTGAGTCATAAAACCAAACAATCATAGCTTAGTTATAAAATTCTGCATGATCTAAAACAAGTCATTCATTTTGTTTCACGGTTGATTTCTCCATCTGTGCAAGGGAAATCATGATACACAAAGAGGGTGGTGAGACTGGACCACTTCAGTTTGAAACTGTAAAATGAAATCTCTTGAGAAAAATTAATTTATTGCACTAAGCTTGCTATAATTAAGTACTCTTTATATCCAAGTATATAAGGTATTTTTTATCTAGATATTATGATGCTGCAAGTCAATCTGCTCTGAAGTCTATTCAGGCAAGCATGGAATATGCCCGTGGTGTTCCTTTAAACTTCAGTAGTTACTAGCACATAAACCACCTGCAGAAGTGTTTCCTCCTCACACCACCTATCAGTGGGAACCTGCTGCTTGACAGGGTTATTTGCCTTTCTTCTTACAAACGTACAGCATGACTGGCTGCACTTTAATAGCATTATTGTCACCTTGTTTTGAAGCTCTTGATATGATTGTTGAACCCATTGTTTCAGCCTTCATAAATAGAAGGAAGAGAGGGAAGGTGAGAGCCATGGGGCTGAATTTGCACTGTATGATGGACCAAACTTCAGATATTCCTTAACTGCTACTGGCTAAGGCTGCCCTGACACTGGAATATAATTATGCTAACACTGAATGGATTTTGTGCTAGTAAAACACCTTTTCCTGGAGTTTTCTCAGGCCTTGTGACAGGCTTTGGGCTGCAGCACTGCAAGAGTGACCTGCTGAGTGCAAAGTCTCCATGACTGAATGCTGCACTGATCCAGGCACAGCACAACCAGAGATGGGATTTCTCTGTTCTGCACTTTAGGTGGTATCTTCAAAATGAAGTTGGGAAGGGGCATTGCAGTGGCACAAGTACCACAATAATGTCACACACAGTGTAGCAGTCTGAACAAGCCTGGAAAACCCTCTGGAAGATTATTTATTTGTGCAAAGTTTTGGAAATGCTGAAGAACAGCCTTCGGACTAAGGCAGTATGTTCAGTTGCCTGGTGTAATGCATGTCCCAGGCCAGCACCCCTTCTCTGCCTTCCCTGCAGCACAGAGTGAGACCTCAGATCCTGGCTGGGCTGTTACACAGATAGAGGAGTGAAGCTGCTGGTGTCACATCTTGTGCTATTTGCTGAAAAATTCCAATGGCTGCAGTAATGTCAGTAATCCAAAACTCAGCACAGATTGATATCCCCTTAATGCTCCTTGATTATTCTGTGTGCTCCCACATAAGATATGATACCCAGCACGTGACTGTTCTGGTTTTCCATTAGTTTTCATTTTTCCCTCCAGATCTATGGAATTAAGAATATGTAGAAAATTGCATCTTTCCTGCCCACTATAGAAGATATGTTCTTTATTCTTTAAAGGATGAAGAGAGTAGAGATCTGCAAACACCAACAGTTTTATAACATTCTGATTTTACTACAATTGTTCTATTTCACTCAAGTTGGAACTAGTTAAAGTTATTGTTAATTTCTTACTTTCTGTCTTTCTTTCCTCACACTTTCTAAGACTTTTTCACCCTAAAGATTTATGGCAAAGTAAGGAAGGAGTTCAAGTCTACTATAAATTAAGGTTTTATTTCAGCGATGTTCAGAAATCATATCTGTAGTATAGAATGAATAAAAGTGAGAAAATATCCAGATAAAAGCTTTTTTAAAAGAGTCTTATTCTTTCTGGGGAATAAGGTGGTTAGGATTTGAAAATTTTACTATTTATCTACCTTCTCAATTTCACCCTCACTGAATTTGTTTTTCCCACAGTGTTCCAGAACTCTCTTCCCCATGGATGATTCATTGGGTAGATTATATAAGATTTTACTTTAAAGTTTTCATAGAAAAAAAAAATAAAATTGAATACATGGCTAGGGAACAGATTGACCTTTTATATTTCCAGATTCTTCACAATATTTCTTTAATGCTGTTTTATTTGCCAGCACTGTTTCCTAATTTCCTTTTTTATTTTTTTCATAGGTTCTTGCACCTGCAAATCTGAAAACACTCTAACATGGAGTGACATAGTCACAGCCCAAATCTGTGAGTGGGAAGCAGGCACAAGGTGATAAAGTCACTTGCCAAACATTTCAGGGTTGTCCAGTCCTAGGAGCACAATCTAGCATGTCATCTTTTGTAACACACGGGAAAATATTTCACTTCTCTGCCGGCAGCAGAACCCTTCACTCACCTTATATCTAATGAATTTCTGGAATGTGGAACTAGGGTCTTTAAGGACTAATACAGTGCTAAGTTATAATAATCACAATGATTACAGTTGATAATTTAGAGGAGATTTTTGAAGTAGCTTTTTGATATTTTTGACTACATTCGTCTTTGCATGCACTGGTGTTGTGCAGTTCTCCTAACAAGAATGGATCAGTCTCTTTGACCACAGGAAAATCCTTCCCTGCTGCAGACTTCCCATGGTGACACCTAAAGTGTGCTCTGTGCTGCAGAGATGCTTCCAGTCTCTGTGAGTCTTCCTTCCCACAGGAAAAAAATCTGGCTTGAAGTGGAGGTAGGAGGTGGATAGGATGGGAGTCTTTTTACAAGGGTGACGTATTTCTGTACCCTACAGTTGAAACTACTGAGTAAAGTCCCCATAGCTGACCAGCCTGACACTGAAAAAGGGAAATTAATTTCCCTATTTTCTAGTAGGTTGGATCACAAGGGTGTTAGAAACAGCAGCTGTGAATGGTATATCACTTGAGGACTTAAAATAGAAAGGTTGTTAATTTTAGGAACATTTTCAAATGTTTTAAATCAGTATGTATAATACCCATAGAAAATATTTTTAAATTAATATTTTCAGTATTGATTCTAAGAGACACAATCAGTCAAAAAAACAAAGCATAATATATGCCATTAAGTTCTAATAAAAATAACTTAAGTTTCAGTTATGAACATTATACACAGACAGCCAGACTGACTACACAAAGTTGGCAAAAGAAAAACAGAACAAAAAAAACTAACAAACAACCCAAAATTTTCTCACCACCTCCGGCAAAATTCCAGCATACAGATTTTGTATCTACATTAACTTTTCTTGGATAGATATCTGTGAACACACTGATGGAAATTGCAGCTAGTTTTGATGAGCTACAGAACAGATGCATAGAAGGGAGGGAGGGCGAGAGATTGTGCGGAACTTCATAAATAAATGTTTTATGCTTATTCATTAATGTTGTGCAAAGAAATATGATAAATAACAATTACAGAACTATCAGTGTCTGTAAATAAAACTGTGCAAAGGAAAAGAGGAGAAATTTGTTTCCTACCATCTTTATGCTTAATGAATGTCTCATCTCTCCAATTAAGACTTCCAGTCTTCTGAAAAAAACAGCTGGATGAAATGACTCTGCCTTAAACATGGATTGGAGGACGTGCCTTCTAACATGCATTTTCCTTGGTCTAAGTGGCACAATTGCCTGTGAATGACGCCACAGATCTGATTGACATGACAGTATCTTAAAACTAAGCAGAAGCACATTGCTGCCCAAAGGCATCAGCGGTCAAAGAATTGCTGGTAACTACTCTCAGAGTTAGAAGTTCCTCCAGGGATACCTTTCCAATCAAACAATTAAAATCATATGTTATCAGACAGAAGTTTGGTTTCTGTGATTTTGTTTGGATTGAAAGACCTGGAAATTTCTGCAATATTTCTCCATTTTCTGAGATGTTCACATTTTTTTTTTCTCCATTTCCCTCTTCCCTCCTCTTCTACTTTTTTTCTTCCTTTGGGTACAGAGACTTGTTACTAGGTCACAGCAGAGTTTTGAGATATCTGACAGAATATTTCTGCAGCACATGAAGGAGAAATACAGCCAGTGACTCCAAGTGGGTAGAAAACACTTGTGGGCTGGTTTTCTCTTCTTCATCCAACATACAGAACTTACAAATAGTCACAGTGTTAAATGTTGTGTTTCTTTGGTCAACTTAGGGTGTGGTTTCTCCTTATATGTTTCTTACCATGCAGAGGGATGATGGCAGAGCTACCTGAGGTTGTAGGATACCTATACTGCAAGTATTGTATCCCATCAGCATCAGCATATCAGTGTATAAATACCCATCAGAAACACAAGTTTCTGATTCACCAATCTGATTTTTTTCTCCTTTCTGTAGAAAAGGATATCCCACACCACATTTCAAGTGTAATCAGAGTTGAGGTACTACCACATGTAAAACACTTGCAAAAGACCAAACCCTTGATCACTTCTGAACCCACTGCCAGTGGTCAGACCTCCATGGCCACCAGGAACCACAGCTCCAGGGAGCCTGAACTCCAGCTCACCTTGACATCATTGTCCAGATCCAAGCTCCTAGAACACTCCTAACTCACACTCCCATTGCTCACACAGCAATATAACAAGACAATTTTAATTAAGGGGATGTAATTGTATGTTTCAGTGAAGAAGGATGAATTCAAGCACTCATGAACTTTATGCATTTGTTTATCTCCTGTCTAGCCCCCAGTGATTTTGACCCTTGCTGGAGAGATTGCAGGACATCAGTGGAAGCAAAGACACAGTTTAAAATCCTCATTGCAAAATTGCTTTAATGAGTAATCAGCAGCACGTCTTTAAGCCTGTCACACTGACCTTTCCCTGCATGCTTTCTCATTTTTTTTTTGCATTAACAGCATTTCTACTTAATACCTTGTTGAAAAAAGAGGTCTGTGGAGAAGGATTTTAAAGCCTTCCTTTTAATTCTAACAATGAAATACATGTATTTCACTTCTAAAACTTGCTGATACTATAAATTGTGTGACTTTAGTGAAAAAAGATACTTTGTCAGGATGGCACCTTGACAGTGCATATATATGAGCCTACTCTAGTGATTTCCTTTCATGTCTGCTTAGTCCAACAGCCCAAGTAAGGTTCTCTCCTCCATTTGTTTGTGTAGTTATTCCCAGTCCTAGGAGGTCAAAATGGGTGACTAATTCTTGAAAGTATCAAAAATATAAACCTATACAGACCCTAGCAGTGTAAACAATACCAAAACCAGAAACACTGAGGCCCAGAAGACTGTTTATTCTCTTTGATTTTGAATGCGTAAATGGTCTGATTTCACTGTTAGCACATGTGCTTCCAAAGTAAAATAAGCTAGGGATGGACAGAGGCTGAACAGAGGACTAAAAATAATAAAATTATGAAAAAAATAGTAAAAATGAATAGGAGAAAAAAGGCACAGAATTGGAAATGATGGAGATTATATACACAACTGAGTTCTGACATTTTGTGTGCAATTTCTAAACCAGCTGTAACTTCTTAATTTGTTATTTGTAGAAGCCTTTCGAGGAAGAATTTTGCATGGGAAAAATATATGTACAGCTTTATTGAAGTGCTTCATAAATTCATATCTTGACTAATTGTTCTTGTTAAAATTTCATAATAAAACCAAAATATTTAATTTTTAAAATTTTTGAACCAAAATGCTTTGGTTTTAATCAATACTAAATGTCCTTTGATGCCTGTACATTCATTGATTGGGTCTGTTTTTAGAGCTGCCAGCAAACAAAAAACCTGTTATTTATGCAGGTCTAATTATAGAAAATGTATATGCAATTGAGAAAACCATGCATACTTAAGACAACTATTTGTGCTTGGACTTCTTCAAGCACTTTTCTGAGGACTGTCTTTTTATATGTGTATAATTTTATTCCAGAATATTTTTTTGCTCGTTTGAGTACTGGTTTAATATTGTCACACATTTTTGAGCAGAGCAGAAAGCAAATTTAGTGTAAAACTGTGAATTAGCTATTGCAATAAACCTTAACCTTAGTTAGAGTTGTTTGCAAAACCATTCTGTGATTTTTCTATTCTTATGTTCCATCTTACAGGAACAAAGAGACATAAATAGAAATATGTAAATTCCTCCCAGCTGTGAGGAGGGAATATAACAAAATATGAAGGTGGGCTTGTGGGCACTGAAGCTTGTGCAGATGCTTACTTATATTTAAGCCTATGTGTTATTTTTGCTCTATATATTTATTGACATCAATACATGTTTCTTTCTTTAGAAGAATTTTAATTAGGAGGTAGGGGCAAGTGGAAGACATCCATTTTCCTGGACCAAACCAGCTTTTGAGTGTTCTTCTTCCCCAAGTGCTCATTAATACCAATTTATCACTATAGATTTTTCATTAATACCTGTTTCTCTTCTTACATGTGTACCACATAAACATTTAGTCCTCTCACTTTGGGATGTGCCAAATTTCCAGTGAGAGATTTCAGGTTTCTTTGGTTCTAAATTCTGTAAAAGACCTTGGGCTGTCGGCTGCCTTTGTCTGGTTGTAAAAAGGTGAGAGGAAGAACTCTGAAGTAGAAAGTTTTCACTCATCTCCTGGCCCCTCATGCATTTGGATTATTTGGTGAGTTTGCAACTATTCAGTGGCTCCAGTGAGTGCTCTGAGCCCTGCGTGCAACAAGGGGTTGATGGTGGTGAGGATGGATGTGAGGCAGGGCTGGGCTCTGATAAACAGCTCCCAGAAGGTTGTTAAGTAGCATTCTGCCCACAGGTTCATTTATTTTGCATCTCACTCTGTGAAGCTGCATTACAGCACCTCTTTCAAAGTATGATCTGTGAAGGACAGCAAGTGCATCAGCTAGAAAAATGCAGGAGCTAAAAGCTTGCAGTTCACATCAACCGTAGGGCAAAGGTTTTGCAAAGGACTTTTCCAGGGCATCCACAGTGAGGCAACACATCACTTAACAGCAGCAGCCTTTCCTCCAAATCTTCACAGGGATCAAGTGGGAGGTTTAACTATTACAAACATTTCTGGTGTACATTTCAAAGTCTCAATCACAGGTAATTATCTAAAAATATCCTCATTTACTCTTCACAGAAGACTTTCGAGCAGTCAATTTCCCGTATCTGCCTCTGCAAACATGGCTGCAGCACATCTTAGGTAACACTTTTCCTTCTGACAAGAGCTGTGTGAGCAGAGGTGGGAATTTTCATAGGCTACTTTCTTGAAGATTTATAACACAATCTCAATGCAAACATCAGACTACTTATTAAAGTGTAAATGTGAGAGGGAGGAGTCAGGGGACAAAGAGAGTACGATTAAATTGCAAACACAGAATTGTGAAAAAAAGGTTTTAATTCTGAAATAAGGATTTACTGAACTTTTTCACAATGAAATAAAATTAACTAACCTCAGAGCAGTCAGTAGTATCCATGCAAAGGATCCAGGATATCTGGTCTATGAGGGTGAAGATGCCAGTCCGTGTGCCTATGTGTGACGCATGTCACTGGTCACCCGTGAGGAATTTCAAACTTGCTTGGTTTAAATTTTAATGTTGCAATGAATGCTGTCAGGGAAGAAGATGGCAGAGTATACAATCATTCACACTATGCCTATTTTCAGAATTTTATTTTTAACATTCTGTTTAATTTACCTTAATGGTCACAAACCTTATTCAAATTTTCTGAGGTGAATCCCCGGCTTTCTCTTTGTTGCTTCTCAGATGACAGACAAAGCATGAACCGATGGGTGTGTCAGGAATGGGCTGTGAGATGCCTTGTATATATTCCACTGGTTGAATCAGGATTTCTAAAATAATTTTTATCCTCTATTTTCCACTTTTGTCTGAATAATATATCCTTCTTTTGCAGCTTGTCAAGGAGCAAATATGGAAGACCTGCCATGATTTTATGTTAACCATAATTGATAATCTGTTTATTGAATGACACCTTCAGGACATTATTCTTCCAACCTAAAGCCTGAGTTATGTAAAGGTGCTACTAAATACATCTAATGAGCACAAGCCACTTGCATTAGTTGTGGATTAGAGGACGAACAGTGTGCCCAAAACACAACTGAAGTGAGGCCATGATGCAGCTGTGTGGCCACTTAGTGTGTCTCAGATGTGTGGGGACAGCAACTTCCATGAGAAAAGCACAGCTGAGCAGCACTGGAGATAACTCCTTAATCCACACTGGAGCATTCCTGGCTATGGCATTTATCAGAGATCAAACTGTAAATGTGAAACAATTTTTTAGCAAACAGAAAGATCTCCATGAATTATGCTTTTCGTCATTTCTTCAATTTACAGTAAATAATGTTCAATCAGAGTAAATCAGAGTGAAAAGTCATAATACTGGGACAAAATTAAATACTTCTGGGTAGATGAATAAATTTGTTATGGTTTGTTGTATGTTTATTAAGAGCAGAGCAGAAAGTGGTTGAAATGTCAATGTTAATTTCACCTAGATTTTATTCTTGTTGTTTTTGTTGCTATTTAACCCTTATGTTTCCAAGACTTCATCTGAAATCCTGCATCTATCAAACACAAAGATTCTTAAGGAAAAAATACAGCATATAATTATTTTCCTTTCAAAAAATAATTCAGTCTGCTCTGTAGGTAGCAGAGAATATTCAAGCACACATCTATGCCATGAATTTGAACACACACTGTCCAATATCAGATTTGAAAGGCAATTTTCTAAATTCCAGCAAACAGATTCTTTTCTCTGACAATGATGAGTCACTCTAGGATTTGGAAGTAACTTAAAAAAATTAGAAAATCTTAATTCCTCTCTCCCTATGGAAAGCAGCAGAAATCAGGCTTGCAAGATGCTTTGGGAAAATTTTGCTTTAACAGTTTCCTTTAGCTGTCCAAATTCAAGAATATGAACTCATAATAGCCATCTTCCAGGCAAAGCATTCAGAAACTGTAACATAGCATTTGGCTGATTCAAGCTTGTCTCTTTCTGTAACAGAAATTGGCTTCCCTGCTACCCCATGACTTACCATCACAGTGGTAAACACTCTCCAGAACCCTTTTGAAAGGGATGATTCATCCCTGGGGTATTTTTAGGAATTTGTTAACTTGCATTTAGCTTAGTGTGCTGGTAGCCAATAAACAGAGTGAAGACAAGCCTTGAGTAGTCACACATAAACCATTTTGAATGCTATAATTGTACAGCATTATCTTGGTCTGTAGACTGAGTCATCTGCTGGTTAAGCAGAATGGAAAAAACAGAATAAGACCGTTGCTACAACAGGGATTTTGATAAAATGCTAAAGGAATCAGTGCTAGCAACTGGATTAAATTTATCTTTCCAGGATTACACCTGCTTGTTCCAGGCACAACTTGCAATCCGTGTGGATTTTTCCAAAGTTACTGAAGTCTTATGTGTGAATATCACATGAATCTAAGTGCCAATATCACAGAAATAACACAGTCTAATATACTGACATACCTTTTTGAGCAAGTTTGACTCCAGACAGTACCCTCTCTGTGTCTTGTATTTCAATCCATCTGAAACAAAAATGAAACACAGCAGGCACTGCCTATTGTATGTGGCTGGGGACCCAGTTTTTGCTGACACTTGGAAGTATGCCCAAACTGGGGTGGAGAAAGGGCTGGGGAAGTGAGGGGGGGACCAGGCAAAGGCAAGTGTGGAATAAGAGAGAAGGAGAGTGAGAAAGAGAGTTTATTAGTAACTGACCACCACTCCAAACCAAGTGCAAATCAGAAACAGGTTTTGCAGTACTTAGCCTAACAGGAAGGTAATAAGTAAGTGAGATTTTACACCATCCTTGGGACTGTGAAACAGAAACCAGCTTTTGGCAGACAGATTAGGGGAATGCCACTTTGTGGAGAATGGAAAGTGATGAGTTACAGGAACTTGGCACACTGATCGGATCATCTTATCTTCCCACTCCAAGCAATAAGATCCTGGCATCCTACTTTACGCAAATATCAGAAACATGATCTTCACAAAAGCTCACATGTATTAGAAGCCAGTGACACAGTCTGTCATGCTCCTCTATAGAGCACTCCCCTTCAGCATGTGTCATGAGTTGTCTGGCTACACTACATGTAATGAATTAAACCTGAAAAGTAAACATTTAGTTGTTTGGCAAATATGAACAATTTGGCTTTTTAAATTTTTTTTTTTATTTTGAAGGATGCAGAACCAGTAAAAGAAAACTATTTTTCAAAGATCACAGAGAAATTTTGCTGGAAGACAAATATGATTTTGATGAATCTGCTCATGCCAAAAATGTTGCAAATCATTTAATCACATGCCAAGGTACCTGCTGAGTTCTTTAGCACCTGATTAACGAATAAATGAACAGGTGAGAGGACAAAGAACCTTGGAGGCTGTCTCCTTTACAACTTGCCTGAAGGCTTCCAGGATTTTCAAATTCATAGGTCAACAGATGGGCTCATGTGGATTTAGGAGCCTGGAAACTCTGAAAGTTTAACAATTGCTGCCCTGGCTCTTCAGCGACCATGATAATTCCCAGCTTCTCAGAGAATGCTGCTCTCCATCTCTTCACTTTGGACATAATGAAATATTCATTGAGCCAAAATAGTCTGTCTCTATGGCTTAGTAGGTTAGGACACCACCTGATTTAAAACAGGGATTTGAATCCAAGCTGATGGATGCCTTTATACTGAAATACCAGCTGGCACAGGAAATAGGATTCAGATTACTGTCCTAATTATCAGGTTATATAGCAATTTTAATGCTCTGATCAATATTTTATTATGAAACGTAAAATGGAATAGAATAACAGAAGCAATGGAAGAAGACACCTATCTCAACACAACACTTATTACATCTCTCAGGAGTTGGAAGGGTTTGAGTCCTTCTTTGCAAAAGGAATAGAAGCCAAATCCCCTAATCCTGTATTGCTATTTGGCAGCCACATGCTCCTAGTTATGGCTGGAACTTTATTATGAGTGTTTTTGTGTAAATTTGTGAACAGTTTTGCTTCCCATTACACCACATTTTTCAGATCATTAGGTCTTAGGCAAAGAAACAAGATATAGTGCAAAGTTCCCAGACCTAGTAGATTTCTATCAGAAATCAGAAGGTGGTAACAATTTCATTATGCAATGTTATGTTAAAAACAATCTTGCAATTTAATCACAATAACTTTTACTCCCATAATTTAAGCAATAAAAAAATAAAATGTTGAGTGTAATGGTAATTAACTGATACTATTCAACAGCTAATTTATTACAGATATTTTTAGTTTATTTATTACATATACATATATATGTATATGTAATAATTAAATAAATAATTGAAAATACTTCCATCAAAAACTAGCTGCAAGGACTTAAGTTGGTATTATATCTTCTTTGAAAGTAGTCTGTACTATGCCAAATTTTCTGCAATTTCGAACCGCATTTAAAATGAAATTTTTATTAGAGAAAACTATCTGCAGATACACTTATATCTGATTTCCATTAGATTCTGTAGGTCTATGTCAACTTTACAGAGGTTATATGCAATTATCATCACCAGCTACTGCTCCGTATGTTGTGAACAAGATGACATTAAGAGAATGTTTCCCCAAAACTTTCTGGTATTAAAAGTGCTTACAAACATAAAGAAGAAAGTATTAGGACAAGCATGGAAGGTTTGCTTCTCTTCTGTTTCTTCATCTGCACAGAAAGTTGTCTCATTAATTCCATAAGACAAACATCTTCCTATGGTACCATCCAAGAAGGTACTGACCAAAATGAGACCAGATGCTTTTCAGTAATTCTATTTGAAACACTTTCTCTGTCAAAATTAGCAAAGCAGAGTTGGTGCTGTCTGTTGAAGGAGCAATGAGATGAAAACAGTGCTGCTACCCGATATTCCTGTTGGGATTTCTTCAGCATAAGTTCAACTTTAACACACTTTCTACACTATGGCACTCAGAAGCAAGGGCAGCAAAATGGAAAAAAGAAAAAGACAGGGGTGAAATGTTACAGATGCAGAAGAAGTGAAACCCTGGGAATTCAGGAAGTGTAGTATGAAATGAAAGCCTGACACCCAAAGGCTAAAATGGAACCACTGCAAATCTGGGGACAGTAACCACACAGTTGAACTTACACAATTTCAGCAGGTTTTTTTCTCCATTCTCCTTTCTTAGGGAAAATTATTGCCTTGCTCTCTAGGATCATTCCCAAAGAACAGGAATTGAAATCATAACCATGATGTATTTGAATATAACCCTAATTTCAGTGAAAGCACCTCCTAAATATCTACATTTATATCTAGCATATGCACACAGGATATGCATATATCCCTGGTAAAGGGGACCAGTGGTGATAAAGGTCCTGTGTCTTGTTCTCTGACATCTGAATTGTGATCTTTGAAAGTGCTGTAACACCTACAGAATATTCAAGTTTAAATTTCACATTAGGAAGGTGGTAAAAAAAAGATGCTGCCGTTCCCCATCACGACACGTTAACACATTCCTGATAAGGTTTGCTGCATCTGATTATCTTGCAGCTGTTCTTGGTAAGGTTTCTTGTCTAGCTGGCATGGACACTATGAGAAATTGCTTTAAATAAGATAAATCCCAGATAGTTTCCTTAGGTTAGCTCTTGTTATACCTTCTTGATAGTTAATAGTGAGTATCATCAGATAGCAGTTCACAAAGATTATTTAAGGCTGTTTAAGATTATACTGAGACAAAACATCAGACCAAAACCAACACAAATTACACACCAGTTCCCCCCAGCTATCTCAAACACAATGAGAGTCAGTTTGGGCCTTATTAAAATTATCACTCTTGATCAGAAACATCTACAATGAAGTAATTCAAATTGACATCAAATGCTAACACAATCAATGCAGCCTGTTTTCTGGAGAAGCCTGAGTTCTCAAATGCTCCCTCATCCCTGCAAGGATGTCTCCCCAGTCACTCTGTGGGTAGTTTTACCAGGTTGGCTTCATGCTTCTTGACTTTTAATCCAGTCAATTTATTATATTATGTATTTTCTTGACTGACTGCTACTAAGGCAAGAATAGATCATTATTCTAGTTTCATTCTTTCTGATTTTTGTCATTTACGTATTTGACTTTATATGTACTTGTGAGCTCCATTTTGTATTTTGCCCAGTGTGTCTGACTTTAACAGGATCTTCAAATCACCAATAAACCATGTTTGACACCCCCTTGTTTAACTGAAATCTCCTCAGTTCCCCTATGTGTCTGTAACACAACCAGTCCGGCCAAAATCTTCCATTTCCACCCACAGTAATTTCCAAAATGAGATCATGATTCATTCAGTGGTGCTTTTATTCTGAACATAAACTTATGTTTAAATAGCTTCATGACTAGCATCTACTCTCACAAATTCTGAAGAACAATTTACAAAGGGATTTCCTTCTAGATCCCTGTTATTTATGAGCTGCATGACATAAGCGTGTAAAGCTCTTTTAAAGACATAATGGAGCTTTTAGTGAATTTCCCCATTAATTGGTCTTAAAGAATTTCTGGCCCTAATGCATTTGCAATTATTTTGTAGTGTCTTGGTTTCAACAGCTCCAGTTGCTGTGTCCCCTACTGTGTTGCATCCAGGAAGGAAGATGTAGAGGAGGGGGAAGTAAAAAAAAAACACACATTAAAAAAAAATCCACAAAAACAAAGCAAAACCCAAAGAGTTTAGGAGACAAAACTTAATATCCATTTGTGCATAACTGGGGAACAAATAGAGAGTTTACTATTAGTTGCAAAACTAATTTTCTAGAGACTAAAAACAAGTGTTTATTTTAATTAGCAAGGACTATCAATACCTATTATGACACCTTAGCAATTGGTGGTCTTTCAGGCAGCCTTAATATAAGAAGCTGACTTCATAGTGTTGCTGTTATTATTATTAATGCCTTACAAGGAAATGTTGAAGTACTTCTTTTTTCACCTTGGTTTTACAGCAAACATTAGATTATACTATCAGGATACAGTTTTTGGGTTGCTCTCTATAATTTTCCAAAACTGCTTTCTTTGCTTTTTGACTGCACTAAGCTCTGAGACAATGATTTCCACAGGATTTGGTGCTAAAATTCTCTCTACATTAAACCAAGATTGCATACCTAAATTAAGGATCATTCCTTATAATTATATTACCTTACATTTACCTACACTAAGGTTCACATTCCATGTTATTTTTATCAGGTATTCAGTACAGTCAGGACTTTGTTAGGTTCTTATGAAATGCTGCTGCTCAGGCAGCATGCATTTTTTGCAGCTTTGAACAACTTCAATTTCAAAGGCTTCCTGTCAGATTTTGCCACTTCAGCTATTGCCCTTTCTAGATAATTTATGGGTAACTTTCTAGATATTTTATTGATAAGTTAACAGCACAGATCACTGAGGTATGCTACTGATAATGTCACTCTGGTGGCAATACTGACAAGGTATCCAGGCAACCCTGGATGTACAGACGGACTGGGGAGTGAGAGGCTGGAAAGCAACACCATGGAAAGGGACCTGGGGGTCCTGGTCGATGGAAAGTTGAACATGAGCCAGCAGTGCCCTGGCAGGCAGGAGGGCCAGCTGTGTCCTGGGGGGCATCAGGCCCAGCATCTCCAGCCAGGCAAGGGAGGGGTCCCACTCTGCTCTGCACTGGGGCGGCCTCACCTCGAGTGCTGGGGGCAGTTTTGGGTGACAAAATCTAAGATATTAAACTGCGAGAGTCAAAAGGAGAGAAAAAAGATGGTGAAGAGCCTTGAGGGGAAGCCATATGAAGAGCACCTGAGGTCACTTGGTCTGTTCAGCCTGGAGGAGATTGAAGGGAGACATCATTGCAGCTACAGCTTCCTCATGAGAGGAAGAGAGGCAGACACTGATCTCTTCTCTGTGGTGACCAGTGAATGGCCTGAAGCTGTGTCAGGGAAGCTGTAGGTTGGATATTAGAAAAAGGTTTTTCACCCAGAGGATGGCTGGGCACTGTAACAGGCTCCCCAGGGAAGTGATCACAGCACCAAGGCTGACAGAGCTGAAGTAGCATTTGGACAATGCTCTCCAGCAGATAGTGTGACTCTTGGGGATGGTCTTGTTCAGGGCCGGGAGTTGGACTCGATGATCTTTGTGGGTCCCCTCCACCTCAGCATACTCTATGATTCTGTGGTTCTGTGATTTCTGTGATTTCTGTGATGTACTATAACTTGTGTTTTCCATTTTCTGACCAAGTATTTATCTTATTCATGTTCAGTCTTCCTTCTGCATATGGATGATAATGAATGAATATGCAAAGTTCAAAAAAGACTAAAAATGGTGACTTGAGTAGACAACTCCTAAGAAGATGTAAGCATCTTCTTCATGACCATTCACTTTTCACTCAGAGAAAACTTCAGCAAGTTAAATTTCCTAATGCATTTTGAAGATTCAAATAGATTTTATGAACCTACTCTCCATTATCCATGTCACTGCTAATCTCAGTAAAGAGCTGCAGTAGGTTTATTTAGGCAAAATTAAAGTATAGAAAATCCAGATTGCTCTTCCCTAATAAATCACATGTATCATGTTAATTTGAGTCTTTACTGCAGATGGTCTATCTGTGTGGCATGGCTATAAGAACAACAGATTAGCATTTCTCCAGATTTTCCCAAAACACTTTTTAAAATTTGGCATCATATTAACCAGTTTTGAGCCCCTTGAGACATAAACATTTCTCAATGAAGGACTGAATACCACAGTTATGGTTCACCTAATGCAGCCTTGACTTCTGGGTAACTCATGGTTCTGGCAATGCATTCTGCAACATTTTTTAATCCCACTTCAGTGTGACTCATATTCTCTTTTCTCATATAAAAGTAAAGAAGATTAGGTTTAAGAACCTCATCACACTTTCTCAAAGTGAGCAAGCACACAGAGATGGGTTGTCTGCTCAAGGCACTATTTTTAGTCCCTTTTGGACTTTGAATATCTATGCACTATCACCCATACGTGGAAGGAAGAATGAACAGGAATTATGAATAAATTCAAGCTTCTTTGAAAAAAATTGGTTTGAAAATTTCAGAGGTCAAATGCTTTGCTAAGTAACTCTGGTTGTTGATAAATAGGAGAATGTGGGGAATTATTTAAAACAATTTGGAACACTGTTTGGGAGGCTCTTATTCTTATCAGGGTCATATGAAATGGTCACCTGATGCGTGTAGAGCTTGACTGACATAAATCTGCAAGAATCTCATGCAAAGCAACTGCATCAAAACAACAGGGTCATTTTACAAAATAAGCAGGATGAAAACAGCAGTATTAATTTAGGATATGAATAAGGTTCAGGAGTCCATGTGTTTAAGCATTTACTGTTATTTGTCAGTGTAGTTCTTAGTAATAGGAGACAAGACATGAGGAATGCAAATCTGACTCTTAAGAATACACTGATGTTATCACTGGAGTTTTCATTTCTTCCGATGTACTAAATCAAACGAATGTGCAGTGATTTAAAATCATCAATCTGCTCTCATAAATCAAAGATTTAGCAGTCATGACTTTTTCAATATAAAAGGAAAGAGGAGGATTCAAGTCACCTCTCAACATATCCTTACTCAGTCTTAACTTTGTAATATCATATAGCTATTGCAGAAATTATATCCTGTAGCATCCTGTACTGAAAATCGGTTTTTATCCAAAAGGTTGTAGTATTGATTCCACTTCCCATCTGCAGCCTCTATGTTGCCCCTTTCTATCTCCTCAAGGTAGGCAGGAGGATCCAGACAGCAGGATATTAAGGACCTGCCAAAAAGGAGATACCTCTGCATGTCTGCATCTCCTTTTGACTTGCTTAAATTAACACCTGAGGTGGAAACAGACCTTTAAGGTGTCATTGGGGTTAAATAATAATAAATAAAAATGAATAAAATGAATAAAATAAATAAAAATTAATAAAAAAATGCATAGAGGTTTTGGCCTCTGTGGCTGATCAGCTCTGTCCCCAGCCAGGATTTCTGGATGATCAACAGACTCAATGTTATCTTTATGCTGGTGTGCTGGGCCACTGTGGAAGGCATCATGATTCTTTTCCCTTCTGGAAGGGCAGTGGCTTTGAAGAGGATCTGTAGTCAGTGCAGCTTCTATATGCACAGGAGAGGTAAGGCTGAGCTGCAAAATATGTCAGTAGAGAGAGGGTTGTTATCGTTTCCACGGTGGTGAGTGCAGGGAGGAACGCTGAATTGTTTACATTCTTTTTATATGCAGCCTGCTTACATTTCTGGTGTACTCCCTTTATCAATCACCTGCTGAATTCCTGCAGTGAATCATGTATGGACAAGCTCCAGCTGGTGGTTATTTTATACTCAGGTACTGATAAGAGTGTCTTTCTTTTTGTGTCAGCTTCTGCTCCATAAACAACCTCAGTGACCCATTTCTCCAGTACTCTAGGTAATAAGTGAAGGCTTTTCCAGGATTATACTGAAATTAACCTTCAAAGAGCTTTAGCCATGGTGTTAATGTGTCAACATATTACACAAAACAGCTTGCAGTGCTTACTAACTTTCCAATGTGGAAAAGAGAGTTTTGGAAACTATAACTGGTTATTTTGGGGTTTAAAGTAGCCTCCAAGATTAAACTGTATTTCATCAAACTTCAGATGTCTATTTTGTGAATATCTACCTATAAACCCATCACATTGTTTACTTCTACATCTAACAGGGAAAATTAGGTACTTTAAAATAGGTGTGATGCCTTGTGCTCTAGAAATGGTTTGTTGTCTCGTCTGGATAGAAAAGAAATGTGGATGACGAACACAAATATAGATGTCTACACTGCTCATGTCAAAATTTGGTAAAATGAAACTGACCATGTCTGTCTGGGATTAAGTTATAACTTCACAGGGTCAGGTTTTTTTAAATCTGTACTTTGCACAGCCTCTGGTGCCTTCCTCTGGTGTAGTTTGATGATGGTCGCCGGGAAGGAGAGAAAACATATTGATTCCATAGACAATATGTATGCTGCAGTATAGTAGTTCCCTCATGGCTATTGCAAAGCATTTCGTCCACTGATGGAGTATATTCTCCAACAAAATAATTACAAATAAATGATGACAATTTTGAATAATAGAAATGCCCTTAAGACTACACTGGTCTTCATTCTTCATTACTTCAGAGCACAAGAACTGGACTTCTCAGTTGCATAGTCTTTATATCACACCTTGTTTGTATTGTGCAGTCTTGAAAGGGGAGACAAGATTGACAGAGAAAGATTTCTTATTTTAAATTTTAGCTGATATTGTATTGTTTCACATTCAAAATCTCTAAGAAGAAAAATTGAATTCATAGTAGCTTAACTGTTCTGGCCTTAGGTGCAAGAAGTAGAAGGAATTTTGAAAAAGACAATTTGAATCACATACAGATACATTATACATACATACACTGAGATATACAAGATAAGCCCTGTCATGAGAATTATGTAGAGACTTATTTTACTTTCAAAACATCTGCATTTAAAACAGCATGATCTGCCATCTAAAAATGCAAACTAGACTTTATTTTAGCAATGTATTTACAGATGTTTAAGATGGATACCAACATCCAAGGTTGAATGTTATTGTTTACTTACACATCCTTAACTGAAAAAATTTTTCACTGTCCTGAGCAAGAACCAAACTGAAAAAGCATGCTTACATTAGTATCCTTCTAGAAAACTGAAAGAGGTTACAGTGGATAGGGAGCCTAAACTATTCCCATTCTTAGCAATAAAAAAGAGTTATATTTGCATAATAATACAACATGATTATCTAGAATAAATTGTAGAGTGGACAGAATCTTTTCAAATTATAAAGCATAAAAGGCAATAAAATATTATCAAGTTTTTTTTCAGATGTATTAACATTAATTTCTTTTATTTTTCAGAATTAAAGCAGTCTTTAAATTAAAAAAAAAAAACAACCAAAAACTAAGGGAAATTTATGGGAGTACTCACATTAATTGAGACACATATATCTCTCTTGATATCGATATTAATCTTTGTCAATAAATAGAGACATCAGGATTCATGCAACCCCCTTGTTTTGTTGAGTATACAGCACCATAGCTGGTGATGTAGTCAATAGCAGTGAATGTTGCAAATCTGGAACTTGGTGACCAAACACTATTTTTGTCCACAAGTTCCATTAAGTGTCAATTGATGTATTAATGTATTATATTTAAAATAAAAAATAAAAAACAACAAACCAAAGCAATTTCACTATTGAGTTAATAAAAATCATGCATTTGGAAAAATACATGTATGTATTTGGCATTGCTATAGGGACCAGTTAATTCATTCAGGGTTTTGAAGTAGTAATTCTATGAAGATATTTCATGGCAGTGATTACATTTAATGACTCATTGTAGGTACACAATCAATAGGCACAATATATATTTGATTTTGTAATTTTTTATGCGTCATTTTTGGCTGTAAAAACTGAAGCCAGCTTCATAAAGAAACTATAGCTCTGTAATTGGAACAATGTGTGCAATAATACCAGTGGCAGAAGGAACAAATGCCTTTTGGACTAAATCAGAGTAACTCAGCTGAGTAAGACATTGTGGGCTGAAAAGCTGTGTGTAAGGAGTTATATATATTCCCTCCTCGTATGGAACAATTTTTCCAAGTTTAACAATGTACTACAGAGCATAATTCTTAATCTCAAGAGAAGACTGAATAATAATGAGGAAAAAAAAAGAAAGCTAACAAAACCCCCCAAGGTAACACAAACTGCTTAACTTTCCTCCATTTATTTTCTAAAGAACTGGGATGAGATGATGGCTTATATGGTTACTGGCACACACATAACAGCAAAGTAACTAGAACACAGCACAGAAGAAGGTAAAAGACAGGAGGTAGTGAGGGGTAATACACTCCATTAATAGTTTCAGAGATCAATTTAAACTGAAATATATAGATATACACCTATAATTACAGACACACATGCACACATGTGAGGATCTAATTACTTGATCATTCTTGGTGGCTTTGTATCCTCAGCAGGAGAAAGGAGACTTCCTGGAGAACAGCACTGGGACTGTAGTCCCGCTCATTAGCAGCACATTCAGTGAGAGCAGTTCGGCCTTTTAAGTGAAAAGCATGTGCTGCTATGCACCCTTCCTTCTTTGTTACCAGAATAGCTGTGTCCCGGATTAAGCCCAAGAATATCTACAAAAGAAACAGAATGAAACCCTCTCCGAACACCTATAGCTTTATAAAACATTTCACTTTCCCTGGCGTTGTTCCCCAGTTCTCTTCCTCAATCACCCTCGCAGCATAACTATAAGCCATGTCATTCAGAACTATGACAGATGTGCTACAAAACAATATTGACAGTGGTGAGACACTGGCAGAGGTTTTGCCAAGAAACTGTGGATGTCCAGTTCCTGGAAGCTGACGAGGTGGAACAGGGCTTTGAACAACCGGATCTCGTGGAAGGCGTCCTTGGCCATGGCAGGGGGTTGGAATTAGAGGATCTTTAATGTCCCTTCCAACCCAAACCATTCTATGATTTGCAGTGTTTTAGTTTTTGTCACTATGTTCTGTGTTCTTCTGTTATTTGGGAAGAAAGAGTTTATATAGCCAGTTACTTCTAGATAATTGTCCTTTTTTCCTCTCCTGTTTTGCTTTCTGTCTCTTCCTTTTCATGATTCTTTAAGGCTACTGCATGTGAAATACACATCTTGTTTAGTTTACAAGAATTTACCTAAAAGGAAGAGACACTGATATTATCTCTAACATATTTATTAGCTAGTTTCAGTTCTTGTAGTTCACTTTCAAGCTGTGTGAACATTGACTATTGGCTGCTTAATCACAATTTCATTTATTTCCTGGGATATCTGACTGGAAAAGTGTTTAATATAATTTCTAACGTTAAATTTAACTGCAGTGAAATTTCCTACCCTGAAATTCCCTGATACTAGAGGAAAATACAATGTGTAACACTGCTGCACTCCTACATTTGCATTTACTGGTTACAGTATTCATGCAGAACTTTTAGCTGCCTTCAACAGAATAAGCCTAACTTATTTAGAATGACTATAAGGGGAGCTGTGAGAATAAGACAAGAGCAGTACAAGCATGTAAAATTCTATTTATCTATGACAGAAGCCAAGGGGCTCTGAGTGCCTAACAGGAATCCATTCTCTGCCAGTCTTCACTATGAAGAGCTAGAGACCCCTGAAGAAATGTTTATCAATGGTAATTGGACTGCCATGGCTTAGTAGTGTATCATTAATTATATAATTGCATTTGATTAAAAATCCCTACAATAGCAGTTTGCACTTGATCTGGTCTTTTTGATGAAACTAGAAAGAAAATAATAGAAAAAACTTACTGTGCATTAGTACATTAAGGATTAGTACTTCAACTTGCAGTTACCAGTCTCTTATTCTGTTACAATTCTAGAAAATATTACAGTTTCAAACAGTCTTAAGCTTTGCATTTTGACTTCAGCCCTTTCTGCTAATGTTATCCCCTAAATTGTACAAAGAACATCTTGTTGTTAATAGAGAGTTACTTTCAGTCTAATTTCCAAATTTTTGCTGAATAATTACAATTATTTATGGCAGAATGAAGAAAAGATTTTTTAAAAAAAGATGGAGTTAGCTTGCTCCTGACCGATTTGAAATTTTTCCCCATACTTTTTGCTGTCCCATATAGAGATTGAGAACAAAGGCAGCTTCTGAGTAGCTGTGTTCAAGAAGTGTTTGGACAAGGCTCTCAGGCACATGGTGAGATTCTTGGCGTGTCCTGTGCAGGGCCAGGAGTTGGACTTGATGACCCTGATAGGTCTCTTCCAGCTTAGCTTATTCTATGATTCTACGATATCCACAGCATTTCAGTGCACTTTGCCTGCATATAAAATGCTCTGAGTAAGGTTCTGTCTGTGATGAATCTCAAAGTCCTTGGGCAGAGAATGAGCTGTAGCAGTCTGAGGTCAGTTTTTAGCTGCCATGTCACCAGGGCAACAATGCCTTTAAAGGCTGCAGGTCTAATTGAAGAGTCATGAATGCTGGCATGTGATTTAAACATGTCTCTCATCTCTGACCCTGCTGTTCAATGACAGCACAGTTCAAGGACACAGGAACATTTTCAGCATGGACAAAGCACACCCAGGCAAAAATTAACTTCTAGCTCATTTCTATGCACTGACACATAAGTTTGAAAACTGTGCCATGGACTGGGACAGGCCTAGGGTCCTGTCTCACTGCCACAGTTATTTCTTCAGCAGGCAATCTTCAGGTGAAGGGGTGTAGGATGAGCACGAAGGATGAAGATTCTTTCAGTCTTTAAGTGTTGCTTTAGCAAGATGCAAGAGCCAAAGACAATAACCTTACTACATTAATGGGTAAGACTGTTCTGGTTATGTGGGGCTGTGTTCCCAACAAGCAAGAGGGCCATACCAGGCTTGAAAGAACTCATCCCTGATGGAAGCAGGCTTTGACTATTTTGTTGCTATTAAAAATAGAGATAAAGCCTTCTCTATGCATGTGGCAGGCCTCACATGTGCAAAGTTAACCCAAATTTCACAGACATCTGTGGTGTCCGTACTCAGACTACTGCAATGGAATGGCCCTCTAGCCCCAAGGGATTTAACACAAGTACTGGCTTGGCCCTTGCTCATGGTTTGGGGCAGCAGATGAACCATACTAGGAACCATTCTGATTGTATGGTTATGTAAATGATTGTGTCAGCAAGACCCCCATCACATGTAATTAATAATACAGACATGTCCTTGAAAAACTTGGCTTCTGTTCACGGAAGTGTAGAGATGGGAGTCAAGCCATGAGTAGAAGTTGATTACTACTAACAATGCTGTTATTAGGAAAATGTGTTTGAGATCATCCCTGCGCACTGAAAGGCTCAGGGAAGCACTCTGCCTTGAGAAAATGTAATGTCTTTTAGTGGTCATAAGCTAATTGCATATTTTTTTTAAATAATGCTTATTAGCAGTAATGTATTAGAGACACAATGGTCAAAAAAAAAAAGATTAATATGGCCCATGCACATCAGTAAAAGCAATCAAATTTCACAGTGTTTCACTGCAAGATAGTGTTTTGAAGTATATACAAGGAAAGATAAATAAATCAGGGAGTTGATTCTCTCTGAGATTACTGTTTTTCTCACAGGGTGACTGATTTTAATGAAGTTAACATTTCAAGAAAACACTCCAAAATGTGCTCTCTGTATTTGCAGTCCATCAGCCTCCATTCATTTGGCCAAAGCCAAATATATAGAAGAAAATCAGTGTTGCTGTTGAATTCCATTTCATGCCTTATGTTAGAGATTTGTAAAACTGTCCCTTGCTGACTTGGAGATAAGTGGAATAGTGATGAATTCAGCTTCAGGCAAGCTGCTTTTCAAGCAGACCTGTCAGGAGACAGAACGAGAGTTCATCGTAATTCATTCTTGTGCTGTGTCTCAAGCGATTACAGAAGGTATAGGGCAGATCTGAAACACAAATAACATTAACATACTCTAAAAAAATCCACAAAACACAAATGCCTCCTAAAACCCAAACCCAAAACATACATCACATTTCTCATTTGTAGAGGAGCAGAAACTTTGGGGTAAGTACAGGAACCAGAATTCAGGGATTAATCATCAGGAAAAAAGAGTCCTTGTCTATAAAGTGCTTTTATGAGGATACACAATCCAGAGTACAGCAGAGAACTGGATTTAATTCACTGTATTTTTACAAAATGCATGCTCAAGAAAACAATCTCTGGGGCATCAAGTGTAAATGAACTGTGAACATAGAGATCGCCAGTTGGAAAATAATGTCAATATGAACAACTAGAAATATGCAGAATCAGCTTGCAGCAGTGTACTGCAACTAAGCAATTCAGCCACCAAATAATTTTTCCCCTGAGAGCAAAAAGCTTTTAATCAGTGTCCAAACTGAATTTAGATCTTCCAATGGAGCAAGGACTTCCACCTAATTGAAGCAGTAGGACCAGTGTCATGGATGAAATCACAGGCATAGTTATAACACCACAGCCTTTTTCTGCTTCAGAGAAATGTAGTAGGGTATTCTTTCTATTTTTTGAAGAAATGTTAAGATTCATGGGAGCACAGTGTGTTAACAAAAACTGAGAGGATAAAGTTAACTTTTCTTATTCTAGATTTATGACAGTATTATCGATTTTGAGTTATGAGTGTCTGTGAAATGCTAATAAATATCAATAAGTGAAAATCACCAAATTACCTCAATGAATGCAGTTCACTTCACTGAGTGAAGAAAGGTACTTTCTCACTAATAATTCCTGTGAGATGAATCACCTACAAAGTTACACTATTTGGAGCAATTTTTGACGTGGATCTTATTTAGGGAAAAAAAATTAGAATTCAAAGAGTTTTAAGGCACAATTTGCTCTCAGTAGAAGAGCAAACAGCAGAGTAGGAAAAAATGTGCCCTTCTGTCTGATGAATCATCTCTCCTTGCCACAGTTTACTAATACTAGCTTGCCTTTTTAAATTGAACTGATATTTAAAGCTTTTTCTGTTAGCAGCACATTAAGAACCCTCTGTTTGCAATTCAGTGCTGGCTACAGCTGAATGACCTGAGCATATGCAGGAGCAAGGTGCTGCTGGCCAGACGAAAAGCCTTTTGGTAAAATAGTAATGATACACCATGGAGCATCCCAGCTGAGTCTCAAAGTAACTCTGCTCCTGGCTATTGTGATTCTTTTTCTTCTAGAATGTAGGTAGCAGATAACATGAAGAGGCAAACCTCTGACAAACAAGAAAAAGCATTAAAGATTTGAGCTATAGTCAAGAGAAGCTGAAGTGAACAGAAGGATGTGTGATACACAAACACTGGCTACTAACAGCGGCAAGCATCTCTTTGCTGTGTCTCTGATAGGGAGGTAGAACTGACGAGGAATTGGGAAAGGTGACAGTGTGGGACTGGTCGTGGAATCAATGATTCCAGGAGAGCAACATGGACATGATCTGGCCTGAGTTTTTCTCAGCTTTAATACAGGACTGTAATAGATGCAAGTAATTGATCTCTTTAGGCTTCATTGAACCCATCTCTTCATACCACTTTCTGTCCAGCTGCAAACACTGGGAAGAAGAATGTCTACGGAAAATGCCTGCCGGTCTTGTCTGCCAAGACAAAAAGATGTTTGCTCTGCATTTTGAGCCCAATGCCCTGAACTCAGCAATCAGGTGCAGTAAGATGGAGCCTAAAGGCTCTAGACACGACTGTAAATGGTCGATATGCTAGACAGGAAGAAGAAGGAGAAAAGATTACAGTAATGTTTAGAATATGGAAAGTTGGGAAGAAAATGGCCTAGTAGAGTGCCAACACCCAACAGAGAAAATAAATACAGCCAGTGGATTAGAACAATTATAAGAACTCAGATGTCAGTCTTCTTTATTTATATAATGAAATTTCTTCTGTTGGTGGTATATATGGCTGTGTTCTAAATAAGAAAGTGCTCTCAAATTGCATTGAATTTCAGAATCTATAAAGTATAAAAGTGAAAATAACAAAGAGATATTTAGGGGGAAACTTATATTTTCACAAACACAAAAAAAACCCATAAGAAATAATTTACTTCCAGTTCATATTAATTTTACTTCTAATATGCAAGAGCAACATCAGACTCAATATTTTGCTGGAAAAGTACTTTTTCTCCCATTTCTGCTCATTTTATGTTAAAGAATTAAGGCAACTAGAGTAAAAACAACAAAAAATTACAACAACAGCAATGAAGCAACCTGTGGCTACCCTGTCATGCAGACTGCAGTAAAGAACAGGTGTTGGCTGACCAGTCAATGGGAGTGGAGCAACAAAGGACATGGAATCCACCGTGGTTTCCTGAGAAAAAAAGACTTTATTTAAGCAAAATTATCTTGTGCAGTTAAAAAGTGTTCTGTTTTGGACTTCTCTAGTGTTTCACTAAAGCTAAGCAGGTGGAGATTGGAGTTTACCTCAAGGGCAGAAAGAGGAATGGTATCACAATAACCTGTACATGAGCCTTCCTGTTGAAAAATCTTGTCATAATGAGAGCAAATGTGCTGAAGAAGATTATAATAATTTTACAAGAACTAAATACCTACAGATATTTGTTCTGCACAAATTAGATACAATTAGGGAAGACGGATTTTCTAATATGCTTATTTTGAAATATTTGTTAGAATTCCCTGTCAGGATATGAAATCATACATATTTCCCCAAAGGGTCATAATGTTAAACAAATTTAAAAATATCAAGACCTAATTAAACTTTGAATGATGGATCCCTAAGAGTCTGTCTTGGGCCATATTTAATACTTGAAGCTGTATTTCATGTTGTTATTGATAGATTAATGCTGGATATTTTTTCTAACTCCCTGAGTAATATGTTCCTGATTTCTTATAATACCTAATATTTTTCCACTTGTTCTTTCAAAAAGTGGCTTCCAAAAACATTTAACAAATTTGTTGCTTGCTACTGGAAGCTGTGATAACTTATTATAGTCATTATTTTCGTACAAAATACATGCAAATTTTTTTTTTTTTAGTAAATGTTCTCAATAGAATTTAAGGAAATGCAAGGTAAGTATGAGAAAAATCTCAAATTAATGAGCAAAAAAATGAAACTTATTTGACAGTCACTCTATCAGGGCAAATGAAGGAATGGAAAATATAAAAAGTATTCACTTACACATTTTTCCTGTGTCTGGAAAAAAGGAGGGAAACACATCCCAAAAGTCTCCTAATAATGATAAAAGA
This sequence comes from Coloeus monedula, assembly GCF_965178545.1. Classification (NCBI taxonomy): domain Eukaryota; kingdom Metazoa; phylum Chordata; class Aves; order Passeriformes; family Corvidae; genus Coloeus; species Coloeus monedula. Next base: position 12,335,449 of record NC_138781.1, read on the forward strand.
AGAGGGACAATAAAGTTAGCATACATTTTTACAAACCTCCAAATCATGCTGAGTTACACAGAATAGTTTTTGAGTGCCAATCAAAGCATAGGAGAGTATGGAACTATGATTATTGAGGAATTTGGAGAGCTAGGAAAAGTGACTAACTAACAAGCTCTGGAGTTCTTTGGTGACTTTTTCCCCCCTCTTTTATTCAGAAAATGAGGAAAGACTACATGGAGAGAAATTGCAGAGTCTTGCCCTCACTCAGGAAATCACAGAGTCATTGGGGCTACAGGGACTCCAGGAGGTGCTCAGAACTGGGTCAGTGAAAGTTCAGTTCAGATGGGGTTGCTAAGGGATTGATACAGATGGGCCTTGAAAATCTCCACAGATGTAGATCACCAAACCTAAAGATTATTATATTCAAGGATAATATTATGAGTGAATATCACACTCTGCTTGCTGACAGGAAGCAGAAGTAGAGGGATGTTTGGGATTACTCATAGTGACAATCTTATATCCTTCTAAATTTGATTAAAAAAATAATTGAGAACTTGGTGAAAATGTTATAGCAGAATGCAATATTGATCATACTGGTAACTTATCAAAACCTTTATAGAAGCGTGCATAAAAGAGAGAGGAGAGCAACACAGTCAACTCTTGAACTTTGAAGTTCCTTAAAACATTCAAAGGAAGCCTACCCTGAGTGAAAACCAGGGCAGTTTACTAAGGAAAAATAAAAGCAGAAAAGAAAAAAATATTAATTAGATCAAATCTCAAGAGAGTTTTAAGTAGCCAAGAGCAACAAAAAATTGTTCTGGAATGTTTATCAACTGTGAGAGGAAGAAAGAGAGAGTTTTCTCAAGGAAGTAAAGATACCTAGAGATGATATCAGCGAGTCTGAAAGGTTTTTGTCTTTCAAATATGTCTACATACGTCTACACTCCTCCTATCTCTCTGAAAGGGTGATAGAAAGTGTTTGTGTAATTTCTGATGATTTTTGTTGCAATTAGATACATTCAGTGGCTTAACTTTTCATTTTTTGCAGCAGTTGTTATGTCACAAAGTAAAGAGGAAGAAAATAATTTGGAGGGTTTTTCTCATGCATTTTCTGGGGAATCCAGAGACCTTACGGAATAGCTTTTTTTTTTTCTCCCTCTGCTAACCAGATAAGCTTCTTAATGTCCTACAAGTAGCAAAAAACTGTCTATACCTAAAAGTCTTTCAGAGAGTAAGTAACACCTAGTTTATGAATTTCACAGCACATAATGTCACTCCTCAGTACTGCAGCTAAAGGTCCAGTTTAGGGTGCAAAAGAGCTCAGGGACTATCTTCTTCCCAGAACTGTAAATGGACATTAAAAGTGTCTTTTCTGAAGATATAAGAAGGGTATTTGATGTGATCTGATTTTCAGCAGATATAACTGTTGATGTCTTTCTGTTATGTGCTACCTAAAAAAAAAAAAAGCAATTTTTTAGTAGCAATCTCCCTTCTAAAGCTGACTCACAGAAATACTGCAATGAATTCATATACTGAGTTATTTTCCACTCACACACCTGAGAAAATTACTTCCTTATCTCATAGGGTGTAATGTTCTAGTCTGTAGTCTTTCTTACATTGTTAAATATATCGTCAACAGAAAAACAGATTGAGTTTTGTACAAAAGAATAACTCTGGAGTAAATGCAATGCAATCTATTATTACATTTGTGGGATACTGCAGTAATGAACCAATGTTTGAAGTGTGGTATTCCTAATTGTAATTAATGTTATTTTTCTGAATAATTGATTTTACCGGTAATAAAAAACAGCGAATAAAATTTATTTTCATGTACAGATCATTGTAAGAAAAGGAATATTTTAATTATTTCTTGAAATACATGTTTACATGTCCTAAATCATTGTCTTATTTGATTTTTCTTTTAAAAGTTAAACCATTGTAAAACAAACCCCAAAAACCAACAGCTTAATTTAATGTAGAAAAGCATTACTCTCCTCTACAAGGGAAAGACAGTAGCAGCTAAATTTAATTCTGATATGTCCAGTACTTACCCTTTTGACCATTAGTTCCAAATCCATTTCTCTGTATGAATTAGAAAGGGAAGGAAGGGGTAGGGAGAAGAGGGTGGGAGTGGGAGATGAATGGAAAAGTGAATATGACATGCTGTTTTTTCACTTAAAAGAAATTTCAGACTGAAAAATGGAAAAAAGTCCAAAATTATCTGATGGCTGGAATTAAGTCTTCAATAAAAGAAAGTTTTTCTTAATGCTACTAGACACAGCCCTGCTGCTTTATCATGGTTTTGGTTACAGGGGCAGATTCTCTGGCATGAGAGCAGAGTGGAGAAAGTTTTGTCAGAGCTGACTGGCCAGGCCATACTACAACTTGAGACATCTCAGGAAGACACAGAGATGATATCTGTGACTTTGTGTTCCATCCTTGTGGAACACTGGGGAGGACAAAGAAGAGTGGCTGGGACAAGGCGTGCCTTGCCCAGCCCTGCTGCCTGTGGAATGTTGGATCCAAGCAAAAGCTTTTAGGAGGAGCTCTGCTCCTTCCCATAAAAGTGATAAACAGTGTACACTGATTCAAAAAACTGATCTCCCTTTAACTTAAAAAACCAACCAAAATATCCCAAACTTCACACATATAATAATTTTCCTAGCGAGTGTGGTTCAAATGCACAACATATATATGAAACTGTAAATGCAAAAGGATACCACATTTTAAAATGGAAAATAGAAGAGTTTGAATAGGAAAAAAAGAATTCTTAGGAGTGTTCATTGTCCTATGTATGTATGGTGGTGATATTAGATAATGAATTGTAAACCACTGTTGGGGTTTTAGTTTAGTCTTAGGTTTTTTTTCTGTTAAAGGAATTTTCTCCCATATGCATGTTGCTAGGGGACAAATAGCTGTACTTAAGAAAGACAAAAAGGGAGTGGGGCGGGCCTGGCTACTTTTTTGTCTACACCTGGGTGTGGGGGCAGTTCGCTCTGAGCGTCCGGAGAGAGAAGCTGCAGAGAAAGGAGCTGCTGTTTCTTCTTTTTTGGCCGTTCTTCTCTTCCTGCTGGAAACAACGCCGGGACCCCAAAAGCCGCTTTCCCTGCCCTGCTGGAGGCCGAGCTGTGGCTGCCCTGCCCCGCTGCTGCTGCTTCGAGCTTTCGCTACGCTGTAGCCCTGCTCGCCCTGCCTGCCTGGGCCTCCGTGGGGTTCTCCCATCTGGATACATCTCGCCTGCCACCCGGGATTTGCGTTCGTCCCTGCCGCTCCTGCCTGCCGTTTCCAGCCTGCTGCTCCTGAGAGTCCGGGATCGGCTGCCCAGGGGTTTGTGAAGCCTTTGTTCCATCCCTTCCCGGGATCCCAGGCCGCCATTGCCCGCGTGTTTCCCGAGCTCGCTCCGGAGCGCCCCCTGCAGCCGCGGGGGAACCATCGCACCTGCCCTGCTCACCGGGAGCCGCCAGCGCCCCTGCCGGCTGCGAGCGGAACTGCACCCGAGGGGAAATAGCCTGACAGCCGAGAAGGCTGGGACTGGGTTTGTGTGTGCCGTTACTGCCATAGTTATTGTTGTTTTGTTTGACTGGTTATATACATATACATATATATATATATATATATAGTAAAGAACTGTTATTCCTATTTCCCACATCTCTGCCTGAAGGCCCTTGATTTCAAAATATAATAACTTGGAGGGAAAAAGGGTTATATCTGCCACTTCAAGGGGGGCTTCTGCCTTCCTTATCAGACACCTGTCTTTCAAAACCGAGACAGATCTTGGCGCCCAACGTGGGGCCTGAGGGCATTAAGAGAGAGAGGTGAAAAAAAGGAATAACAGTTCTTGGAACTTTATTTTGTGTGCCAGATATAGGAACCTTGTTAGGCTGCACTATGTGGTCTAGTTTACCCTGGTTCGGGTGGCATGTGGCCGTAGCTATATTCTTCCCCTTTGCAGCTCCTTACTTGAATCTGGGTCCTCTGACTAAGGCTACCATTGCTGTTATCCAGCTTGCGTTATGGGTTGAGAAGGTGAGGAATTCATGGGTTTTTAGCTTCCTCCGGAATGTGGGCACATGGATAAACGGCTATCACACACTGAGCACATGTTTTTGGGGTTATGTTAACAATGGTACCTTCTGTGAGGAAATGACACCAGGGGAAGTTTTCCCCCAACCCCTCAACCAGTTCTTCGGGCCCACCCCATCAATTTTCGAAGGGTTTAAATTCCCTCTGAATATTAACCATCTGCTGCTGATAGGCCTACTCTATTTAGCACTCAAGGATAAGTTGAGATTGGCTTGGATATCTACCCGGACACCAGCCCCAGAGACTAGAGATCCTGCCCCAGAACCTGACCTGGCCCCAGAGAGTAGAGTTCCTACCCCAGAGCCTGATCCTGCCCCAGAACCTGACATGGCCCCAGACACAAGAGATCCTACCCCAGAGCCCTATCCTGCCCCAGAACCTGGCACGGCCCCAGACACTAGAGATCCTACCCCAGAGACTGACGTAGCCCCAGACACTAGAGACCCCGCCCCACAGACTGATACCGCCCAACAGTCCACCTCAGAAATGGACTACCCAAACTGGGTGGGGGTACTGGCAAAAGGGATGCAAGAGATGTGCCAAGAGATGGGTCAGGTGCGCCAGGGGATATGCCAGGAGATGGGCCAGGTGCGCCAGGAGATGTGCCAGGAGATGGGCCAGGTGCGCAAGGAGATGTGCCAGGAGATGGGCCAGGTGCGCAAGGAGATGTGCCAGGAGATGGGCCAGGTGCGCAAGGAGATATGCCAGGAGATGGGCCAGGTGCGCCAGGAGATATGCCAATTGCTAAGGGAATACACCTCCTCAGCTAGTGAAAAGCCCTCTCCCTGCCCCAAAGAGGGTGAGTCCGATGGTGCAGCAGTAGAACCCACGGATGTTACAACCGTCCAGGCTTCAGCTGAACCACAAGGACAACCACAGCCAGCAGCAGTCGCCCCTGTGCAAAGGAGGAAGTGTAAGACCAAATCAGTACGACCAGTTAATGATGATGGACAACCAGGGCCCTCACAACCAGCAGGAGAGCCAGAGCCAGAAATCATCACTGAGTCCCTGTCGTACGACAGTCTCCGCACTATGCGAAACGACATTGCGCGAAGGGGGCGTGAGCCTTATACCACCTGGCTGCTTCGGGTTTGGGACCTTATGGGCACAAGTGTGCAACTGGATAGTGGTGAGGCAAGGTATCTGGGATCATTGACCCAGGACCCAGGTGTGGACCAGGTATTTGTGAGGGAGCCAGGGCCCCTTTCTCTCTGGGAGCGGCTCTTAATGAGTGTGAGAGAAAGGTTCATTCACAAAGAAAGAATGCAGGAGTACCATCATAGAATGCAGTGGAAGACACTCGAGCAAGGGATTCAACAGCTAAGAGAGGTGGCAATATTAGAGGTACTCTTTGGGAGGGATGGACAGCATGATAATGACCCCGATAAGGTCAGGTGCACAGGACAGATGATGTGGAACCTGGCAAGGCTGGGGCCATCGCAATACACCACCTTCATTGCAACGATTGATGCTGACAATACCCGAGAAACCGTGGGCTCTGTTGCCAGCAAGCTCAGGCATTATGACAGCATGATCAATGGCCCGCTGAAAGCTCATGTCTCTGCTGTGGTCCAGGACCTCAAAGAGGAGATGAAGGAGATGAGGAAGGAAATGAGGGAGGAGATGAGGGAGGAGATGAGGGAGGAGATGAGGAGGGTCAGTGTGGCACCAGTGCGAGTCACAGGCCCCCAAGTCAGAGCCCGTCGTCCCCCTGCTAGAGAGAGAGGGTACACCCCACGAGCTGAGCTGTGGTTTTTCCTGTGTGAGCATGGGGAAGACATGAGAAGGTGGGATGGGAAACCCACCTCTGTCCTGGCAGCGCGGGTGCGTGAACTCAAGGAGGGAGGCACTAACCGAGGGGGTTCCGCTAAGGTGAAGGTAGCCTCAGCCTCCCGTGACCGAGCTGCCAGATATTACAGAAGGGAGGATGATATGTCGGATCCCCTTGAAGGCACCTCGAGCATGTACACCCAGGGAAAGAATGATAACCAGGGCTAGAGGGGCCCTGCCTCTAGCCAGGAAGAGGCACGGGAGAACCGAGTTTTCTGGACGGTGTGGATCCGATGGCCTGGCACATCAGAGCCACAAAAATATGATGCATTGGTTGATACTGGGGCACAGTGTACTTTAATGCCATCGGGACATGTGGGGGCAGAACCTGTATCCATCGCTGGGGTGACCGGGGGATCACAGCAGTTGACCCTTTTGGAAGCTGAGGTGAGCCTGACTGGGAAGGAGTGGCAAAAGCATCCGATTGTGACCGGCCCAGAGGCCCCGTGTATTCTGGGCATAGACTTCCTCCGGAATGGCTATTACAAAGACCCAAAAGGACTCAGGTGGGCATTTGGTATTGCTGCTGTGGAGGCAGAGGGCATTAGGCAATTGAACACCCTGTCTGGACTATCTGAGAATCCTTCTGCAGTTGGGCTCCTGAAAGTGGAAGAGCAACGAGTGCCAATTGCCACCTCGACAGTGCACCGCCGGCAGTATCGGACAAATCGAGATGCTGTGATCCCCATCCACAAGATGATCCGCGAGCTGGAGAGCCAAGGGGTGGTCAGCAAGACCCACTCACCCTTCAACAGCCCCATCTGGCCTGTGCGCAAGTCTGATGGGGAATGGAGACTGACTGTGGACTATCGTGCCCTGAATGAAGTGACTCCACCGCTGAGCGCTGCCGTGCCGGACATGTTGGAGCTCCAGTACGAGCTGGAGTCCAAAGCAGCAAAGTGGTACGCCACTATTGACATTGCCAATGCATTCTTCTCTATTCCTCTGGCAGCAGAGTGCAGGCCTCAGTTTGCCTTCACATGGAGGGGCGTGCAGTACACCTGGAACCGACTGCCCCAGGGGTGGAAGCACAGTCCCACCATCTGTCATGGACTGATCCAGACTGCACTAGAAAAGGGTGGGGCTCCAGAACATCTGCAGTACATTGATGACATCATTGTGTGGGGGAACACCGCGACCGAAGTGTTTGAGAAAGGAGAGAGAATAATTCAAATTCTCCTGCAAGCTGGTTTTGCCATCAAGAAGAGCAAGGTCAAGGGACCTGCCCGAGAGATCCAGTTCCTGGGAGTAAAGTGGCAAGATGGACGGCGTCAGATTCCTACTGAGGTCATCAATAAGATCACAGCAATGTCTCCACCGACCAACAAGAAGGAAACACAAGCTTTCCTAGGCGCTATAGGTTTCTGGAGGATGCACATTCCCGAGTACAGCCAGATCGTGAGTCCTCTCTACCTGGTTACCCGCAAGAAGAACGATTTCCACTGGGGCCCTGAACAGCAGCAAGCCTTCGCCCAGATCAAACAGGAAATTGCTCACGCCGTAGCCCTTGGCCCAGTCAGGACAGGACCAGAGGTGAAGAACGTGCTCTACTCTGCAGCCGGGAACAATGGTCTGTCCTGGAGCCTCTGGCAGAAGGTGCCTGGTGAGACTCGGGGCCGACCACTGGGATTCTGGAGCCGAAGCTACAGAGGGTCTGAAGCCAACTACACTCCCACAGAGAAGGAAATCCTGGCAGCTTATGAAGGAGTCCAGGCTGCCTCAGAAGTAATTGGCACAGAGGCACAACTCCTCCTGGCACCCCGACTACCGGTGCTGGGGTGGATGTTCAAAGGAAAGGTTCCCTCCACGCATCACGCCACCGACGCTACTTGGAGCAAATGGATTGCCCTCATCACGCAGCGCGCTCGAATTGGAAACCCAAGTCGCCCTGGGATCTTGGAAATAATTACGAACTGGCCGGAAGGTGAGACTTTTGGGTTATCTTCTGAAGAAGAAGAGGAGCAGGTGACACGTGCTGAAGAAGCCCCACCATATAACGAGCTACCAGAGAGTGAAAGACAATACACCCTCTTCACTGATGGTTCCTGCCGACTTGTAGGCGCTAGCCGGAAATGGAAAGCCGCTGTATGGAGCCCCACACGACAAGTTGCACAGGCTACTGAAGGAGAAGGTGGATCGAGCCAATTTGCTGAGCTCAAAGCTGTTCAATTAGCTCTGGACATAGCTGAAAGAGAGAAGTGGCCAAAGCTCTACCTCTACACTGATTCATGGATGGTAGCCAATGCTCTGTGGGGTTGGCTAGAAAGGTGGAATAAGGCAAACTGGCAGCGCAGAGGAAAACCAATCTGGGCTGCTGAAGAGTGGAAAGACATTGCCACTCGGGTAGAGAAGCTATCCGTGAAGGTCCGTCATGTAGATGCTCACATCCCCAAGAGCCGGGCTAATGAAGAACATCGTAACAACAAACAGGTAGATCAGGCTGCGAAAATAGAGGTGTCCCAGATAGACTTAGATTGGCAACATAAAGGAGAACTGTTCCTAGCTCGATGGGCCCATGATGCCTCAGGTCATCAGGGCAGAGATGCCACCTATAAGTGGGCACGAGACCGAGGGGTGGATCTAACCATGGACAGTATCTCCCAGGTTATCCATGATTGTGAGACATGCGCTGCGATCAAGCAGGCCAAGCGGGTGAAGCCTCTGTGGTACGGTGGGCGATGGTCCAAATACAAGTATGGGGAGGCCTGGCAAATTGATTACATCACACTGCCTCAAACCCGCCAAGGCAAGCGCTATGTGCTCACAATGGTAGAAGCCACCACTGGATGGCTGGAGACCTACCCTGTGCCTCACGCTACTGCCCGGAACACCATCCTGGGCCTGGAAAAGCAAGTCCTTTGGAGGCATGGCACCCCTGAGAGAATCGAGTCTGACAATGGGACTCATTTCAAGAACAGCCTTATAAACACCTGGGCTAGAGAACATGGCATAGAGTGGGTGTACCACATCCCTTACCATGCACCAGCAGCTGGGAAGGTTGAGCGGTGTAATGGATTGCTTAAAACCACCTTGAAGGCACTGGGTGGGGGGACTTTCAAAAACTGGGAGATGCATTTAGCAAGAGCCACCTGGTTAGTTAACACCCGAGGCTCCACCAGCCGAGCAGGCCCTGCCCAATCCGAACCCCTACAAACAACAGACGGAGATAAGGTTCCAGTGGTGCACATGAGAGGTATGCTTGGAAAAACTGTTTGGGTAAAGTCTGCCTTGAGCAAAGACAAACCCATCCGTGGGGTCGTTTTTGCTCAGGGACCAGGTTGCACCTGGTGGGTGATGCAAAAGGATGGAGAGACCCGATGCTTACCTCAAGGGGACCTTGTTTTAGGGTGAACTACCCATGGCTCTGTACTTGTATCACTATCAGCATGTATATTTGTGTATAATTTGGGTAATGCATAGATTTATATGGTTAAGAAAAAAGTTAAGTTTCATGTAACATGTTAGTATGGGAAAAAATTCGGGGTGGATAATGTTGGGGTTTTAGTTTAGTCTTAGGTTTTTTTTCTGTTAAAGGAATTTTCTCCCATATGCATGTTGCTAGGGGACAAATAGCTGTACTTAAGAAAGACAAAAAGGGAGTGGGGCGGGCCTGGCTACTTTTTTGTCTACACCTGGGTGTGGGGGCAGTTCGCTCTGAGCGTCCGGAGAGAGAAGCTGCAGAGAAAGGAGCTGCTGTTTCTTCTTTTTTGGCCGTTCTTCTCTTCCTGCTGGAAACAACGCCGGGACCCCAAAAGCCGCTTTCCCTGCCCTGCTGGAGGCCGAGCTGTGGCTGCCCTGCCCCGCTGCTGCTGCTTCGAGCTTTCGCTACGCTGTAGCCCTGCTCGCCCTGCCTGCCTGGGCCTCCGTGGGGTTCTCCCATCTGGATACATCTCGCCTGCCACCCGGGATTTGCGTTCGTCCCTGCCGCTCCTGCCTGCCGTTTCCAGCCTGCTGCTCCTGAGAGTCCGGGATCGGCTGCCCAGGGGTTTGTGAAGCCTTTGTTCCATCCCTTCCCGGGATCCCAGGCCGCCATTGCCCGCGTGTTTCCCGAGCTCGCTCCGGAGCGCCCCCTGCAGCCGCGGGGGAACCATCGCACCTGCCCTGCTCACCGGGAGCCGCCAGCGCCCCTGCCGGCTGCGAGCGGAACTGCACCCGAGGGGAAATAGCCTGACAGCCGAGAAGGCTGGGACTGGGTTTGTGTGTGCCGTTACTGCCATAGTTATTGTTGTTTTGTTTGACTGGTTATATACATATACATATATATATATATATATATAGTAAAGAACTGTTATTCCTATTTCCCACATCTCTGCCTGAAGGCCCTTGATTTCAAAATATAATAACTTGGAGGGAAAAAGGGTTATATCTGCCACTTCAAGGGGGGCTTCTGCCTTCCTTATCAGACACCTGTCTTTCAAAACCGAGACAACCACCAAAGTTTATATCTAAAAGGAGATGCATATGGAATAACCCCAAAGTAATGCTGCACTAAAGAGTAATTTATTTCCCAGCCTTTAAATGGTTTGTATTCCACCTCTTAGTTTTGCAATCACACCAGTTTTGTTTGTACTTTCTTTGCATTTAATTTTCTTGGTGTTTTTAAGGGATTTGGAGGCATGAAAGGTAAAATAGATAGATTTTATAGAAGAAATATGTCAGTTATTTTTGTGAATGACATTTATCCTCTGTATATTACAGTGGAAGATGATTCACAGTCCTGTGCTGTGGACATCTAAGGGTAAATCCACAGTGAAACCAAACATATAATAGAACCAAACCTTGGAGATTTTGTTAAATTAAAACAAAATATGCTGTATAGAAATAAAAAAAGCACATTTCATTTTCAGCTCTTAACAAAAGTATACCAAAGATTGCATTAGGCAAGTTCCTTGTTTCATTAAATCTCCATGTCTAAGAAAAAAAAAAAGTGGTCTTAGCTCATGCATAGGGTTTGAAATACCTGTAACTTACATAAACATTGAACTGATTTTCTTTTCATAATACAAGATTGTTTTACATCTCAGTTGAGATTTATAGGCCAGAAAAAAAGTGCAACCCCTAAATTTATAGTTTCTAGTAAGTCCAAACATTTTATCCCTGAAGTCTAAAACCACCATAAATGTCTTAGAAAGTTTAAAGAAAATGAAATAATACCATATAGACACTACACTTGGAATTTTTTATTCAAAACTGATTAGGTAACTTATGAAAAACTGATGGAAAAAATGGAAGTAAAACCATAGGAATGGCAACTAGAGCTCTGTGAAGTCTCCCAAATTTCAAGATAAATGGTAAAAAAGGGAGGAGGTTACAAATTTTCAATATTTTTGGGTGACCTTCCAATCCCACACAACAGTAGTTTCTTGCAATATTTGAAATTTCAAATAATTTTTGAATAATTAATGTAGATAATGAAGCTTGAATTATATATTTTTATTACCATAAGTTTTGCACAGTCGTATTATTGGCAAGTGATAAAGTAAATAAAAGCTATGTACAGGTTTTTCAACATATGGGAGTACACTTTTTTGACCTTTCTGCTTTGTTTCAGTAGCATTTGTAGGAAGCTATTTTTGGAATTTACTGAATTTAAATTAGAACAACTGTGCTAATTTGCCTTGTGTCTTAATGCATTATAGACACATTATCCATGCTGTTTGCAGATAGTGAGTTATTGAAAGCAGATAGCCAAGCAGAGTAAAGAAATTTTATTAAAAAAAAGGTTTTTGCCAACTGAGTAATTATTCAATACTCAAAATCTTACTTGAAATTTACAGGATACTATAATTCACTTTTCCTAATGCTAACATATCTGATACTTCTTTCATTGAAAAACTATGATGAATTAATATATGGGTTTAGATTTTTAAAAGCAATAACAGGTGTAATACCTACACTCTTTAATATATAAAAGATATGTATTTCTCCCTGGAAATTTTCATGTTCAGCATGTCATTAGCTGTCAGAACAACCTGTTATAGCCTAAAGATTTTAGTTTTTCTTAGTCAAGTGAAGAAGGAATTATATCAATACTAAGCCACATTGCTCAAGATAATACGTGCATTCCTTTGAGAAGATCTGATTTGCTGTGGTCTAAATAGATGTACTGAAATCACCAGAATCTAATGTGGCACAGGTTGGAAGCTGAATACAAGACATCTCTTATCACCTGAGTTTTTATGGTAGAATAGATCAGCTAAAGGTGCTAGAAAGTTTGTGGTATTATGAATAATCATGGCAGGAATAAATCAGTGACATTGTCAGAGTGTTGATAATAAGCTGCTCAATATCTGTACATGGTTGTACAGTTTATCAGGAGTCTTCAAAAAATATTAGTCTCTTATTATGTCTTGTTAATATAGTATAGTATAATATACCTAAACTAATATGAAAGCCTAGTATAATTTTGCAAATTCTTTGACATCTAGCAAAATACATATAATTTCAACCTCTGAAAAATTGAGAAAAAGCCCTCATCCTAAAACCAAAAATCCAAATCAGTCCTTACAAAATCACCCATACTTTCTTCATAAATCTGTTTCCTAGGTAACAAGTAGATCATGATAGAACTAACTTACAATGTAGAAAGGAACAACAACCTGCAGCATCTCCATGTTAAAATTACTGAAAAAGGCTTCTGCACCAACATTAGTGCACTGCAATATGCACAGATCAGTAACACTTAAAAAATACTGTCTTAAGCCTCAGTATTGCTTTTTGTTGTCTTTATTCATTTTGGTTTATTTTTTCCCTGGAACTTTTCTTTTCCTTATTGTTATGCAGTATGAAAAACACATATTGAAGTTGTTTCCTATTACACTGAGTGCCACATAGTTTCAAATTTAGGGACTGTGCCTTACCTGTTGATGAAAATTCTAGAGCCACAATAGAAAGGAAAAGTGGAGAAATGGTTTCGTGAATGGAAAATAGAGTCATCATGGGACTCACCTCACCTACCTTTGACCCTATAAAAAAATCATATGCATGGGAATTACTTTTTTGTGAGATTAAAAATAAACAAACAAGCAAATAAATGGAAACTGGGGTGATCTCCATGAGATGCTTTATTACAGAGGAGTGAAAAGCAGCGAATCAGTACTGTATGCATACAATTAGGTATACATCTTTAAAGAAACCCAAGTACTAAATACTCCTAAAGGGCTACAACTTCTGTAAAACCAAACATAAATTCATTATAATTCACTATCGAAAGAAAGGTTTTTAGAAAGCTGGAAGATAGGTAATTCTCACAGATTGCTTGACACCTTCATGCCTAAGCTCCTCATCTTTAAGTTCAGGATTCTTACTTCAGTGAATCATCTGTAATTTATAATACAATAAAAACCAAAAAAACAACAAAACCCCACCACCAACAACAACAATAACAAAACAAAAAAAAAACCCAAATCACAACAACAACAAAAGAAACCAGCAAAAAGTCCCCCTGTACTGCATTGGACATTCATTACAATAATAGGAAGCGAAAACTATTGTTGCTGGTCAATAGTTTTCTGATTGCAGGGCTAGGAAATAGGGCCACCTGACTGTGTAACATAAATGATAGGTAAATCTGGCTCGATTTGAGACTAAGGCAATTTGGGGCAATTCTACTCTCAGTTGTTTGGGTTCAGCTTCTACTGATTCCATTACAAATGGCACCTTAAAGCTGGATGAATAGAGTAATTGCAATCTAGAAGAAATGCATGTTTATAGTCACACATATTAAGAAGCAGCAGGAAAAAGTATTATTTTTTCTTCTGAGGATTTTTCAGTTATAGTTCTATTAAGATTTAGTGCTGATAGCCTATCATTAAACATACTGAGCACACAGACTATGAACTAGAAGATCACTTAATTCAATTTTCAAGTGCTGAGCCAAAGAGAGCTGAATAGAGGTGATCAGCTAAAATGCTCAGCATTGACAAGTTGGCCTAACTGCACTTCTCAAAGCTGGGGCAGATGCATATTTTGCAGAACAAAAGAAGTGGTAAGAAACACCTGAAATACAATCCCAGTGAGAAAGAATTTGGCTTTGTTTTTAAAACCCATGCACAGTCAAAAGAGTAGTTTCTGCTATCTAGCTTTTGCTAGGGAAAAAGGACAAAATCACGGTATTTTTTTAATTGGATGATGTCTTTGCTCCCATGGTATGGCTTTATCTTTTAAAAAGTTATGATGAGAGCTGTGTTTGCCTTCAGAGCAAAGCTGACAGAATTTTTGGCTTTCATCCATTTCCACTTAAGCACAAGTAATTCTGGCAAGTTGCCAGATATATTTTTGTGTTCATTTTCAGTCATTGAAAGCAGTTCTTGCAGTCTCTGTTTTTCCTAAGGTCTTTTGTCCTGTTAAAGGTGACTGCCATGAGAGTGGGTTGAATCATGCAATGCACAAGCATTTCAGAAATAAAATGCAGATAGAAATGGAGACCCCAAGGCTTGTGAGTGGCAGCTACACCTGCATGTCTCGCCAGCTTTTCTATTTGAACTGATGTTTTAACAAAAATCCAAAGGTCAATTTTCTGTATTTTATTTTGCCAGTGATTGGCAGTATTACAACATTTACCAATTTACTTTCTTTAGATAACCTGCTGTAAAAGTGCCGCCCAAAGTGCAGAGGAAGAGATGTCTTTGATTACAGCCAGGTGAGCCTGCAGCTCATCCCATGGGATCAGGTTCTTACCATGCCCACACTGTACAGGCACAGTGAGTGAGACTGGTAAGGCTCCATCCTGTCTTTTTCTGTGCCTAAAGAGGATGGGGAGAAGGTGGGAAAAAGAAGTCATTTGTATTGACCATTGAGTGACTGACTTCAGTGAGCATAAAATACCTTCAGCTGTGGGCTGATGTGTTCTCCTTTTCACTGTCCTCTCACAAAAAACCTTTTGAGAACTGTTTTCAGGATACTTGGAGATGTACTGTAGATACAGCATCTTTTTGTTTGTTTTCCTCTTTTGTTTAATCAATTGACTGCCTCATCCTAGAGAATGCTCTATAGATGTAAGAGATGTAGCACCCTGGTTTAAAGAACACACTTTACAATGAAAAACCCTGAACTTACAATACCAGATGGGGACAGTACTGAAGAGCTTAACAGCTTAAAGCACTCTCTTACAATTTTTTAAGGACTTTCTATCTGCATTTTCAAGAAGATTATAATGAATAGACCTTGCCTGTATAATTAAATGCAATCTATTTTCATAAATTATATCCGTCATATGCTAGACCCAGTAATTAAATAATTGGAGCTGGAAATCTAGAGCTTTATTGCACCTAAAAAAGTAAATGCAGCATTCAATAATAAAAGTGAAGTGAATTTCAAGAACTGTTGTTCAGACTCAAAGATTTCAACTTAACGAAGTGAGATGATTATGTAAAAATGTAATTCTGGACTGCTAAGATTTCTTCCACACTTGTCTGCTATTTGACATGTGTTGCCACTCACAATATTCTCTGGCAGATGCTACTGTTTGTGCTTTCACTATTGTTAAAATTACCAAAGCTCACAAAAAATTGCAGTCAGAATTAATAACAAAAGCCCCATATATGTTTTTCGTGTTTATTTCAGCCAATAGATGCAGGTGCATATAACAATAGTCTATACATATTTAAAACTTTAGGTGAGAATGTAATTATTTAGGGCTCTAAAACATTTAGCAAGGAATAATATTAAAAATTTATGAAAGAATCTGTGAGCTGAAGGTCAGATTAACAACTTGGTGATAAAACCTTATGTTTTCTTTCTCCCTAAGAAATGTACTCTAGTAACAAGAGTGGAAAGATTATGTGTGGACACTAGAAAGAGTTTTATTTTTGAATTATGTTAACATAATAGCTGATTCTAATACTTTTTCATCTCTAGTTTTTCTTTCTATGTTACATGTATACCACGGATCAAACACCATTTTATGAAAACACTCATGTACAGAAGAACAAAATATTAAAAAGAACACAGATGTTTAATTTGAAGAATAGCCCTTTACTCACATTTTTAATGTGTATTTTGAACATCACATTTCATTCCAAGGCTAACACACAGACAGTGAACAAATTGCGCTTTCATTGTCATGACTAAGTACTACTAGAAACTTGTCCTGACCTGACCTGAACTAACTTCAAGAATGTTTTTGCTGATATTGCACTAGAAAACAACCTATTTTAAAATAATGAAAAAATACTCTTAGCTTTTTGAAATCTTTGAAATTGTTAGAAAATTGGAATTTTGAATATAAATTTGTGCAAAATTTTTAATTAATTTTTTTTTTAATTTGTTCAATTTGTCTAAATATATTCCCTACAAAAATTTAACTCTAATTCAGTTCCAAGCTTCTGTTCCTTTTGGAGCTGAACTAGACTTTCTTCAGGTTGACAAAATGGCCCAGGCAGTTCCCACAACCTGAAGCTGTCTAAGTGCAGTGACATTGGTCAATACAAATCAGAAAGGTGCTTAGAAGATTTTGCCATTTTTCAAGTCTTTTCTCTAGCTTTTTTCCTATAACACTAGTTCATTCTAGCAGAAAATTTAATTGATTGATAATATTGCTTTCTGATTACCAAGTTGAAAGTGTGTCCTTAAGAATTTTGCAGTTATTTTATCCTTTCCTTCTCCCCAATCAGGTGCAGGGAACTGCATGCTTTACAAGACAAAAAGAAACGGGTCAGTTATCCCCCCCCTTAATTTTCAACATCAAATGTATTGAAAAGACAGAAAAAATGTACTACAAATCAGTCATTGGTTGTCAAATGATGCTCCCTTGCCCCCAGCCCATATGCTGCTTGCTGCGCAGATTGTGACTGAATAAAGAACAGGGTCCCGTTGTAAATAGGCAAAGCTGCAAGTTTAGTTTTGTTGAATGATCACATCCTTTGTGCTCCTTCTGGTTTTTCATATATACCTTCTCCCTTCCTCTCTGTTAAAAGATGCATTTCCCAAAGGCAAACTCCTTGTGAGGCAGAGTGGCCAAGTTATTCTTCGCTATGGGCTGTTGCAGCAGCAGAAGTTTGAGGGGAGGGGGACTTCTTTCACCCAATTCATAGTTATGTGTTGAAATTTGTCAGGGAATTAGCCAATTATTTCACATGTTCTCAATGTCCTTTTCTTTTGAAGATTTTCTTGATACCAAGTTTAGCAGTTTTGTCCTTATCTGATGTGTGTGCACTGCACATTTTGTGTTCAGGTATTAACATTTCAAGAGCTCATTAGAGACTTTTTCTTAACACAGTGAATTTATATCTTGCCATTCACTTATGTGAAGCACATGTGGCCACTGATGATCCTGTTGTAGGATAATTGTCCCATATTTAAGAACTTATATAACCTTGCATTCAGCAATTAAAGGTAAGGCTATTTTTACAGAATTCAGTATTTTGCTAGAGTTAGCACATTATGCAAAGTTGTTCTAGTTAAAGAAATGATAGAGCACCACAGGCCAGCTAAAATATGCTAGAGAGAAAAAAAAAAGTTAGATGGGATCAGTGAAATGGTCTATCCACTCTTGTATTCCATTACAGCAGATATTCAGATCTAGTCTTAGAAGACCTGAAAAGAAACTTCACTCTCTGTTCCTCTCCCAAGAAAGCTTAGCTGGCTGCTTAATTAATTCATTAATATTATTTCCCACTGGCATGTCAAATGAGTAATTTTTAAGCAGTTTTCACCACCAAAATTGGCAGAAATTTCTCCTTGCAAACTGACAACATGATCTGATTCAATTACAGAGGTATACTAGAGTTTTTAGCAGGACTTCCACATAACTGTATTGACAAAATGTCCACAATAAACTGAAATAATTGCATTTGAAATTGCAAGAAAAAAACTTTAGTTGCAATCCTGTTTAATATGTTTCAGAGTAAAATTCACAGAAAATCCAAACATGGAAGACATGACTGATCACTGCCTGGAGAAAATTGTTCTGTCATATGAGAAAAAAATGGCATCAGTATGCAAAATCTTTTGGCATGTTCACAGAGAATCAAGGACAGGACTCTGGATCATCAGTGTACTGTGAAATCTCCCATGCAGAATATTTCATGTGCAGTCTTTATTCTGCCCATTCCAGCTAATGAATTTTCAAGGACTAAAATGATCTCTCAGTTTACTTAATTTTCATCTATTTGATAGCAAAACCCAAGAGAAAAGCTTCGCTTTTCCCATGAGGACATGATCTTAGAATCTTTTCTGTGTTTACCGTACATGTTCATCCTCAGTTATTCTGCCAAATATAGAAGACAAATATATCTTTACAGAGGAAATTTTTTAATGTGATGACTTAAGAGATGGAATATGGCTTGATAAAAGCAGAAAAATAGTTTGAAAAAGTGACAGAAATAGGAGCTTGGCAATGTAGAGAAGGACAGTAAGTAAAATAGAATCATAAAAATATTTAAATTAATAGAAATCTTCAGTGCTGGTTTTCAGTATGCCCATCACAAGGAAAGGCTCCTTGCAAGCACACTCTTGTGAAATACAGAATGAGGATTTAAACAGCTCCTCAGTATCAGCAAGCATGAAAATGGCAAGTAAAAAGCAGCATGAGGAAACATTTTGCTTCCCCACAGCTGCCCCAGGGTTTTCTGTATCCCAAGGACTGCATCTGCAGGCAGCTGGACAAGCATCCTCCCATGCCCAGCTCCAAGGCTTTCTGCACAAATTCCTCACATAGCCTCCCCTGGCACTGAGTATCTCCTTGAGCATGGCTCACACCTCCAATGGTTTTCTCTTTCTTTTCAGTCACAAGCAACCCAAGATGATTTGGGTCTGGTATATGCTCTGGAGTCACGGCACAGAATTTCTCTTCTCCCTCAGATCAGGCCCATGGGGAGGCATCCTACAGTGGCATAAATGTTGTGGTGAATTTGTCACATAATGAAAGCACTAATGAAGCTTGTGGTCTTATATTCCCCTTCCTCTAGGTCAAATATGCACCTGTTTAAAATCAAACATTAGAAGGGGAAAACAAGAAGGTGGAAGGATGTGGGATTTGAAGAATATAGCAATTATTTCAACAATTGCGTGAAGGTTGGGCCATTTTTAAACTACTTAATGTCCCAGCTCTCTTTCAGTTTCATCTGTTTCAGTGTTTACTGATAGTTCAAACAAACACAGGTCCGCTCTAACTTAAAAGGGAGGTCGTCTGAACTTCATTCAGTGCTGTCTCAAATAAGGAGGTGAAATGGAAAGCATGAGAAATCAGTTTCTATTCAGATGAAAACCAAAGTCCATTTACTTTATGAAGCTGAAAGAAACACTTCACTTCAGGTATTCTTTCCCTTACAGTCATGAGTGACCAAATTAAATTTTACTGATTTATCCCTTCAAGATATTGTCATACATAATAAATGCCTACATAAAGTAACTGCAATAAGAAAAAGATCTTTAACTGCTGTTCTCTATGGCTGAAAATGCACAGAATATGAAAGTGAATGGTTTTTATTAGAGTTTCAACTTTGAAAGTCCAGTGATGCTGTGAACTTGGTGATATAAATTAAGTCAGTGAATAAATAAAATATAAAGTCAGTGAAGTTGAAAAGTCAATTTTTCTTCTTGCATAAAGCAGCAGAGTTCTACAAAAAATTATCCAAGCTTTGTCAAATTGCACCATTCATATAGCAAGGTAACTCAGCAGAACTGTGTGTGGCATCATTTTCCCAGTCTACTTGCAATTAATGTTTTAACCCAGAGATATGTGAGTGTCTATGCATGCAGTCAGTTGCTGAATTTTTAGTGAGCTCATTTTATTGATGTTATCACTTTAACATGAAATTAAGTAGTAAGATTTTTGCTTGATAATATTATCTTAAAAATGATCAGAAATCACAATCATGCCTTATAACTTCCTTATTCCTATCAGTAAGGAGTTATTGGAAAAAAAAAATTGTATACCCTGGCTTTTGAGCAAGTCAATTCAGTTTTTTGATGCAGGCATTCTGAGAGGCTACATGGCCTGATGAGGATCTTTGGGCCTCAGTTCCCACATCTGCTAAGTACTATTTTTCCCAAAAGTGTTACCTTCCTACACTCAAAATGGTGTTATATTCAGATACTTCACTGATGGAAGGCATATGCATACCCTCTTTGTATTTTCTAATTCATGGTTTTCCTACTTTAAACAATTATATTGTTTTATCTTTTATTTATGTTATTTAACTGATGTGGAAGGTAATCTCACTGATCTCAGTGTATCTACTAATGTGATCTGTCAAGTTCTAGAGATTACACTGCAGGGGCTGTTTTCAGAATTGCACTGGATCAATAGCACAAGATTGTTTAAGCACACTTGCCTTCTTCCCACCTGAAGCAAATGGTTTGATTATCTCTTCACAGAGATTATGACACAAGGTGCTGACTATGGTTTTAATTTTATTTGATTGATGGATTTAGATTTCAGCTGCACACTATCTAGCTATGCTTATCCACCCACAGTTCAGTTGCCACATTGATATGCCTTTTTTTTGTGTCTGTGTGTCTCATCTGAAGAGTGGAGATGATACAGTGGAATAATAACTCTCCAGTTTAATATTCTGCTGAGCATCCCCAACTGCAGTTCAGCAAATGCAAAGTTGAGAAGCTTGCTCATTACGTTTCTGAAAGCTGTTATCTTATTGGCCTTGGAATATGCTAAAAGAAAATAGAAGCCTCAGAAACCAAATGAAAAGCATTAAAAGTAAAAGCCCAGAAGCTCAGTTATTGAGCTGAAAGAAGTTACTTACATATGAAAGAAGCAAGAAAAATAAGCCATTTGCCCCAGGCCGCCTGATTTGTGAGGGCCTCATTACATTACAACAGATGTAGTCTGGAGCTGCTGGTATTTTTTTTCTTTTACCATAGGTTTGGAAAAATCATTCTGAGATTGTACATATTATTTCTCATAGTCAGGCTCCCTACAAATGAAATCCACTTTCTTGCAGGAAAAAATGTAAAAAGAAAGAAAAAAGGAGACAAAAAACCTTGTACAATGTCACAAAATGTCACAATGTGGTAAGATATTATTTATTTATGCTTTTATTGTACAGTATAATCAACATACTTGCAAAGGCAGTCTTCACTCTGCAAAGTAAGATTCTTTTCTCACCAACATGGATAGAGAGGAAAGCAATCCAGAAAGGCCTTGGAGATTTGTGATATCCACCAGTTTGGCTCCCATTATAATTCACCTTGCTGGGCTTTGGATGGTAGGATATAGGCAGCTGGATTGAAGGTGCCCAGTCTCACAGTTTTGGCAGACCAATGACATCCTGTCATCCAGCCTTACATTAATTACCAAGTATAACTAAGCAATCATTTATATTTCCACGCTTAGTGGTATCCAAAGAAGCTTAAATACACAATATTTTTTTTTATTGGGCAGCTATTTTATATCCAAAAACCAGCAAGAAAGAGCTATCAGTTTGCTGAAATACCAGTGTCCCCCCATCCATTCCCATATTCCCATAATGCTCATATGTGATGGTGTGGACATGTTTTAAAGACTTAGTTTTGTCCTGTTTGCCATCATAAAATACTACACAACTCTTATACCAAATATATTGAATTTCTGCATTTTAAACTTCTTTTTTCTTTAATTAATCATCACAGAAGGTCAAAAAGTGTCTTAATTCTCTATTACGTACACACGAAGTATTGCTATTTTCTCCCTGTTCATTTGAGATCTAATAGCCTGTCTGCCCAAGCTGTGAAATGAAACCCTAGGTCTCCAATTAAGAGTCAATCACATAAATCTTGAGATAGAGAAGCAGCACAAACACTTGTTCAGTTTCAGTGTTACATTATGCCTTTAATTGTGATGACCTTTCCCCATGCACTGCTTTAGTATTGAAATCATGGACTGGAATGAATGCTTTTTATCTTTAGATTAGGTTGGTGTAAGGCTGCCATTTGACTTGCTCTTTATGACAAATACCAAAAGCCAGATTCTGATCTCATGTACAGTGGTGTAAATTTAAGGTCTCTCTATAGATTTTAATGTGGTATTAAACTATTAATTAGCTCTGTATGAATCACCGGGCTCCTCTTTAAAACATGTATGGAGTGTGAATAACAGAAAGAAGAGGAAGTTTTAATAAAATACAAGCTTTATATAGGCAATAGTCCTTTCTTACTTAATTACCTGTTAACCAGAAAAAAAAAGTAATTAAAGGCTATTATTGAAAAAATACAATGTAATTTCAAAAATTATGGAAGATAGATACTTTAACAGGATTCTGTTCATGAAATAAACACGGATCACCTGATGGCTTAAATAAACATGGATAAAGTAAACATTGAAATAAACACTAGATGAAATAAGCATGACCATGTAATAAACATGGTCCATTGACAATGGAGAGGAAAGGAGGCCAAGAAAAATAGTTTGTATTAAACAATCTCCTCCTCCATGCTCAAGAGCCATCCATCCCAATGAGCACGAAACCAAAATCTCAGAAGGCCTGTGTGGATGAACATGGAGCTCCAGCAAAACTGAAACATGAAGAGAAAATATATGGAAATACAGAGTTCTGAGTTCCCCAGGGCCAGAGAGATATGGAGCTACTGGAGACAGGCCAGCAAAGAGTCACTGAGATGATTGAGGGGCTGGAGCCTATCTCATATGAGGAAAGACTGAGGGAGGGGACTGCTCAGCATGAAAAGACAACTCAGAGGAAAACCCACCAATGTGTATAAATGTCTAAAGGGAGGCAGTAAAGAAGACAGAGCCAAGTTCTGGACACGTTGCCTCAAGTACAAGAGGCGATGAGCACAAATTGAAAAACGGGAGGTTACATCTGAACATAATGAAACACTTTCGTAATGCAAGAGTGACAAAGCAGTGGCACAAGTTGCCCAAGGAAGATGTGAAGTCTGCATTCCTGGAAATATTCCAAAGGGTCTGGGCATCATCCTGGAAAACCTGCTTCAGGTGCCTCTGCTTGAGCAGGTGGGTTGAATCAGATGACCTCCAGAGTCAACCTCAACCATCCCATGATTCTACAACATCAATAGAGAATCTAACCTGTTAAATGCAAAAAGTTCAGCAAAGATTCCATTATCAAACGTGAATATTAAGATATTTATCCAATACCATGATCAAAAACCATTGAGTGAGTTGTTCAGTTAAGACCTTGCCCAATCTCACTCTATCTAACTTCTAACATCATATTTCTCCTTGAAAACTTCTGTGACAGTTGAGGGGTCTGTGATTTTGTTTGTTTGTTTGCTCGCTTTTTTCTGTCAGCACAACCTCTGAACTGAAGAACTCTCACTAAGCCAAGCTTAAATTAGGGAGCCAAAGCTACAGGATTAAGTACAGCCTGTGAACACTTTGTGCAGAGCTTAACTCATAGCACGTTAATCAGCGTTATCACTGCAGCAAATGGAATGTGGAATTCTGCTCCTAGTCTTAAGGCTTTTATGTTGCTTTTTTGTAAGATTTGCTTGGGTTAAAATTGGAGGTATTGCAAATATTTTAGAGCTAGTGTAAAAAGAATTCTTGGTATTTCAAAACAGAACAGCTTTTCTCCACACAGTACCATACAGACTGTCATGTGACATGATGGAAGACTACAGTAATGGGCTGTAGCAATCATGCAAATAAAAAGCTTTTCAAGGGGAAAAAAATGAAAATGTGATTCTTAAAATGTGAGATGCAAAGTGTAAAGCAGAATAAATGTACATTGTGATGGAGAGTAGCAAAACTGTGCCCAAAAGGGTACAGCACAAAGAATAAAGAAAAACAAAGTAAATAATAAGAATTTAAAAAAATAATTTAATTGAACAACTGAAGGAGGATAGCTCTTCAGTAGTCATTAGCCTAAACACATCTTGTAAGGAACAGGATTATTGATAGTTAACATATTATTTTCAGTAACTTTCTTGGCACAAAACAAAAGCAATAGGACTTTCTTATAATATTGAGTTGGCAGAAAAAAGATGTGTTCAAAGAAATTAAAGCATGACTTGATTTGAGAGTTTTTGGATGAAGTAATGTAAAACTCAAAAAATAAAAAGTTCATGTGAATTCTACATATTCAAAAAGAAAAAAAAAAAAAGAAGTTCTTAAAGAGAGAGATCAGAAATAGCTTTTTTATTTGACATTCATTGATGCTTGTGTCTAATATCATTAGGTCAGATCAGAGGTCCCTGCCAGTGTCTCAAATACTTGCCATGGAACATTTCCATGGAGTGACATTTCCTTTGAAATATCTTCTCTCTTCCAACAGACATGTGTTTAGGGGATTCCAGAATGAAAGTTCAATCTCAACCATTATTTTTCTCATATAATTATCCAATTCCTCCTTGAACACATATTTACTTCTTTTCTTTGCAGTATTTGGTTTCAATAAGGTCAGAAACTTACACTTGAAGCCAAATATCATGGTTTGTCTTACATCCCCATAGCCTCATGAGTAGCTTGGTCACATCCTTACTACATAACACAACTTGTACCTTATGAACAAGTGGTCCCCCATGACACTAAGACAACTGTTCTTGTGTTAGTTTGGTTCAATATATGCAAGGTAAAGTCTGGACTGTGCAATGCTAAAGAAGCTCAATACTGTGGTGCTCTGCAACACAAAACAGAGGGTGTTTATTACCGCTGGCCTGGGCCCTAGGGTATATCACCGTGTCCCACAGCCATAGGGAGGAGGAGGAGAGAAGATCCAGCAGGCAGGAATTGTGCAGCAAGACTGATTTATTTATTTTACAAACTCTTTTATAGACCTTTTTCTTCATAGTCTAAGTGGACAAAGGATCAGCCACCCCTTGGGGGTGATTGGCTAAAATCCTAAAATATCCATTGCCAAAATATTTTTCTACTATACCATAAACAAGACTTTTCGAGGTTGCAGGTGGCTTGGTTGTTTACATAACTCTGCTACCTCTTCTGTGAGAGAGAAAAGTCTCTCATGGACTTAGAAAATAGCAAGAAAATCTTTGCTAGTAGCATTTTTGTATCTACAGGTGTTCACTGCCTTCCCCCAGGTGTGATATGACAAGAAGGGTAGGCAAAATGTTTCAAAACAAACCCTCCCACAGGGATCCGGTACAGGGTGGGACACAGCCCATGTAGAAGGCGATTCCCTGAACACTGTGCAAGAATTCTGTATGGAACCTGGGACAACCTAAAACTGGAGAAGACTGTCAGACTGTGCATACAGCTTCATGTCTGTAACTGAGTTCACAATCTTATTCTAGTTTAATAGGCTGAGCCTATCCATTTTGTTAGTGGTGGCTGTATTTTAACTTTAAAAAAGTTAGAAATATAGAGCATTTATCTTTCCTGCAACCTTCAAAACCCTTCAAAATTGGACTTTACCACTCAGTATTTTCTAAGCCAAAAAGTTTTAACTATTTAATATTTCATCTATCTTATGCTCTTTTTTCCACCTTTATGTTTTTCCTAGGGCTTCTTTTTTTTTTTTTCTGAGATAGGATGACCTTGTGGACATAAAGTTTAAAAGGTTTTTCTTGTATGAGATGACATTGCTTGCTGAAAGCTTTGATTTTTGAAAGGACCAAAGATTTATGGCCTAGAGCCAATAAAGAATTTAAATATATCTTTAAGCATCTGATTATTCTTTTCAGATAATCTAGGCACAGTTCTAATGAAGATAATCATATATCTAAGGGTAAACAAATACTTCAACTTTTTCATGGCTCATCAAGCCACAACAGCAACTGCAAGGAATAAGGAAAAAAGATGTCTTATAAGTATTTTTTTTAATGTCAGTTTTATACATTTAGAAAATGTTCTTGTTTTACTTTTTAATGCCCATTTGTATACCTTTTTGGTTTTTTGACATTTCCTTGCAACATTCATTGTTTTCTCTTCTGCCAGGTCAATGATCTAATAAGAGTTAAAATCAGAGAAATGCCACCTGACTACAATGCAAGGTGATATGGCTTTAAGTGTCTGAAGGATACTTAATATAAGACTATTGAATATTCTTTAAGTCAATGAAGGATATTTTTACATTGCTTTACAAATAAGCTGTATGACTAGAACCAAAACAATTTCTGATTCAGAATTTTCATACCACAGGCAAGAGTAGGTATCTCACAAAAGTCATTGGCTACAACAGCATCGTTTGTCACCCCCAAATAAGACCACCTTGTACATCTGAGCTAACACGTTAGCAGATGCACAGATCTGTTTATCTGCAGTCACCTCTGCAATTCCACTGCAGCACTATACCCACCTTCAAGATCTGCTAATAGAGCTCTGCCAGCTGCAGTTACACCTTCTAAGGTCAAAGCATAAACTGTGCCCAAGGGAGACACTGAAGAAGAGGAAAACTGCTTCCAGTCACATTAAGCACATGGATTTTTCTACTGTATTTGTTAGCTGTAGGTTGTCTGGAAAGTAGTCTGAGGCAATCTTGACCCTTTGTTACAGGGTCATAGAGGAGTTTAGCAGTTAGTCTACTTTGTTTGGTCTGAGAATAGTAACACTGTTAGGACTGAGGGAAGAATTAAAAGGGAGCCTAGACCTGGAGTTATTAACAACTGAACAGGGACATGAAGAAGACCTAGGGAGGCAGAGGGACTTTATTTAGACAATATGAAGAAAGCTGAAAACAGTAGATTTAATCTGTGTTGGTACTAGAGTATTCAACATATTTTTAATATTTAGGAAAAAGGTAGATATTATGTTTATTTTAAATTTCCTTTAAAGAGAGCATATAGTCTTTGTCTTTAAATGTCATATGGACAGATACAGAAGAGGACAGGATGGGCAATCTCAGAAAAATTTAGCTAAAAACTCCCTGGATACAAATGTTATAAGTTTCACTTAAAAACACAATGGAAAAAAAATACAAAGAAATACAAGCTATTATTTGTTGTAGAATACCATATATCTCTTGCTGTGTCCCTACAAAGTTATAAAGCATGGATGCAACTGTCAAGCCAGCTTCATCTGGATAGAATAGATATCATTACAGTTCTCTACCTAAATTAAGCCCTGCCAAAAATAAAATGCAACACTTCCAACATAGGCCTTCCCGAACTGGAAGATATGATCAAAAAGGATGAGCCTTTATGTTTTTATCCAGTTCTAAAATGTAATTTTTAAAAAGTGCTATATTAAGAGCTTTCGTGAACCACCACAGCTGGATGCCCAGTGATGACATAAGCAGCTTTCATAGTGAAGAGAAATATGTCCCATTGTTCATTGCTTGATCAGCATAGGGACTGGGAAGAGGAATATTAACTTCAATAGATGTTTCTCCTAAACCTTATTTTCTCATATGCTTGGGAAACAGGCTGTATTTGTAGCAGTGCATAGTGTTATTGACTGCCTGTAACTGGGACAGCATCAATAAGGCATGAGAAGGAAATAAGGCATGTTCATGAGAAGGAAAGTTTTCATCAGTGTTCCCAGAAAGTTATGGAATTTTGATCTTCCTGAACAAAGCAGACCCAGCATATTACAGGCTAGTTTAGTCATGAATAGACATAGAAAAGAAGATTTGATAGCTGATGAAAAAGACATTTGTACTTTCAAATCCAAACTGCACAAGAAAGCACAAGCTCATAGCAAAGTTCCTGTGGAAGACTTAGTACTTAAAAAAATCCCATTCAGTTAAACACAGGGATATCATACCTTTTAACAGAAAGATTAAAAAGGTTCTGTTACATTTATATTCCTTTACAGAACTCTCAGCATTTCTGCATGATCAGCCCTTTTTTCCTTGTTCCACATCTGTAGCCTTAATCTTCTTGGAGTAACTGCTCTCTTGCTAAATATATTCATCACTGGCCGATAATTGTAATATATGACAAACCCACCTTGAGAAGAATTCATTATAGACACCAATCTGACATCACAGGATAGTGATATGTCAGCAGTATCTCTTCTCCCCAAACAGGTTGTGAAATCAGACTTTAAGATAATTGTACGTCTTATCTAAAGTTGTCCCACCTAAATTGATACTTTATAGATGATTACTGAACTGTTCCTCCAAGCCACAAATCTAAATTAACCTCAAGTACAAGACAGGTTTAGTGGCTCTGCTTAAGTTAATACAAACAGAGAAGTTTAAAATCTATTTAGCTGTGAATTTTTTATCTTAATTATTTTTTCTTATCAAAGTAAGCATAAAGTTTGGAAACAATACACCACAGACTCAGAAGGTATGTCATCCTGACACCTCTGTTTCTCTCATTGTCACTTTGCATGAGAGAAATCAGGAGTGTATTTTTCCAGGTCCCACAGTTCGCAGGGTTATTATAACTCCCTCATTAAAACATTCTCTGTCACAGCTATCATGGGGAAACTGAAGTCCACTTGTGCTGGCTTTCAGTGACAGAAAATTCTCATCTTTCTGGTGCTAGCTGTGCTAACTTCAAACTGGGGTAATTTTATGTGAATACTGAATTCCATCAACACTGCAGAAATATGTTTAAAGAGATGATTAGATATTATTTTAAATTTTTTTCTCTTTTGCTTTCTCCTTTTTTTCTTTTTTTTAATTTAAGATTTGGTTGCACCTTTAAAAGGAGATGGTTTTAGTTAAAATAGAAAATAATTCATATGTAGGAAACTATATAACAGTTAAAATAATTTTTTATGGGAATTCCATACTATAGTAATGCCAGTTATGGGAATGGAGATTTCTTCATATCAATAGTGTCTTTTCTTTTTAAAATATCATTTGATCACAGCAAGGAGATTTGTTCATCTAAAATGTTTCTTTACCATCCAACTTAATGTGCATCTCATGTAAGCATCATCTGTGTTGGAATGAAATGGATTAGTTTTTTGCTGAAAAATGCATGGGATCTAATTCAATAACAAGTTATTGCAAGGAACTTCTGCTGTCTCTATCTGAGGATTTTGCTTCTGTCATCATCTCTTTACAGGACTCAGAAGTGTGTTGTTAAAATCACATCAAAGTGTATCTTATTTCAAAGCTTTAAAACTTTTTATCACATCATGTACTGACATTTTGAGCAGTGACAAATTTTGGCTGTGCAGATGTTACCATTTTCAAAGTACAATGTACTTGTAATCAATGCTACTCTTAGCCCAAATGTTGAAAGGTAAAAATCAATTGACACTTTTGTAGAAGGTTAAGCCTTTGTTTTAGTCCTCCACAAGTACTGTTTTGTTCAGTTTAGTTTATGGTTCTGAAAGAAAACATATACCACAGAGCCTCACACCACGGACATGTTTAGAAAGCATGACTGTTGTGACCCAGTCTTATACACTCACCCCCAAAGTGTCTCCTTACATTTCCCATTCCTCTCCCTATGCAATTAAATCACTGCTGACGGCAAAAGTAGTGCAGAGAGCTTGGAAATATTGCATTCACTGCTCCTCAAAGGCCTTTAAGGCACCTTCTTATTTTTCTGCAAGAACTTCTATATTGCTACTCAAAGCATGTTTGTGGAGAACAGTTTAAAAGAAGCTCTTATTCCCACTCCTTCTGATGGGATATGACTGAAGAGGGATCAGCACCCTTGGTTGTGCTGAATATCAGTGTAGGAGAGGAATCTGTCACCTATGGGCCTTGAAGTTCAATGTTATTTTAATCCTTACTCTGGTTTTGAGGTAAAGTCACTGTCTGTTCTTTTGCCTTGAGCATAGAAACTAACAATGCTGAAGGAGGACTTTAGCACTGCATTCAAAAATGAGCCCTGTCCAAGAGCTGTTCAACAGATGTTATTTTCCTTGTAGTCTTTTCTCCAAAGCCTTGTTAACACAAGAGATTGAATTTGTACCTCAGGGACTCAAACTTTATTATGGAGCTGCAGGTAAAGTTCTTACTTTGATCAAATAAAAAATGACAAAAAAGTGCCCTAACTTATCGCTGTAAAAAGTAACATCAGAGAGGAAAGCAGGCTGAAATTTTGGCTCATCTTATGAAGTTATACCCATATGTGTTTGAGAGGGAGATCCTACTCTGAGTT
Source organism: Coloeus monedula (assembly GCF_965178545.1). Classification (NCBI taxonomy): domain Eukaryota; kingdom Metazoa; phylum Chordata; class Aves; order Passeriformes; family Corvidae; genus Coloeus; species Coloeus monedula. Next base: position 12,365,230 of record NC_138781.1, read on the forward strand.
TACTGCAGATGTATTGCTGCTAACAGATGCATATGGCACTGTTCAAGAAAAATTAAAAATAAAAAAGAAACAACAGTAGATATTAAATGAGTCTTGCTCAGAATATCACAACTGTAAGAGCTGACCATCTCTACCCCCAAGCCTCATAAGAAGATGAGCTCCATGAATTGAAGTGTAAGATTCAAGCATATTTAACTGTAGAGTTACAAGGAAGCTTAATCCCAAGACCAAAATATTTGGTTTACCACTGCAGCAAAGATTTTTTTAACTCAGTGCTGTTCTTTATTATCTGTGAGTTATACTGTTCTCAATAGAAGCCCAGCTGATTCAGGTAATATACTGATAAGGGAGTCAAAAATCCATCTATATCTTTAAAAGCAATAAAAATTTGTGTCTGAATTTGTGGTGCTTCCATTAGCAGTTTTCACACTGCATGTGCTTTACTTTGAATAATTGCTTTACTTTGAACCCAAGCATGGACTGAACAATAATTTTGGTCTCAGGGCTAAACAAAACATAGGAAGTGGGAATCAGATGCTGCCATTTGGTTCAGAGACCATACAGTACTCTCAGGATATGAGAAAAAGAGTAGCTATTCTGTCTTTAAAGAATCCTAGTGAAGAATCTAAAATTTCTTAAGAAGGCAGAAACCAGATTTAAAAACTATCATTTTTATGACCCAGAGAAAGAGAAAAACACATTAATTCCCTATCTGGAGAACATTGTGCAAATGGCAGCACTTGTATACTATGCAAAAAGATCTCTTGCTTTCTGTATAAAGTAAATCACTACAAATGTGACCACCATAGACAGATACTGGCTTTTTGCAGATACTCACCACATGTACATTTCTGAGATTACAGAATGAACCCTTCACATCTGCTTTCCACACCACCATCAATAAAATATTCTTGGAAATGTTTCTTCTAAGAGGGATCAAAAGCAGAGGATAATGCATGCAACAATAAAGAAAGCTCACTGAGCAAGATATCAGGCATTGCTAAAATGAAAAATGTGAATTTTATGATCCAAAAAGCAGTACCTTATCTGTTCTGTCAAAACTGGACACTACGTTTTCAAACTGTTTTCCAGCCAGGAAAATGAGAATCCACAGTGGCAATTGTCTTCTGCAGTGGGACTATATATGTTATGTGAAGATTTAAGATAGATCTTTTCATGTTAAAAGATATGGATATGCCACAGGTGCTTCCTAAATCATCCAAGTTCAACCCTATCAATCATAACGAATTTGAAATTGCCTATTAAAATGTAGCAAGTTTTCAATCTTGGTAAAGGTAATATCAGTCTGATTAATATTCATATAACTTCTCTTGTTAACTACTTCGTGACTTACACAGAATACATAATGAAAAATTACTATGTCATTTGACTTAACTCAGCCTTTGTTAAATATAACATCTTCTCTCTAGCAGGCTCCCAGACACTAGGATTTCTGCAGGATCACTTTGTGAATAGTCCTAAACACCTGACTAGACCACAAAGTTAATCAAGCTCCACAAAACTTGCTACCAGTTCCATCCTTGGTGGCCACTCAGTTGTTTTCATTTGGTACCAGTTGCCACTTGGTTGTTTTTGCAGTAATACACATCTTCTGAATCTTGAAAAATAATTTCTCCAGATCCTGGCTGCACCCGAGCTGTCTTGAATTCCTAGAATAATTTACACTAGAGGACAAAAGGGACATATTCTTTATAACACAGAATCAAAGTGTCATTTCCCAGCTGAAAAGCAAAATCTTGTTTTACTGATTCACTCTTGAATGTAGAGAGGAAACAGCTGAATAAGTTTCCTCTGCAGACACACACATTCAACCCATCACACACGCATACTGGTGGTGTTCCCTGTCAGAACAAGCACATTCTTATCACTTAGCATCTGTTTCCTTTTTTCTCAGACTTGTTTACCAGCATTTTCATTGAGAAGCTTCCTTACAGAGGATAATTTTTTTACTATGTCACTCACTCACAATGGCGTTACACCTCCCAGCTGCAGCTATTTTAATAATGCTAAGAGTTAGGTATATAATTTTTTCTATGTGACTCAGATCATATCAGAGAGCTAAAATGAAGTACAAAACTTAATCAAAGCTGTTCATAGTGACAGTCAATTTAAATAACACCTTTTTTTAAATTACATTGCTTCATATTCAATGACAGTAAAATGACAATGATAGATTTTTTTTATTTGAGCCAAAAAATAAAGACAATATCCTAATAAACAATAATCCAAACCAATATTATTTGCTGTAACTAGTTAGAATTTAAGAGTTTATTAAAGCAAAAAAAAAAAAAATTGAAATGAAAAAGCTCACAGTGGGTTTGTAAAGGTTGGAATGAAATTGCTATTTCTAGGAGTTTCCATGGAAACTACAGTACTAAGCAAACCTATGTACAAAAAGAAGAGATTTTTTTGTTGTTGTTGCTAAGTGTTCTTGAGAAAATCCACACAAGCATCATTATAATATGTAGCCAAACCAACAGGCATGCTGGTTGAATTATGTATAGCATACAACTGTAGTGTTTACTTTCTGAATACTTTAGAAATGAAAGTTCAGGCATCTGTGTGACCTCAAGATTTGGAGCTGTACAATTTTTAGATTTAGGATTGCATTGTTTAAAGTTAATCAACATGGTTAACAAACAAAATTACTTAGACCAAACCCAACAGGTTGCCAAATTTTTACATTCAATGCATACTTGATAATCATAGTAAAGGTTCTTAATTGGTTTTGATATTATCAGTTTGGTCTCAGTGTTATTGAAAGTACTCTTCTCTCTTCTAAGGATTTGCTTATATTTGAATACAGGAATTAACACCTTCTATGGACAGTTTTGTTACCTGAGAAGAGACAAAAGTCTTTTCACAGTACAGGTGAAAAGTACAACAGGCTTTGAAATGAAACCAGAAAGTTTTTGAATAAAGAAATGCTGAGATTGCAAATCCTTTATGGTCACAAAAAAGTTTTGAGCCACCTTCTATTTCTGCATCACCAAATCAGCCTATATGGTTTCTGAAAATTCAGATAATTCCACAATCAAATCCTAAATGTGAGTGTCTAACATTGACAAGGAGTATGTGAGATTATAAGAAGATTTATGTGAATAAGATGTACAAAACAAAACAAAACAAAACTAGAGAAAACTGAACACTATCGTTTTATGCTAATTTAAGAGTGCAATACCTTGATTTCTGGGAAAATAAAATGTTACAAATTTTACATTTACTTCTCTTATGAAGTAAGAAACTGAAATTCATGTCCATCTATTGCCCACCATTTTAAGCATTAAGTGCCATTTAGAAATGACTTCATTTCACTGGAATAATGACAAAAATATCTGTGAGTATGAAATAGCACCACAATGTGTTGTGATTATTGATATGATATTTCAAACATATTGATTACAAGAATTTTTTTTCCTAAAGCAGTTATATACTGTAGTGAAGCTTTAAATATTTAATTAAAAGTCATGTATTAATAAAAAATGACTCAATAAGTCACCAAATGCAAAATTCTGCAATGATGTCTCTATAAATTATTTAGCAACTCCAAGAGTGTTGGCTTTAATAAATTAAATTCAAGGACATCTGGTCAACATACTTACAAAAACTAAGAATGCAATTTTCTTTATCAGTGCAGCAGCCTGGGCTCTTATATTTCATCATGAGCAACTTCAAATTTGCTTGATAACTTCTTTCTCAGACATTGTTTTTTTCTAGGAGACTAAATCAATTGTATGAAGACAAAATTATGCAATACAACAAACAATTTAAATATATAGGTTAATATCTATTCTTTTAAATATTAAATAACTGTCTACTTAGCCAAAAGCAATAACTACCAACATTATTTCTGTCTTTCTAAAGTTATCTAGACTTTTTTTTTTTTACAGTCTCACTTAAAGAGTGTTTAACTCTATGTGCTTGTTTGGACAAATTTGGAGGAAAATATCCTCCAACAGAAGGCAGGTTACAACCAGCCCTCCCCTACCAGGTTCAGGAAAAAAAATTTTCCTCAGAGGAAAGTGAAAGGGAAAAAAAACATTTATTTAACAAACACACAGGAAAAGAACAATAATGCTAAATAATGAACCCTCTCACTGTGGAGAGAAACCTGGGAAGATTTCAGAGTCCTTCTGTAGGTGTGGTCTCTCTCCTCCTCCTCGGAGCTGGGTCAGTGTAGGCCCACCTCCGGGGCCTTGGTGGAAAATTCTCCTGATGTGTTCTGACGTTGGAACAGTCCAGAAGAGAAGAAGGGAAAAACCGAAGTCCCAGGAAAACAAAGTTCAACTCTCCATCTTCCTCCAGAGAAAAGGAGCCGAAAGCTGGCTGGAAAGCAAGAAGGGCGCTTCCTCTGCTCTCCTCACCGCAGCAGGACGCAGAGGAGTGCCTGTCTGTGTCCTTGAACAACTGCTTTGAAAAGTTCACTTGTTTTTATTCTCCTCCCTCTCTGGCTCAGTTTAAAGGCACAGAAAGGCACAGGATTGATTTCTGGGCATAGAGCAGCGATAGGGAATACACATCATAAAGTCACCCCAAGACGCTCTACAAGACCTTGGGATTTACACTTCTGAATCTTACCAAGAGATTCCATTTTCCATATAGCACACGTTGGACTTTTGATATAGGAATTCCTTTTAAATTAATTTCTATGATTTGTCTACTTTATTTTCAAAATGTCCATAAACATACTCAGCACAGTAGCCTAAGTGTCTACATGTATTAGTTATTTCTATTTTACTAGTGACAAGTTAGGCCAATGAATAATTGTTTGTACATATTTAATAAAAGGAGAATTGGTTTGTTTTAAAAATCCACAGGCTGAGTAGCCATAACAAGATGTTAAATGGAGATTTTTAATCTTCCTCTTCAGTCAATGAATTAATTGTCTCTAACTCTCAGAATGGAGAGCTCTGGTAATCTATATGCTTTAAAAACCTATTTTCTCAAGTATTGTTCAAAAGTAGTAAGCAGAGAGAATAGTTATTTAAGGTTATTCTTATAAGGACAAAGATATTTTTCAGCATTACATTCATTACATTTGAGAGTGAAGAACTTCCTGTTGCCTTTGGTATTCAAAAGCCTCTTCACAGTTTAACCACTGCCCTTCAATTGAATTAACTCAATGGTACTGATTCAATAGCCTTTGTAACCCAATTTTTCTGCTACATACCTAGATTTTTGCACTTTTAAATTATTATTATTACTACTACTACTACTATTATTTTGTATTAGAAAGCTTCATAGTTGAGTTTTTGTTTGTACATCATCTGAAAGAAGTGATGGAATATCCTAAAGATTTAACAAAATCTATCACTGTGTATAGACACTGATAAGCATGGAGGTGGCAGTCACCTAAGAAAACATTAAACATAGTAAGAATTTCAGAACAATTTAGGAACTGGTAGATGTTCTGCTGCCATGGATGTATCTCCTTGCCTTACTGCTATTTTTTAATGCTTAAGAATTAACAATAAACATAAATCAGAATTGTGTGCCTGGGAGTGCAGCAATCACCTGCTGAGCAGCAAGTGATCTTATCAGGAAGGTTTATTTTCAAAATAGTGTATGGAAAAAAACCCAACAGGTCACAGAGTTCACTCAAATTTGAAACCCTTTAAGGCTGAGGGAGCTTTTACCCACAGGAATCTGTGAAATGCAACTGTACCACCACTAGAACAGTTTAAACAAATGCAGAATGCTCTTTCTTGATTGCATAACCCCTGAACCCTTTTACCACACCTCATTGTTCTCATTGTGTCTAACATTGACAAGGAGTATGTGAGACTATAAGAGGATTTATGTGAATAAGATGTACAAAACAAAACAAAACTAGAGAAAACTGAAAAATATCGTTGTTCTCCAACTCGTTGTTCTTCAACTGCCTCTCACCATGAACATGTCACAGTTGCAAATGAATCAGGGACAAAGGGCCAAGGGAAGCAGGATCAGATGTGTGGCTACAATAACAGCAACAGCGATTTACATCATAGCTCCTAAAATAAAGCAAATTAAAAATGAAAATGTTGAATGTTTCAGAGGCCTAGAACTTTGAAATGTCTCTTCAGTAAGAGCCCATGGCTAAGAATTTACCATACCAGGATGGCTCCATGATCTAATCTCATCATTACATGATTAATATACATGTTCAATGAAGTAGAGGACAAAAATTTATCCACTCAAAACCAGGGGTAAAACTACTTCATCAGGATGAGAATTTTCTGTATGTTCTCTGTCTGTGCAAATCAAAGAGAACTCACGGTTTTAAGTTCTTCAGGTTTTAAAGCACCCATCAGCATTTTCACCCACTTATCCAGTATCTCATGGGATACAACAGAATAAAAAAATCTGGGTTTTATTTCACAAATTTATTCCATATTCTCGTGGTTTTAATTGACTTTGGTGTAGATTTTTGAGTTAATAATTTGCCTATAATGTCAAGCATCTGTGGACTAAGACCCCGGGTCCATCTACTTGAATAATAATGCATCTAGGAGCAGTCACTGGTGCTTGCTACAGAGTAGGAAGGAATTTGGCTATTTTATCCTCAGGTATCCCACAGTTTAGAACTAAGGGAATGGATAAAGACACATGTAACACAGTCTCTGGCTGCTTTCTTTTTGTTCTCACTGAAGAAATGCAAGAACATCCTTAGCACTCCTTTAGTTCAGGAAGATCCTTAGACATTTGATCTTCAATATCATCAAGGTGCAAAAGCTGAGAAATGGATTTTAGCAAGCCACTGTAAACAGTTTATCTATTTACCTCCTGCCCTTTCATCTTAAGAAGAAGAAAAAGGAATACAGGGACAAATTAGTGTTTTAAGTTCAGTTTCCATTTCCGAAAGCAGTTTTTTAATGGGACCTGATCATTGCTCAATAATTCTGACTGACTGACCCATTAACTTCATTATAAACATTAGCTTTGTTTTACTAACAAAACAAAAGAAAAATACACTTTCTCTAAATCATTGATCAATACAGTTAGCTTTTCTTTTTGACCAGCTAGGTTTCCATAATTTTCATTACATTTGACTGAAATCAACATTTGTTTTAAAGGAGAATGCAACGCCATTTGTAAGTAGAACTTTTATATTAATTTACAGGCAGATTTCAAATTACAATTGATAGCTACTTTGCTGTAGTCTGGAATGCATAAACAGTTTTGCATTTATCTTTGGATCCATGAGCGGTCTCATAAAATATTGGCAGAGGTAGTTTCATTCATACCATATTCTTAATCACTAGAGAAAAAGTGATTATGTGTTCTTAACTCTTGTTGACTTCACTGTCAATATTGCAAGCCATAGTGATGATAGGGGCAATCAAAGATAAAGTAGTTGGCTAATTGAAACAAAATTTTGTGCTGTCTGCAAAATCAGTAAACTGGTGAGTCTGACCTCAATTTTTTTCATCTTGGCTTTCCAAGAAACATTCTGTTCTAGGTGAAAGGTAGATTGGTCAATCTTTCCTGGCAAGAAAATTGGATGTGACTGAGCTGTAGAAAGAAATATCCTGGTCCCATTGAGATATACTTAGTTAACATTTAAATCAACTTGAATGAAATAACTATCCTATGTAGCCTTTATGGACTACATGAGTTCTGTTTAGTACTTTATAGCACTATACAATCATCAGATCAACGTCAATGAGATTCAAACATGTCACAGTGGCACATTTTGCAGACCACATAATTTTGACAGATCCAAAAGCAAAAACATTGTGTTCTGTGTCTGACCTACTGCCTAAATTCTATTGTTCTAGGCATGAGCCTCCAATTCAATAAACAACTCTGCGTATTTAGAACAGTTTCAACACATGCACAGAGTCCAACACTTTTTGGGACAGACTGCTTTGTGTGAACAACAGGATTTGTCCACAGACACAACAGTCATTCATCCAGAGAATCACTAAATCACGAGACAGAACAGTAGTGTAGCACATTTTTGCAAAAGGTGATGGCTTCCTACCAAAATCAGGAGGGCAGTGGATCTGGATCTGTAGTTTGGTTTTCAAAAAAATTAACTGGGCTCTTCATAATGGAGAAAGTTTGCCTGTGGAAAACAAGCCACTAACAAACAAAGCAATGGAACAGTCCATGTGTAACCCGGCTTTTTTCTCGGATACATTATGCTAATTTCCTACAGTGCACTTGAGATGCTGAATGGGAAAACTGAGCTGTAATATCCATGCACAGGGCTTAATAAGGAATGTACTGCAGGCTGACAAGGTGGATTATGACAACCACTACAAGAAGACAATGATGTCCAAGTCAAGAGCAGGTTTGCCAATACTACTCAAAATTTGTGTTGTTAAGATGAGAATATTCAATAACATTATTGCTATTCAAGGCAGTTCTGTAGCAAACACTTTCCACTTGCAAAGTGAAAGTGGGTAGGATCTCTTTAAGGCAGGGTATGGATAAAAAGGAAGCAGCTGTTACACTAATCTGAGGGTTCCACTTTAAGGAAACCTGAAAATGAAAACAGAAATGAAGGTCTGAATCTCTTATGTGTTGTTACCCACTATGACACAGATTAACACTCTAAAACACGTTAGATGGGAATCTGAGAAGTGTAAAGCTGTTAAAAACCTTAATTTACAACTACTAATTTTCAGCAGTTACAATGGTTCATAACATTATACATTATTATACTATATATACATGTAGTATATACATATATATAGAATACACATTTTTTAAAATCTTAGCATATTATCTGGGAGCTCATACAAAAATATTTAAGCTTTAAAAGCAACAATAAAAAAAAATTTTGTTTCGTAATTTAAAAAAACAACATATATTAGTGAAAATATGTTAAGGAAAAGGCCCATTGCACTTTGCAAGGAAATATATCTAATTCTGAGGTCTAAGGATCAAAGTGAGAATTATGAAGTGAGAACTTAATTCAGGAAGAAGTTAGGATTTGCAGAAACATTTGTATATTCAAAGAACTATTAAAGCTTTTTCACAGAAGTAACAGATAATTATTCAAATACATCATAAGGCTGATTTAACACAGTTTAACCAGAAAACAGTAAGTGAAAAAAGTCAGGGAGTGGTCTGAACCTTTTGATTTGTGTAGTGACTTCCTCTGAGTTTATAATCACTGAGAAATATCAGAACTGACAAAGGATTTGCAGTTTGATTGGAGATTATTTGTTAATAAATTTGGGGAAAATCTAAAATTTTTCAGAAAACACACTTGAAAGGAGCAAAGGTAGATACTTGTTTTAGGTGCATTTCATACATAGTGTAAATCACAGATTAGTCATAATTCAAAAGATGAAACAATAGCAGCTATTATATTTTTTTAAATAGCAATATCCAGAAATTTTTTCTGTCTTCAATACGGTTCTTTGAACATAAATTATAATTTTCCTTTAGCTGTGCAATATAAACTTCCTAAGTGAGAAAGTACAGCTATTAGTTTACTTTTACTATCACATTAAATGCGGATAAAAACTTTTGCCATATCTATTCTATTTCAGAGACCCCATTTGAACAGTTTTGCTCTGGTTTTATTCTCATCTAACTCTAGCCATGTAGTTCACTTAAAAACTTGACCTTAACTCATGGCAATCAACTGGGGAGATTCTAACATGCCCTGGAAGACACTCTTGTTTAGTTTGTTTGAGAGAAAGAAGTGGAAGACAAAGATCCTTTAGACTATATGGCAATTATATCTCTATTTAGAGGGTACTTATTATGTATTTTAACACTGATTAGATCATTTAATATCACAGTTAAATAGTAAACTGTCTCAGGAAAGAAACTTTTTTTTTAGAAATATAATTGGTATACTCTGGCAAAAGAAATGTAGCAGATGATCATTTGCAAAAGAAAAGCCAAAACAGAATGAAATGTTCTCTACTAGTTAAGAGAAACTCTCTCTTTCTAATTTTATCCTGAATTTCTATTAATTTGATTTTGCTTTTACTATTCTTTTAGATAGCTTTTCTTTTTCACACATTGTTCAGGTAACTTAAAATCTACTTCCACCTTTACTAGAGGTACAGTAGCTTCCTTCCTCATTCCTGAAGTGTGCATCATTGTATTTTCATGAGGATAACTAAACTATCTTTTCAAATCAAATTTAAAGTGCATACCGTAACATATCCAGAACAGAATGTGACAGCTTGAACCAAACATATTAGTGCCTTATGCAAAATAGTGGGTATTTAACTTAGAGTCTGCAAAAGTTTTATACTATATTTAATTACCTTATGGAGCAAGTCTTGCTGAAATCCTAGGTTTGGATCACAGAAAATAAGAAAAAATTACCAAAATGTACTGGACAAGTCTTTCCAGAAGTCAGTTCTGAATATATTCTTATTACTGGAGAATATTAAAGAATAAGTCAGAAGATAAAAGAAAAAAAAGCCTATTCAATATCTCAGTTGTAATAAATTAGTTGTAACAGTTAGCTACAAATAACTACTGTAAATTAAGAACTCCAGAGACACATAGGTATCCAAATGCCCTCAAATTTCTAATTTTTTTCCTTGTACCTTGGGCAGTTTTGTAAAATGCCACCATTATTAAGCAGCTCAGAAACAAGATAATTAATATTTATGTGAGAAGCTAATGAGAAGATGGTGAGGCTTCCAATAATTAATGAAACAAACAGAGCCAGGAAATGCAATGTTTCCAAAAATTCCATAGTCTATGCTTCTTAAGCAACTCATAGTTGTGTTGTTTATAGTATTCTATTTATAGTCAATCATCAGCTGGTTTTGGAGGCAAAAGCAGACAGTTCAGCTGGCTTTAGTGCAAACCATGTAGAAAAAGGCAATTTCACTAGATAAAGGAGCAGAGCGTGAAATGTGTAGGAGTGAGGAAAGAAGGCTCTTGCCCTAATCTCTACCTAGATTTGCCAAAAGTTTGATCCCAGATGTATCACCAAAGATTCCCAAAGATTGTAATGGGTATCTTTCTTTCCAAAAGAATTGATATAAAGACATTTCACCTGTACTATATAGCACTGGAGTTTTGCATTCCAATGATATTTTGACATGAATTTGATTCATCACCCCCCCACCTCCCCCCCAAAAAATATGGCAGTGTTGTTTTATGGCAAAGATGTTAGTCCTAAGATTTTACAAGGTGGTTCTGCCCTGTCACAGTCAGATCAGATTATTGTCTTTCTGCATGTTGTATTTGGAGTGTGAATTCAGTGTTACTGGAAAACAACAAAGGAGTTATTTAGGAACAATGCTGTTTGGATTAATGCTTTTATTTATACTATTATGATCTCCTTGCAAACATTGCTTTGTCCTTACCTTTGTTTTTCCTATAATTTTCCCACATATTTGATAGCAATAATAAGGGCGGAGGGGAGGAGTGGTTAAGATGGAATTAATTAGTAAAGTTCTTTTGTGTAGCCCACGTTGTGACTGGGCTTTCACAAAGATCTGACTGTTCAGATTGATGAGGACTGCCTGGACTTTCAGAGATTTCAGGCACTTTAGTTCAATCTACCACCTCAGTTTGCATCCTGGGTTAATGACACTTTTCTCAGTTTTATCTTAAATATTCCCACCAAAAGTCCATTAACCAAATGAAACAGTGAAGCAGACAAGAAAGTGAGTGATATGTGCATATATGTCGTCTGTGAACATAATTTTAAGCCATTACCATTTCACTTACACCCAAAGCACAAGAATCATAGTACAGGACAGAATCATAGTAATACTTGTAGTTGACTTTTATTGCTTCACAGCTCAGGAAGATTCCCTCTATTTTATAAAGTTTCTGCAAATATCCTCCTGCACTTGACAAAAATAGGTTAAGAAAACCTTGATCTGCCTCCTGTCTTGTTTTTAAGTTTTCAGCCTCCTTTTCCAGGTGATTATCCTGATCTCAGCAGAGAACCTCCAAAATGTTAACTGGCAAATTTGTAATTAAACATTTTCTGAGAGAACAATTCTTTTTTCTTAGACATCTAATTTTAGAGTGTGTGCACTTATTTTGCTTGCTCTTTAGATTATCCTTTGGGACTTTTAGTCCAAATGAGAGGTTAAAACCTCTACTCTTTAGGGAAGGTTTGCCATTAAAGAAAGGCAAATGCAGAATTAATTTCCTTAGTTTTATTAATTTTCTTAGCCTTCAGAAGATTATTTTTTTTAATCCAAGCTAGCCACCAAAGTTATGGTTACAGAAAATGGAAGCATAGATGTTCCAAAGAGAAGATTGCCACAAGTGTATAAAAATGGGATGAATGTTTTATTCAAGCATTTACTCATTTACAGCATTTACTCATGCTGTTCTCTCTACTAACTGCAAACAAAGAATCTGTGCATTAAAACCTAATCCCAATGTTTGAGAAGTTCTGCTTTATTTTATATTTTATTTGGAGAAAAACAGCAACAACAACAATTGCTTTCTAATGTTATATTTTCTAATTTTTAAAGCAAAAAATCCTATGCTTTTCTGATTTTGTTCTCAAGGAAAAAAAAAAACCAAAAAACAAACCCTAGATTTATAAAAGGTGTTGTTTCTATTAAAAGAAGGAAACATTTTTCAAAGTCTCGGAAATCCTCAAAGTAAGGGGAAAGAATCCCTTGCCAGAACTGCCAGTTAGGGTATGGATGGGCTGGGGGGTAAGGGGTGGAATGTAGTCTGCATCAAGAAGCCTTTAACAGGTGTTAGGCAGGCCCTGCAAGAGAAAAAGGATCAGCTGTTTTGCTACAAGCAAGCAGATCTGATTTTGTGTGTTGACCTTCCCACATGTGGTTCCCCACGGAGGGTAACTGGGCTCCCCACTCAGACTGCAGGCAGCATAAATCTCTCTTTCTGACAGCAGGAGCAGTGCAGTTGATACCCAAGGATTCTAGGATGGGAACACAGGAATTTTGCTGCTCATCCTCTCCCTTATCCCTCCATATCCCTCTCCCCCAGAACATGCTTAGTGACCACCAACTTTCAAGGTAGACCTGCACACAGACAATACATTTTGATAAAAGTGTGGATAAAGATGTGATTGCAATACATCACCATTGCAGTATGGGGCATCTTTTATTTACAGAATGAATTTTAGTGAAGAGGATAGAAAGTGGCAACTAAATTTTTAGATTAATCTGTTACTTCTTAAGCATTTTACTGGAGTGTTTTCGTTTTACTCAAGATAGAGAAAATCTTTAGACTGTATCTAATGGATAGCTGTACCGATGTTCCCAGGGGATTGTTAGATCTTAGACAGAACAAAGCACCACCACTGCTTAATTGGTACAGTATTAGCAAACACTGAATTTAATTCAGAAGCATTGGCCTGGAGAAAAGGGGTTATCTAATGTTTGCCCAGATGTTTGAATCAGGGTTCTGGCATTTTGTTACAGAAATAAAAGATTCAAAGAGAAAAGTAAGTTGTTGTATAAAATTTTTATTCTTGGTTCAAACTATTGTGTTCAGGTTCTTTTTATTTTTTGCTTCTTTTGGGTATGGGGGCCTGAAATGTAACTTTGGATGTTGGCTGGCTACATATGCATACTTAATAATATTATTCAGAATAGTCATTAAAAGCAATTAGGGACCACCTTTCTTACTTTACTCTTGTGTATTCTTTCTTGCTTCATGGATAAATTAAAATTTCAGGCATTAATGGAATATAGCCTGTTAGTAGATAAGGTAAATATTATCTACCAGCTGTGGCTATAGTAACATATTCCAGTGAGAGTCAAGAAACACCATACCACTGTGCTCATAAAACAGCTATGATTGCATACAAACTCAACTGACAGTGAAATAGAGTCTGAAAATCTACATATTTATTGAAACAGAAAAGAAACCCAGAGAGGCTGGTGCTTGCTCTACTTTGAAATTTCTTTGTTATTTCTATTTGAAAATTTAAAATATATGACTTCTGAGTTTCTCTAAAGCTTTCACGTTACACTTAGTATGTAACTACAGTGGAGCAAAACTACTGCCTTCACTTTAAAAAGGTTTTATACTACTGAGAATCATCTAAACATCTCCCAGGTGTAGCAGGCAGGAATTTGTGTGCTTCTGTGTACATCAGGGCAGATTAATTACTGCTCTAAATAATGCTAAGTTAAGAAAAGTAGACTGTGAAAAACTGATGATTTATCAGGCAGAGTTATGTTCCCTTGCACAGCTTTGTAAATGATCATAAGGTCTGCTATCTCTTCAGGATTTTTATTACTGGCTGAAGAGAATGAGGTTGGCAGAGCACTGGAAGAGGCTTCCCAGGGAGATTGCAGATTCTCCCTCTCTGGAGACATTCAAAAGCCATCCGGGCACATTCCTGTGTAACCTGCTCTAGGTGACCCTGCTTTGGCAGGGACGCTGGATTGGATGATCTCCATAGGTCCCTTCCAACCCCAACTATCCTGTGATTCTGTAAAGAGATGAAATTAGAAGACATGGAGGAAATAAAACAGTTCTACTGTGAGCTAAACCTTCTGGGATTTGGTTGTATTCGGTATGGTCTGTGCTGGGATTTTGGTTTATGTCATTGTAGGTTGATTTTTATTGTTGATCTTGTCTTTGTTTTTATGTTGTTGTTATTGTGGCTGGTTGGGTTTTTTAATGGTAAAACTGTTAATTTCAATGACAGAATAGAGAATTCCTCCCCTTTTTTAATCTTACTAATAAAATTAGAAGTGTAAACCTGTGCTGCAGCACAACACGTAAAGTGAACTAATCTCATCAGAACTAAATGGGAATTCACAGTATCAAAGCTCAGTACATTGGTCTTGTAGTATCATTCTGAGAGATGGGAGAATTTCCTCCTGGACGTCATGCACAGTCTTCAACAAGCTGCTAAGACTGCGTGTGTGTTACACATTGAAGTGCTTTATTCCTTTTACTCAATACATCAGAATATGTAAGACAGTCCCTAGAGCCACCTAAACAGTTTTCCCTTCTTTGCAAGAAGCTTATTTAGAGGTCAGAAACTTCTCCTGTGACAAGCGCCCTGATGATATGGTGTCTCTACCTGAGAAAGTCCCGTGCTTTTGTGTCGTACATAAATATGATGATTATTGGGAGGTTCTGCAATACTGATGAAGGAAGAAAGGGGAAGAATGGCACATTAGATATTGCCATGTAGCATCCCTCTTATTTTTCTATTTATAGAACTAATTCTCTATCAGTATTTTAGCAAGTGGACTAAAGGATTCAGATGCACATCCCCCTCAGGTTATTTGCAAGTAGCTGATCTGTGCTGTTGCAACTGAGTTCAAGAGCTGAGTTTTGGAGCTTGCTTTTCATTTCCCTCCCAACAATGTTCATGGAGCTTCACAAAATTGTTCCTGATTTGCATTACTATAACATAAATGAGAATCTCAAGTTATCTGTGCTCTCTTTGCTGTAGTTGCTGAGAACTTAATTTCTTCTTTGCCAAAAACCCCAGAAGAAACAATGGAACAGATTTTCAATTTGTAATGGTTTTTGCTGATTTTTCTCTCCTTACTTCTCTCTAATTTGTATCCTCTGTCTATCTCAGGGTGCTTACATAAATCACGGGACATATTGGAGGGATTTACAGTTTACTTAAAGATTAGTATTTAAGTTGTTGCTTTCAAGTTTTATTAATAATATATTATGTTTTCCATTTCTGCTCTACATTTTTTTTTGTGGATGTTGCTGAAAGTACATTTGAAGGAGAGAAAAAAAGCATGTTAAAATAAAATGGAAAAAATTCGTTTGCAAGTGATGGTGCATAAGTAAGTAAGTTTATTAGCAAAAACAAGTTATCAATCTGTAAGTTCTCATCTTATGTAAATCTAGTTATCTTTATCTGTACCAGAGAAAGGTTTAGGCTAAACACATCAGTGTAAAGTAAACATAGCTTGTCAAAAGTTAAAATACAGGAATTTTTCTTGTTGTTGCCAGCAATTCTATGCTGCTCTGAACCATGAAGCAGAGGTAAGAAAATAAACACATATTCCTCACATAAAATTAATCAGATTGTTGGGTGAAAGACAAAGAATTTACAGCATTTCTACTTCAGTTCTAGTAAATAACCAACATACTTCAGCTTCTCAGACCTCTAAGGTATGTTCACTCTTTGTGAGCACACAGTAAACCACTTCATTTTTATTTGTCCTTGGTGCTAAATCACAGAGAGGATTGCAAAGGTGCAGTGGGGGTGGGGGGCCAGAATCATCTTGTTAATGGAAACAGCAAAGAGCTGGAGGCCAGTAAAGCCTCTGCTGTGCGTGAGCGGTCAAGTCATCTGCTGCCTTTTTCATCATCCTTTGACACAGTACAGAAGAAGCAGACTAACAGCTGAATCTCAAACCTATTTTTGGATAAAGATTTAATAACAAGCAAATAAAATTAACCAATCTTTTACGGAATTTCATTGCAGCTGCACTGCATTTGCACAAAGCAGGGAATCCCAGATGATAAGATCGTTTGAAAGAAAAAAAAAAAAAGTGAATTTGATGCAATTCTCCAATTCTGCTGTCCTTTTAAAAGTCCAAATTCAGTTTACCTGAATTTCTAGTAGCCAATTTGGCTTAGTAAAAAAACCGATTAAGGGCCTTTCAGCTCCTATTTAGGGTAAAACGTGTTGTGCTTTTCTGACAGTGCCAAAGTACCATAATTATGACTGTGAAATTATTTTGACACTTTTAAAATATGAGACATCTAGTAGGAAGTGAATTTATTAACTGTGCTATATGAAGTGTGTTAAAAGGAAAAATATAGCTGATATTATAGATTTGTCAGGAGGGAAGAGCTAGGTGACGTGGAGGTGATACAGCTACTGTTGGTCAACAGCGGAGAGAGCTTAAATACCAAGAATAATGGTTTGTTTACATATTTTTATTTGGATGATTTGTTGATTGATTCCCTGAATGCAGTGTACACCCGAGGGCTGTGGGAATTGTGTTAGTTGGGTCACACAGGGCTCATGGGACTTCCAGCCTGGACAAACCTGCCTGCCTGTGGCAGAGTCGTGCTGTGTGAGGAAGAGCAGCTTGGCTTGCTTACAGCTGATTCAGACAGCCAGGGCATCCCACTGTGCTGCCTTGCTAAATGGGAAGACTCCTGTGTTAAAACTGACAGACACTTCCAATTCCTCTACATGATGCTCCCCAGTCTCCTCCTCTCCTGTAAAACCCTTATAGATCTGTGGATGAAGTATCAAGGATTCATTTTGTGCTCTTCATTCTAATCCTGCCACTGTGCTAATTGAGCCTGCATGTTGGATAGCATTTTTATTTCTATTTAATTATCTACTACTTTTTGTTCTGGTCATTATTACTGCCATCATTCCCTCTCTACAGTTGTTTTAATTTGCATCAGTTAATTTCAGGTTCATGTTTCACACAGCGTAGAAAAATAGATGTCCAAAACTGCTTACAGTCTAGAGACAGACAAAGAAAAAAATGACATTTGTTTTGGGTTTTTTATGTGAGTATACAGCATGGACCAAAAGAGAATATATATGCAGAGAGAACCAGTTTGTGCTGAAGAACATTAAAAAACAGTTGACATTTCAGGGTTGTAAAGTTTGGATTAATTCTCCTCTGGTCTTTGGTATTGAATAATTTTTTTGTGTCTAGAGTCCATTAGGTGCACTCCTGGAGCATAGCTTCCAGTTACTTTCAGTTTGAAAGGAATCCTGTTTGTGCACTCTAAAACTGTTTCACAATGTGAATCAAAGCAACAGAGAAAAAAAAGGGAGAGAGGATAGCAGGGAGGTTGAAATCAGAATTATAATGCTTTGTACATTTAGAAAAGAGGACAAAGAATTAAATTCTTTGTCTCAGTTCCTCTAGAATTCTTTTACCAGGACTGATTTTGAGTCTAAAATTATTTAATACTAGTAAAAAGATTCACACAAAAAAGCATATTTATTTAGCAGTGCAGCAAATATACTGAAAGAAAACCCAGCTTACAAATTTAAGGCAGGGGAAAAGTGTTTTGCACCATTTTATGTAAGAATATAGGCACAATCAATCCTGGTTTCCACTGCTGCCAAACAGAACTGTCAACTGTTGAAAAAGTGAAAGAAGCATCTCCAAAGATGATGATTCTGGTTTTCATGTTTTGTGGTTTATTAAAAGAATTCTTATGAAAAATCATTATTTCTTATATAATTTTGTTTTCTTCTTTGCTGATGCTCATACATATATAAATATATACAATATTTCTATTTCACTGCTATGCTCTGAAAAGCTGGACAGCTAGACAACTGTTTTCAGTATTTTCTTTGGATATCTGAAGTTTAAGTATTCTGCTGTGGACCAACACTGCCCCACAAAATTCAATCACACTGCACCTGTTAAGAATTTTGCCTCAGTGTAAGTCCTTAATTTTAGCAAAAATTTTCTCCCTATAATGGCTTATAATGCTTTAGTTTTTATGAATAAACTCAAAATTTCAAGCAACTAAGATTAAGGAAACTGTTGGGAATCTGGTGAAAGAGAAGAACAAGAACTGAGAAAAATGTAAATTTCCCTGACACTAGGGAGTGTCTCCTGATTCTGCCAAATCTAGCAGTAGCACATCTAAACTATTTTATGAAACTTTATCCAAAGAAGAACAAAATCCCTCCTAATTCCAGTGGTCTTGAATCTTTAAGGTTTTTAAGACGTGAGGTACCAAAAGAATATCATTGTCAGGCACATATATTTATTTCACCAATGTAACAAACTATGGGTATATTATGGTTGTACCACAAGATTTTGGTCAACTTCTAGTGCAGAAATGAAATACTGTGAATTTTTGTCATCAGGCAGAATCCCCTGCTTGGCTGAGGATGGTAGGAGTAAAAAGATTTAAATGAAGCAAGGAATTAAAATCAGTAGCAGGAGCACAATTTAATTGATGGGACCTGTTAGAAAACCTATTACTCAAATAATTTGAGTTCTATGGTTCTGAAATACATGTTGACATATGCATTTACATAAACATTGACAATTAAGGGAATGTTCTCTAACATAACTGGCCCAATATTTCTGTCACTCTGTTCAAAAAAGAAAAGGGAAGCAGTAGAGGTTCTATTTCCTTTTAACTTTGAGTTAATGCAAAAGGTGGATTTAGTTTTCCTAATCTAAAATAATATTGTGACACCTTTATTCTACATCAATCAAATTTCTTGTAAAACCAGTGACTACAGAAAGTCCAAGGTAGGTAACAAAAGCTGTACAATATGTAGTAAATCCTCTGCTTCTTAGCAATGCTCTAAGCTCCATCTATTGTAAAAATAAAAGTGTAAAACAGAATACACACACCATCTACAATACATCAAAAGTAAAGGAACGAACCCTTATCTACATTTCTGAGCAGGACTATCAGGTAATAATCCTTGCTTCAAAAAGGAAAAGAAAACAAGAATCTGGTCCTTAAATCTTAGGCAAACTGAAGGGGATTGCAGCATTAATAAAACCTACAAAGAAAGTGTCTATCAGCAAATCCTATATCCAGAGCCATTCCCTTCCTGCACTCTCGGGATGGCACAGGGACCTCCCACAGCAAGCCTGTTTCTGAATTTAGACAAAGACCTGGGCCCAGCCTTTGTAAAAGATTGCAATATTTGTTCTGCACTGTCCTCAAAGGGTTCTTGGTTACTGCAGTTGTGAATATTTATTCTATATTAAACCATTTAGTACAAAATTATCTCAGATGTAACTCCACTGAAGTAAATGAAAGCCAGAGAAAGAGTTATCCTTAGTGAGGAATAGTGAGGGAATTTTCAGACAAAATCTATGCCTAGAAAGAGCAAGGGCTGAGAGTATGTATTAACAGTCTCCAGTAAAATGCATATTGAAAAATCAGATCCCAAGATAAACCTCAGATGAAATTCAAATATATAAGGCATGAAAATATGTAATTTGTTGCTTTTCCCTGCCTACATATGATATTTATAAGTTCAGAGGGGGTTCCCTTTCTAGGGTAAAAAAGAAAATCAAACATTTTAGTTGGTCTGTTAGAAATGAGTTATTGAATAAGCAAAATAAATGAAGTTTGAAAACTCTCAACTGATTTGACTGCTGGAGGATAATTTTGGGTTTTGGTTTCCCCTCCTCACAAAATATATATATTCATTGGTTCCAGCGGTGCTAGCCTTGATTTACAGCAGTGTAACTGGGAGGAGATCTATCTCCTGATGGAGCACTATCTCACATTTCTTCTAAACACATGCATCATCAGCCTGGGACAGCTAATGACTACTGGGGATGATGATCAGTAAATTAAAAATTCTCTAATGAGGCTTTGATATGGTACAGTGTAATGGCTCCAAAGGAGACAATACGGTCTACTGGGTCATTGATTTGTTAGCTACAAATTTTCTTTGTGTGCCATAACATTAATCAGTTTTAATGGCTCCAATGGAGGCATATTAATTAATTGCAGCTCCATTAATAACTCCCTGATTATGTATTTACCTGACCAAGACTGTAGTGTGCATTTTAGAAACTCTTTAATTATGTTTTACACAATAGTGGCTCCAAGGGAGACTATAAACAGTGCATTGCAGGTGCTCTTATTTCCAAACATTATTCCGAAGGCTATATGACAAACTTTTGGCTAATTTTGAGACAGATACACTGTGATATTTTTAAAGTTTATTTCATTAGTATAAATCAGGTCCATATGGACAAACAACCAAGAACTCAGGGTAAAATACCTGGATTATTTTTAGCTTCAGCTCCTGGAAGTCGCGTTTGGCAAAACAAGCTACACCCTTGGTATACAGATGGCCCCGTAAGGCACCATATGAGGCCTTTAGCTGATCAAAGGGAAGCATCCTCCTTCTGTCTTCACGAGCACTGAGGTCTGTCTTAACTTTAACAGCCTTCCAGACAGCATTGCACTGTGCTGCCCAGCTCCTCAGTGGAGAAGGCTGAGGTCAGAGTTGGTAGATACAGGCAATGTGCACAGAGCTACTACACAGTGTAAAAGCCTTGCTAGAGAGATCAGTAATTGCTTCTGAAAGGACTCTCAGAGGACACTGTTTCGTTTGGTTTGTCCCTCTTCATGGTCACTCTTTAACAGAAGGAAATTCAAAGAATGACAAGCATCCTGAAGCAAATTATTTCAAAGCTTGCAACGTTACTGATCATTCCATGAATCTATTTATTATATTTACTATCATCATTTCACTTGCGTACATTTGTGCTTGCAAAATTCCATGAAGATTCAAAATTTATTCCCTCAAGTTTTCATCTAAGTTCTTCCTTTTTCTTTTTGCAAATTTCACTTTCCATAATTTGTCTTGAATTTTTTATCACTGGTAAAATTTCCTGCCTTTTCCCTTCATCTCTATCCAATTCTCACATTTAAATCAACAAATAAAATAAAGGTATGTTACCAGTAAAGAAAAATGGAGATTGGATTTTTTCAATATATTTTGGTATTGATTTTAGTCTTGGAACTTCATAAGTTTAATTCTTATTCCTGGACTCTCTCTCTCTTCCTCAAAGTACCTTTAGGAGACCAAGGGAATATTCTTTTTTTTTTTTTAACAGACGATGTCCGCTCAATGCCACCATGGGAACAGAATATAAATTTCAGCATTGTGCAAGAGAATATGAATAAAACCAAACCTGTTTAACCAAGAATGACTTTCAAAGACTAATGTTGTAACTCTTGCCATTAAGATAACTGAGTTTATAAGGAAAAATCATATATATAAACACTCACATTTCATCTACCTGGACTGTAGTATAATATTTTGTGTGATAGCACATGGGTAATAAAATAAAGAAAAAAAGAAAAAGATGATGTGCATGAATATTGTGAAGTGAATGTACCTTAGGAAACGTAATAGGCAAGACTGATGGGAAAGATACTCGAAAGATACAAAGGAGATTACTTGTGAAATTCCAGAATCTCACTCAAAACTCACCTCATTTAATATCTTAAGTAGAAAAAAAAAAAAAGAAAGCTGTAGGTGGCTAAGTTTAAAATAACACAGAACTGAGATATCATTGCAGAAATAGAAAAAGAATAGCAAAAAATATTAGCATTTGGAACAAAATGGATGAAGTTGAACTGACAACTGGAATAATAGCAAGAGTTTAGTGTTTGAGCATAAAAAATATAAGGATGAAAAAATAAAGGTATTTTGAAGCTAATAAATATAAGCACCATAATAAAGTAACCCATACATGCCTAAGAAATACATAAGACAAAAACCTCACTGTGTGAGCAAACTGACCTAAAAATATCCACAAATACATTTAAAAATTCAAATTAGGAGTTTCTATCTCTCACCACAACTAAATC
Organism: Coloeus monedula; assembly: GCF_965178545.1. Taxonomy (NCBI): domain Eukaryota; kingdom Metazoa; phylum Chordata; class Aves; order Passeriformes; family Corvidae; genus Coloeus; species Coloeus monedula. The sequence continues at coordinate 12,387,454 of NC_138781.1, forward strand.
CAAACAAAATCTTTCACTTTGGGCAAGTAAATCCTATTGGATTTATCATAATGTTTTTGAGAGGGAAGAGAAAATGCAGTGCACACGTTGTGGCTTTCCTTGATAGGACAGAAGGACCATGTTTCTGTTGTCTCCCACTTAATGAGTTTTTATGTGAAACAGCTACTTGAAAGCTAAACTCCCACATCCATCAGGCTTTAGAATCACTGTCTGTTTTACCTGTTCTTCATGAGAGGAAGACAAAGCTAGGTGTCTTCAGCATCTTGCATTCCATATGGCACTAATATCTCCCTTTGTAGCATCATGACTAATTGGACAGTTAGAGAAGAAATAAGTCAGCACCATCATGAAGTCTTCAGGATCTTAACTTTTTTGTTAAACAAACATGAAAAATGACTGTAGATATGAACAGATATAAACATTTGTTGGTGTACATCTTTTAGGAACCATGCCTTTCTGTGCCTCTGCGACACAGGATTTCTGAGAACTAATAGCTGCATCTGACAAACAGTGCCACGCACTTCTGTAATCATCACAAAGCATGACTCCTGGCAGGAGTGTCAAATACTTTATTACAAGCATTTCATTTGCCTTGTAGCTTCAGAAAAGCATATGCTGTGTTCAGGCAACAGGTTACAGCTTTTTGTTTTGTTCTTTTTGTTTTCCAAGACCTCTTGTAAGGTTATTTCTTTTATTAAAAAAAGAAGGAAAAGGATGAACCGATACTGAATGAATGGATTTATACTAGATTTTTATCAGTGTTATTAAGATCAGTGTATGAACCTTGTTAGAACAATCTCCTTCAGTACAGCTTGCTTAAGTATAAATATAAACCAAGCATTTTACTATTCCAACCTGATAACTGAGGATGTTCTATAGAAAAGGTCACCAAATACATCAAATTAATGAGTGGAATGTGAGGAGCTACCTACAGATAGGAAAAATATGAGCTTGCTCTTGATCTTGTAAAAATATTTATTTATGATAATTTATGTGGACAGAAGATCTTTGCTATATTTTTAATTTCAACCAAAAGGAGTGATGTATCTCTCTACATATATCAGAATGCTGCAATAACAGCCATATCTGATATTTATTTTTGTGAAAATGGGCTTCCTGAGTAATGCATTGGGCAATGCAGTCACTCATTTTCTTTTGCCTGCATTTTATAAAAGTGCAAGGTTAAGATGACTGTTTATCAAACCAAAGACCATTACTTCTGCATCTACTGCTGCACACTTAGTTAAAGAAAATGAAAAGGAGGTCATAAAAATTTGTGCAAAAATTAGGTCAAAACCAGCAGACTGGATTATATGAAAACATATAAAAGGACTCAAGCTTCATTAATGAAGTAAGACCTTAGTAAAGCAGAATTATACTGTCATCCAAGGAGTAATGAAAGCTTTTAAAAGAAGTTTAAAAAGAGGACTTATATGAAATAGCTAAATCTGGAACAATACAGGAAGTCAGGAAGGAATTAAAGTGAAGAAACTGTGATTTACAAAACAAAGGAATTAATTGTTTAGGAGTCCTTTGTATGGATGTAACTTTAAAACTGTATTTACTTGGACTGCACTCAGTCCAACACTTACAGTTCTATTTATGGAGCTGGTCAATACCATGCCAGAGACTCAGGTAACCTGAATGATGAAGAAATGCCAGTCTGATGCTATGGCTCAGAAGTTCAAAACACAAAGCTTGTATCAATGCCAAATAATTTTCTCTGAACCTGGTTGTTTCATGTCAATCTTTAAGGGATTATAACAGTCCCATAGTCACAAAAGACAGGATCGTGGTCATTCTTAGTGATGTCAAATGAATAATAAACTTCAGGGTCTTTAAAGTCCTAAAGTGAGTTAACTCCTTTCCTTTGGATCTTCCTTCTGCCAAGACCTGTTATCTATACACTCAGCAAACACCATTAGGAGCAAAGCTGAGCATGTGCTGCAACACAGTGAGGATCATCAGCTCCTCAGAACAACGGAAGACATATTCTGAAAGTAATCAACAGTTTCTAGAAGGAAAATCACATTGCAATACCTTCATCTGACATGGAATTCAAATTAAAAAGAATGAAAAAGGCATCCAAGAGAGTCAAAGTGGAGTGGTCTGTGAAAATGCTGAGTGGCCAGGATTTTGAGGCATAAAGGCACTGCTTCCTAGCAAAGAGTGGCCCCCAAAGTGTGTCCGACTGGAAGCACTCCTGAAAGCTGCTCGACGTTGGACAGTGACTTATACAATCTCCCATGTACTGTGTAACCATTGCACGTCCCTCTAATGGTCTCTGCTTCACCTTCGACATCAGAGGGGATAAAATTCTCTTCTTACACACTCTTTTTGGTGGGCAATGATAAATGAAGGGATGAGAAAGGAAAAAGTTGTTGGGATACAAGGGGCTGAAAGAGGGACTGAAATTGCAATGAGACACTAATCACCTGGGGTAAGGTGTCAGTGGCTCCTGAAGAGGGGCACCAGGATCATTCCTGGCTCTCTGGGCTGCCTGTAGCTGGCCTCTGTTCTGCTCCCTCCACATAGCTGGAAGATGTCCTTGGCCATTCTCCTTCCTTTGGTAAGATGTGTATAACTTCACCTCAAATGTGTTCTGTTTTGCTTCAATTATGTATAACTCTAATCTAGCAAATCTTTCCTTTAGGGGTCATACAGAAGGGCATCCCAAATACCTGTAAAATTGGTTTGGGAGAGAGGTATCTGTGCTCCTGGGTCTCTTAGCTCAGCTGTCACCTGGAGGGTTACTTTTCCTATTGTTGCTTTTTACCAGACCCATACTAGAAGGCAGCTTTGTCAACTTTTACTCTGTCACAGTCTGCTATATTTCCAGCAGTCTTCTATACTTCCTTTATTTCCAGCTTCATAGTGACCAACAGCTAAATTGAAGTGAGCAAGGGGAAAAAAATGTTACTTGTATGAAATTGTCTTGTGAAAAACTTAAAAATAGTAGCAGCAATAAAGAGTACAATGATATCATCTCTGACTTGATCCTGTTTTCGGCATTTTACCAATTTTAATCTCTTTTCCTATGTGCTTGTGTTGTAGCTTCATCTGGTTGTTTTTAGCTTATTTACCCTTAGGAAATATTTCCTAATTAGTGCGGTAGTGAAAAAAATGACCTAACAAGTGCTGAAGTATACCTTAGGATGGTTTCACAATTGATACAAAACTGCCATCATATATCATGCTTATATTGTTTTCTTCTGCTGTAAGGATTTACACTTCAGATACTTTCCGTTCTCATAACAAGCCTCATAAACCCTTCAGGAACAAATTCGGTGCTCAGCTTATGCCAATACAAATTACGATGCCTTTCATTCACTCTCCAACTTCAAAAAACCACACAGCCAGCAAAGCAGATAGAAAATTTTACCTATGCCCCATAAAAATGAAATAAAAGCCCCTGTTTAGAAATCCTAGAGATTACTAATATTCCTGTAAGCTCTACATAATTTAGTAGGAGCAAAATACCAAAACACTCAATAAAGTAAAACATTAAACAGTGGGATCCTATGAATTTTCTTACTACACCTGCACTGCACACAGACTAACACACTGTGTTTATTTGTGCAGGAAACAGACTGTCCCAGACTCCCCATTTTCAATTTTCTCTCTTTTTTTCTTCAAAAACTGGAGCAGCACTTCTGCCTTTCTCAGATGTGTTGCTCTAGCATCTGTGTGCTTTCAGGGTATTTGTGAATAAATTCTCAGATTCAGCTGCTGCGTATCCACATTTCCCAGGGATGCTAGGGAGTTTAAATACATAAGTCATAATTTCTAGATGATCTTAAGTGCCATAGCAGGGAGAACTTTAGAAACAATTCTAAACAGAGTATGATAGGGATACTGGGACAAGTTTACTTAAAGAAAAAGAGAACAAAGTTTATAGAAATCAGAGAATTATTAAAAATAATAATAAAAACCCCCTCTTTCTTCAACCTATTTTCTCTCCAGCTCAGCTGGTGTGGTCCATTTTGTGCTGCTGCAATGATATGTTTTAAACACTCAGAGCAGTGTATCCTTTTTCAGGTATGCTGCTAATACTCTTGTGAACGCATTGGTATGACAAACAGGAGGGATTTCAGGAATGTTTGCACTGCTCATTCCAGTCTTACAAGTAGATACTATCAGAAACAGATGACAGGATTTACCAAGTTATGTAAGGGGCAAGGAATCTAGAAGTGTTCACTGTGACAGAAACTCAAATTCCAAACACAGGGCTCTCATTTCAGGATGTTTCACTGTCTTCTGACGCCTGTCAGCACTGCTCTTAGTCTTAAATTCATATGGCTGATGTAACAATTTTAAATTAGAAAAAAAATTTTAAAATCAACAAATCAAACAAATGGAGTAATCAGCTCTCTGCAAAGCACACAGGATGATAGGACACAAACCAAAGCTATTTGGAAGCTGCAGTGCATACACGTGCACATGAATTCACACTACAAACCTATAACTTTGACTGAAGTTTTCTTTCCTTGAGTTAACTATTTTGATTGACTGTGCTGGTTTTGCAGTTGTCCTGAATAGATTTAAAAAAAAAAAAAAAAGTTTCTTTTATATTTATAATTAGAGAGAGCTATTTGGCACAAGATCAATATAGTGCCAAAGAGCAGAAGGAGTCATCCAGCAGGAAGGAGAGGTCACCATAAGACTGTGGTGGTTGCTTCCTGTTGCAGAGCATCCCTAAATTTCACAGTGGCAGGGCAGAGCTGTGGTCACTCTTCCTGCTGTGGGGAGGGTCTCCAGGCTGACTTTACACTACTCAGGTCTGGAAGGGTTCAGGGTGCACAAAAGATGTGCAATTGTCTAGCACATGTCCTATGTGGCACAAAATATAGGGGTAACACATAACAGAACACAACACAAGAAGGTCACTGGCCACCCACAGGAAGCCCAGGGTGGCTGAGTGGGGTTATCTGTCTGCTGCACAAAGGACAAAAGAGCAAAAATAAAATTCTACTCACTGCCTGTGATGTTGCTCAGATGGATGTTTTACTCAAGGTTGCAACATGCTGCACAGAGGTTCCTGTCTTTCCCCAAGGCAGAGCTGTGCTCCTCCTCCATTTGAAAAAAGTAGTTTTTTATTCTTAAAGATGTTAAAATAGAAATATAAGGGCTTACAGAGAGGAGAAAGCAGTAGTTTTGTGATAATAATGTTGGGTTTAGGTCTACAAAACCCTTATATTTGTAAAGGGGATTTTGTTTTATCCAGCCTAATGAAAACAATAGAATCTTTATAGGCCCTTGCAGTTCAGGAATGTACTCCGCTCTGAATTCAATCCTGTGTTCGTCGCATGTTAAAATTATCATTTTCCCATTATTCAGGGGCAGAGGCAGTCACAGCAAGCAAGTCAGTAATCAAAAGCAGCTACTGCAAATATTAGGATAAATTAATGTCTCCTTGTGACCCACACTCTTAAAAATCCCTATAATGTCATGAAATCAAAACTCCTGTTACGAAAGTAAATATGGAACATCTTGCAGTTGATAACACCTGATTATGAGAATGTGAATTTTGTACCAAATGATCAAGATGTTTTTCTATGCTATCTTTATGTCTGACATTAGGACAAGGAATGTTCCATGAAGAAGTAGGATATGTATCTTAATATTTTTAAAGTACACCCCATGGGTATTGCAAGTAAGATGTCTCTATCCTATCATTTCAAGGATTTAGTGACATGTTCAACATTTACATCTTTTTGTGTTCACTTCTTCTCTTGTGTATATATATATATATATATATTTATACAATTCTTCTTTGATGCAGTGTTAGATCACAAAAATGGCTGTTCTTTTTTGCCTGATAAGGCTGTGATTTATTGCCAAGGATCAAATATTTATTAATCATTTGAGCTCAGGATATGAAATAATTTTTCAAGTTGTCCAGCTGAGCCCATCCAGTTAAATTTTTCCATCAATTGTAAGAGATGGTGTAAAGTTGGCCCTGAATGTCAATCTGTCTTCAGGAACAGTTGTAATTTCAGTCTCAACCCTGCATCAATGCTTAGACAGTGAGTTATGAATTTTCAGTCTCCTAGCAGACCAAGTCCTTCACAAGTTCACTTCTGATATCAGAAGTAAGATCAAGCAGAGATTTCTTAGTTTGATAAAATGTCTCTAATCAAATAAAAAAAAAATTAAAACCCCAGATGTTTCTTCCTGAGATGCAGCTCTTATATCACTTCTAGGATATCAAGCATGTCTGATTTTAGCAGTATTTCCCCTTAATTTTAAAGATATCAGTTTTTCTTACTGGAACGGAATTTGTTTCTGCAGAGTGGGAGATCTTGCAGGCAAACTCATTCCCTTAATAATTCCCAAGGGCCAAATACAAAAGCCATTATCAACCTGGCTCTGAAGTGATGGTTTTAAAGTTAAGAAATGGTGTTAGTACCTAATTCAATGCCATAAAATATGGTTCTGTAAATGATGGAAAACAATCACTTACGTACACTGCTTTAAACTGATTAAATCAAGAATACAAAGATTTTCCTGAAGGATAAGATTCAGATTATGCTACTACAAGGGCACATTCTGGTGACAAGCCTTTGTTAAAGAAACAAAAATCATTTCCGTAAAACTTTTGGAGAAGTTCTAGACGTGCTATCACAGGAACCCAAAACTTCCTAACATAAATCAAAGTATGTAACTGTATTAAATCTCTCTTTACTGAGGTTTGAATTTCCTAAGTTTCAACTGCATTTTGCACCAGTATACTGAAAGAATGACATTTATAATTAAAAAATTATATTTTGCTTTGAAAAATACATGACAATTTATTAGGGACAAAAGTTTCTTTTGAACATCAAGTTACTTATGTTCAAAATATTTTTCCAGTTATTTTTTAGAAAAATGATCAGTTGTCTGGATCACATACACCAAAACCCCACAATATAGAGTATTGTTAAACTTGAGCAATGAAAATTAAATAGCCATTCTTAATGAAGTAAGGAAGTTACAGAAGATTAGAGAAAAAATATCCTACCTTTAGCCTTATTTTTTTTTTGCATTTATGTCTTCTGATCCAGAAAAAGATCCTCAACTAACAATACCCAATTTTTTGGAGCCATAGATTACTAACCAATGTAATTTTATATAATACCATCAACTGAGTAACAGTCTTTAAAAAATTGTTATTTGTCCAGAATAGTACTATTTACTGATACAATTTTATATATATGGAAAACAAAAACTTTCATTTTCAATCCTATTGTTGGAGCCCTATACACCACTCTATGGTGGCAATCTTACTCTGTGAGATTAGTTATATCTTCATAAAGTAAAATTAAAAGGCAATATAAAATAATGAAACAAGTGAAAACAAAACTTCTGGAAGAGAAGAATAGAGTAGAATAAGGATAGGGTAGGATAGGATAGGATAGGATAGGATAGGATAGGATAGGATGGAAAAGAATAGAATATTTCTGTTGGAAGGAACCTAGTCCAACTGCATACCAATACAGGGTTTAATAAAATAAGGACATTGTCCAAATGCCTCTTAAACATTGACAAGCTTGTGGCATTGATCACCTCTCTAGGAAGCCTGTTCCAGTGTTTGACCCTCTTGCTAAAGAAATGCTTCCTAATGTGCAGTTTAAACTTCTCCAGCACAGCTTTATTGCAAGACTTTTTAAATTAAAGGAACACAAACTATGGGCCAACTCTGATCTGGTTTTCTATCTTTAAAAACAGTAATAATGCATTTTATTATTGTGTTCTTGTTATCAATTTCTGCTGCCTAGTTTGGCCTAGCTCTTTCCAAGCTGAAAATGACTGCACTTATCCACATCAGCTAAAGATTGTATTCTGAGAATAAATGTTCTTTATAAATTTTGGTATCAGTCAGCAAAAAGAGTTATTGATGACTGTGCCATCATCACAGCTGAAACGCAGTTGCTGTTAAGTATTCTATTATTCTTTAGAAAAGAGACCACTGCGTTTCTGAAGAGTGCCTGGCCTGTGTGAGCAAATTTCTCCAGTAACAGTGATGTGGTGGCTAGCATTTGAAGCAGCTCAGACACAATGCAAGAGTACTCCCTCTGTAAAGGAACTTCCCAGCTGAGTCTGCCAGGGGTATCAACCTCACCCAGGGATTTGCAGGGATTTGCTGTCATCTCTCCACCTGCCCCCTATGGTTACACTCCAGACAGTTGCCTCCTTTGCCCTCTAATCAGTAGTGGATTTCAGCTCTGAAAGCAAGCTGCACTGCCCTACACAAACCCATAAAGCCTCTCTTCTAAATGTGGAGTGTGATTTGATGTATCTTTTCACACCACATTCTTGGCATCTTCTCCTGTCTGTGTGGCTGCACTTTCCTACGCAGATAACTGCATCTTCCCTCTGCCTGTCTGCAGAACAAGAGCTTGGCAATGTTTTAGCACACATGAGTGTTCTTCTTCCCAATCCCATCACTTGCAAAGTCTGATTGACACAGGCACCGTAATGCTGTTATCACACTGTATTAGTGGCCAAATAAGAGCTTCTTCAACTTCCTGCAGTGACAGTCTCCTTCTGACCATGTGGGCAGAAGTAAATGCTCACAAGCCTCTCTAAGTTTTTGATACATGCATGAAAATGAATGGGAAGTTTTGGTACCAGAAGTCAATAACTATGCCTGGCATTCAAGTGCAGATCTGACAGGCTGGATCTGCTTCTCATGAGCCTGCACAGCAATTTCAGGGCTTTATACTGGCTCATAAAACTGTAAAGGCAACGACTCGGTTCTCATCTTTTTTATCGTTTGGGCTTTTGTCGGGTTAATGGATTATCTGATTTGAAAGAATTATGTTTTATGGCATTTGTGCTTTTTTGGATTTAATAGATTTACCAAGTAATTGCCTTTCCCAGAGTCTGTGGGATTTTTTCATGTAGAGATATTGTTTGATACAGTTAAATATTTCATTGTGTACATTGTTTGTATTACAGGCAAGTCTGGTTTATTTTCCTGAAGAGATATGGAGCTGGGCAAAATCTAATAGTGTACCTTTGCTCTTCAGAGCTACATCAACAATCACTTCTATAGATACTTTGATAACATTATACCACCTCACATACTTACAAAAGAGAAATCTTGATAGTAACAAATACTATTTACAGCTAACAGGCTTGCAGTATATAAAAGATATTGCTCATTATAGAAAAAAACTTCACTCTTTTCCTAAGTTTCTGAGGTGTGCAGACAAAAAAGACAAAAATACACGACTTTTGCTGCAATGGGATATTCTTGAGGTAATGTTTTTCAGTTGCCTAGAATGCTTGTGAGTCGGCACATCTCAGACTGTCAGTGGTTCTGAGTGCAAAGGAGAAATAAAAAGCTGTGAAAGAAAAGAACAAGGAAAAGCCCCAAAAGGCTGCTGTGGTTGAATGTGCTCTTAGCAGGGTGTCAGACTAGATGGTCTCCAGAGGTGCCTTCCATCCCCAGGGATTCTGTGACAGTAATTCTGCAGATCTTAAGTTCAGAGTATACCTATGTGCAGATTAGTTTTCTCAATAAATATATTTTTTTTTCTGTAGAAGAAACTGTGATTCTGTATTTAATGAAATTAATTCCCCTATTTACAATACACTGTGTCTTATGTTTTCAAGAGAAAACTTGAGTTCAAATGTTTTTGTTTAAGAAAAGGAGGAGAAAATATAGGACATAAGAAATTTAGCATCTGTGTCATTTACTTCTGCAGCAATCCAGATCTAACTCTCCCTTGGAATTAGCACACCCTCAGAGTGATCTCCATTTGAACACAGAGCAACGAAGATTGTTGTGATTTACATCTGACAGCTGGGATTGTTCCCCAAGGAGTTCAGTCTGGAGTCAGTGTCTCTAAAGGATTGATGACCAGTAAAGCAATGGCATTATTAAATTTAAACGGGAAAAAAGCCAATGTTTTACAAGTGACCATTTAATTTGGAAAGAAAGCAGCACTGAAACTCTCGCCCCTCTTCATCATGTAATCACACTTTAGACAAAAAGTTGGTTCCAGTTGTCTTATAAGGCTCCAACAAAAATAGTGTGCAGCCAGCCCAGGATATTTCTGTCAACCTTTAAAAGCTCATTCAGCTCCATTGTAGGATTAAGAATGTTTTTGTGAACAACGGGGAAGTCTTGAACTAACTAAGGACTTAAAAATCAAATTAATCCTCCATTAAAACACAGCCTCCTCACCTTATCAAGCAATATCAAGCAATAACAAGCACAGAATGTCAGGAAACAATTGACTACATGTTATTGAACCAAGTATTTTTCTCATTAACTTTTTAATTTGATCCATAAACTAAATGTCTATTATGTGGAACAACAGGATTTTCTAATCATGTTTATTTTTACATTTATGAAGCAACATTTGCTTTGATGAAGTCAGATTGTGGAACAATAGAGGCAGATTACAATCTAGTATTTCCATAGCTCCTCTCTAGTCAGAAAAATACCATAGATATAAATCAGAGAATGATCTGCTGAAATGTGAGGAGAGGGGAATAAAACAAGGTGCTATTGGTTTTAACTTTGCCTATTTTTCTTTTAAAATACTGCAGTACCATACTCCTACACACAGAGAGGTTGCTCACTAAAATGGTACACATCAAATGACTGATACATAAACATAAAAACAAGGAGGGTTGTTTAGTAAAGACCTCTGACTTTCTATTCCCCTAAAATTACATTTTACAGACTCACATGAATTCACATGGAATGAATGCTTTTCATGTATTTTTCAAAATATTTATTGCACTTTGCTATTTTCAGAGGAAAAAAACACTAAAAGTAGGGCAATAAAACATACCACCAAATAAAACCCACTGTGGGCAAATGGTGTTTAGAAAGCCATGATAAATCAATGATTGACTGCAATAGCTGGAACCATGAGTATGTCAGTAACTATGGCCATGACTCTCATCAGCAGAAGTCAGTGAAAACAAAAGCCAGGTGATGCACCAGATTTCATATGGACACAAATGTGTGCCCGTTTCTTTAGTATCATGTTGTTCCTGAAGAACCTTCCTGGGGAACTGCTCCTCCCATCTTCTAGTGTGAGCGAGTACACTGAAAAGTGAAAGACAAGCAAAGAACACATCTGAGTCTTTGGATTTAACAGGATTAGATGATTCAATTTGGGAACAAGCTTCTTATTTCTTTAGCTCTGATAGCTCCAGTAACAGATATTTACAGGTTATCTGAGGAAGGAAAAGGAAAAAATGATGAACAAAAGAAAAAAACAACTATATTCAAGAAAACAACAGTGGCTTTAGACACCATTGATCTCAAGCTGAAGAATCCAAATCTAAAAGTTCAGAAACTACCTGAAAGATCTTGGTTTAGGGTAAACTGAAAAAAAAAAAAAGGTAATTTAAGATGGGACGCATCTCATCTGACTGCAGCTGTCTAAAATTTAGGCAGACTTAATTTCTGAACTAGACTATAACGCACTGAGACAGAAGCAATTTCAGAGTCATTAACTGACAAAATTATAGACATGGTTTAGGATAGAATGATCTTCTTCTGAATGCATTTACCTCTCATGGGTGCCTTTTAGAGCATCATAAACATCAGGCTTATACTGGACAGTCAACATTTCCATCCAGAGAGAGATTTCATGTTACTCACCCAACAAGATTCCCAGGGAATCAAGCAGGTTATCACAGTGTCATGATAATTTATACAGTGGAATAATGCCAAAACTGAGAATTGTTCTTACCAGGTGAATCTAAGTGCACAGTTAGAGAAACTAACATAAAGGAAATTAATTTTCATAGTAGCAATATCAAACATCACATACTCTCTGACTACATTGATTGTTCCGATCATGCAAGTTACCAAATCTCAACATTTTTTTTAGCCTATAAACAGACATAACTGGTATTATTATGACAATTCCTAGCGAGGCTGTAATGTAGTTATATCTACTCATAGTTGTTTGAAACACAAATCTTTCCCTTAGAAATGAAATTTTGAAAGAAGTTAATTTTATTTAAATTGTTTAGAGACCTCCAATGACAATTATTTCTAGCTAAATTAAGTTAAAAAGAAAAATGTAATCTGCTTGATCATGCGATTTCTTAAAATTTATATTTCTATTATCATTGTTTTCCAAAAAATAGCAATCTGAATTGTTCAGGAATTAAAATGTCCATTTAGATTCAAGCTCTAAGTAATTTTTTTAACTTCCATAAAAGTATCATTCAGTAATTTGCAGAACAAAGAATCATTAAAGCTTTTTGAAATATCCAGATTTCTGCATGTTGGCAAAACATCTGGCAGTCAGTTGATTTTGCATAATTAAATCCAGTATGTCAGGGGCATGTGCAGCTTTTACTTGCTGTGGGGGTGATAGAGGAGGTTTTCTTCAAAAAGGCAGTTGACTCACAATCAAATATTTCAAAGTCAGTTAAAGACACTGAAATAAAATCATTACAGATAACATAGAGCTTTCAATGGTAATGAACTCTACTGAATAACTATGGAATGGAACAGATACCTTCCTATGTGTGCAATAGGAACTTTAGTACAGGTAATTGCTCAAATTGAAGGGCTCGATGTGTTCTTTCTTGTATATACCACATATTCCTAGCTGTTCTTTAGATTTGCATTCTGAATTCCCAATTTTAATGGAAGAAAAATAAGAGTGATTTTTGTCTTGGACACAATTTCAAAGCTTTCACCAACATGCCTAAACAAAAACACAGGGGTATCTCAAAAGTTGTGAGCAGCAGTGAAAGGGTGCATAATGAAAGGTGTTCATGTCATTGCTGAGTGTCAAAAAAACCTTTTCTCCTCCAGTGTGAAGTCCTGCAGGTGGGGAAACTCTCTCCTGAAAGCTGATGCCAGCAGAGCTGTGATAAATCCCCTCACCCCCAGAGACTGAGCCCTGCCTCCTGCATCTGTGTGGTGCCAGAACCTCCAGTCAGGGTCAGCCAAGAGTAGATGAAGAAAAGATTGAAAACACTGATTGGAAGAACAGGAACCCTGTGAGCTGAGCTGCAGTATGTTGGTGAATGGTAAAACAGGGGTGGAACATGCTGCCTTCTGAATTAAAGAGGGGAATCAGAGGAAAATGGGCTGGAGAACTGAAACACATCACTGAAACAAGGGAGGTAATTTTTCTTTTGTGGCTATATCTAAGGCATTTCAAGCCATTTTAATTTCTCAAAAGGGAAATGAAATAAATCTGTTATTAAATTTATATGAGAACCTAACAAGCTAGCAGAACACCCCCCAGTGATTTACATGAGATGCTCTTATTATCCATGGATCACTGACATGATAGAGCATAATGACATCTGAAAGAGTACTTGGAGACCACTATTTATTGTCAATGAGCAGTTAAGAAGCCCTTAGCTTTTTGGAGCCTCAGTTTATTGTGTCAGTCTGTGGAGAAACAGACACTAAAGGCAGCAATATCTCCATATGATGAAGCCAACTGGCATCCTAACAGCATGCCTGCTCATATTGTACTTGGAAGGGCTTTTTATTCATGACTAGCACTGTGTGAAATAATCCCATTTTTCATTATATTGCTGCGTGTCCATCTCTTGGAATATTAATATATGAGTTTGAATTCAATCAGCTCTGCATGTAGAACAACTAAGTTTTAATTCACAAAAATTTCACATATTTCACAAAAATAGACATAGCCAGAGTGTAAGTACAGAAGTGTTAATGACTGCTTTTTTGAGCTTCAAAATTACCATGGATAATCCATCATTTTAAACTGCCATATTCACTAGAGTAAGGTTCACTTGCTGTCCCTAACTGGTAAGGGCAGGTGCTAGCCTTGCTTGCCACCTGGTTAGATTTTCAAGAAATCACCTTCAGGCTTTGCTGATGTTGCCACTCATAGGGCTAAAAACTCTTTGAAATTAACTGCAAAGTCTTTTCACTGTCATCCTTCTACTCCTTTCCTGGAAATTGTCCTTTGCCATAAAACCAGAGAATTTGCCTTAAGCCGGCCAAGGATGTGATACCATCAAGTGAACAATATATTCCCTATATTTCCTTATTTTTCCCTATGCCCCATTTTTGTGCTGCTTGATTTTTTAAGATTTTAAACACTATGAGGGAAGGAGAATCTGTTAGTACAATGTCTTGTGCTGTGAGATATATTGCTTCCTGACTGCAGTTGTTAAGCAATATCACAGTATATCATTACAATAATAAAATCTGTCTCTCTGAAAGAGCTGCTAATTCAAACATCTGTGTCGCCCAGACATTGTGAAATCCTGCCTTGAAAACCTTGGCCTAAGATGTCAGATGTGCCTTCAGTGGTCGTTCCTTCCCAGCCAGCAAAACAGTCCTGATGCACTGTTTATTTTCATCCATGTTTTTTCAGTTTTAAATAAAAGACGGCATCAAAAATCGTTGTTATTCCCTACAGGACCTGATTCAAAGCCTTTGGGAGTAAATTCTTTCCATTGATTTAGGTGGTCTGACATAAACCCCAATATCTGAGGATTTTAGAGCTATTATGCCTGTAGGATATATCTCTGGAAATCATTCTCATTCTGGTATTAGTAATGGGTATTATACCAGTATATTATATACAACTGGCTTGTACACCTTTATTTATGTGATAATCATTACTGAATTATGTCAAAGGACAGTTATGAAACATTTAAATAATATAAGATGTTTCCTATAGTAAAAAAAAAAAAAATCCAAGGATTAAAATATGTCAAAGTGATTGACAGAATCTTGTAAAAATAGATGAAAAAAACAGATCTTTCATAAATAGGAAGGTGATTTCTTATGGGATAATTAAACAGCAATGAATTCCTGTCAAGAGATGAGCTATTTCTATTCAACCAATGAAACAGTGATTCTGCCTGTGTTACTTATGTTTGTCCTCTTTTATAAAGAAAATGATAATAAGCAAGAATCTTTGCCCTTCTTTTCCTCCAGTGCTCATCATCTCAGTTTGATCTATCCCACCTTTATGGATAATTGAACTCTAATCTTGTTTATTTGACAACCATGGAGATTAAAAAAAATATATGTATAGAGATTACATAGAGATCAGATATCTAAGTGCAAAGTCACAGGGACTTGCAACATGAAACTGGTGAAACTACTACATGGGGTAAAGTGGTAAGTTAACTTGACATTCAAAATAGAGCACCTAGGCTTCATCAAGAGAATCCACTGGCTGTCATATTTTTTTTACTGAAAAACATCAAATAAAGTTGTTTTATTGAAGCATTGAGAATTTTCATCATTTTCATTAAACTCTACTCCGTCTTAACACACATTCAAGGCATTCAGCACTACCTCCTCCACGGTCATATACTGTCCAAATAACAGTGAGGAACCAGTGTGTCATTAAAACCAACAATGATTGTTTACATCAAAGGTCAAGCAGCTATGCCATTCTAAACATTAGTCTATTCAGCTGGAAGAGCTGTAAAGCCCTGCTTGTTGCTTCTAGTATCCATTTGCCAACAGGCTTTAACCAGTAGGATCCTTCGGAAATGCTTCCTAATCACCACCCAGGCAAGTATCTGCTAGTCTGACAAAGCACACCATGCATTCCTTAATTAACAGAATGGGAATCACCACATTCCTGATACTTTTCTATTACTGCTACTACTGCAGTTTCCTTTTATCTCAGTTGACCTTGGGGAAAAGGCTATCAGGGGTAGGAAAGCGGTGATGTTTCCCTTCTTTATTTGTCTGTTCTGCAAACAAAGGTACTGGACAGGCTTAGCAGAAATTGTGTTTGAAGAGAGGGCAATTACAACATTTTGCATTCATATGTTTTAAACTTCTGGGTACCATCTCAGAAAAATATCAGCTGCCCAAAAGTTTAGTTAATTTTTGCTTTGGGCAACAGCTCATAATTATTTTTGGAGCCTGCATGCTTTACACTTGGCCAGTTCAGCTGAATTTCTTTCAGACACTCTTTATTGAGGAATGCATGATCACTGTATTGCAAACCAGCGCATTAGCATAAGCTGTTTACAGTTATCCCTTAATGTCTGCAGAATAAAACCCAGGAGAATAAGATTTTCCTTTGTATACATTCTTAGAAGTGCCAGGGTCTTTACAATTCTGCTTTTGAAGGACAGAAACTACAGAACCCTTTCAGGCTACCTTTTAAACGTTACTAATTAAAAAAAAAAAAAAAATCTAAAGTAACAGGATTAGAGATGCTACTGTATCCCATGCAGTCCTGAAATGGTTATTTGCAAGATGGTGCACCAGATACTCTTTATAATTGCCCGATGAGATGGTGGTTCTAATTTTTGCACTGACACAGATGCTTTCTGGATGTGTATGTTATTTCCAGTTCCTTCAGAACTTGTCCTTGAACCGTCAATGATTGGCATCAGGAGATTGTTTTTTTCACTGGAGGTACCTAATCTTTTAGTTCTCGGTGCCGTGCTTTCTGAGACTATCTAATTTATTTGTTGTATAAGCTTCATGAAGTATTGCAACTCCTTGGTACCTTTGAAATTGAAATATCTAATGCACATTTTGGGGTCAATTCTGTTTCTATCAAAGACTGCTTTTGGATTGAATTATTTTGCACCACACTCACTTACCATTCTCTTAATGCATCATTTAAACTCCCTCCAAACTGGCAAAGCTCATTTAATTGCTTTAATCATGTCACATATTCAGCAAATGTTTCATTTTCTTGATTTTATCTCTAAAAGGAAAATGATTTGCAATCATAAGTGGCTTTGGGGAGAGGTAATTTCACAGAACTTCCACAGTCTCAGCAAATGTTTTGTCTTTTGCTTTAATATCATCTATAATGCTGTGCTACAGGATATCATTTTGGTGACCATTACACTCAGCAAAACAGCCAACTTTTATATAATATTAAAATCATAAAGTAAAATACAAGTCTTCCAGCACAGGTAGCAGAATCCTTCATCAAACTATCAGGTAAACTATCTTGTTCAAATAACTCTACTCTTTCTTCTCTCCTACACTCCACAAAATAGTCATTCTTAGCACAAACATTGCAGGCATCTGCACACATGGACAAGCAGTTGCTGTTTCACTGTATTTTGCAGAGCGATTCCATTCTTGCTGCTGACCTGGCTTTCGCTTCCCAGATACCAAAAACAAGAGGAATAAAAATTATGATCTAGAAAACTAATTGCTCTGAAAGACTTTTAAAGGTGCTGTAGAGGCAGACATGGAAAGCTACTCCATCAGGTAATACCTCAGTCCTAACCACTCTAGGCGTGGCTCAGTCTTTAGTTGTTCACATCCAGTGCTAACTACAGAATTTTCTTTTGCTTATTTGGCATTCAGGGCAAGGCAAATCTGGTGATAAATCTGGATTTTGGAATAAAGGATGGGGTTGGGTATTAGATGTTACTCTTTTTGTGTGCATCCAGCATGAGGTTGAGGGCCTGAGAAGCAGATGCACACAAGCACCACTGTGTCCACACAATACTACACACCACTAAGTAACTTTTCCAGTCTGGTGCACAAAGCCAAATCAGTGATGGGCATTCACACTGAAGTACTGGGGAGGCTTCAGTCCAAGGGCCTGAAATACATCAGCTGACATTATATTGAAAGTCTGGCTGACAATTCATTTACAGTGCATTTGCTATATACACAATCACTTAACATGGATTTTAGACAACACTCAGGGCAGGATTCAGCATTTCATTGAGTAAGGCAGCTACCTTTAGTCTTCTGCATGAACTAGGTGGTAAAGCTCTTTACAACTGAAGAGTATTTGCCCAGCAGCATAGTGTGCTTTATGTATATCTGCATGTTTAGGGAGTAAAGCTGACTTCTGGATATCTCCTTTAAAGTGAGGTAAATAGCTCTCTGCATTCCACCAACTGTATTAAACAAATCACCAGTGACTAAAGTGAGACCTTCAGCACACACATCCTCAGAAAATCCCAGTTTGGGGTCTTAACCTGTGAGATGAATCCATTTGTGGCCATGTGTTCTCATGCAGTAACTCAGCTATTTCTGGCCTTAGCTTTTTTATGCACCATCTTTAAAATTATGATAATGTATCTCCTTTAGTTCTGAAGGCCATTGTGAAAATGAAGAATGATCAAATGCTATAGGAAAGCTCGTTGTATCAGAGTATAAGAAGGAATTTAATAATTACCTCTTCAGCACAGGTTTTAATATGTATGGGGAATGACACAATGCAACAAGTAATATAAAACACTTTTCTTCATATGAGTTTAATAAGGCCGAGACAGTATCAAAAGAGAAGTGTATGATCAGATAGTTAATGATTTGGTCACAGTTCATGAATATAGAGACAGACTGTGCAGGTAACCTTCACTGTGGCATATCCTAAGTCTCAATCTTGCTTTTTCATCCTTAGTAACATTTTAAATGTACTTTTTTACATGTTTTATGTGCAGAACATTTATGGTTACATAAAACTTCTTTCACTTCCATGTTTCTTCCTCACAAAACCTATGCCAGTAGGTTTTCATAACCTGTTTTTATTTCTTAATCCACTACCAAGATCAACAAACTGCAAATTAGGTTATATCTGCTTTTTTTTTAACAATATTGATTTGGTCTGACAAATACATCTTTTTCATCTCCTATTACTGCCTGACATGAGCATTAAAATTAAGCAGAAAGCCCAATGCAGGCATTACCAGCTGTCTTTTACTTTCTGTCTTAAGCCTGCCACAAAACTATTGATAATAGCAGGAGACACATTCTACAGGATTGAGAAATTTTAGAATATTACTCACATTATTTTTCAACAGGAAATACAGTGACTATTGTCTTGGAGTCTCGAGATAATGCCTTGTTTTTTTAAATTAAAGGAATGCTGGAGATTTGCAATACAAATATTGTAATTTACTTGAAGATAAATCAGAAACTATTTAGAGGCCAATCAATGATTACCCACTTAAATAAATTTGTATATGAGGAGAGACAGAAGCAATTAAAAAAAAAAAAAGGGCAGAAAAATTGCACATTTATTTCCCAGCTCCAATAAAATGAGAAAGAAAGGGTCAAGGTTGAGAAAAAACATAAAAACGCCTACATGGTTCCTGCTGACATGCAGATCAGACATGAAAGTAACTCATATTTCATCAGGGATTAAGAATCATTTGAAAGATTTTTTAATAGGCTTACAGAATATTCTAGATGAAATGACTCAGACTTGGAGGAGGGTCTTGATGGTATCCAGATTGGGGAATGTAACTGATTGCTGCGCCTGAGGTCCCTTTGGCAGTTGGCAGGATTTAAGGAATTTTGCTATCTGATCTACATAAGATCATTTGTGTCTGATTATTTGTTACTAGTTACCTGTGACCTGCCTTAAAATGCACACATATTTCTGAGGAATATGCAACATAATATTATACCAGATGCATTTTAGAAGAGTTTATAGATTGACATGCACGCCTGCTTTTTCCTCCTGATCACTTAGAGAGTTAAAATTTCTTATTCAGTTTCCTAAATCTCTTCCGTTGTTTGTTTCAAGACATTTATTATATGCCTACCACTTTCTGAGCTGTAAAAGAGCTAACAAAACTGAAAATAGAGAAAATATTCCCAGCAATTGAGCAACAAATTAAACATCATATAACACTGCAAGCTGTACATAATGTTAAAAGGAAAAAATATATAAAGAAATATGCTTTCATTCACAAAATGAAATAATTTAAATGGGTGTGTAATTTACATAATGAATGTATTTTCTGTATTTGAACATAATATTTTCTGAGGTTTCTCTGTCACAAAATTTTATTGAAAGTCAATAGACCCAAGGAAGTAATGAAAACACTATTGTTTCTTCAGTACATAAGAAAATTAAAGTGGATAAATTAGTGTTGTTGGGTTTTTAGGAGTTCTCCTTTCGTTTTTCTTTTTCTCTTTAAAGAATTTTCCCATATGTGTTACCAGGAGACAAATTACTGAGTACTTCAGAGAGACAAAAGACCTGGCCATAGGGGGAGGGGTCCAACTGGCAGTTGCTCTTTTTCACCTGGGGTTTTCTTGTGTAGGGCAGGGGATGCCTCGAGATTCAAACTGGGGAAAAGGGGTTGGGTACAGCCCCTAGGGCTCTTGTCCTCCCGGCGTTTGGAGGGAAAAAAAGGCTGCTGTCGTTGAGGAGAGAATTCGTCACTGCTGCAGGTTTCTTCCTTCTGCTGCCTTCCTTCTATCGTGAGTGGAGCTTGCTCACTGGAGTGGCTGTTACACTGGGACCCTGACACCCTACCTCACTAAAAGAGGGATCTTTCCACCATCTGCTGCGGTGCCTCAGAGGGAAACCCCAGGATCCCAAGCCCCTTTCCCTGTCCCGCTGGGAGCTGGGCTGCAGCCGTCCTGCCCCCACCGTTGCTTCGAGCCTTTGCTACTGTAACTCCACACGCCCTGCCTGCCCAGACCTCCCGAGGTTCCAGTCACAGCTCTGGAGTTCGATACATTTCTTCTGCCACCCGGGATTTGTGCTCGTCCCTGCCGTTCCAGCCTGCTGTTGCCCAGGGTCCGGCCGGACACCGGGATCGGCTGCCCAGGGGTTTGTGAGGCCTTTGTCCCATCCCTTCCCGGGATCCCAGGCCGCCAGTGCCGCGTGCTCCCCGAGCTCGCTCCGGAGCGCCCCCTGCAGCCGCGGGGGAACCATCGCACCTGCCCTGCTCACCGGGAGCCGCCAGCGCCCCTGCCGGCTGCGAGCGGAACTGCACCCGAGGGGAAAGGGCCCGACAGCCGAGAAGGCTGGCACTGGGTTTGGGATTGTTTGCTGGTACTGCCATGGTTATTGCTGCTTGTTTGACTTGTTTTATATATAGATATTAGTAAAGAACTATTATTCCAGGGGGTTACATTTTCCATTTCGGGGGAAGCACTTGCCTTCCTTGGCAGACACCTGTCTTTCAAACCAAGACAAGTGTCTATACAGGATGTGTAGTTCTTGTGACCAGCAATGAACCCCTTCTCTAAATGTCCATTAACCAATAAGAATCTTCAATCAAATTTCCAACCCACTTGCATGTGTTGAGATTTAGGTTAAAATATCTCTCTGAATTCACACTGAAAAAACTTTATAGGGTAGGGAAATTTCACGGTGTTCATGACTAGTTTATTTCCTTTACTCCTTCAGCCTCTCTTTACTACTATCTATCCATGACTATTCATAAATGGTACTTTTCTACAGAGGTCTGTAAGAATGTGCTTTTAGAAACTGAGAACAATAAATGAGGGAAATATGGCCTAAAATTATGATAATAAATAATTATAAGGACCAGAGATGTGCTCTTTTGAACCTTGGAAGTTATATTTCACAATGTCAGCTATAAACATCATGAGCTAAAAAAAAAAATGGAATTCAGTCTTCCAAAGTGTGAAGATTTAGAATCCAGTCTAATCCAAATTGTGTAGATCAGCCCCATCTGTACATTACATAAAGCTACAAGGAACTAATGATACTGAACTGACTAATGCTAGGTGTTGTTTATACCAGATTGCTTCAGCCTGAATTGGCAGAATTTTTGGCAGAAATACTGTCTACATTGTTTCTTGATCCACTAATTACATATACAGAATATCATGTGATATCAGATGGAAGGATCCAAAACCA
This sequence comes from Coloeus monedula, assembly GCF_965178545.1. Taxonomy (NCBI): domain Eukaryota; kingdom Metazoa; phylum Chordata; class Aves; order Passeriformes; family Corvidae; genus Coloeus; species Coloeus monedula. The sequence continues at coordinate 12,408,996 of NC_138781.1, forward strand.
CTGAACTTTGAAGAGACAGAAGAAGAGTTCTTATATGAGGGTTTTATAAAATGGAAAGCATGAACACACTCCAATTACAGGAGGTTTCTGTAATCAGAATCTGAAAACTAGAGTCCAGTCTTGCTCTGAAACTCAAAGATTGTGCCAGGTTTTATGTGAGGAGGTGGCAGTGTCAAGCACAGAGACGAGGAAACTCAGCTGAAGGCTTTGAGGAAGGCAGGCTGGCTGCAGTAAGATATTAAAACATTCCATACCGACAAGTGCAGTTGCAGCACAAAGCTGACAGAAGGTTGGGTTGATTTTTATGAGGTGTGCTAATGAATACAGATGGGAAGCAATAATAGAAATAACAATAAATATGAATCTTTGTTTGGGCTGTTTAGGCTCTTTCTGCAGTCATGGAGTCCTTACCTTGAGTGTAGTAAGAGAATTGGACACTTGATTGTCACAATAATTGTTTTCCTATGTGTGTTCAGGAACTTTCCTATAACAGAAGGTCATCAGAACTGGATTCAGACTGCAGCCTCTGCGCTGCCCAATCATCACTTTCTGGGTCATGAAGTGATAGTCTGGACCTGGCTGAACAGATAGCTTTTTCGTATAAAGCAAAGTAGTCTGGATGCACAGTACAACTGGGGAGCTCAGCAGAAGCCAGCCCAGACCTAGGGCAAACAGGAGTTTTAACAAGCACCTCTCAGGTGCCTTAAGTGCTGAAGCAGACATTCTGTTCCTAGATGACACAGCTGAGGCTTTCCTCCTGACAAGCCAGCCTGCCACTAATCATTTCACTTTAGGACAAAGAGGTGCCCTTCTCTTGTCTGTGATGACCTCATGGTCAGAGCACTGCAAGATCCAGTTCTGGCCACAGTCTGAGAGGGGAATTATATATCCTGCTTACTTGAGGAGTGTTTTAAAGCAGTGTATTGCCTAACTCAGGCTGTTGGTTGCTCTCCAACTCTCTCAGTTGTGTTCTTTTTCTACAGTACTGAATATGATTCAAAATTCAGTATGCAGAGAGAAAATGCAGAAGGAACCCATCTCTCTGCTATAGGGATTAGAATAGTCAAGTGCAAGTGGGATTCCATATGTCCAGTATTGCTGTGATTTTTTAAATTGGGTATTTGTAATTTTTAGGTGTTTGTTGGTTTGTTTTTTTTTTTCATTATTAAGTTTGCTGTTTTTAAGATTAAATTGCTTTTAATACAAGGGACTTGTCCTTTGAAGCATATACCTAGTTAGTGTCCCTTCATGTACACATATGTATGTCAGCAAACTGTCCTGACACAAACTTGTACCTTGCAAGAAGAGGTTCTGGGTTCAAATAAGAACAGCCATAAGCTCAGAAGTACATTGTGCCTGCATAAAAGTTATCCAGACTCTGAAATATGATCCAGACTTCATAGATACATTCCACTGACTGGTCTTTTAACACTGTGGACATTTTCCTCCAGACTTTATTTTCTCCTCACAACTTGCTTGGCTTTTAAGGTCTTCATTCTGAATTTAATCATGAAGCAAACTAAAATGCCAGGATCAGTTCAAGCAGTGATTTTCAGTTGTATTAGTCCACCCACTCTGCTGTTCAATCTGGGCACTTTCCAAATTTATCCACAGAGAGAAGTGAAGTTTGAGCTAAGCTTGGAATACTGAGGAAAAACTGGGGGAAAAAAAGTGCTTCAAATGTAATGAGCACCAGAAAGAAGTTACTGGTATAGAAAACAACAAGTTCCACTTGCTTCCATGGTGTGAGATGGTGAAAAGAAAAATTTCTTACATTTCTTTCCAATTCATGTGTCTATTGATATGTTTGGTGTTTTATGCCATAGTACTAAATTGTCTAAATAAAATGCCATGAGAAATGTGTTAATTTGGGGAAAACAAAGTAGATTCTTTGCATTGATTTATATGAAAGAAGAGTATATCAGAAATGGAAGTTTTACTTTACAAAACCGAAATGCAACTAAGAACTAGGAGAACAAAAGGCACTGTGAGCTTCTCTAGTTTTAAAAAGTAAGGGGGGAAGATCTGAATGTTCTCATCAGTAACAAATTAGGATTCGTCCCATTCCATACAGATTTTAAAACTTGACAGGGGAGTAATTTATATCTGAGAAAAAAGGCCTTCTTTGTGGAAAAAACTAGTCATTATGATAAATTCCATGTAGTTTAAAAAGGTCTTTTGGATATCCCTTAACAATTTTTTTAAGTTATTAATTTCATTGAAAATGCCATAAATTTTTCTGCAGCTGGAAATCCTAGCTGACTTTACAATAGCATGGGTTATAATGTATCACTATTGATATTGACTGCATAACTTCAAGCTGCAAGTCTCCATTAAAATTCTGGTTATTTTAGTAGGTTTCAGACTGATCTTGCAGTATCAAAATTAGCATATTTATTTATTTATTTATTGTGTGGTTGATTTTTTCATCCAGGGTGAAGCTCATTGCATGTTTTGTGGGCCATAGCACACTCAGCCACAACTGAGTGACAGATTCTTTCGAAATGGAACAAGAAAAATTCTTTACTGAACTCTTAATACCTACTGAAAGAACCTTGTTAGGGAATCTCTCTGAAACAGTTTGTTCATTGTTGACATTGTTAATCACAGCAATATTCCTGAGGAATTGATGGTTATGTATTTTATTGTTTTCAGTTGTATTATTGCTAGCCAGTTTTGTATTCCTAAGGTCATTTTAATCTGCTTTTTACTGGTAGTTGAATGACTAATAGTACAACACTTTGAAAAACGTCTTCTGCAAATGCAGAGCTCATCAGTATTTCAACCTTTCTTGTAGGTGACATTCTGAAAGTTAGGTCTATTTCCTCAGCAAAGTTAAAGGGACCAAATATTCTGAAAAATTTCCTTAAAATGTGAAAACCATATGACTATTTCATAACAAATATAAATCCCATAACTCTTTCACAATACTCGCAGACTTAGTGTAGTGGCTCAGTTGTAGCAAGATCCAAAGTAGTTTCTGTCTCCAATTAGCAGTTGTACAGTTTCCTTAAGAGACTGTTATATCTTATCATTTGGCAAATATTAATGTGCTAAAGTTCCAGGGGCTTTTGTGAGGTTTGAAGAGGACAAGCAGTAAAGGCAGATCATCATTAATCTTCTGCATCACTTGCAGTTAAGTCTGTATTTTCAGTAAACATTGCTGGAGCATGGGAAATTATTTTGAAACTTGTATCCAACAAGAAAATGGACTGTATACTAGACAGGAATTTATAAAAGCAATCAGAGGCATTCCTCACAAGAAAGCAACTAAAATACTTGACTTCCAAATAATTTAGCTGTGAAGTTCCTTGCTCTAAGAAAGAACTGAAGACTTCAGGGGATTTAGGGGATTTAGTATCTTTATTTATGTAACTGGATTTATAGCCTGAGACACCCAAGTTTTAGGTTTCTTTGGAGTTAAGAAAAGCGGCATTGGGAAAAAATGGCTTCTACGTCTCAGATAAATAGCCTAAATATGGGTTAGTACCTTTTATTCCTGGCTAGAATATGGCCTTGTATTAGAGCCAGTTAAAGCCATTTTCCACCAGCGATTGAAATTCTGAGAATGCAACATCAAAATTTCTGTTTTCAATAACATTTTCAAACTCAATAAATTTGTAAAATTTTAGACAAACCATTTTCTCAGACCTCCTCTTACCCCAGAACAACTGACTATGTCTTACAATGTCTTACTGTCTCCTTGAAGCTTAGCTATTGCAAATATTTCGGCAGCAGAATTATGACTGGTGCACATGGATCTATGCCTTGATACTGTTAAGCATATTTATGAGTTTAATGAATTATACCTAGTTATATCTTTTCCTATTTTTAAGAAGTATCCTCAGTGAAACAAAAAACCTCTCATTTATCTCAAGGAGCTGACCTAAATTAATCATGGTCTTGTTGCAGAGTCATGAACTTTTTCATTTTAGAATCTTTCTGTGGATCTCATAACCACATGAAAAACAGTATGATTTATTGTCAGTTATGTGACTGGTCAGTAATGAACCGGTGATATGACTGCAGTTTACTAGGGGAAACAGAAGATTTTTTCCTTTGTTCTTTTCACTAAAGCATGGATTTATGAAACCAGTGGCATATATTGTCACTTTTGGAGTATCTAAAACTGTATTATAGAACTAAGTGGATTACACCTAACTGAGGTAAATTTAAGTTAACTTTCAAAATGAATTAAAATTTACTAGCATAAACTATTCCAAGGTTGTGTATCATCATTTTAGAGGAATTTTTCAGGAACAAAAACCATAAAACCCATTAATTTCCGTCGTATGTTAAAAAGTTACAGAACTGAGCAATTCTGGTGCTACCTTTTTCTTTTGGCTTTCATTCTGCATAGATTCTACTGGCAACTGAGAAATGTAGCTTAAAGACGTGTACTTATTCTATTCCCTTTAACAAAGGAAACACTAACCACGTTTACTACAAATCATGAAGTTAAACCAAACTGCATAACAATAACACACTTCTCTGCAAAGGATATGGAAGTAGAGTTCTTTGAAAGCTGGAAAACATTGGCAATCAAAAGCTACATGAAAGTAATCTTATTTTTATTACATACAAGGAACGTTTTCCCAGGAGTGCTGATGCCTGCCAGAAAATAAATAAGAAACTAGGATAAAAGAAAGAAGCAAAGATTGCTTGAGTTAAGGCCTTCAGCCAGGCTTTCCTTAGCTTCACATACCCAGGAGGAGTTGGGATTCTTCTGTGCTCAGCTACAATTGATGGAAATGTCTGCCAAAAGACTTTGTTACAACCTAAACCACAGCTGCAGGATCTCCACTTCTGCTGCATCATTCTATATTCACATTTCTAAGACTCTAAATCTGAAAGCCAGCACCCATTGCTTCTTAAAGAGAAACTGCCTGGTGCCAGTACTTCCATCATTAGCCCTGAGGTAAGATCACAGTGAGTAAAAGAACAAAAATAAACAAAAAAGGATCCTTGTTTAAAATAGTAATAACAATAGTCAAACTCACAAAAAAATAAATCAGTTGGGCACAGGTGAGTTTGGTATTGAAAGATTTTTGAAAGGAGCCTGCCAGGAAGCCATGGAAATGGAACGTTTGAAGTCGCCATTCTGACTTTGGATGAAGTCAGGGAGCTCTTAGAGAGGATAAAGCCATTCTGAGCAAGGTAAAGCAAGACCTGCATTCAGTTTGTTAAACAAGACAAGAAGCTATCACCACATGAAGTATCTCTCTGCAGGGCTATAGATAAGCTGATAACTAACCTTAGCTACAAGGCTGTTTCCCTGCTTTGGTGAGGACTGTTCCTGGGGCTATAGCAATTCAGGGACTGTAGCATGCTTTCAGCTTCTGGGGCTGAATAAGAGCTGCTGAGACACAGCAGTGGCTGTTCCTCATAGGTGCTGACTATGCACGCTGCTAACAGGAACTGCTGCCTCAAGCCATGAATTCCTTGGGAAATTGCATGGGGTGGCTTATCCCTGGCACGTCCCCATGATGCTTCCCTCCATGCAGATGCAAGTCCTGCCTGTCTTGCTCCCCGCTGGGCATCATAGACCAGGAGCTGCAGTGCAGATAGGTTTACCTCTAAAAGTTTTTCATCCCCCAGGGAAGAGGCTGATAGGATGGGTCCTTCAGGGAATTGCTGGGAAGGAAAGGGTTTAGTCAGGAAGCACTAGGTGCTGATAGGCATCGGGTGTCAAAATGTCCAATGCAGCTTTGTGAGCAGAGCCCAGACAGGGTTCCAAGTCAGACACAGCCCTGGAGTGACTGTGTGAGGGAGCAGGGCTGTGGCAGAGCTGGAGACCAGCTGGGAATCCAACCAGAAAGGCCCATGGCCCTCCAGACACTGAACTGGTGTTAAAAAGACTAAACAGGTAACAACCTGTCCAAACAACCAGGATCTGCAATTAGGTGAAATGAGGTATGCCAGTATTTTTTTGCTTCATATTTCCAGTGGTTATAGTTGTAAACCTCACAAAAGCTCCTGTTTTCAGGATACTTTGGCTTTTTTAGGTACTACAGCAAGAATTGCTTTTTTTTTTTCCCCTATAATTCAGTGTGTCTTCTCAACTTACAAAAAACGACAAAATAATTAGCTCAGGTTCAGTTTGACCTTACAGTCAGTTTGGGGTCAGTTCTTATTTTTACCTATGCTGGTTTTCCCATGCTTAGTTTAAGGATAGCAGTAAATGATTGAAGTACTTTTGTAATTGCAACTTCATTTCCATGTAAAGTGAAAGACAGACTCTTACTTGGGGATTACCAGACAAGCAGTTAAAGAAAAGATAGATGGTTTCTGTGGTTCCTTAAGGCTTTGCTAAATAAGATTGATTTCAGCCCTTAATCTTTTTTGTTAAAAAAAGCTAGTAGATGGTTTTTAAAATTAAAAAAGACCATACTCCCTTCACATTCAAAAAGTAAAGATTGATGTTTCTTCACCTGGTGGATATGCCCATTTAATATGCCCAAAACACCCCCCTCCCCCCCAAAAAAAAGCCCCAAAACAACCACAACCCAAAACAAAACCAGACATGAGATGTTTCCTTGTTTTATATAATATACTGAAAAGACTTAAAATATTTCTGCTTCTGTTAGAAATTTTATTCAAAACAATTCATATTGCATGGGGGTTTGGGGCTTTTTTGTCTGTTTGGTTTTTAGTTGGTTGGTTGGTTTTGTTTTCGTTGAGATATCTTTAGTGTATTTATATTGTCAGTCAGGATATGAATTTTAGTGTTTACAGAATATATTGATTCCCATGTACAAGACTTCTAACCAGAACATATTAGGAGATCATCATCAGTATAGAGACATATCTGTTTAGAAAAAGACATTAAGCTTTATTTCTCCATTTCCTTTGTAAATTTTAATGGGAAGACATCTGACTACTTAAAAATTCTAGAAAGGTGTTCAGAGCATCTGTGCTTTCTTGAAAGGCAGCCAAAACATCATCAACACATCTCAGCCACAGTCTCTGTCAGCTTCGACAACAGACACGAGATTCTGTCCAGATATGAAGATATTAGTAAATACTGGACTCAAACCTGTTTACAAGAGTTTAGTGACAGAAGGCAGCAAATAAAGTCAGCAAGAACTTGTTTGAATGATGTGAAATCACAGACAAGTTCTGGTTCATGCGCAGGCTCCATTATTATCCACAAAGGGCCAATTTGCTATGCCCTGTATCCAGTGGGGTGCAGCAGCACCGTTAAAGATCTTCCCTTTGATGCAGGAACTGGAAAGCCAAAACCTGCAATCACACACATGAACCTTCATGAAAGGAGAGGAGAGGTAAGAAAGAGATTAGGGAGTGACAGAGACTCATTTGATTGAATAAGATCATAGAGATGGGGAAGGAAGAGGGCAAGGGAAGAAAGACATTTCTTCTTCTATCTAGTTCATGGATGTACATGGTTATAAATACAGCTTACATATGATGAGGCCCAGTAGTAAAATAAGATTAAGAGTAGGGAAAATTGAAGCAAAATGACACGTGTTGAAATTATGCACCAATCTATTTAAATTAGAATAAAAGCCAGAGAAAATCAGTGAGGTTTTTCCTACCTGAGGTTCAGCAGGGTGCAGAGACACCAAAGTAAAAGGCAGTGAGCCCTGGATATGAGACTGCAGGCATGTTTCCATTGCCATCTCTGTCTCCTGAATCATGCCAGATCTTCAGACTGTGAAACACCCAATCAAGAGCTAAAATTGCTGTCTTCACCTACCTCTACTCTCTTTCTGACATAGAGAAACTATTAATGGCCTTTCATTTTCTGAGTCATTTTTGCCAGGCATAAACTTCCTGGCAAACAAATACATTAAAAGGAATCCTTTAAAAACAATAGGCATATTGGCAAGTGGACCATCAGATGACCCTTTAAAAAGCATGGGATAGACAGAGAAAAATATCACAAAATATGCATTTTCGGGTCATTCAATTTTTGTGCATGTTTTGGAAGAAAATAAGAATTGTTCTTCAAAAAAAACCACATTACTCTTCTTTTTGGAAACATAAATTTTATTAGAACATTGTTTTCAACCTAGCGATAATAAAATAAAAGCATTCTTCTACATTTTTGAGAGCAAAAAGACACTTAAATTAAGTAAAGATCTGAGAGAATGTCATTTAGAACAGCTAATTTTTTTAAGTTTTAGTCAAGTGACTCCCATTAAATATGAATAATAGGAGAGAAAATGAATAAATGACAAATTTTCTAATTTTACAGCCAATGTTTTAACTCTGGTAATGGCAGCTTTAGCCTCCTTCATTATAATGAAAATTGACACAGCTGTATAAAGTCACCCATTGCTGTTGTGATTTAGTTGCTCTCAGCAGTGCAACTGGCATGTCATTTCAGAGGGGTTAAGTTAGTGTATTTTTGGGAAAGAATTTCTTTAAAGGCCTTTGTACTAATAAAGAATTATTGGATTTGAACTCTGCCCCACCACACCCACTCCCTTCCTTTGCTAATATATTCCTTCCTTCTTTGGCAAATCTGGTAATATTGCCAAAGAAATAAAAGAGAGATAAAAAGCAGTTTCTTAGGATCTGGATGGTTTGCAGCAGTAAGGATTTCCATTCTGACAAAGAAAGTATAAATCTTTAGGGAATCTGGTTCTCAGAACTCTATATATTAAAGGGATAACTCAAAGAAGTCTATCCTGCATTGTAAGAAAAGCATTTGGAACACAAAATCTTTGTATCTAGTTATAAAATGAAGGGACCTTATGTATTCATTTAATCTCCTTTTCTTTCATGCATTCACACCTCTTTTTCTATCCTCATCCCAAGATAGAAAATGATCCCTTGCTCCCTGCAAGGCTTTAATTTTGCAAAGTAGCCCACTATGAACCTTCCCCTAAAAACCTTCATTTGCAGCTGTGCAGTATCCTTCCTTTCCACTACACAGAGAAGCTGTAGTGGGACAGGTCTGAAAATATTATTTCCCTTTCCCTGGAAAGTCTCTGAGACACAGCTTTCAGTATAGGAAATGAATGAGTGGCAATAAAAAATAACAAAAATTCACACTGTCGCCTCTTCAAAGCGAGAAGACACCACTTAATTACGGCTTTCATGATCAATGATAGATTCCTACCAGTGGTGCTATAGATAAACCTGGCACAGTGGAAGACTTTACAAGAGATTTGCAAGATAATCTCTCATTTTTATCCTATTTGAAACTGGCCACATTGCATTTCTCCTCTCTGCAGTTTGTCAGCTACAGGCACAAGGAAGAAATCTAACACTTACATTGTTGAACGTAAAAAAATTTCTTCAAAATTATACTGATACTGATACCATGGGTTTTTTTCATGGCAGTTGCTGAATCTTAATGGTAAGTAACCCCACATTCCAGACTATAAAATACAATGGGAACCTTCGACCTTGCAAATTCTAGGAAATAGCAGCATCTTTCAGCACCACCAATTTCACTAACGTCAGCCAGACTTAAGGTAATACTCACTGTTAATTTCCTGCCAAAGAAAAGAGTAAAACTGACTGAAAAATAGAGTAATTACATTGAGAATTGTCTCATAATCATCTCAGACCTTGATAATGCTATGCTGACACCTCTATGAGGGGATTGCACCCCTAGATGTGTTAAGAGAACTTATCATTATGAATTTCAAGACAAATGAAGAAAGTTCAAGGTGCCCCAGCTGCTGTTGAAGTCAACATGTAGTGTAGGTTGTCTGACAGTCACATCATGAGTAAAAACTGAGCACAAATTCCAGGAGGAAGAACATATCAGATGCTTCTAAATCTTAATCTTTACTAGAGAACAGCACTTCCTCAACAGAGGAAGACAATAGACAAGGCACCTGGTAACCCACCATGGTCTTCAGGCAGCTATTCCAGAGAAGAGAATTGCCTTAAGAGAATGTTCCAGACTTTCCTGTTCTAGTACTAAAAACCAGAGTGGTGAATTCTAAATAAAAATCACACATTCTAACCCTAAATAGTTTCCCTCAGCCCCATGACATCAGTTTGCTGATAACATTAATCTCCATATATTTATAGTCAAAAATTGCTGTCGTTAATGGTAATTTTAGGAAAACTTCATTACATGCATTTTTATAAATCAACAAAAACGTTATAAATTATGTCAAAATAAACAAACCCAAGTCTGATCTTGCTGACAGTTGAGTCATACACATGGAAAGAGAGTAAAATATAGCACTGATGCATCACAATTACATGTACCATGAAAAGCCATTTATTTAGTGGAATGACTTTTCATTAGTAAGACCCAATTAGTTGAGCTGTTGTGTTCTCCAAAAAAACTTTTATGCAGACATTTCAAAATGAAAGTATATCTTAGGACTTTATTTCAAGAAACCAAATTTTCTGTAAGGGAATTGTAAACTAAAAGTGATTCTTTGCCTCCCATGGTTTGGGAGTAACAGAAGTACAGTTTAGTTTCTGGAAAGCTTTACCAGAATGGAAAAAATCCCTAAATTTCTCAAAAGTAAAGAGAACAAAGAACTTCATGAACTGGTACTTCCATTGGCTGTCAGAATCTCTCAGGCCCACTCTATAATATAGACAGGACTGAAAATTATACAGTTCTGTGAAGTGATAGAACTAGTGAAGCTCTTTACTCAGCTGAAAATAGAAATACTTATTTTAATTGTGGAAAACCTCTGTACTTGGGTTATAAGCCAACCTACCTGATCCAGAGGCCTGTGAAGTGAGAGGAAATTGTGTAATTCCACCTTCTGAAATTCAAATTTGCCTAGAAGAGTGTCAAACCCAAATATAGGTGGAAAGCAAAAAAAACCAAAAAACTTGAAGAAATCATTACAACAACATAAACCTCTATATGTTTCAAATAACTTGTCCAATTTGCTTCAAAGTCATAATAAAGAAGACTGCCTTGTTGAAAAACAAGATATGTAAAAATTCTAAATTGGTTGTATGGAGTAAGAGGAAAATGTAAATCTGTAAAGATGAGTTGTTTCGTTATACTGATGGAGAGGCTACATTTAACTAACTGCTCTTAGAAAAATTGCCTGAGTTAATAGCTCATTGACATGCTAAAAATATCTTCTGTATTTAGTAAAGTAGCACACTATGGACTATTTATTTTTAATTTTCCTTTATTTTTTTTTCTAATGCACATTATAAGTAGTCTTCCATTTAAATATTCTCCTTCTAACCGAAGATTTGATCAGTAAAATGAAAGTCTTAAACCCTCTTTTTTTTTTTTCAATGACATATTATATTGCTGACATACTAAAATTGCATTCTTTCTCAACACTGTTTCAATGTAAATTTCACACTCTGGATCAGTTGCAATTGAATTTCATGTTAAGGGGCATTAACTCTGGCATTTCATCATTTGTTCTAAATACCCTGTACAAGGTGTCAAGATGGAAGGACACTGACCTGTTGGAGCGAGTCCAGAGGAGGCTGCCAAGATGATTAGAGGGATGAAGCACCTCTCCTATGAGGAAAGGCTGAGAGAACTGGGTTTGTTCAGCTTGTAGAAGAGATGCCTTAGGGGAGATCTGATTGCAGTGTTCCAATGTCTTATGGGACCCCACCTGGCCTGGCTTTGAACATTTCCAGGGATGTGGCATCCACCACATCGCTGGGCAACCAGTTCCAGTACCTCATCATCCTCATGGTAAAGAATTTCTTCCTTATCTCTAATCTAGATATATATATCTTATCTTGTTTCACTGTAAAATTATCCTATCACTGTTGCTGTTGTCCGCAGGGACGGCGCAAAGAATGACACGAATTCAGGTCAGAGAAGATGGTCGAGGCTGACCCTTTAATGCCAAAAACCCATCTTTTTATAGCATGATTCGCAATAGAGAAATTACATGATTGGCCTATTGATTAACCTGCCACCAAAATGATTGGTTGAGAGAAATAGTTCCCATTCTCAAAATATTATTCTCAATGAAACAAAACAATATCCACTGCATTCTCACAGCACCCAGCATCTGCAAATAGTTTACAAAATAGCAAACAGTCTCTCAGCTAGTTTGTGTGAGAATGGAGACTTTCACAGGAGACTGTGGAAGGTGGAAAATTTCTCTGCTAGCCTCTTCAGCATCTACATATCACTACAAGCCCTTGTAAAAAATACCTCTATGCCTTTTTTGTAGGGTCCCTTACTGCAAGGCTGAAGGTTTCCTGGAGCCTTCTCTTCTCCAGGTCGAACAACCCTAACTCTCTCAGCCTTTCCTCATAGGAGAAGTGTTCCATCTCTCTAATCATCATTGTGGCCACCTCTGGACTCACTCCAACAGGTCCATGTCTTTCTTGTGCTAGAACCCCAGAGCTGGAGGCAGCACTGCAGGTGGGGTCTCATGAGGACAGAGTAGAGGGGCAGAATCCCCTCTCACCCTGCTGCCCACAGTGCTTTTGATGCAGCTCTTTGGCTTTCTGGGCTTCAAGCACACAGTGCTGGGTCCAGCCTCTCATTCGCCAGCACTCTGAAGTTCTCAGCAGGGTTGCTCTTGATCCCTTCATTCCCCAGCCTGTACTGCACCAGGCCTTGTCCTGACCCAGCTGCAGCACCCAGAACTTGGCCTGTTAAATCTCATGAGGTTCCCATTTTCTCTCCCAGTTTGGCAGAATACTAACTGAGAAAATGGCTGAAAGGTTAGAGAAGGCTCTGGAAGTAACCACCCATACTTCAGTGAGGGCTCTGCCCACCAACTGAAATGTGGTCCAGGACTGGGAGCATTAGCTCCCTGTGTCTCTGAACAGCCAATTATGAAAGGTCTTTTTTTCATCTTGTATGTCAGAACTAGTTGGGAAAAAAGAAAAGAAACTTCAGAAAGTTGTTTCTCAGACCAAACCCCAAAATTTTACAGTCAAGAATTAAAACTTCCTCTCTGTCTTTGGATTTATTGTAATATTACCATACTGAAAGTTTCACTGCTGGAAAAAAAATAAAAGTAGAAAGGGCTACAAGCACTTGCAAGGTTCCCAGCTGGATCCCCCCTCCTCAGTTCTGGCAAAAACATGCCAAACCTGAAATACTTTGTGAAGTAGGTTTTAGATTTCATCAGTCCAGTTTTTCCATATATTTCTGGTTAAAGCCTCTAGAGCTCCAAATCAGAACTTGAGACTGGAAATTGTCATCGGTCCTTGAAAAGTTTTTAGAGGGAATAAGAAGTTTTTAACTATTGAAAATTTCCATGGGGCTATTGAATTAAAGCAAGAAATTAATTGCATATAACTACATATAATTCATTGTGCACAACTACATGACAAAATTATAACAATTCTAGATGTTGAAAATGGGACCAAAGAAGAATTTTCACTGGCAACCTTTCCTAGTGAAAATTTATGTTCACATCACCATGGGTACACTTCAAAGATCTCTCTGCTAAGACAAGGTTCCTATCAGTTTGGCTTTTGCATTTCTTACAGAACAAAAACCAATTCTTTAGTGCAGAAGGACATCCTCGTGTGTGATGTGAACTCCTTGAAGACTTTTCCCAGGTTATTTTCTTAGACCACAACACCATCTTTCTCTATCAAAGTTGAATTACTAATTATGTCTTAGTTGTATGTAATCTAAACACTGAACATATCAAATAGTAAATTGGGAAACAAATGTAATGACAAAGAAGAAACTTTTGAATATGTCTTTCACTGAACACGTTTTTTCCCTTTTATTATTTATTATTTTATTATTTTTCAAACTCAAAAAGATATGTCATTTTTAAGGCTGGAGACCAATCAATTAAAGCTTCTTGGTTTTTTATTTTCATATGAGAATGTTGAGTAATTTGTTATGAATTGAAACAAATGGAGAACCAGAGCTTCTTTAATTAAGATAATTATAGACGCTATTAAGATATAAATAATGATATAATGTATTTAAAAGTCAACAAAAGAGACTGGGAAAAAACCTACCTCTTAGAACATTGGAATAAAGAAAACATGTAAGCTCATGTTTGAATGTAAGAATATGTTCATGGAATATTGGACTGCTTTACATTGGAAATGCGCCTCAGATGAAAATGACTGTAGTTCTGGAATGGCAATGAAATCATGGCTGGTAATCACCAGTGGGAATTTTTTCCTGCTGGCTGGAATCCCAGAGCTCAACAGAAGAATGAGAAAAGCAAGTCCGGCATTTGGAATTACATTGGAATAGGGATCTATTTGAAAACTGTCTGGAGTCTGACCTGCTAATTAACTCCTATTTTAAGAATTTAAAAGGAAGATGGGACTTCTGTGGGTGTGATGTCTGCTACTCTATAATATTCATGTTAAAGCAGCAAAAAGGAAATTATGTACTAGAAAAAGGCAGAATATGCTGCTTACTGATTCCCTTCTGCCTTCACCACAGAAATGAAACTTATCTGAGTGAAACAGCTTATGAAAAAATCCCCCACACCCAGTTGATTTTATATATAGCTCTTACTTGAGATCTCGTCAAAGAGAAGAAAAGCCTATTTGATATTCAGCTACCTCTTCAAAATATGTTTTCGCATCAGTAAAGCACAATACATTTGGAGATGGTCACATTTCACTTCTTAATGGACCTGATCTGGCATATCACTTGGGACCATTACAGAATAAATTATTTAGGGCAATATTTTCATACATAATTCTTGAGTCCTTCAATAGATTACTAAAATAAAATAACAACAAAAAAAAGCCCAAAATAAAAAAATCCCCCTATTTTTATATTAATTGAAGACATATGAGGTTTTTTGTTTAGTTTTAAATTTGGTTTTCTAAAGTAGTTCATGAAATCCATTAATTTTAAAATCCTCTTATGGTACATTTCGATATTAATTCTGCTAATTCATTTTTTTTCCTTTAAGACCTTAATCCTGTTTCAGTGGCCAGAGATCTCACCTACATGACAGGTTAATTTGCAATATATTCTTGAATTCTGGAGAATTTTTATTTAATTAACTGAGATTAGACAGCAATTGAGTTGAAACCTATAAAACAATTCTTATTGGATTCCAATGTAACAAAGTTGGGGGATTTTTTATACCAAATAAATTATACAAGTGTAACCATCTTCAGCTGAATTAATCGAATATGAGTGATGATATACTTACTACACATAGAAAGACTTAAACATCTACTGCAATTTATCATAATACCCCTTTAACACTAAGGACAACTGAATATTTAGAGTAGTAATGTGTCAGTATATGATTGCCAAGATAATTTGTGCTGTGCATAGCATCCAAGAACTGCAAATCCTAATTCACTTGTTTCCTATTTGTCCTTGTCTCCTGAAGAATCATTTGGTTCCTAAATCCTCCCTGTGACTTTCAAAAGTTAGAGCTAGAAAAAAAAGTTAAAACTAGAAAAATTTATGGTTGTTTTATGCCAAATGAGTTCATAACATGCATGGCTGCTGGATTTACAGAGACTGAGAAAATGATCCACTCTATATATTCTATTGTCAGAACCTAATATTCATGGGGAACTGAACATGTGCAAATCCTCAAAGAGCAAATTCTAAAATGAAAACATTTGCTCTGCAAATAGCAGTATTTTGGAGGGTATGGAAAGAACATTCTAGTTTGTAACTTGGGTACTTTTTGGATGGTTCATATTAACTGCCTCATTGAAAAGATGAAAGGGTATCACCAGTGTAAACAAAACCTGTGTGAAACAAACAACCAATTCTTATTAAGGGAGCTATAAGTGATCAAACCAGCAATGGAGCATGCTGTGAAAATGATAAGATTTGCATACTTTTCTGAGAACTTCAGAATTAACCCACAATGGCTCTCCTGATCACAACACTTCAGTAGCAACACTGGATATATTATACTTTTACCACAAAGGATACTTCAAAATCTGTTGTTAGTTGTGTAATATTAATTAATCTGACAGACAGCCCTTTGGAACCTGGATCTAAAAGACTTTAGAGGCAGCTGAGAGCAACTGGTGAAGAGGACAAGTCACCAGCTTGGAAGAGCTGTGTTGACTGCTATCTGAGATGGTAAAAGTTGTCTCCAGTATAAGTGCGTGTGTGTCTGTATGTACATACTTATATCAATATTCACTCTAAGTTCAATCGTGTACTTATGCTTGTTAATGTTTAAGGTGTAAAGGTTTAAAAGGAGAAAAGCTGAGCTATAAAATACCTTCATTATAGCACAAAATTTATTAAATGCATTAAAATAACAGCAAAAATATACATCAAGTTCAATTTAATGTAACATTTCTTGCTCTTGGGGAATTTCATTCTTTCTGAGCAAGATTAAATACTGTGAACTGTGGCACAATATTCTCAATAATGATAAAAGCATAAAAGTACAAAGACTGACTGATTTGATGAATGATGTCTGACTGAAAAAGTCAGGGATCCTGTGAAAAATTATGCAACTGAAACTGATGGCAGGGTTAAAAAAGACTGGCTGAGTGATGAGCACCATGTAAAGGGACTCATGTTTCCAAGCCTGAGCCACTTTTGAACAACACAAGTGATGAATGCACATAGGAGTTAAGGAGGTAAGGAATTAAAGTTGTAGGAGCAATTCCAAAGTTTTCATATCATAATTTTATTTCTTGGCTTTGTCCTTCTAAGATTATCTAATCCAGTTAATGCTGGATTTTTCTTTTTCTTTTCTTTCTTTCTTTCTTTCTTTCTTTCTTTCTTTCTTTCTTTCTTTCTTTCTTTCTTTCTTTCTTTCCTTCTTTCTTTCTTTCTTTCTTTCTTTCTCTTTCTTTCTTTCTCTTTCTTTCTTTCTTTCTTTCTTTCTTTCTTTCTTTCTTTCTTTCTTTCTTTCCTTCTTTCTTTCTTTTTCTTTCTTTCTTTCTCTTTCTTTCTTTCTTTCTTTTCTTTCTTTCTCTTTCTTTCTTTCTCTCTTTCTTTCTTTCTTTCTTTTCTTTCTCTTTCTTTCTTTTTCTCTCTCTCTCTTTCTTTCTTTCCTTCTTTCTTTCTTTCTCTCTCTCTTTCTTTCTTTCTTTCCTTCTTTCTTTCTTTTTCTTTCTTTCTTTCTTTCTTTCTTTCTTTCTTTCTTTCTTTCTTTCTTTCTTTCTTTCTTTCTTTCTTTCTTTCTCTCTTTCTTTCTTTCTCTTTCTTTCTTTCTTTCTTTCTTTCTTTTCTTTCTTTCTTTCTTTTTCTTTCTTTCTTTCTTTCTTTCTTTCTTTCTCTCTTTCTCTCTTTCTCTCTTTCTTTCTTTCTTTCTCTTTCCTTCCTTCCTTCCTTCCTTCCTTCCTTCCTTCCTTCCTTCCTTCCTTCCTTCCTTCCTTCCTTCCTTCCTTCCTTCCTTCCTTCCTTCCTTCCTTCCTTCCTTCCTTCCTTCCTTCCTTCCTTCCTTCCTTCCTTCCTTCCTTCCTTCCTTCCTTCCTTCCTTCCTTCCTTCCTTGTTTTTGCCATTTAAGCCCAAAGGTAGAATGTAGAGTTAGAGAAATGGTTATGATAAAAGGACCTTCTGTCATGCAGACCAAGTGTGTGACACGGTGCAG
The DNA here is from genome assembly GCF_965178545.1 of Coloeus monedula. Lineage (NCBI taxonomy): Eukaryota > Metazoa > Chordata > Aves > Passeriformes > Corvidae > Coloeus > Coloeus monedula. The sequence continues at coordinate 12,426,411 of NC_138781.1, forward strand.
TCTTTTTACTCATAGGTTCAGTCCTAGGTCAAAACTGGAATTTTACTTTCTTAATTTCCATTGTAAGATGTTAAAATCACAGGATTTTGGAGCAATTTAACTTGGGAAGGACATCTGCTGGTCATCTGGTCAAACCACTTCCCAAGGCAAAACTCCAGCTTCGAAAGTTAGATCAGGTTTTTCCAGCTCTTGTGTTGTCCAGGTTTTAATATCTTTATGAATGGAGTTGCCAAAACCTCTATGGACAACCCTTTTGACCACACTCTTGGTGAAATAAAAATTTAAATATCCAGTGAGAATTTCCATTGCTTCATTGCTTTTCTTTCATCCTGTTTCTAAGTGTTTCTGAGGTGAGCCTAACAGACTTCTCTTCAGGCTGAATGGTTCCAGCTCTCCCAGCTTCTTCTCAATGTTCCAAGTCCTTAATGACCATCACAGACCCTCACTGAACTTATTCCATTTTTTCCAGGTCTCTCTTAAACTGGGAAAGGATCAATTCCCTGTAGCTGATGCTCTGCCCAATGTAGCCCAGGATGCTGTTGGCTTTCTCTGCTGCAAGGGCATTTTTCTGGGTGATATTCAACTTTGTGTCCACAAGGAACTCCAGGTTCTTTTATTCAGTGGAATGCAAAGTCTTACCTAACACCCTTTCACAATATTTGAGGAAAGGAGGTAATTTTATACGTCAGATACAACAATAGAAGTGATACTCTAGGGCTATCAAAAGCATCCCATTGTGCAACAAGGAAACTCTAAGAAGTGTTTCAGTCTGTACTTAGTCTGCTAAACTTTTATTTCTAGCTTGCTGAGGGATAGTGTAGCTCTTTTATTCTTATTTACAGTTGTTCAAAATTAATTTCAAATATGTAATTTTTCGTTTTCAGGTTTTAATATTTTCTTTCCCTGTTGGGCAATGCAATAACACATATTATTAAATTAATTAGAACATATTTATAATTTAGAAACATCACAGATATTCAGAGCAAATGAAAAATTTTACATTTCAGTACTCCTTAGGTATTGAGGTATGCACTGTACTTTTGACTTTCTGTTTAGCAAGATAGAAGTAAGGAAGAGGTCTGCACTTCCAAGGGAATTAAAGGAAGTGGTTTGCACCAATTTACACTACTAATAAAAGACCAGTGTTCCTCCCCCTCTTCCCTCTGAATGATTATCAAAATCAGAAGCACAGAGGAAACACTGTACCTGAAAGAGGCTTCATGTATAAGAAACAGATGTGGATAACTTTCATATACTAAAGATATAGCATATAATTCTAAAATGTTACAGAACAACTACATTGAAAAACCATATTACAATAACATTCCACTGGAGAATGGTTTTATAATTCCCCATAAAGCTTTCAAGTCCCTTGTTGTTATTTTCACATTATGCTATCTCTGTCAGTAATATGGTAAGACATTAAAGAAAAATCCAATAAATGTTTCATAAAACTATGCAAATTAACAACTAAGCTTAATCTTCCAGGATCTATGAAATTTTATATAGTAGCTGTAGTTACAATTAAGTTTCATGTAAGAGGCCAGCTCTGCAGAAGAGCAAGTGAATGTTTCATTGACTGTATTACAAACCTAACACTTAGACTGGTTACAGATAGAATGATAGCATCATTAAGTATGAAAAAGTAATAAGCCTATACCATCCTCACATTGCCAATAAAGTTCTAGGGAGAGAAGTGAATAGTACAGAGGTCTTGACCCTCTCCTGTGCTGGCAAAAATGCCAACAGCACATTTCTGAAACATGCAGTGATGAAAACTGTTTCACCTACTTAATAATGCAGGAACAGAAAGATATTTGGAGAATAGTTATGAACACCACATCCTTTGGTCCATGCATTTGGTCTCACTTTCAAAATGAAGTCTTCTTTATCCTGCTTACTGTAATTACAAAAATAAAACTGTGATATCAGTGTCACAGGTGTGTCTGTCATGAACTCTTCTTAAATATGTTGATCTTAGGTATATTTGAAGATTTGGCTCTTTATCCGGAACTCTGTGTTTTCTGTTGCAGAAACACAAACTACCGCAGATCTTTCTTGCACTCTGGGTCTTTATCTTCCTTGCAGACACATGGACAAACACACATTCTCCACATGCACATAAAATTATAGGTCCCCATTTAATTTCCCATTTCTGTTCTTTTCTTCTTTGCCTCTGTTTCATGAGTTCTTTTACTCAGAGTTCAGATTAAAATGAAGGAGATGCCGAGCTTCTCTTCTGACTCAGATGTTTATTATTTCTTATCTATGGTACAGCTGCACGGAATGTGCCTCTAAGTTAACAAGGTGGAAATGACCCCCGACTTCTACCTTCCAAGGCCTTTCAAAGCCCAAACTACCCAATTATGGAATGACAACTAATTTACTTTTATTTATAATCCAGTAACTAATCATTCATTTTCCTCACTGCAGGTTTTTTGAACCAGTATCAGATTGCCCAGGCTTGTGAAGAAAAAGGAAGAAGAAAGAAGAACTAACCTACACTCAAAATTCTCCATCTTGTTACATGTATATTACTATATCCCATAAATGTAAATTTTCTGAACCCAGAGTTTCAACAGGTCCCTTCAGAGAACTAGCAACTGACATTAAAAAAAGCAACTAGAGCACACTCTCAGAAAGACATGCAATACAAGCTACACGGAAAACTTTACTTAGAGGCCAGAAAATTTCACTAGATTCAAACGTAATTTTGCTAATAAGGAGATCTGAATATCTGGACCAAAATAAGTCTGAATTTATACCTTGATAAATGTTGCTTTTACATATTGCTCTTTGCTGATAAGTTATTAGAATGCATAATAATATCAATCGATTTTCTCAATCATACTGACAGCATGATGTGTCATGTTAAAATCTTATTATAGAATATCCTGAGCTGGAAGGGATCCACAAGGATCATTGAGTCCTACTCCTGGTTTTGCACAGAACCACACCAAAAATCCCATCTTGTGCCCAAGAGCATTGTCCAAATGCTTCTTGAACTCTGTCAGGCTTGGGGCCATGACCACTTCCCTGGGGAGCCCATTCTAGTGCCCAACCAACTTCTGTGTGGAGAGTCTTTAAGTAATATTCAAACTAAACATCTCCTGACTCGGCTTCATGTCATTTCCTTGGGTCCTGTCACTGGGCACCACAGAGCAGAGATCAGTGTCTGCTCCTCCTCTTCCCCTCACCAGGAAGTTGTAACTGCAATGAGGTTTCTCCTCAGTCTCCTCTTCTCCGGGCTGAACAGACCAAATAACCTCAGCTGCTCCTCATAAAGCTTTGCTTCAAGGTCCTTCACCATCTTTGTAGACATCCTTTAGATGCTTTCTAACAGCTTTATATCCTTCTTATATTGTGGCACCCACAACTGCCCCCAGCACTTGAGGTGAGGCTGCACCAGTGCAGAGCAGAGTGGGACAATCCCCTCCCTTGCCCGGCTGGTGATGCTGTGCCTGATGCCCCCCAGGACACAGCTGGCCCTCCTGGCTGCCAGGGCACTGCTCGCTCATGTTCAACTTGCCACTGACCAGGACCCCCAGGGCCCTTTCCACAGGGCTACTCCCCAGCCTTTTGTTTCCCTGTCTGTGTGTACATACAGGATTGCCCTAGGTGCAGAATCTGGCTCATCTGACTGCCACTGAGCAATTATTATGGTTCCTATGTCACTCTGGTACTGACAAAATTTTGGTCTATAATGAAAGAAATTTTATGACAGAACCGCAGTAATCTTAACTACATGTTAGAAAATGAGATAATTGTACTTCTTAAAAAGGAATAGCAAACACCACCAAGTAAAGTGATCTTGAGGGTTCCTCAGGTAGTTTTCCCTGGCAGTGAACTCTATTGCCAAATGACTTAGTTCTTGAGATTCACCAGGCTCTGATCTCCAATTCACTGTCACTATAGGAAGGCTGCGTCTGTCTCTGCAGAACACCTCCAACACTGTTCCAGCATGTTCTGTCTTTTTATTGTCTGTGCATGTTCTCACACCAAACCCAGCATTCCCTCATCAATTTGAGCAAGAAAAAGAAAGTAAATAAGTGCATGTCTGTGTGCATGTTTAATGACCCAGGACAAGACAAATGACACAGAGAAAGTGTGAAGTGTAGCTATTGCTCATATCTAGTCCTTTAACTGACCAATGGGAAAACTTCTATTAAGTCATGAAATCACTGTCTTACGTGATGCTGATGGAGCAACAGTACTTATCAGAAGTTGCATGGAACTCTTTATACAAATTCCACAGAATCAATTTCCAAAGTCTTTTAGGCCTCAATAATGCCAGGATTTCTCTGAGTGTTGCAAACTAGAATCCATGAACAGTCATTAAGATGCTAACTTCTGATGTATATGGTCATGTTATCTGATATTATAATAATTCTTACAAAGAGGGATTTCTAAGTGTGAGAAAGTATTTCCTGCACATCACTCACTACCTCTATGAAGAGTTTTTTTAAAAAGGTTACATGTATTACAGATATTCATGCTGTAGGTATTCACACAACATTTCACAGAAAAGGTTCAAATATCTAAGCATAGAAATCATGAAGCTAAAATATATCCATAGGTGGTTATGCACACAGACCAATATTTAAATCTTTAAACAAAGGTCCATTAAAAAAAAAAAAAATCCATAACAAGTCTGAACTACTCCACACTGATGATCACAATGTTACACAAGGAAAAAACAGCCATAGAAGAAGATCCACTCTGGATGCCCATATAATTCCCCTATACAAAATCACTAGAAAACTCTTTGTTTGCTTTTAAACAAAATGAAACAAACAAAAACACTGATTAATTTCTTAACCTGGAATTCATGTTCTGAACTTTCAAAGGTGTTGACATTCTAGACTGTATGTTTTAACCCCATACTAATAGCAATCACAAAACACTCCCGTGTTACAGGATGGGTCACTATTATAACTTACATTTTTATACCTTAACTGAATCCTAAAAGACACAAAATTCTTCCCCATTGAATAATTTAGCTCATTGTCTTGACTGCCCATAAATTTCTCAGGTAGGCAATTCATGTTGCTGATCACAAGTGACATTAATACACCAGCTGTCTTGTAATTCATTTAAACTTGCCTTTTACTGTACCATGCAAATGTGTTTTCCCTGAGAATTCTAAGTACAACTTAATAGCCAGGCAGGAAATGGGATAATTGGTTAAAGAGATTCACAGTGCACTATTAGTATTTTTATTACTGCTGTAATTTTATTGTGTATTTGACTTAGGAGGGAGAGGAAAAATGAAAAGGCGTTCTGTATCTTTACAGTTCCACTAAAATGCTTTGCAACAAGAAATTAAAGTGCTGACTAAGATGCTATAATGAACCTTAGGAATAATCATGAATATTTTTCCTGATTTTGCATTTGCACCAGTCTCAGTAACAAGAGAAATATTGCAAGATTGTGTTTTTTAACAGCACTTAGAGCTGTATTAGGAGTTGACACCATTATAAATGTTGTCGTTAAAGCCTTATTTGGATAAGGAAAAAGAAAATCTTATAGAACTGAGAAAGAATACTGACTGAAGAATACTTACTTTGAATATAGAAAGTTTCTGTGGCAACTTGCCGAGTTGAAACTGTAAGTTTGCATTCTCCTTCATAATTTTTATAGCGTCTTTCTGCAGTTTCCTTTACTGTGGCATTCTGTGTGGCATATTGTATGTTCTAAGAGATAACTGTTAGTCAGATCTAGGCTTTTTTACCCAGACATAATGCCTACAGAAAGCAATGGGGTCTGCCAGAGAAAATGTAAAATGGAGGATAAGGCATGCTGAGAGAAACATCAGAGGAGTGCAAAGAGTGATGGAGAGTTGAACATTCAGAAGATGCAAAACATTCATTTCTTTTCCTCATGCATATTTGTATCCTGATGTTTTTCTACTGTTCTAGAAACAACCACAGATTTAGAATGTCTATGCAGCACCAGCTATTTACATCTTCTTCCTAGCCCTTTGACAGGGTTAAGAGACTGCATTTTGTGGCAATCTAAATAGAGGAAAATTGAAATTAAGTACCATATTGAAACTCACTAATCAGATATAAAAATGGACATAAAATATCTGATGTTACTAGAAAAATATTAAAATTTGTTATTAGGTGGATGGAACTTTCTATGTGAGTCAACAGTCTGAATCAGTCTGTGAACGGCGACGTTGTCTCAGGACAGTTAGTCAGATCCAGACTTGACAAATATAGTCTAATAAACCTCAGAGTGGTGACTGGAATTCAAAATATGCTCTTGTTGGCATGGAGAAAGATGAAAAACAGTCCTGGTCAAATAATCAGCTTGTGATAGCAGATGACAGGCCACACATGACTTTAGAGGGCTAACAAGAACGAGTCAGTACTGCTCATTTCCAGATCTTGAAAGGGATGCAATGGTCAACTGGAAGAGCTTTGAGAGCTAGCAAAAATCCCACAAGTGGTTTCTACTGATATTTCATTTTCGTTGTGTTTTCTATTAAATAAAAAAAAGTGTTTTCAGAATTGTACATTTGGACAATGTTGATCTCTAGCAGCCTTCTCTTCCAGACTCTACAAGAAAGGCAGTTAAATTATTTTTCTCAGCCTGGGAATAACTTGCTGGAAAATCACTGATGACTTAGAAACTATCAGAAATGATACGGGAAGTGGAAATTTAAGTCTCTGCCTGTGTTACTTACTGCTGTGACTTACCTCACTTCCAAACAGAAGTCACAGATCAAGCCTGAGTCTATTTCACACCAAGAAATAGCTTTCTTTTTCTTTCCTTAATTTGTTCAGCAAAGCTAATGGTTTACTGTGAAGTAATTTTCAAATTCTCATTTACTAATGTCAGTCTACCTAAAATACCTTCTACACTGTTAATTGGATATATTATTATTCCTTTCTTCCTGCCAGAAACTGTTACACAGTTTTGCTTTGTGTTTTTTAGCAGTAATTCAATTTCAGATGACTACTAGTGTTTAAAAATCTGAAACTAGCTTATGTGTTATATCTGTGAAGTACTTGATACCAAAATGCTTTATATACATTAATATTATTGTTCTCAATAAGGACTGCTTGGCATGTGCAGAGCTGAATTATTGGTGACTTTAGAGTTCCAGTCTTTGCTTGTCTATAAAAAAGGTTTTAAAAGGCTACCCACAATTGATAATTGTTGTCATTTGTATTTCATATCAAAACACTTTCACTTAATTGTGCTGCACTAAATACTTTTTCCCAAAGTGGGGAGTTGAGGATTCTGACATGGACATCTGTGTCAATCACCATCTGTGCTTTTGGTTACAAGCCTATATCACCTTCCTAGCTGCACTTATTTTAAAACAGAGCTTGCCTGTAAAACATCATGATTTAGAGCTGATCATATAAATATCCAACCTTCTGTTGTGTGCCTTCTTGAAGAGTACTGTTTGTACGTTCACATTTTCAAGCTATGATGAAGTGTGCCCCTTTCCCTTGCTACATTTTCAGGCATCTGCAAAGCCCATATTTAAATGTCTGAGTGAAAAGATTGTAAAACATATTTTGAAATGTAAAAGTTTCCAATAAAGTGCATTTGCCTGCCTTGTGAACTTTGAATTGGAGGCTATCTCTCAGTATATTACATTCACTGCTTGCTTTTATTATCCCAAACCTGTAGTGACTTTGCTTTCCCTTTTGCTCTCTTTGCTCTTATTTGTTTTTGTCATTCCTCTCAAGGGTATCATGCCCTGGGTAATAATAAAATAAAAGGTTCATTCCTCTTGCAGCATTCTGCACACTGACTGAATTGTTCTAAACTCCAGAGGCTGAGAAAGGCAAACCAGTGTGAATGATGATAGGTGAAAAGGTCATTGTTTCATTCTTGTACAAAATAATTTTTGGTGCCCACACTTTTTCACTTTTTTTTCCTTCCTTTCCTGAAGGCTTTTGTTTTAAGTCTCTTTTTAACTCTCTTTAAATGATTTATGATCTCTTTCACACTTTGTTACCTTTCTCTGCATTGTAAATGCCAGTGTGCCACATCTGAGAGATGGGAAGTTAACATGCCGTGGGGTTTTATTGACGAGTCTGTGTCAGTGCAAAAAGAAAATGTTTTTAGCTGGTAAAGCACTGCATTTGTTATCCAAAACCTCCTGACAGTAGTAATGATAACACATGAATGAGATGAAGCACTGTCAAGACCTTTTCAATGTGCTGGAGCAGAAGAGTGAGACAGGGAGAAAATTCCAAGATTCCAGAAAGTTATTTCTTTAAGAAATAAATCACACATCACAGCCTATATGAATACATCTATGTACCTGGCATTCATACACAGTCACGTTTGCATAAAGATGCATATCAGAAGACAGTACTCTTTTATTCTCCCAGCTGAGAATCATTCCCAGATGCCTGTTGAAACCTATTGGGATCTCAGCCCTGCATCTAAGTCTCTATCAGTTACTAGCCTACAGCTGACCTTGAAAAATTCACTTCAGCTCTCCTTTCCCAGTCTCTTGATATGCAAAATGGAATTATGGATCCTCCTCTCTTTGGAAAAATGCATTTGAGAAGCACTAATAGTGCATGAAATAGGTAGAAAAGCTGTGAAACGTCATACACCCATATTTATAGCCCTAAAAGGTGCATTATGGAAGTGAGAGCTGGCAAAACTTTCTAGATCATCTTTCATAGGTATGTTTCCTGACTGAGGAAACTTAATAATTCAGTGTACTTGAAAGTCAATGAAAGAGCTTCTCCAAAATTCAAAAAAGGACCTAAAAAAATTCTTTATAAAATCTTCATATAAATGAAGAAATTAACTATATGAGTTACAAGAAAAAGGTTTTGATCCCTTGTTCAAATTAGGTATGCATTCACTGTGCACAGAGTCTTAGGATAAATGTCAAATACTGTCACCACTGAATTTCTCTGTGATGGCTACACAGTTAGCAGGGCACACAGTCAGCTTTTTATAGACCCTGGAGCTTCTCTAAACAGAAAGAAGGACTAAATACATCTTTTCAGTTTGCAGTTTCATACAATTAACTTGTGCCATTTCCACTGCTGTACTAGCTGATGGAATCAGCAGAACATAGGTTTTCTTTCCAAGAATATGTACTTTCTCTTAGCTCATTTATGGCACTTCAGTTTATCTAATTTCTGTTGTAGCCCATGAACTTCCATGGCAATAACAATTAATATCTAGTTTGCATCAAACAGCTAATTAATTTCTAAATCCCCAGCTGTTAATTCTATAATTCTAAAACTATAACTCTTCAGTTATAACACTATGTGTTATATATATGAACATATGCCCACCTTTATGGGTTTCTTTTCTTTAGGAAAAATGTTACAGACAGGCTTGGTAAAAATTTACCTTCCAATTATTTTGCAATGGAAAAATGGAGGTTTGGGTGAGCTTTAGTCTAGAAAGGAAGGTAGCCCTTTTTTAGGTCATTTAACTGGTGCGATGGGTGAAAAAGTTGACTAAAAATCGACCACATCCTGTTGTAAAAGAGCAGAAGTATGCCTGGAGAACTAGCATTAATTAAGAGCAAGAAGACAGAATTGGATCCAGCATAATCTGAATGATAGATCTGAGTCCATGGCTGCAGACAGAGGAAGTTCAAGTAAATTCTAAGGTAGACAGCAATATATTCCTTGGTCTTAAAACAAGTTCATTCAGGTTGGTCACCTCGGTTTGCAGATGGCACACTTCCTAATAAAACATCTGATGAATTAAGGGTAAGTAGCTGGAAGACCTAAATACTGAAGAAAATACAGAAATTAAATTTTCTAGTAGGTCAATGTGGTGATAAAATGGCTATGAGAATCCTAGAATACGCAGTATAATACAAATATAAGAATGTAGAGAAAAACACTCTATGCTGCAATTTTTGAGACACGCATCTTTAGCTCTTTTATTCATACCATTTATATGCCATTTTAAAAAAAAAGACAAAAATAAAAAAGAAATAGGGAAAAAAAAAAGAAAAGTAACTTGCTATAAAGAAAAAATATCTCTTCTATAGCTAGGTAGCTGTCATCAATTGACCCAATCTGAGTATCTTTCTACCAGACTGTAGAAGCCAGAAGCTCAGTGGACTTGCAGTGCTTTTACAACCAGAAGAACAAGAATCAAGGCAAGGTGTAAAGTATCCTTTGACACTGAAACAACTTTTGTGTTCCTCCTTCCTCTCATGGAGCTTTGTGCTTGCTCCCAGCTTGGCTCTCAGACTCCTTGTACTGTGCACAGACTATTGCAGGTCTCTGGAGTAGAGCCCAAACATTCCATAAGGCAAGCAAGGCATTCTCTGTTCTAAATGTTCAGTTTCCAGATGTAGGCAGCTTCCTACCAGTCAGCACTGAAGTAACTCTTAAATATGCAGCAAGAGCAACTGGCTGTACATATTCATGAATTTCATACTACAGAGTAGTAAAAAAAGAAGAAAGAAAAGGCAGAGGTGAGTGGATAATCAAAGTGTAAAACTGTTCAGAGATATACGCAAAGGAAATAGGATCTTAGGGCTGTATCACACAATCAGATAAATAACTTAGATATTTGCCCAAAGAAATGGACACCAACAGTGATAAAGGATGAAAAGAAAAGTAAGAGATAGGAAAAATATCTGACATGTGTTAAAGATACAGAATCTCCTTTTGCACATTAGGGGACTGACAAAGCCTCTCAGTGTAATCAAGGGAGAAAAGATACCAGATTTCTTTGGAGAAATAAGTGTTCTAGCAGAAAATCTGACAGAGGTCTTGGGAAACCATGAAGCTTCATCAACTCAGTAGTTCTCCAAGAGAATTTAAAAATAGCAAGCACTGAGGTAGGCATGAATGCAGAAGCTACATCAAATTTAGCTTATTAAATGTGAGAGGCAGAATATTTGCTATGGCATTGGAGGAATAAATAAAGATATCTGTGGGTGCAGGGGCAGTGAAGGGGCAGACTAGGTTTAGATCAACACAACTGCTCAGCTGCTTGTGTTAAAACAGATGCTGAGTAATTTTGCAGAACAGAAATTAAGACATTGCTAAAATTTGATATGCTTTAAATAGGCTTTTGATGGTATATTTAAAAAAGCAACTTTGTAAAATATGTATTATTCTTTAGAAATCGATCAAGCTGGTAGTTTACCTTTTCAGTAAGCTGAGGGGTTCAGAGAGAATAGCTAAAAGATTGACTGTCAGAGATATGTTCATTTTACTACTAGAAGTCATATTTTTAGCTTTCAGATGTGAAATAGAAATCATGCTCTATAAGGGAATTGTGAGGAACTGTGTATTCACTGATGGCAATGAATTCACAGTCCTGAGGAGCCTGATTTATCAAGATTAATTTATGATGGAGACTGAAAAAGCAGAAAATATGAAAGTGAAGACTACCAGGAAAAATTTTTTAAAAAGTAGACAGCAGACAAGACCAGAAGAACAATAAAAACCAATTTAAAAATTAAGAAACCAAGGACTAAAATAGATAGGGTCAACAACACTTCTGAGAGACAGTATGTTTTTCTGAAGGTATCTGAGATGGAGTTTAGTTACTACAAAATTTGTAAAAATCAACAGTATTTGAAGGAAAAAATTGTTTTTATTTTGATTTTTTTTGGTTTCTTTAAAGTACAAATACATGATTAGAAGTCATGATTGTGTTATACAGAGCTACTGTTTTACAGGTTGGAATCCAAAAAGCTAGACAACAGACAAAGGCACTGACTCTACAGACAAGTTCCCTGAGGGATACACTGCAGGGAAAAAAAAAAAAAAAAAAAAAAAAAAAGGAACTGATAATGAAATGGTTTGGACAAGAAATAATAACTTTATAATAACTTTACAGATGATCTAAGTCAATTGACTGTGGTTAAGCCTGTGTCAATTGTAAAACTAACAAATAACAAATGTTGGAATTGATGAAACCAAGTTGAAGCAATGAAACACAGATGATCAATGATAAGATGGGCAAATTAATGAGAAAATAATATAAAAGAGAAAGCTTTTAAATTATCGGTAAAAGATAGGAGGAAAAGCCTGTTAGGGGTATTCAATTCAAAGAGATAAATTATACACATAAAAGATATAAGACATGAGAAAATATGTAGCAAAAACCAGTGTTGCACTGGCAAAATAAACTTCTTTTCATGGTTTTTATTTTAATGCAAAGAATTTGCAATACTTCTGCAATTAGAAAACCCACTTAGGTTGACGGATGCCACCACGTTTTAACCTGAGCATTAGAAATTTGCTTGAACATATTTGTAGCTGAGAATGACTGCACACAAGCATAGGACCCCTCTCTCACCTGAATTTGGTCTTTTTTGGTGTGTGCCAGTGGAGATCTAGCTGACACATAGGCCTAGAGGGCTGTTTAGAACATCAACAGTAGAACAACAGTTTAGAACATCAGTGTTTATGTGGCACTAAAGTGGAAAGTTCTCTAAAGTTTCTGTTCATTGCATTCATTACATGTCTGCACTACATTTCTAGCTTATATTTAAGGGCTGGTGTTTGAGTTCATTTCTATGAGCAAAACCTAATCTAGAAGATCAGGGCAGTCACTTGCAACCACCTTTGATTGCTCACAGGTATGCACTTAATGCAGGATCTAATAGGATCTGAGATATCCTACTGTGATTGTCCCTGGGACCTGTGGGACATCTGTGACATTTAGATGGCAGAAAGGAGCATCTGAAAGGTCACTAGCCAGCAACATGTGGGCAATTGAATCAAGTCTTCAAGAGATATTACATTTATCATATGCAAAATAAATGAACAATAGAATGGAGAGCAGTCTGAGCTTAAGGAACATTCAGCTGGCTTTGAAAAGAGTGCAGAAAAAAAATTTAAAAATAGGCTTATAGTTCAAAGAATTTAATGTAATGCCAAATAATATATATGTCATTTATTTTTCTTATTAAAAAATAAAGCAGCAAAATGTCCTTCATGGAACATGTGCCCTTAAGTTGACAATATTTCTTACGCTTTAGTGAAAACAATGCCCTTTTTGACATTTGTAAAAAATGTCAATTACCTGTGGTCAGAACAAAAAACCAAACAGATAGAAAGACATGGCATATTTTAAATATGTTCAAAACATGCTTAAAATTGGTTCTGCAAACACAGTTACTGAAGTGAATATCTGTCAAAGAAATAGACCTGGTAAAAATATCCATCACCTGTGAACTGAACCAAAGTATAAGCCCTGTGCTAGACCCATGCTGAACAAGCACAGTAGCTATTAACTCCTTTTCAGAGACTTCAGCTTCACTTGTCTTTCATGTCCAGTTCTTTGCCTACTGAAGTTAAAGGCAAATTTTATAGCTAGCAAGAAAGCTCATCTACTATGTAAATTTTTACCATGTACTTGTATTCTCTGTTATTCTCAGCAAGCAAAAAAAAGCCCCCAAAAAATTAAATATGACCCTGATAAAATTAGTGATGCTTTTTTTTCCCTGGTAATTTCTTTGAGGAGATTTTGGGGATGGCAGGAGGATATAAATTGATGATAAAGAAACAAAACTTTTTGAATTCTAGCATAGAGTTACACAATAATAGGTCAACCAAAATACTGAGGAGAAATCAGAGGTTGGAATGGGAATATATGTTTAAAATTTTTGCAAGTCTTAAGCACTGTATAATGCTTAACTGTGAGAAAATAACTCTGCTGCTCAACATGTATTAATTCAGTAAGTACAATTAGCTCCCTAGCCTTAAATTATTTCTTTACATCTGAATTATAATTATAAATGTTAATCAATCTTCTAATGAATGGTATTAGAATAAGCACTAGAATTGTTGCAAACAGAAACAAATGAAAAGGTGAAATAACTTTATAAAAAGACATAGATAAACATAGAAAATATGCCTTCCAGCAACATTTGAACACTTAGATGGTTCCAAAAGCAAGAAAGATGAAAATCACATTAAAAATATTCAAGAACACTTTGTGGGGGTTTTTTGGTTCTGTTTTTTTGGGGTTTTTTTTTGCATATTAACCCATTCAAGTAAATTTTATATCTATGTCATTGCAGAGCAGGGACACTACACTAATTTTGGGAATAATCAAAAAAACTGTTACTCTTTATGTATTTCCTCTTAATTAAAGTAAATAAAAAAATGTTTAAATTGAAGGCTGCAATGTTAATAGGCAATGCTAAGTTCCAGTCATATTGAGAGTGAAGAAATAGAAAATAAAGTCACTATCCACTTTTTAATAATTTTTCATGTTTATTTGTTTATTGCTGTTGTTAGCAAGAATTTCTTTTGAATTTTTTGGTTCATGGAAGGCACTCAGTCACAGAGACTGCAGCCTCCCTTCGGTTTGTGTACCAGCCCTGTTTTCCATGTAACAGCTTTATCAGTTCAAAAGTGCAGGCACGGAAGACTCAAACTTTGGAAATGAATACCGGAAAAAAATCTTATTTCCCACACAAGAAAAAAATTGACTAACAAGGCTAAATGGAACTTGTGCAGAAAACCCATAAAAGTATGTATCCTTGTAACCAGCTCCCCCTCTTTCATCACTTCATATGGGATCATGGTCACGAACAAATATTTTTGGTAGTAAGCTGCAACTCTTAAGCATTAGGAATGCACTATTTTCTTTACGAAGTCCATGTTTCTAAATTTTGTTGTATATTGCTTCAAAATACTGGTTTTAGACAGATAACAAAGGGGTTATCTGCTTTCAGTAAAGAGAAAGGCAGAATAACTCATCAAGAGTGTGGTGTCACTCAGAGAAAGGGATTAAGCTGTATAAGAGCATGTACCAGTAAAACAAATGAGATTTGCTCATGACTGTGTGCTACAGCACCCTAAAGCTGTGTTAATGTCATGCCTTGGGCCTGTGGGGTTTCCAGAGGAAATGCACACCTGGTGAGATGTTGGTCCCGGTTGTGGGCAAGTAAGTACCATGCAGCAACTCACACTGTACCAGCTACTAGGAAGAAAATTAACTCTACCTCATTCAAAACAAAGACAGTCTCATAAAGAAATTTCAAAATGCTAAAATACTCTCTTTTCTGTCTGTTTTTCCCAGGGATTTGGTGTTCCTCATGCAGACAGAGAGCAAAACATGCCAGTGGTATCTGTGCATCAGCTTCCCCACATATCAGCTTGTAGCTCTCTTTTTTCTTAGCTGGGCATCCCACATTTCCACGTCTTTTCAGGACATTTCTTATTAACTTTCTTTACAGCACCCTTATTTGGCAGTCTCTTAATCCAGATGTGGTTTTGTCTGTCTAAGCTGTCTCTGAGATCTGCTTTTCTTACATGGGCCGGCTGCAACAACATACACATGATTTACAGCCATCAATGAAATTCACCCTTATTTTGCCCCCAAGACAAGGGCAGGGAAGCACGGGAGGCCAGATCAGACCTGCCATGCCCGTCCTGGATTCCAGAGAACATCAGAAACTACACTATGTTCTTCACAGCCAGGCAACAGCCTCAGAAAGGCTATGTCTACTCCCATCATATCACAGCAAAGTGTGGCAGAGACCTGGATAGTGAATAGATTTCTTGTACTTTTCATTACCAATTTCAAAGATGTCTCCAAGGAGGAAAAAAGTCCCTTTTCATTAATAAATAAATTCTACACACCCGTTTTCATTGTTGCCTTCTTGGTTTTTACTGGTCAGGTTTTGTTCTTGCTTGATTTTACTAGGCATGCAGAGGAAATGAGAAGGCGTGTTTAGTATGTAAGCACTCGGACACCAGGGTGTGAAGCCTGCTCTACTCATATATGCAGCTGTTACTAGGAAATGTGATACTTGCTCACTTAAAACATATATGCTTATCTAATGCTTTATCTCTAGGGTCCACTTTTCCCCCGAAAGAATTTCTGAAAGCCTTACTCCTCGTTTGTCAGTGTGTTTACTGTGAATTTACTGGGAAACAATGATAGCAAATAGTACAGGAAATTCATTTCAGTACAAGGAATAAAATAGAGAGTATAATGATTTTCCTTATACAGTTTACATGCAAGAGTGTCTTGTTCAGGTATATACTTATAAATGGTGACTACACACATAAACACTTGTGTGTGCATACAAATATATATGTGTGCACATGTGTGTATTTTGTTAGGAACAGCATGAACATGAGTTTTGATCATGCCAGAGGAAGGTCGCAGAATGTGGCACAGATAAATTGTAGATGTGTGTCACATCATTTCCAGGAAATTATGCCATGATGTTTAAAGGTATTTCATTATGATACTTGTCCAACATAAAATATTAAAATTCATGTGTGTACAGTACATTTACAGATGTCTATGCATATGCATGCATATATTCGAAGAATACGTCCTTTCATTTGGTGTTGAAATTAATTATTACTGAAACTAAATAAGATATATGATGATAAATAATCATAATGAAAATAGATTCCTTAAATTCTTTGTGATGTTATCATTCTAGTCACTCCTCCAGGCAGAAGACAATGAAAATTTATAAGTAAAGCATCTAAACCTATCTCTATATAGCTCTGCTCCCTACACCATTTCTTGGTACAAGCAAATACTACTGTTTGGTGGTTTTTACACCTACTTGGCAGCAGTGGTGTGTTCCAGAGGAGTCAGATCCTTTGCTGCTCTCCTTTCCCACTTCTTGTTCAATATTTTTTTTCTCATATCATGGTCAATTTTATATTACCGGCTTTTAGTAGGATAGTGAAGTAATTCCAAAGAGTTATTCCAAGCCTTGAAATGACAGAAACAAAAAAAGTATCTCTTGATACAGAATAATATAACTGTATAACAATTCAACTCTCAAACAAGTGAAGGGCAAATGAAAGGGGGGAGTGGGGAGTAGAGAAGCCCAGCAAGTATCTCACTGTCTTCTCAGTGAAATGGATGAGGTCAAGGAATAATCCTTTTATCTAATTTCTTCATAGATAATAGTGCAACTATTTCAGCAATGTTTTGGAGACTAAATTTTTAAGACTGGGGACACACATCTTTTGGCTGTAGCTCTGCCTCATCCTCCTTGAAACTGCTGCTGTGATCTCTCCTTTAAACTTTTCAGTCAGAATAAATCAGGTGACTGCTAACAGCTTAAATAATAGGCAAAACCCCTTAACGTAAAGAACTTTTGTTAGAGGCCTTTTGTTCCTATGCAAAAGGAGGCAGTGGCAGCAGCACACCTCCTGTGCCTCACGAGTGCAGGGAATGAAGCTCCCGTTCCTTTCACTGCCTGTCCAGTCAGTTGGTTTGCCCCTAAAGTGAGACATAAAGGCACCTCCTCTTGCACAAGGATTATGAAAAAAACAGGGAGTGACCTTAAACCAGATGATCTTATACCTTCAGTGACTCTTACTAGGGTTTCTTTATCCATTGTAAGCTCCTCAGACAGTCCCTCAGTGACTAAGGGAGAAGACAGCTCCAAGTGTTTTCAGGTAAATCAGTATCTCCTGAATTTCAGTATGAGGTTTGTCTAGTTACACTAGAAAAAAGAACCTTAGAAATTAGGCATTTGGATTATCTTTTATGCTGGATATTTTAACTCAATCATACAATGTTAAGTTTTAACATGCATTTTCTTACTGAAAAAGACATTTTTCCCACTTTAGCTGCATGACCACAGCAACAATTGATGCCTAACCAAAATGACATCCCATCTGCATATTAAACATAAATTCTGAAAACATTAATCCTCTTATTTTATTAAATGTCCATTAAATTGTAATGTTTGATGCATAATTGTTGTAGAACAGCAATGGTTAAGACACACTATATGTAATTTTTTTTTTTTTTGCATAGATTGTCAAAACAAAACAAAAATAAACAAACCAAAAGAAAATCTAAAGCTCCACAAACACCTAACATGCAAGCAGATTCTGAATAAAGGGCCACATGGATTATTTTTATTCAGGCATTTTCATAATAATGTACTATGCTTTGTGATTTCCATAAAATTACTTCAAACTACAGTGATTGTCCCATGTGAGTCAGAAGGCTTCTTTGAGGTATGCATATCACTCTTTCATTCCATAAAAAAGCAGGCTGATGCAGAAGAAGGTCCATTTTCTTATTTTGAAATCTCTGATGTTCTGCCTTCACAATTGTTGTGATCTGAAATTCTGTATACTATGTAGAAAAAAATCACTTTTTAATTATTACTCTCAAAGAAATGAGAAAGCTCATTGGTCTGATCACTGAGACAAATCCATCTCTTTAGCATTTTTCATAATGAAGAGACATTAGATTAATGTCCACTTACACAACATGATTAATGGCATGATCAGAAGTAGCTCATGTTGGAACAGAATGAGTGCAAACCACCTAATCAAACAAAATGATTGGGGGTTTTAATTGTTTATAGCAGGATAAGGTCGTATGAAGTCCCTTCTAGTAACTCATCTTTTTCTTCCTGTATTTTAGTTCTCCTTTTCTGTCCCTGAGGATGATGATTAGTTATAATTAAAGGAAAGCAAAGCAGTTAGCTTGACAAGCTCAGGATTTGGGAATTATTATAGTCATTAAAGGACCTTCTGATAACCACATTAAACTTCATCATTCACATACTGTCAGGTTTCTCTCTGTCATACACAAAGCAAAGTACATCAAGTACAGTAGTGTCTCAAGAGAGTGGAGAAAATGTATCACCTGATTTAACTTCACTGAAGTGAGTGGAGATACACTCCAGATTAATTCTGTCCTATGAATTCTCAACATTAAGATAGTTAAGAGTGAGACCAAACTGCCTGACTTGGGTTCTTTAAGTTCTTGCCACTGTTAGTGTGTGGTAATCTCATATGAGAACCTCAAATGCACCCTTAGATTTGATTCATTGTTCAGCCTCATGTTCTGCTTGGACTTCCTGAGCAGAAAGTTTATAGAAATCTAATTTCAAGAGCATGTTGCCATTTTAATGCCACCTAAGCCCCTGGAATTAATTTTGATTTTTGTACCATTTTAGAGTCACATCCTAGTCAGGAGGAAACATAACTACTTTCTGAAAAATGAATAAACATATTCTTCAATCCATGTTCATATGCAGGTGATTGTATTGGTAACATTTCATGATTTTTACTTTTAAAACTTGACAATGAAAAGAAATTATGGCTAAGACACGAGGAGTAAGTGACCTATTCAGGAACAGTATCTTAACCCTACAAATATGGGGAGAAACAAAAATTGTTCTTCCTGGTACAGCTCTGAACCCCTGACCCAGAAGAGCATAATGTAGTATTTTAGCAGATCAGTCACACAGCACATTGTAACTTCACACAGAGCACAGTGGTGGGCTTCAGCATTTGCTTACCTGCAAGCCACTCACAGCAGTGGTCAAAGGTTACCAGCAAGATGATTAAAAATGTGCCCGCCAGGCATCTTTCAATATGTCACAACATGTCATTTTGTGCTATGCATTTCAGAATGAAGTAGCTTTCTCCTTTTAAGACATTGTCATTTGGTCTGTCAGTTTGCTTTAGGCTGCAGAAGTACCCAATTCCTTTTGATAGCAGCTGCCCAAAATATAGCAATTCTGGAAGCACAGAAAAAAATCCCTTTATTTTGACTACATCTAAGAGTAGTCATTCTGTAAGATTAAAAAAAAAATATTTCTGGCTCTTAAAAAAAATATTTAATCAAATATAGTAAGAGTGAACTGGAAACACAAATAATACAATATTTTATCTCTCCTACTCCACAGTAGCACACTGCACACTTTCTAAGTACATAATAGAAGGAAAATAAGAGAATGGGATTGTGGCTGTTCAGTCTCAGCTGGAGGTGTCAGGCTAGATTTTGTGTCATTTGTTCATTTTATATAAGGCACTTCCTCCAGATCTAGTTTATGAGCGTGAATTTTGCAGTGCTATGGAGAAAATTCATCTTCTTTTTGAACTGGATTTTTCCCCCTACAATTTAGTCTCAGATTTCTTTTTACTTGCAGTATAAAATATTATTTTTGTCTTTCTTGCATCCTCTTTTTCAAAGACCTGATGTTAGGGAAACCTTCTAGACAGCAGTAGGAACGGCAGCCTCTGTCTGGAAGCAGATATGCCATATTATGAACGTGCCATGCTTTTGTTGAATAGAATTCCTATCAAATTCAATAGGATCTGAAGCCTGTCGGTGGTTTTGGTGAGCAAAGGGGACAGGGAGCCTGGACAGGCATTCAAGGAGCCTTTTTATTATTTTATTCCATTATCAGTCTCACATACAGAGTTGAGACAGAGATGGTACAAAGCTCACGCCATCACAGGCATCCAAAGACTTCCTTGTTACAAAGCATTCTTAAAAGCTTTTTAGCCAATAGCATACTTCTAAAGTTTACAGACAACTGTTTTAACCAATCTTCAGTAATGCACGTACATCTGTTGTACACAATACTTGCTTGTTATGGCTTATATAACAATGCACAATATTCCGTTATTAGGCTTAAACTTATCTATCTTGCTAAGCATATTTTTTGCAACTTCAAATCCTATCTCAGCCAAACCTAGAAACTCTAACCATTGTTTTAATGTCCTTGCTTGCTATATAATTGTATCCTCTCCTATCTTCAAGTTTCCACAGCTGATTAGCTGTGATTTTAGCTGATTCCTAAATTCTTTTGCTTTATTTCTAAAACCCTCTTTTTTCTCACACCTAAGAGCTTTCCCACCTTTTTGTGTTTCCCACAAAGTCATCAAAAAGAATTAACCTAGAGAAGCCTACAAAAAATTTTGAACAAAATTAATGCCTCCCCTCCACAGAGAAATGGGAGGGAGACACCCACAGACTCATTAACCCATTAACTAATGACTGACATGAAGATTTATAGCCCTCACTAGGTGTGTTACTTCACTTTCCTTATGCTATGCTGGCAAGAAGTTTTCAGGACTGAGTTTCTGGGGTGGGGGTGGTGGTGGCAGATTTGTTTGTTTGTTTTTAATGACTTTGCTTCCTAAGTTTACATACATGTAATAGCTGTACATACCTACATTAGAAAAGCAGAGAAGGAATACTGCATAAATCATGTACCAGGGAAGGCATCTAAACCTAGAAGTACAAAAGGACTTGGGTACTCACTGTTTGACTTTCAAAATCCATCTCAGGCACCATCTAATCATTCATAGTAAATGTTTCCCCTTTTCACAGCGGAAGTGTTTTGGATGAAGTGGTTAGAGCCAACTTTGATGTAACCATTCATTCCAAATACAAATGAGCACAATGGAATTATTCCTGTAATGGGGTGCAATTCACCAGTACAATTTAGCCAGAAATTAGTTTTGTGTCATTGACATCAGTGTGAAACAGCAGATGACT
Organism: Coloeus monedula; assembly: GCF_965178545.1. Lineage (NCBI taxonomy): Eukaryota > Metazoa > Chordata > Aves > Passeriformes > Corvidae > Coloeus > Coloeus monedula. The sequence goes on from NC_138781.1 coordinate 12,447,639, forward strand.
AATGAAACAAATGACACAAAACTAATGAAGTAGCATGGTAAATTAATATGCAGACCTTTCTATTTCTATAAGCAGCTAAAAAATGTCTCTAATGGCTTTCATTTGTGATTATCTACAACCAGTATTTTTTAAAGAATCATTGATCACATACAAGCAAATAAGAACTGAACCCCACTACTGCCTACAAAAGTCTGTCTTGCCTCCTACCACTTTGACAAATTGAACATGCCAATTGCCATTTATGCTAATTTTTAGTGGTAATCTACTATGCTGTTTATTACTGAACTGTCCAATTTCTTTTTATTAATATTCACACTTCATTTTAAAATGGTAATATAATCATGTTCTTTGTCTTTGGTCTTATTTATTTCACATGAAATACATGGAAATTAAGCCCTTTCATTTTCCATTTTTTCCCCCTGCTGTATAATGTGAGATGATATTCAAACACCAATATCATCTTTCTTTCTCCATATTGTTCTTACATTTGGAGGGGTTAGAGGGGTAAAATGTCCTGCACAGGGAGTTTTGTTCAGCATTCAACCTGATGGCAAATTAGTAAACCCACATAACAATATCAGTGACACAAGACATAAGGCTAATAAATCTTCATAGACAATGATTTTTACCACCATTTAGACAATAGAATTATCATATAATGTAGCAGCTCTTCATGTATTACCCTGTATTTTTCAGGCAGCTTTTTCACATTTCCTTGAAAAACTTAGTAGATGTCCTTGGAATCCTAGATTTTAGAGTATATTAAACTGTCTGACTTGCACTGAATAAATTTCAATGAAACACTTGTGACCTTGAATCAATGAGCTTTGTGAAAGCTTTCTTATGCTGAATTTTTACAAGAAATGTTAATGGGAAATGGAGAAACAAAGAGAAATTAATCATGAAAGAAACCTTTCATTTTCAGTGCTTTGCAACAAGTACTTTTACATAGATCCTATTCTTAGGGAGAAGGGTCATTTCTCCCAAGAAAGCCCATCTAGAAAGTTCTATCTTTTTTTGTTCCCTTGAATACTGTATAAATTACTGCATTTGCTGCCTTTCTTGCGGTATTTCAGTATTTCCAAATCCAATCTGTTCCAAAAAAATAAAGAATTACAGGGTTGCAAAATCAAGACAGAAAGTCAGCTGTTTTCTTTTTCACATTTAAATAAGATCTGGGTCTTTGTCAAAGGTTTTTGTGGAAGAATTCGAGAGAGTTTCTTCTTTCAGTTAACACAGCTCAAAATTACGGACACACAATTTTCACATATACCTGAACATAATAATTATTCCAGTTCCCTCTTGCCTCGATTTGCAGCACTGTCAGATCCATCAAATTTGCCATTGTCCTCTCATTGGACTCTATTACTTTTTCATAAATACCTCTTTGTTTCAGAAATGTTTATTCTAATCCAGAAACAAAGCAATCTAGCTCATGAGATATCTTTAGCAAGACTAGAAATGTGCAATTCTTGGAGGAATGACTTTACTGCGAAATGCTGACATCTGCCAACATAAGCCAGACAGCCTCATAATGACATGTAGTGCGTTTAATGATCTAAAATTGCAAACAAAACTGAGAAAGTATTATGCATTAGTTTCTAAGTAAAACAAGAATAATACCCTTGGAATGACTTTAAATATTGGTCCAAGCAGGTTTTATGCAAATATCCAGGTGGAATTTTCCATTATTTTTAGAAAATCATAGAATCATAGAATGTTAAGGGATAGGAATGGATGTTAAAGAACATCTAGTTCCAAAGCTTCCTGCCACGTGTAGTGACACCTTCCGCTAGATGAGGTTGCTCAAGGCCTTATCTAACCTGTCTTCCTGGCAAAGAATCTCTCTCCAGCTTCCCAGTAGGTCCTCTTCAGCTACTGGAAGGTTGCTATGAGGTCTCCATGAAATCGTCTCTTCTCTGAACAGCCCCAGCTTTCTCAGCCTGTCTTCATAGGGCAGGTGGTCTAGTACTCTTATCAGCTTCATGGCCCTCCTCTGGACTTTTTCCAAGAATTCCAAGTCCTTTTTATTTTGGGAGCATCAGAACTGTACTCCATACTCCAGGTAGGGTCTCAGAAGAGTAGAGGGGCAGGGTGCCCTCCCTCAACCTGCTAGTCACACTCCTTTTGATGCAGCCCAGGATTCCACTGGTTTGCTGGGCAGTGAGCGCACACCACTGGCTCATGTTGAGTTTTTCATCAACTATCACCCCCAAGTCTTTCTCCACAGGGCTGCTCTCAATCACCTTTCCACCCAACCTGTTGGTGTGTCTGGGATTGCCACAATCCAGGTGTAAGACCTTGGACTTTGCTTTGTTGAACTTCATGAGATTTGCATGGGCCCACCTCTTCAGCCTGTCCAGGTCCCCCTGGATGGCATCCCTTCCCTCCAGCATGTTGACCACACCACACAGCTCGGTGTCATCAGCAAACTTGCAGTTAATCCCACTGTCCATGTTGACAATAAAGATGTTGAACAGTATCAGCCCCGGGACTGACCCAAGGAACACCACTCATCACTGTTCTCCAGATGGATAGTGACCCTTGACCACAACTCTGTGTGCAGCCATGGAGCCAGTTCTTTATCCACAGAGCAGTCCATCCATCAAATCCATGTCTCTCCAATTTGGAGACAGGGATGTCATGCAGGACAGTGTCAAACACTCTGTGTGAGTCCAGGTAGACGATGTCTGTTCCTCTGGCCCCATCCACCAGTGCTGTAGCCCTGTCATAGAAGGTCACCAAATTTGTCAGGCAGAATTTCCCCTCTGTAAAGCCTTGTTGCCTGTTACCAATTACCTCTGTTTTCCATGAGACTTGACATGTTCCCAGGAGATTCTGCTCCATGGTCTTGCTCAACACAAAGGTGAGAGTGACTTCTCTGTAGTTGCCCAGGTCGTCTGCTTTCCCCTTTTTAAAAATATTTTTTTTTAAATTAATTGAGCTTAATTAAAACATTCTGAACCAAAAGTATTACCATGGGTTAAATAAAACGTGGTACCATTTCACCAATCATTAATGCAGGTATCACAGTCACAGAGCAAAACAATTCACACCATAACTGAGATCAGTAATTTCTGATTTTTTTCCATTTTTCCAAATTTTCTTTCTATATTCCTTCTTCTCTTGAGTAATAAAGATACCCAGAGAGCAAACACTGATTCTACCTACCCTTCCTCAGTTTGTAACCCACCTTGTACTAACATTTTATTTCAATTAATGTCAGTGCAAGTGCTGATCTCAGACATACAAGTGAAATACAACAGACAAGTGAGAGAATATAAGACTTGAACATAACAAGCCCTGCTTGTGAAGCCTGTTTTTGGATGAAAAATACCATAGAAAAGGCTAACAGAGTGAGCCAAAAAGCACTATGAGCTGTAGTAAATGTTGAACTGCTACCAGGAATAAACATTCAGATTCCTTTAGCTGACCATGAACTGATAAGATGAAAGAATAAAGATCCACTGTCCCAAAAGAAACAGAAAACAACATCCACCAGAGTGAACTTTGACTTCTGCAGTACAAGGAACTGGAATGTAACCCCACAGCTTCTAATTTTATACTCTTACTAAAGGTATACTATCAATAACAGAAGTGATAGTAGTGAAAATGGTTAATTACCTAAAGATTCCCATCAGCTTCTTTGTGAAAGAGGGATTCAGAAAACATTCAAGGGAAAACACTCACCTTATTTTTTGACACTCTTTGCATCTTAAGGCTTTGTTCTCTTCCAGACATCTGCAATTTCACATTTCTTAATGATTTTCCAAAATATTGGTGGTTCAATATTTTGGGTGCTCTGGGCTCTCTTTTCTGTTCTGTTTGTCTCTAAAGAATACAGCTGTCTCGAGCAGAAATAGCAAAGCTGCTTCTGAATTGAAAATTTGCTACTCATGTCAGCACAGCACTCCTTATAAGTTAATTCATATTCAGGTGTGGATCTTGTTTATGCATTTATAAATTTGTGATTCCTTTTGTACTGAAATAATAATAAAATAAACCAAGCCTGGGAATTCTATGCAGTATTCTATCTCTGATTACAAATGAAGCTCTTCTGTGTCCTCTGCTACCCTTCTAATCAGGAGTAAATTTATATATTTTTCAAATTTAACCATAATTTCTCAGAAACCATACATATACAGCCCTATTCCTGAAGATATACAAGTGATACAGAATTCCAGTCTCCTGATTAGCTGTAAAAGTGATAGTAATGCTTAAGATCCTATCACCTCCAAAGGTGCTTGTTTGAGAGAGTCCAGTGAATCTTTTAAAAAGCTTTGAAGCAGCTTGTATCCTCATATGATGAATCCAATGCAGGAGAGCTTAGGGCAGACCTTACAAATGACTGAAGAAGGATGTAGCTACTATAATGGTTAGCTTAAATCTTAGGTGTCTACAACTTAATAATTCCAACTTGACACCTGCAATTCCTGTTTTTGACATAAGTTCAAAACCTGTTGTATTTATATAAAAGTGTAAATAGTAGCTTGGAAATACCTAGACTGACATTCATAGATGCTGATATAAAGAGAACTGAAATGACTAAGCTAGAAAAGAGATATCATCTAGATTCCCAAATCTTATAGTTATAAATGTGAATTTTGCACCAACTGCCTTCCCCCCAATTCTATTTGAACATGCATTGTCCTTTTGAGAAAGTTACAAGATAAGATTCAGCATTTTTCTAAAATTTATTTCCAGGCAAAGCAGTATCTAACCAGAATATTACCTTGTTTTCTTTCTTCTGTCACATGTAAAATCTGCAAAGATTTTTTTTTTTTTTTTTTTAAATATCAGGTACAATGACAGTGATAACAGATCCAGGGCTCTGAAAAACTCACATAAACAAACAGACTCACACACAAAAAGCTTTCCATCTTATTTTAATAGAAATCAGACCAAATACCAAATTCTTGGATAAATGCATTTTGTGTATGAAGGGGAATCATATAACTGATCACTAAATGCTAACTTTACTATATATATATATCGATGGCTGGATGAGCACTTCACTGGGGACTTGTTATTGTTGGTTTTTATTGGTTGTTTTCTTAAGGGAAGTAGTTTAAGTCTGATCACATCAACACATTACTAACCAAAACTAAGCTTCTGCCCAATGGGATTGTGCTGAGAGTGATCACAGTTTATGGATGGGTACTTTCCACTCGGCAAATCACAGATGAGAGAAAGACAGGCTGGAAAAATAAAAAAGGAAAAACCTAACAATAACAACAAAAAAAGCACATACTTCACACTGACTACCAAAAGATATTCTGTATGGCTTGAATTTATCTAAGAATGGGATGAAAATAAAAACCATTAATGCTTTCATTAATATTTTAATTGCCCCAACATCTATCAATAAACTGTATAAGTATTAAATAATACCAAGAGCATACAGGACAGAGATAAGAGAAACCTTTAAAAATCCAGTCTGTAACTGCCCTTCCCCCAGGAACCAAACTGTATCTCATGAGAAATTACTTCCAAATGTAATGCTGATTCTTACCTGGAAGGGTGCCACTTACATACTCTGGCCTATTTAAGGGCAAAACACATTTGAAAAAGAGATGTTCAGTGCTATCAGAAAAGGGGAGGCTCTGGCAAAGCAATTTACTACAAATGGGTATGCTGGAAAAGATCTTATATCAGGAGCTGACAGAGGGAACAAAATATTGGTGCCCGATATTTAGCGAGCAGAGCAAATTACCAGCAAGTCAGGAGTTTTGGGATACTATTCCAGTATTACTGAAAACCTGGATTAAACACACAGTTTGAATTTCTTTTGCACAACCATTTCTGCCAAGGTGACCTTCAAGTCAAGTAAGTGTAATTTTCACAAAATAACATTTGCACATTCCCTGTCTTTCTATCAGGGGTCCCAATACTTTTGGACAAATTAATCCACAGTTAGAAGTTCCCTCTCACCTAAGAAAAAAAGACATAAACAGACTTTTATACCTGAGAAGCTGATGAAGGACTTCCCTAATGCTCTAGGGTGTTTTGAATGGTATCACCGAAGGACTGAGTACAGTTAAAGCTGGTGTAAATATCCCTCGTGTAGAAGTAACAAGTGATGATAAATGAAACAATGGTCACTAACAGCAGTTTCAGTGGGGTAAGATGGGTTTTTTCATGATGTAAAACTGACTCATCTTGTACCTTTCCACAATAGCTATTTCCTGACAGAAGTACAGATAGCAAATGCATTTTTTTTACATAGTCTGCCCCAGAGACAATTCCTTCTGGAAGGAAATCATCATTCACTCTCTAGTTCTCAGCTGGACTTACCAGCCTGGTTGTAGCACACAGCAATTAGATCATCTGAAGTACCACAGACACAACAGGCTCCTAAAGAGACTCTAAGAAATTTGTCATTTCTGCATGGAAACAAGTCAGCCCTGGAGCGCTCTTTTGGGAGCTGCCATTTCAGAGTCTGTGCGTTACACTGGAAGTTTGCCTACTCTGAATTCCCCTGGAAAAAGAGCATTCAAGTTCTTTAGAGTGCAGGATGACAGTTTAGTGGCACCATATGGCAATATTGTCTGATAATGACATTTTCCAGGTACAGATAATATTTTCTCAACTTCATTGATTTCAGGAGTTGTGATATATGCAAAAGAGGACAAAATCAGTAGTGGAGTGAACATTGCTGTATGAAACACCTAATGCAATACAAGCAGAGCTCAGGGAAAGGAGATATCACACATTCTTATTCTAGTACTACACCATTAAATGCAAATGCATTTTCTGTTACCAGAGCAGATGTCATTTAGCATTTCAGTTCAAAAAGAGAATATAGCCAAGAGGGTCACTGTACTGCCACTTTCTAAATGAAATTTCAGATTTGAACTGTCTTTCCTTTTCTTTTCATTCTGAAATAAGCTCTTCAAGCAAGAGATACACTCTATTCAGAGAGAGTGTGGTAGTGAAAAAGTAGTCACTACTTACTGGAAAAGTCTTAATATGGAAGAGACATAGATGCCTCCATATACACATTTGTGTGAGAAACTACGCTCACAGTGTTCACAATTTAGTAGATTACATAAATTGTGTTACACTACACTTTCCTGAGTTCTAAGATTTTAACACTCTAACCTTTATCAAAAAATATTAAAAATTCTGGTGAGGGTAACTAATTAAGATTATTAAGGGAGAAAAAACTCCACACTAACAACACTTAGGGGCATAGTTCTTAAGTAATCTAAGCAGAGACTGTTTTGCTAAATTTTGCACATATATTTTCTCTTTGTCCAATGATAATTTCCTCTTTTTCCTCTAAGTAGCAAATGCTTTCTTGAAAGAATACACATTTTGTTATTGCCCTGTCTGCAGTTTGTTGAATTAATCCTTTTTGTCTTATGGCATTTATGTGTAGGAAGTACATGCTGGCCTTTGTTACTGATCAGTTTTTCCATGTATAAACTAGGGAATATATTCTTCATATTTATGACAGAAATTCTACAGTCTGATTTAATGTACTTTGGGCTGTTCTTTAAAATCCTAAATGCATTAAGATCTGGCAAAGTCCACATAATGTTACTCAGGATCAGGCTGCTCTAAGGATGGGCTAAGGCTTCTTTTCACCTCCTGGGATAACATATGAAGACATTACACTATGAGAAAAATAGCCAACTTTTATAGCATTCCAGGCTTGTGAATGTGTTTGAATTAGTGTAAATGAGACTGAGGCACATAACTGCAGTGAAATATAGCATATTAGGAATGTCACATCAACGAGGAGTCTTGATGATATTTGCAGTTAAGTAAATCCAGACGCGTTTTTCATATATGAAAAACAAAAATAATTTTCAAGTTTGCTTTTCTTAAAAGCCTGCCAAATTTCAAAGGCTTTGGAACAAGTGCTGAAAATTTCAATGATCTTTAAATGAAAGCCATCTAAGAGGCATGTAGACAAGCTGCTGCTTGTTCTGCTCTGTTCTATGAAAGGATGGAAGGGGGGACTTTCTAGAAGGAGACCAGATATTGTGCAGCAGATGAATGCTGTATCCAAAATTCTCATTTATCCTGAACAAGAAGTGTTTCCTTTTGACCATGTCACAAACCCTGTAGAATATAACTGCCTAAAGATGAATATTTCCTCATAGGAAATCTGAAGATGAACTGTAATCCCAAAAGAACGCTTTAGATTCTTGTCTTCTTTTTGAATCAAAAAGGAAGTCAATATTTAAGCAATTCTAAAGATTTTCTCCACCTTGGTGAAGGGTTGTCCGCAGACTATGGTGAAAGAAAGTAAGGGAAAGAGATTCTTTAGTTCACCTAATCCGATACATATTCACAACGGAGGGTCTGATGTGCAATCAAATGCAATTTTCTGTTAGTCTATTTAGATTTCCAGTCTTCATAATATTTGAACCATTTGCAATCACAGCTCTGTTACTGGGCAGAGAAGCAATTGTTCTTGCTTTGATGATATGGAGCATGGGCATGGAGCAGCTCAGAACCAAGTTTTTAGACACTGGGATTTCCAAAATGCACTGATTTTGAAAAGTGTATTAAGTCACAAATATTGTCAGGGTTGTGCTGCTTTGGATTCTTGATGACTACATGCCTGTAATAATCCCACACTGTACCCAACAGTCCATTTGCATTGTGTTGATCACTTCAAGGACTCATGAAGTGTCTGGGTACAGGAGTATCTGGGACATATTAGTTTGCAATGTCAATATGTTGTATCTACTGTCAGAATTTAAGCATAATCTAGTTTAGCTGGTTTTAAGAATTCAGAACTGCGTATCTCCTGCTCAGTTATGTATAAATCCATTGACTGGTGTATTTATCAGGTTTTCCTGGTATTTCAATATGCTCCTTTTTTATGGAAGAACACTGAAAATTGTGTAGTTTATAAACAGTGTTTATAGTCTCAGGAGCAATGAATATACAAGGTTTCTGTTTTATTTTTTTCTTCCTCCTGAGTGACTGCTAATGACGATTTATCAGAAGCTGTTTGTTTTTACCAGAATTTTATATAATCCATTTGCAAATTGGGAAATAAAATATTTTCTCACATCTCTAATAATAATTAGCTTGACACTCAAGGCAATAAAACAAAATCATTTAGATAATTGGAAGTGTCTAAGTAACCAATTATTTGAAGATGTCTTTGTGGCTTAAGGAGAACAAATAAGAAAGTACTCCCCAAGTGAATATCCAATGCACAGTCTCTGCAAATATTTCCCATGCAGATACTGTTATGGATGTGTCACTTGCAGTTACTTGCAGAACATTGTCATTTCACATCTGATGATGATGTGGTGAAACAGAGTGTGCTTCTGCAATGCCATGAGAGGAATGCAGAGCATATGTCTGAAACACCTCTGAAAGTCCCTTCCAGATTCTGGGTCCTGTTGTGACATTCTGCTGAATTCTCAATTGTATCACTCTTCAAAATAGTTAGGGGGTTCAAGGTTGCAAATCCCCTGCTCTACCGGCCTCCACTGGAATAACAAAAAGCAAATTGATATTTTTCTAACTATATCTCTTTTCAAGTTGGCTTAATGTTACATAACAAGGTGTAAACAAGTAGAAAAACATTCAATGATGATTCACTGAATACTTTTGGCTAGGGAGTAATGGAGGTTGTTAGCCACTTACACATTATGACCTGTAGGCTGTGCCTCAATGAAGCCAATAAATTGTACTTTTCTGAGAACACCCAGCCCTAAATTACACAAATAGTTACTCATATGCTCTGCCAACAGTGGAGCACTCAGTAAAATACTGAAATTCATTTTGTGTAGCTTGGCACTTTTCACAGTGATCAATCTTTCTTCCTTGGCAAAGCTCTCTTCTTGGGGTGATTAACAATAACAACAACAACAAAAAAGCATTATAATCTTCCTGCTAAGGCAGGGTTTTAGCTTCCTGCTGCAGGGTAGTGTCAATTGTCAGCATCTTGTTTGGTTTGTTTAGCTGGCTTTTATTCTTCTCTGACATTTAGAGATTATGTGTTTTCCTTTTCCTCCTCCCCATTGCTGGAGCCATCTGTGAGCCTTTACACAGAGACATCCATTAGGAATATCAGATAGAAAAAGCTAATGTGCACTGGAGTAAGATGACAAGCTCCTTTTCTTAGTTAATGTTAGTCATCATTGCTGCTCAAGTGAGGATTGTAAGCTTCTGAAGTAGTTTGAAAATGAATTGTTCTTAATTTCCATGAACATTTTTGTACTACATTTAGACTGTTCTATAAATTAAACAGTGAGGGGTCTTAGGATCCTGATCCCCTGAAACCACATCTCTACCTGTGCATTAAGTACTGTCTGGGACCAATCCTGGATGCTGGACATTTGTGGTCTGCACTGTTTGACCGTCAGGAGCACCCCTGTTGGGCAGTCAGTCTGCCCAGTGAGCACTCCAGCAAACCATCCCCAAGGCCCCCCTGCTCAGGAGTTTGCATGGGCCCCTTCTGATCAACAAAGTTTCCATGAGATTCCTCAGTTCTGGAGGATAAGGGAACTTAGTAGGATGTCTCTGACTGTCCAATGGAGGGATGTCTTAGAGCAACCATTACATCATACATTCTATGTCCTGGGCTTTCTGTCTGTGCAAGACATAATGGAAGAGGATTTCAATCCAAGCACTGAAAACTGACCCCAATATAAACTCAAGACCCAGTTGGAACAGGTACCCAGAGCTGTGACCTGGGAATACTTCACAGCTGCAAAAGGTCTACATGTAGCTGAAAGAAGGAGTATGAACATTGAACACATGCACCCCACATATCGTATTGGCTAAAACCCCAAAATGTTAAAAGACTTATGCAGATGGCAGAGATGGGAAAGGGGTTAAAGTCTGCCCCTATTCCATCTTTATATGCCAGTATTTTCAGCATGAAGGAATGAAGTTGCCTAGACCATCTGATCGCTGCATCTCATCATTATTATTAGCAACTACCATTTCCATCAGAGAAACTGAGAGAATTTTTTCGTATTCAAATTTTCCTGAATGTTTCCTTACTCCTACCTCCTACTTACATGCCATTTCAGCTAAGCTAAATCTTAAAATAGTGTCCTTATAATTTCCTTTCATTCTTTGTTTCATTCTTGTATGCAAAATCTGCTTTTCTCATGTGTATTCTGTAATCTTAAAAAAAATAGTTGGAGTGTATGTATGATCATTTGTCTTGATCAGCTATCAGGGAGGTAGCCAAGCTTTGAAACAGGTAGCCAAGTTTTCAAACATTTTGACTCGCTTTAATTGTGTGCTCCAAGACGATTTCTATTTTTATCTTAGTCCGAATTTCATCAGCTATAGATTTTTTCATCGTAACTTTTTCCCACATTGGTCTATAAATGCTAGTGCAATATTTGTGCTAAATATTTAAAATTACTTTAGAAAACAAAACCCAGGAAACTCAACATTTATAAGGTCTGAACATTTCACTTCAGACTCACATACCTTTGTGAACATCTGTTTCCTTGCATGAACTTTCATTATTTGAATATATACAAATACCAGACTTTAGTCATTGAATTTCATTTTACTTTGTGAAGACCCTCTATGCTTTATTATGTTGAACAAGACATTAATTTACAATATTTAGTTTTAAAATGTCTCTCATGTCTACTTATTCTTTATTATATAGAATTGGGTAGATTCTGAGCAAATACATCTAGAAATGCACATTAATCAAAACTGGGAGATTATTGTTTGGATTGCTTTGGCTTCTGAAAACTTCAGCCATAAGTCAGAGCCAAATATTTTCAGAGACACAGACTAATGGTGACAATAGGTTAGGATTCTTTTTTACTAGTTGAAAATGTAATTATTTGTTTAGTCTGCCCAAAAAAAAGAATGAAAATATTTTAGTTGTAATTATATCAAACCTATACTTTGTCTTAGTTCAAAATTAATCCACATCACCATAAAAATGTCATTAAGGTGTCACGTTCCTTTAGTAACACCTCTCTGCTGAGATCCCTGACTAACAACTGTGCTTCATAGTGTGCTATGATCTCTGTCTTCTGGCTCAGATGCTGAAGTGTACAGTGATTAAAACACAGCAGGAGTGCCTATTCCTCATTAAAGACATTAATGAAAGTCATCCAAACTACAAGACTTTGTAGTGGTTCAGAAGACGTTACAGCTACATCCATGCTAGCAAACTAGTGTTGACAGAAGCTCTGTGATAGAGATTTGATTTGAAATTTCTGCATTGCCATGGAGAGAAAATCATCTACTATGCTCTGAAACTTGTTTTAAATTCTGAATTAAATATGTGCATATATTTAATCTCTTAAATATTTATTTATTTTTTGAAAAAAATATGGGTTTTTTTATAGTGCATGTGTATGTATATATATTCAGAGTATATGAATATATGCTCCATAAATATATTCAGTCTGTGAACAAGTTTGTGAACACACTTAGCCTTCTTTTGTTACAATAAAATAGATTAAATTCTTCACATAGCTTTATTTTAAATCCTTTAATCAGTACTAAGGATTGTCTCTGAACTTTTTTCTATTTATCAACACCTTTCTTGAAGCACATATAACAATTCTAGGCATACAATTCCTGAATCACCAGCATTACCATCAGTCATAAAGTACTGCTGCTGTAAGTATTCTCTCATGTTCATGTGCAAGAGCCTTAGTCCTTTTAGCCATCACACTGAGTCTGGCAGTGTTAGTGGATGACTGATCATTCATCTCCATCAGACCCCTCTCTCTGCGTATTTGATCTGTTCAAATTGGACCACTTCCAAAGCATTTCTGGGCAGAGTTCAGGTGCTGAGTATGGGCAAGAGGCCATTTTAAATAGGCTTTTCTCATCTGGAAAACATATTTTGAAGACTAGGAGTCTTCCTTTTCATATATGAACACAATTGTCAACCCAGACGCCTGAGTCCTTTTCAGAGTAGCTCCCTCTTCAGGACTCTTTCATCCCATACTGTCCTTGCTTCTACACTCATGATTTTGTCAATGTTAAAACCCACATTTTTGTCTCTGTCAGTGGTGTTCATCAATCCAGATTGCCCAGCATCATTGGATGGGTAAGCTTTGTTCTGTTCACTTAGCACTCTTCCAACTTTCTGCCATTCGCACAGTTTACTGGAGATCATCTGAAGCTTTCTAGATCATTGACAAAATAGCATGGGATGAAGAATCAAATTCTGTGAGAATTTTTCAGAAACATCCACTCACTGATGATTAGTCATTTGCAATTTGATGTAGAGTTCCCTTAATTAACAGGTCTTAATCCTTTTAAAATGTTGATAGCATATTGTTCAAGTTCTTTAATCAAAAGGGCATGTGATGTGAAATCAAAAATATAATCGTATTACATGAACGCTATTATCTTTATCAGACAAATATTTAATCTCATCAAAAAAGATATTAAGTTGCTTTGACATTATTCATTTTCCTGAACCCGTGTTGATTGGCATCAATTATATTTTCTTTAATTCTTTGTTAATTAAGTTCCATAAATCAAGTTCAGTATCAGCCATTCTACTACTATTCACTAAAAACCATTTCTACTCCTTTGGAATGACTGAAACATGAAAGAATGGACTGTAATCAAAGGTAGGGAATGATACAAGAAGGAATAAGAAAACAGTACATGCTTATTTTTTGAAAGACACTGTAACTAAAAGCAGTCATCTAAAATCAGCATTTCCCCAGATTTAAGTTCCAAAATAATAACTTCATCATTATTACTAATAATCACTAAGAATTAACTTGATTGAAGTGAAGTGAAGAACTTTTTAAAGTGTAGATCAATACCTAAACATGGCAATGAGGAAAGTTCTAACTCAAAAAACCTCATTGCATTTATATTGTTATTCAAGTGACCTTATAATCCACTAAGTAGGAAATCACTGATATTTAAATACAATTTTTATTTACATTTATATTTTGATTTTAGAACAAAATTACATATTCTTTTTTTTTCCGAATAATTACTTTTTGTTTAATCATCAAATATTCAGTTCATATTGCTTTTTAGAAATTATTTTTAGCCGATATGCCAATTTAGAAAGAAAATAAAATTTTCCTAGGCAAAGATTTCCTGATATTTTTCAGGATTTCTGTTTTTTTCAATAGACACCAGCTGTTTAATTTCAAATTAGGCTTAGTTAAATTGCATTTTCATTTTGCAAAAGACTGGACAAATGTAAAATTCTGCTCCTTTGGGCAAAGAAATGGATAAAATAAGCATGGATATCAAACTCCACTATAACCACAATTTTACAGATGATCAAATGTTGACTTGGCATGACAAAGAATTACAGAGAAATGATAATTAATGGTGGAAAAAAATGTTAAAGCTATGTGCTGGTTTTGGCTGGAATAAAGTAAATTTTCTTCACAGTAGCTGGTATGGTGCTGTGTTTTGGATTTGTGACAAAAACAGCATTGGTAACAGAGGGATGTTTTGGATATTGCTGAGCAGGGCTTGCACCATGTCAAGGCCTTTCTGCCTCCCACCCCACCAGCAAGGATGCTGAAGGGGCACAAGGAGCTGGGAAGGGACACAGCTGGGACAGCTGATCCCACCTGTCTGAAGGGGTATTCCACACCATATGGCATCATGCTGAGCATATAAAATGGGGGGAAGAGGAAGGAAGCGGAATGTTCAAAGTGACGGGGTTTGTCTTCCCAATCACCATTACCCATGATGGAGCCCTGATGTCCTGGGGATGGCTGAACACTTGCCTGCCCATGGGAAATAGCAAATGAATTCCTTGTTTTGCTTTGTTTGTGTGCACTGGTTTTACCTTACCTATTAAAATGCTTTTATCTCAGCCCACAAGTTTTCTCATTTTCACTCTTCTGATAATCTCCCCCATCCCATGATGAGTAAGTGAGCGGCTGCGTAGGACTGAGCTGTTGACTGGGGTTAAACCATGACAGACTGTTTGAAAATACAAGGTTAGATGTTAAATTCAGTATTTTACACAATGTGTTCTTATTTATTATGAAAAGTAGAATTTGATTAATGAAAGTCTTCTCTTTAAATTTTGACATGCCATTATGCTTCAGGACTTCACATCTGAAATGTAAAATGAGATTCCCTAGATCTGATTTACAAGTCTTTCAAGTATTATTGAAAAATATATATCCTTTCTAAACACATTCAGGATTCAAGTAGAAATTTAGCTATTATGTATTAAATAAGACAGAAGAGATTTATCTGATCTTTTCTGCTGTTTGTATTGCTTCCTGAAAAACCTGCTTTCAAAAATGTAAAGGCAACAAGAATGTATCCTGCTGAAGAATCCAGACACGTACAGTGTCAGTACTCATACCATGATGATTCCACTCACAAAGTCGTCAGTTCAAATCCCTTCAAAATACCCACACCTTTGAATCTCAGAGGATTAGAATTTAGTGCATTTAGCTTTCAAAATTCAGAGCAGTGGTTACCTAACAAAAATCCACTGCCGTTGATGCAAATCCTTCAATAGACTTCAAAGGATTTTGGAGTAAGTCCTAACATTACAGATGGTGGATAATTCTCAGTAAATGGCACATCAGACACAAGTGGACACTTTCTCCCTGCAGGAAACATCAATAAGGCCATTCAAATCCAAAACCGTTACTGCTATAATGATTTCTGAATACTTGATTGTGATTTTTTTATGACATCAAAAGGAAATCTTGTCAAAATATATTAGATATTGACTTGCACCTTTTAAACATATTAAATAAGAGATACATACCCCTATTATCCATCGGATAATGATGGCTCTCTTAACCCTTTAAATAATATAATGCAGACAACTGATACCACCTTCCCCTGGTGGTTTGGAATCATTGCATAAAGGCCATGACGTTACCTATGAGAATCACTGAACCTCACTAGAAAGCCCTGAACCTGTGAACAGTCACCTTTTTGGTGACTGCCTCCATGTTCATAATCTGAGTAGCAATTTAACTGATCAAGGATAATAATTCCTTGATTCTGCAAGAAAACTGTGAATCATTCAACTTCAGCAATATGAACACTCAATTTCAGCAGTATTAATCACTGAGTTTGAGTTTCTAGAGAGAGGATAAAGGGGTGTGAACAAAATTAGAGCAAGGAGGAGGTTTTAAGAAAGGTGATTTCTGATTCTAGCTTCCCTGAACTGATTTAATTACTGTATCTCAAAAATAGAGACAACTTGAAGGAAATGACAAAGGAACTGATTAACAGTGTTTCTTACAATATACACACTTGAGTCTTTGAAGGAGACTCCTAAGAATCGGCTTTGAAATAGAAAGGTCTCTATCTCCAGGTAGCCTGTGTGACAGAGAGACATCTCTGAGACCTATTGGGTGGCCTGAGTTTATACAAAGGAAATTCCTCCCAAAATTATAGGCCTATAGCGACTAACACATAGTCTGATATAAAAGTTTGAGACTTGATAGTAATTTTTTTTGTCTTTTAACATAGAAATGTGAAAATTAACCAGCTTCAATACTTTTATCACAGAAAGTACTGGAGGTATGTCACAGTTATCACATTTATCTTTTCCAAATAGTTATACTGCAGAAAGAAGGCAGGATTCTAAAATTGATCTTTCATCTTTCTGGGTTAGTAAATACTGGTTTAGAACTACTTTCATAACTCTTTCCTCCAAAATGGTATTTTGAAACTTAAAGAGTCTTACAGACAAAAAAATTTCCAATTTGAGCGCATAAAGGTATTAAAATGCAGTGTATTTTGCAGTCATTCCCAGAAGTAGTTGAAAACTACTCCATCTTCTCTCCAGAGCCAGAGATCAAAGAAGAATCATTTCAAATGCAATGAACTTTGAGCCATTTCTTCAGGCAGGTGATCAATACTTCAGTGTGTAGTAAATGTTAACATATTCCTGGGCTAGGAATAGAACCAGAAACATAATTCAACTAGGTATTCTCCAGACTCATGCTACATTCAGAAATAGAAAACAGGCCTAAAATAAGATTTATCTCTTTTAAAGTGTAGTAGAAGTTTGAATAGGTAGGGAAATAAAAGTCTGTGTCTTAGGGAAGGTAGTCCTCCCAGAAGTGTCAATCAAGTGATGTGCAGTTGTAGGGCTCAGTTACAACAAAGGAACTGTACGCAAAAGCAACTAAATTTCAGCTTCTTAAAAGTGATTAGAAATAGGGAGAATATTAAACCAGATATTCACTGACAGAGTGAAAGCATAGGGGTTTACTTTAAAGATTAATATACTATTAATATTCTTGTTTACAGGAAGAAACATATATATCTTAACTTGAAAGAAAACAGAGTTGTAGGAATAGAAATTTATAAGAAAGGGGATATGTGACCTTGGAAAACCAGAAAACCTTTTAAGCAAAAGCTGTTAGGTCCATTTGTGATGTTTGCATGCATTCTTACTGGACTTCTTCCACAATTTTTGGTAATAAAAAATAATTCAAATATTTGTGTAAAACAAATTGTCACCTAAAGTCTAATTCAACAACCAGAATTACATTTTTTTTGTGCTGTTCTCTAGAGAGCAATGGGAATTTTTGTGTTTGATGTGTGTTTTTCTCATGCTTTCACAGAAAGAAATGGACCACTTCCCACATTTCCATGTCATCATAATTCCTACTTGGCAAATACTTGATCTACCTAAAACTAACTGACAGCAATATAAGTTATAAAATATTGGTTAGTACTGCAGAATATATTTCCAAGACTGTAGCATATAAACTTCTTATTCTGGAAAAATATTTAAAATTCAGAATTATTTGCCATATCTGAACCTCTAAAATGTACAAGTAGTTGTTACAAATTTTTCAAGACACAAAAAAATATTTAGTAAAGACGGGAGGGTTTTTTTAGCACAGTATTTGGCAAAGTTGAAATAGGTCCTTTCCAACACTGCTCCATTCATGTGTTGGTGTCATAGACTAAGGGTGCAAAATCTGTTGTCTAACATCTGAGTTTTAAAAGACATGTTAATAATTAATTCTGCTTTATTTTAATGGTATAAGGTAATTAGTTCACTTTTTCTACTATAATTTACTGATATATAATCTTTCTTTTTGTACACAACTCAGTCTGCTTTGTCATCTCAACATTTTTCTCTCTTATTGTAACTCATCCTGGAGGACTTATTTGCCAAGGGTGCATGGGGAACATTGAGGGGCAGTTCATGTGCTAGAAAGATGTTGGCATAGTCAGCAAACACAATCAAGAAAGTAGTAAAGTATTTTAATTTTTATTGTAATTTTCTTTTGTTCCAGAATTTGCATCTCTCATGACTGTGATGGAGACAAAATACTATATAGAAGTGAATGAATTTGCATAATAAAAGTGTCTGGAATAATCATAGAAAATTACTAAATGCAAAGAAAGTTTTTGCTGACGCACTAAATCTTTAATTAGACTTATAAATGAGACATCACCATCAGAATTTTTACAATTGTCCTCATTATCCTTTTGTCTTGGGTTGTCTGTTGGGTATCCAGGAAGAATCTACTGTTACAGTGGACTAACAAAGAGAACGGTGTGAAAAATAAACTGACATCATGCAAATCACACCTGATAGTCCACCAAACAACCATACAGTATTTTCATCTTATTTTAAATTTGATTGTTCTAGGTTCTTTGGATTCATGAAAAAAATTAAGTGTATGCCAAAAATAATATGCAAGATAAAACCTCTTTAGTTGATCTGTCATCCAAACAACAGAAAATCCATCTTGGATTGCACAGTAAATCAAATTATATTCCCAAATATCACTGTACTAAGCATTCTGGTTGTTTTACTGCTTCTTATCTTTCAGGATGGTCACTGTATTTTCATGTGAGCTGACCCAGTTACTAAATTAAAAGAACATGAGAAAATAATACTAACAATACTGCTTTACTGTGAGATTCTAAACCAGCTTTTGAAAAATGAACAGTGTTAATTTTCTGCTAGAAAATAAACATCAGACTAAAAACTATTGACATCTGTGAGATAGTCAGCTCTCTACATGCAAATAATATCGCTTCTTACCAGAGCATCTGTTTCCTTCTCAAGAATAACCTTGTTGGCTGAAAAATGTGCTATGGATCATCAAGAGGAAAAATAAAAAAGTACTGGCACAAGTAAAATTGCTTTAAAAATAAATTTTAAAAGCTCCACAGGTTTTTAGTTTACTTTAGGATTTGGTCCTAATTTTTTCCTGTAAGGTTATTACACTTGCATTTATCTTACGAATATTTTGCCCAATCTGTGAGCCACAAACCTAATTGATACAAAATAGGTTCAAAGAACATTCTAAGCTCAAAAACCACTCTACTCATCAACACAGTTCTCTTAATTACCATCATCATCACCATCATCTTCTAATTCTCTCTAGCTTATAGATTTTTCCATTAATAAAGTCTCTTTTGAGTGTCAGATGTAATTCCCTCTGTCACAGCCTGTTGCAGTCTCTTATCAAACAAACTCACTCAAATGTGAAACTTCTCTTGTCATAGGACCTGGAAGCAAGGTGAGATATTAACTGTTCCAAGAAGGAAGTATTTTCTTGATGAGTAAGTTTTCTGTACATCAAGGTGTCAGAAAGCTTGTGCAAGACACTTGCAGTTTGTGTAGGCTGTGCTCTATGTAGAGCCCTCTAGATGACAGGATATGGAAAAATGAGGCTTTGTAGTGAACTCAGACCAAAGCCACTGTGACCTTTTTGCTGAGTAAATTTTGGAAAAAAATATTCTCTTGTCTCTCTTCACATGGTTCTATCTCAAATAACCAGCTCCTTCATCTTATCCAGCAAACTGTTTTCCAGGAACCTGTTGCAAATATGATAAGGGAAGTGTCTTGCTATTGGGAATTTAAGGAAATTTAAAAGGAGAAAAATGAAACAAGTGTTTAAAAAATGAAAATTCAAAATTCTTTGACTCTCAGATTTGTGAGGTATAGCCTTCTGAAATATTTATTCTGAAGTCAAGGCAGTTCATACCTTGCAAGCTGAGGACTCCAGTTTGTTGTGCTCTGGGTTTGCGGTGCTGGATAGTGAGGAGCTGCGACCTTCCGAAAACATCTCCAAGGTGAAGCCGCTCAGCAGGACCACCACACACTCACACACACATGGACAGCTTTATAAAATGGGTCGACGACAAAGAGATGGGAAGGGTCTTCATATGGGGTTCCACGGGAGAGGTTTATTGCAGCCACACGCATGAAGGGGTCCAGGGACAAAGAAAAAAACATGGGAGGGTCCCGGTTTATATACGGGAGCAGAGGGAGCACCAGGGACCAATGATCTGAGCTCTCGGGGACAGTACACAGGCAGGGTTAGGGTAAGGGAACCAATGGGGAAACTCTGAGGGAGTGGTAATGAGGCAAGGGCCAATGGGGGAAAAGGGAGTGGAGAACCTTCTAGGGAAGGGACATATTAGGTACAAAGATGTGGGGAGGCCAACGGGCCAACTGGGGAAGCAGAACTGGGGTATATTAACCTAGCAGAGCAGGGCAGCCTGGGGAAGCCTCTTTTGTCACCCTAACCTGGGGAGGTTCTTTGGTAGTAGGGACTGTCCCCCCAATGGACACTTTGTCCCTTGTACCACAGGCCCACCAGCCTCCACACCAGTTCACTTTCATTTTTCTCCAATTTTTTTCATAGCAGGAATAGATAGTGTAATTTAAACACAGGAACTAAACCTTTCAATTCAAAGGGGAATAGCTTCTCTCATGTCCAATGCAATAACAATTTAATGTCAATAAAATCAGTTGGCTACATCTCTAGTGGTGATTTCTCATAACCTTCCACATACATGCTAACTTTGGGATTAAAATATTGAATGAAAAGTGGTGGAAAATTCACAAAGACATATTCTTCATTAAATGTGCTTGTTTAAGGTTACGTTAGACTAAAATTCCATTACCTACATGTTTATATTTCTATTAATAATACCTTTATGTTAGTTATAACATTTTTTAGAACTATAAGAGTTGAATTCCGCCACCCAGCCCCATCAGGATAAAAGCCATCTGGCTCCTATATACAACATGAGTTTGATTTCGGCTGATAAATATCACGCACAGCTGAGAAGGTCCAGCAAACCAACTGTCTTGTCTTGGTAGTGGCTGTCAGGAGACACCTGAGGAAGGAGAGCAGAACTCTTCCAAAGCATTTTCCATTCTCCACCTTCAAGACCTGCTGAGTCACAAATGGTGTAATTGTACCTAATATTTTCCATCTTTTTTTTTTTTTTGGTCAATTTTTGATTGATTTTCCAACTTATAAAATTTTTATGTGAACAAAGTAATGGGAAAATAAATTCCTCATTTTAACTATGTGCGTAATAAGACTTGTGCTTATTTTAAACCTGATACATTTGGTGCCTTGGTTCTTTAACTGAAGGCACATAAAAAGCACCCTGCTCACTTGTAACTGTTTCTGCACACAGTGAAGAATGAGTTAGCTCACGTTAATATCATGTCAGTGTCATTACTGCATGCTGCTTTAGTATTTTGTGATTTACTGTAAACTATGGTTTTCTTAAGCAATACATATTAAATTACCATGAAGTATTTCTGGATTTTGTTGTCTTTCTCTGCACTCCAAACCAAGTCTTTGCCAATACTCCAGATTCCTTATTAAATACACTTCTACATTACACAGGATAAGAAGGGCCCTTTGAGTTTTATATATTAAACAGGTGGCCTTAATTGACACAGCATGCTGTCTTCTTACACTACAAAGTAAGCTTAATATCTCATGCAATGGTTTCGTTTTGTCTTTGCTGCTCCAAGGTGTGAAATGTACATTCACTTAGAGGATGGAAAACCAACGTGTGGAGATGAAAGGGGCAAAGTCCTCTTACAAATGTCCAACTTGGCAAGAGTGTCCTTTCTGCTGTTTATATAGCGCCTCCACAAAGCATCCTACATCCCAATCAGTATGAACAGAAGATCCAGCTCTTCCTCTGGAATTAAAACATTCATTCCAAGTTAATTGGAACAGGATTGTTTTCTTTGTTTTACAGGTTGATTTGGATAAGTAAGCTGCAGGGATGTGAAATAACAACTTAGTTCCTCATGCCTCAGCTATCAAGAAGAGTGACAACATCACTGGGGCTCACAGGTACGCTGGAGTTTGCTCTCAAAATGTTCTCAATATTTGTTCTCTTCTCAGGCACCTTGCAGCCATTTTCTGCTCACTGCAGTTGTCTGAAACAGGAGGGATTTACTTCAAAGTCCCAAAGCCAGTTAGACTTGAATCAAAACCTGAACTATTCAGATTGACTCTCTAGAACTTTACAATATCACAAGGAACTGCTGGTTTGACAGCAGCCTGTGCACACCTTTTCAGCCCTTTTCCTTTGTTCACCCCTCCAGTAAAACAAAAGGACAGTGGAGTTGGCCTGCTTGAACAGACTTGGCTAGCTTAGCATTGTCCTTCACGGGAGCAACTTCACATAAGCACCTTCACATAAGCACCTTAATCAACAAGTAGCCACAAGGCGAGCTGAGTCAATGCTACTCATCACCTCACACTTTTCCTTAGGCCCATGAATGTTCCTAGCATTTGCACTTACTCCATGTGCTGACAGTAATCAGAAATCTTTTACAGGGGCCAGCCTAATCCTTTCCTGCAAACTTCTACTGTAATTGAAGTGCCATCACTTAAGGCTCTGATGTGTCCTATACCTTTTCAAATTTAAAGAAATCTGAACAAAAGGAGGCAGCTTTTTGCTCAAGGCCTCAGGGAATTAGCAGTTTCAAATTAAAAAAAAAAATATTTACTTAACAAAATATACCATCCCTGAGGTATGTCTAAAAGACGTTGATTTCATCCTTTTCTTTAATTATGACACTTCCTCAGCACTATTCTTGCAGAACCAGCAGGAAAAAAATATATAATGACTGGGTCAAATGCTAAAGAAAGCATTTGCAGCCTTTTTACTGAAATCTTGTGGCCAGCAGACTCAGCATGATGAAAACCATTGAATTTTTTCTATGCCTAACTGGTGTTTTCATTACTGCATTTCTATAGCAATGTTCTCCATCTCTACCTTTATACATGCCAGCTGTACCATTTTCAGCTAGACAATTCTCATTTTTCTTATCTGTTTTTGGCTGTCACATGCTTTATCTGTCTTATTTGTTTTGTTTTCCATGCACATTACTGCAGCTGAGGCAGTTAACAGCCACGCTTCTGTGCAGCAGGCCTGGATTATTGGAGGGTGCTGCATGTGAAGCAGGCTGAGTTAAGCTGAGCACTGCTTAATCTGTTCAATTTGAAGGTGTGGGGTGTGGCCAGCTTTTCAGTTTTATGGTTGTTAGCACTGCACTAAAGATAGCTTCAAAGCAAAGTAAAACCTCATGGCATAATACTCTGTGTACAGCCTTCGTATAATATAAGTTGAAAAGAAATATTTATGTATTCATACAGTGGTACTTCCTTGTTGTATAAAACATCAGAGCCCTTTTTAATATATGATGTTCTGATGCGTAAGTCTCAAGCAAATCAATCCCTTAAAGCACAAATGAGTACAATCATCTTAGGTGCCCCTTTTTCTTCTTTCAAAAATAAATGCTGCATTAAATAGATTTTGGGGACAAAAATAGATGAAATGAGAGTCCTGAAGTACTGATCTCCTCTGATACCTCTCAGCTCCATTCTTGAAGCCAGCTTCTCAAGTGGCTAAATTAAAGTCCAATACTTTTATTATCATCACCTGTTGAACTAGTAGCACCCTATGTAATTGCCTCTTTTTGAGAGAGAGAGACAATTCCATGTTTCCTGGCACAAATAATCCCATTGATTTGGGGTATAATTTTGTGACCCACCAATACAATGATATGAGGATTTCCCATCTTGCCTTCTTCTTTAAATGTCTTGCTAAGTGGAGAGATCTGACACTAATAACTAACCTCAAACGATCTCTGTGAATTTCTTCCATGGTATAATAACAAAAGTAATAAGAATAAAATTAACAACAACAATAACAATAATAGAGAGGACTCTGGTAGCTCTGTTAAATAACCTGATAGGTCTGTCAGTGCCAGGCATCATAGCAAGAGGATGATTCACACACCACACATGAATGCTTGTCATCCTTAGGGGCAAACTGCAACAAATCCTATTAATGATTCATAGGGTGGAGTTTCCTGGTAGAGCTGCATGTTCCATCTTAGCAGACTGACTTTAACATTATCACTAGATCAACAGCATTCAAATAAATTCTGAGCTCACTCAGTCCCAGGCAAAAATTCCAAAGGGATACCAGTTAGATACATGGCACAAATGAAGGGAAGGAATAATTAAAGCCACTGGAATTAAAGGGATCTCAGCTCTGCGTTCATCATAACCAATATACACTAGTGGCATATTTGAGGCTTGTTATTACAGTTATATCTGGTCAAAAACACCAGGGATATATTAGGGGCACAATATTCTAGGGATATGTGCATATGTCCAGCAACACAAATAGGGCAAAATGGGCCAACCCCACATTTTGTTTTATATGGGTGGTTTTGATGGCATCCCATCAAAGTGCCATCTGTTTCCAGTATTAGCGTTCCTGCTGTCCTGGCAGGCTGCTGGGACATCATGAACTTACGCTTCCTAATCAGATATGCCAATCAAATTTGCTTTAGCCAAGAAGCCCCTCCTGTCCAAGGACCTGACCTACAGGAAGAAGCCACAGAACTGGTTTCCAGGAACTGGCGACTGTCTCCTTCTGAGGCTGCTCTCCTGGAGCAGAGAGCCTGAAGTGGAAGCTTATATCAGGACAGCCCTGTGAAGTTTGACCTGGGCTGGTGACACAGCTGGAGTTCACTCCAGAAATCACCATAAATCTGCCAGGACTACTGCTGGCCTCTGTTAGTTCATTGCTTGAGCTTCAGAAGGCTCTCAGGACTCTTTCTGGTCCCAGGTTTCTCAGACCAACTCTATCTAATCTTCCCAGGGTTTTTTTTCTTTTCTGAAGGAGAAAAATGTGAAATAAAAAAGGGAAAGAAAGGAATTAGGCTTAATGAAACTTAAATGAAAACTTTTTTGAATTAATTTCTGTAGAAAATGTCAGGATTTTCCTATTTGTATACCAGCCCAGACTAAAAGCTTTGTATTATACCAATACCCTACTGTATTGGGTTGACCCTGAGTTGATGGACAGTCTTTAAGACCAATTACGCTTCTCACAATTTACATATTTAAACTGCACAGAAAGGCGGGACTTCCCCTTTTGGTCGGAGCTCGCCTGCTGGGAGGTGGGGGGGGGCAGCTCGGAGCCTCCCGGCCCCGCCGGGCCGGGCCGGGGCCACTGCCCCTTTCCCCCTTTCCCAACGCTGTGGCACGGACCCTGGGTGGCTGGGGGGGACTGCCTCAGAGCCACAGGCAGCTAAAACCAGCCATGGACTGCTCACAGCTAAAACCAGCCATGGACTGCTCACAGCTAAACCCATCCAGCGCGGCTTCTGGGGACCGGCGGGTCCCTCTCCTCTCCACGCGGGGCCGGCGGAGTCAACGGGAGCCGGCAGAGCCTCCTGTCTGCAGCCAGCACACTTCGTGCTGAACTGAAGAAGACACCACGCAGCCAGCAGCACAAAGGGAGCGAGGCTTTCCCCACCGTAAAGGCCGAACAAGAACACCCTTCAGCATGGCGGTGTCAGTCAGAGAGAAAGAGAAGTGAGTCACGTGGGACGGAGCTGGAAATGGCGACGGGAGAAAAGAGGGCGGTGCCGCGATTCTGGCGGGCAGCTTAAAAGAAACCTTCTTGCATGCCGTGGTAAGAAACTGTAATACCACAGACTGTTTGTCTCTTTAATCCATTTGAAGAACATGGGGGGATGGAGTATCTTCGTGTGCCTGTGAAGATTGTGAAGAATGCCAATGCCAGGCTATATAGTAGTAAGAGGCTGCTAGAGACTTGTGGCGAAGAAAAAAGCTTTTGTGTGCAGGCCAAAAGAACTTATCCTTAAAAAGATGAATAACCCCATGTGATGGCCCATGTTTTGTAGTGTGAAGGAACTGTGAGATTTTTCATGGGAGAGATGTTCTACACACAGCAGATTGTTTGTTTCCGGGCGGATCTGCTGTTGGTGGCAGTTTGGGAACCACGTGCAACTGAAGGAAAAACCCTTTTTTCCCTTAAGCATAAGAGAGAGACTTTTCAAGAACTGGAACACTGACTAACATCCCATGTTTTGTTATCCCTTGTGTGAGCTAGGTAAAAGGAGAGAAATGCTGGGGGGGAGGGGGGGGGGATTTGCTTTAATTTTGTTTTGTTATTGTCTCTTTACTTTTAATTCTATTAGTAATAAAACTCTTTCATTGTACTGCAACTGTTTAAGGTTTGTGCCTGCTTTGCTTTTCTCCTAATTCTTATCTCACAGAAGGAAAATAAGTAAGTAATGAATATTTTGAACCAAAACCACTACATTTAATTGGTGTTTCCGCCCGGTTTCGAACTCAACCCGCTACACCTACATATCACCAAATCAGCATTTGACCTACTCCAGTTATATTCACATGGAATCATCTTAATTATAAAGGTCTGTTGTAGAGGGGTATATTATTAGTATATTTTCCATCTGTCCGTATTTATTCATAATGGAACATGCAGTCGTTTTCACATTTTTTTAGTAATAAAACGTATCAACATTCTGTGAATTAGTGGCATTATGGTGAAGGGTATTTTGCTTTTAAGAGATTGATAGCTCAGGAGACCAGCAGATGAACAAACAGATGAGTAGAATGCTCCCTGCTCTGAAGTTTACAGCAAAAGCATGCAACTCTACTTGTCTACTTTGAAGCCAGACTTCAAAGTAGTCGTGTGTTAAAATGTACACAATATGACTATTTACCATATTAATGAGAGAATATGGCAATACTCTCTTATTAGAAAAAAATATTTGTGTCACTTCTTTTCTTTTGAAGTCAACTGTTGATTTTAAATCAAGCAGTTAACGTAAGTTTTGTCAGTCCCATTCTGGATGTATGTGGGTCACTGTGTTTGCATTAAGTGTCAGGATGGGAAGCTGCCTTCATGAAAATTATGCTTTCATGTAGTCAATTTGAAAGATACTCATTCCTCCATTACTCATGTTTCCTCATTCCATCGGAGAATGATGACATTCTAAAGCAGGTAGTCAGACATACAAAGGGAAGCACTTGGAGCCCATCTCTGTTGCTTGGAGGGAAATTCAGAGGCCTAATTCATTACAGTTCTTTGAAATTGTAAGATGAAGACACTATAGAATTGCAAAGTACTTTTATTATTAAGGGAGCAGGGGAAAATTTCACCTTTTAAAATTCAAAATAAAACAGAGAAAATCTTCTCCCAGCAAACTGCACTGGCTCGATCTCCTTCATTCATCATCATTTTTAACCCCAATATATACCTTAACCTCCATTTTCACCCACTCTCCCTCCCGCAAACACCGTCCTGCTCTGTTCTTCCCCTTTCTTCATTTGAAGTTTCTTTGTAGAGTCTATATTTTGTCACTCTCTTTGGTGCTTAGAAGAGTGGGAAAACTCCCCTGCCAGATATTTGTCTAAACCTGCTTTGAAAAAATTCCCAAGAAGAGGAATCCACAAAACCTCCAGCCAGTTTGTTCAAATTATGCTCACAATAAAAAACAGAAATAAAATGGTTTCTCTTATGCCTAAACTGAGCCCTTTTTACTGTAACCGTGCATTTAGAAAAATAACTGTCACTTCATGTTTAATCCACATAGGTGAAGGTTTTCGAGACTTATGGAATTTCTTTTCCTGTCAGTTTTATTCCAGGGAGGGGTTATAATGTTTTAAAATATCATTTCCCACCATATCACATAGACATGTTTTAAATGATCCAATTTAAAGTCAAGCTTTACTATTTGCTTCTTCTCTTCCGTGCCACTTCAAATGAGTAACAGAAATTGCAACCAGCTAAAACAACTTGTGTCTTCCCACACAAGTCCAGTTTGCTTCAGCAATTCCATTTACACTCTTTCTTTAACAACACAGCTATTGCAAAATGAATAGGATTTGCTTGTGCTGCTAAGATATACTGTACATCAGAGAGCTCCCACTCTTTTATATTGCTGCATGCCAGGCTCTGTGCACAAAGCCAGCATACATTCTATTTCCTCCCACTTGAACACACTGTTGTAATTAGGTGCAAATCTCAGAGAGCATTGCTTTTTTTCTTATCCTTAAAATCACAGATCAGAGTTTGAGTTGCAGAGTAGAGAACTAATTTCTTATTTCAGTCTTGTTTCTTTTCTCACTATACTTGCTGCTAAAAAAAATAAGGAATATATAAAGGAATTGAAAATATTGAAATGCTATCAGTAGGATTTTCTAAATATAGTTTCAAGCACAAATTATTTTTTCTATTTAACCTTACTTCTGGTCCACTTGGCAAGAAGACTCAGAAGACCAGGTAGGGAATCTGAAGACTCAGAGATGGAAGAGAATTATTACACTGCTGAGATCAAGAAAGGCAGTCAGAGACTGGACTGGCAGGATTCTTTCCCAACCAGACCATTTTCTGCCATTCCCAGAGACAGGGACAGAAGAGAGCATGGGAGTCAGAGCCAGAGCATGAAGCTCTTTAGAGATTTCAGTCTGCACTATTGCACTTTGGAAATTTTAAATATTTTTAAAATTTAGTTGACTCCTGGGAAAGCACAGAGAGCAGAAGAGCGCTATGGAATCCTAAACCCAGCACACTGTGTTTGGAAGTTTGCTTCTTAGATTTCACTCTACTATGCAGTCCAATCATAAATGATTTGTGCTACCTACCATATCCAGATTTTGATTGACTCCTCCCATTCCCTGTATTCCATTGTGAAGACCAACTAGGTTTTCCCAAGCATTCCTAGACAGTCAGTTAACACCAGCTCCCTCAGAGAAAAGAAAAGAAGTTTATGTAAATTATGTATGTCTGAAAAAATTCTGTATGAGTAGCCAGTTAGGGTTTAGTGTTAAGATAGGTTCAGATCTGACTAAATATCTAATACGACAGAATAATACACTTCAGAAGATGTAATTCAGTTCCTGTCACTGCTCTAGAATTGTTGAGATCTTTAATCCTTCAAACGCAAAATTATTCTTCCAGAGCTCACAGCAGGGGATTGCAGAGAAAGTCTGTACAGTATTTACTTTTCTAAGTGCATATTTTTCCATGCAGTATTAAGAAAAAAAGGTGGTGAATGCACAGCAAAAAACCAGCACAGATTTGATTTCATTTCTTTAGCTAGAGTATCCGAGGTGATACAATCTGATATCCCACTCAAATATAACTCTTCCGTCACATATCTACAGCTGCAACCTACTAGAGAAAAAGATTAAGTGGAAGGAAATTTAAGCCACAGTAGGCCTAGCATGTCACCTGCTAAAGACTTTGGATGAGAGTCAAGGGGTTAGCTGAATTCCCAGTCAAGTCATTCTGTATTCTTTCTCTAAAAACATCTGTGCTGAGGAATGGGATGGCAATGCATACATATGGACTTTTTAAATTTCTTGTGCTTAGCTAAACATATCTGCAGAATGATGATGCTTTGAAGATTGTACAGATTTGTTTACCTCTTTCTGAGAAGCAGGGGTATAAATTTTTTCCTTGATATGCTATCTCATTTAAACTACTTACTTGCAGTTCTTTGAACATGACCACAAGAGGTAAATGAATAAAGATGAAAAGATAAAATTCAACTGGGTTACTACACAATCTTATTTCCATTGTTTCCTTGATCAGACAGCAAGTTCTAGAGTCTTTCAGTCTGTAATGAAACAACTAAGAAAAAAACAAAATTGTGTGAATGTGTATTTTTTTCTTGTATTTCATGTATTTATTTTTTTCCTCATGTAACCTACAATTAAATGTGACAAGGAAATGAAAATCACTTTGAAAATGAAATAATTTATTTTACTAGGTGATACTGTAGTCAATGGAAGGAGTGGGCCACACACTAGAAAGTGTATTAATTTTTGTCCAAATATACTTCTAGTCTAGGAGGTAAATCACTGTAAAATCCCGTGTCTACCAAAATGGAACACAAAATGTACCACTGGCTGTCACTGGTTCTTTATCTGCCTGTATTTTTGATGCCCTTTTGATGCTTGAATGAAGCCACCTAGATGTCTTTAGGGAAGCAGAAATACCACTTAATTATTATATTGGTTTTAAGTCTTCTTTGTTTTAGCAAAGGAGCTATAAGAAGGTTTTAAAAGTTCAGTGAACCTTACTGATTTAAAGACTTCAGAATCCTCATTTACTTTCCCTTCCTTATATTCCAGTTAGTACTCTGTCAAATTCAATCTTTTGTTCTGAAATTTTTCTTGTTTCACAGTGAATTCAGGAGTCTTTTACAGTAGGAATGTGGAACTGGACAAGACCATGAGGAACTTATATATTAATGATCTTGAAATTACAGGAAATACTGTGCTTGATGTCTAATTTCAGGGGATCCAAATAGTTTCTGCAGTACATGTGCCCACAGAGTATCCTTTCCACCATCCATTTAAAAAATATGAAACCTATAATGAAAGACCGAAAAGAAGAAATATAATTTCCCAGGGAAAGAGAGCAGGAAGGAACAAGAAATTAGCTCCCCGGGGTAACAAAGTTTGGTATGGATACACGGTAATGGGTCCAGGGAAAGCTATTAGGAACACTTATGTTCCTGTGGAGGACCCAACTGAAGAAATACCTGCAGTTCCCTTCAAAGTGACCTGCTCTTGTGCTCAGTTAAATTTTGAATATGCAAGGAAAACATGCTACCTAAATTTTGAGAAATTGAAATTCTCCTTGTTGTCTCTTCACACCTTGCCTCATGTCCCTTTGTGCCATGGCACATCTCTGCCCTACAGGAAAGCACAAAAACCACAGAAGTAGGAGTTGCCAGGAGGTTTCCTCCCTCCTCAGCCATTAAAGCCCACTGGAAGCCCCAGAGCGTGGGATTAATGTAATTTAAGTGCAAAGCAAACAAACAGCAATCCTGTTACATCCAGCCACTTCCTCTTTCCGTAGGGCAGGGGGACCATGGCAAAGCTAAAAATGTAGCCTTTTTGTGAATAGACAATGAGAAAAAGACCTAGAGAATCATTCCTTCCTTGGGAATGGGAGAGTTACAACATCTGTGCTTATAGAGGCTGCCTCCTGTGGGATGATAGCACAAAGGTGAATACAGAGTCAGTTGCTCCTCCTCTCAGAAGTAAGAGTTGAACACATAGTAATATATTGGCTTTAAAAAGGACACTATAATTAATTTTCAAGTATCTTCTGCACAATATTCAAGTCATCAAAATCTATTTCCAGCACAAATAATACACATTTTCTATTTTTCATATGCTTTCCGATGTTCTTGAAGTTGGGATTTCCACCAGAATAGAGTATAAACCACAGTTATAATTTTAGTAATGGGGAAGATCCTTACAAATTTTCAGAAGAGGTAAGAAAATATAGTGCTACAATGAACCATGCACAGTTAGATATTAAGCAAGATAATCAGCTTTATCTGACACAGTTTTCACCTTGATATCCATTATTTGTCTTGGATCTACTTTTGTCCAAGGGCCAAAATTATCACCAGATGTAAAATAAAGTAGTTCCCTTGAACTCAGTGGAGCTGCATCAAATAAAATTGATAACCATGTCTCTTTCATTTAAATACAATCAGATCAGATGTTAATAGGATAGGTTTTAACACTAGAAAACTTAACCTTTGAATGTCATGATTAGTAATCAATTTATTGATACTATTATTGGGAAAGAAATACTAAGATATGGTTCAAAGCATAATTCAGCCCACACCAGGATGTCTGAAACAGGTTATGAGGTCTATGCCAAAATTGCTTTTGTCAGAGTAAAAGGTGTTTATATAGACCCATATAGTATAGCTTTGGATCTTCAAACAAGGAAAGAAAGTCTCTACTGTAAATAGCTGGTTTGCATATTTCTTGTGAACTGTGATGAAAATAGCTGCTTTGCATGCTGTACCACAACATCGTTATGAAGATGTTAAAGTGCTCTGGTGAAAACACAGCAAATATTTCACATGCATTTCTGTTCAACTAAAAGATTCAAATGAGGACACGGATCACTGTAGAGGAAAAGAAGGTTGAAAAGCAGTTGAGAAGTGATAAACAGTCAATATTCACATCAAACTGATTGAATTGCCTCAACACAGTTGGTAGATTTCTGGTTGTACACTCTGTTGGAATAGTAGTGCTACCAGTCACTCAGTCATGGGGAAGACGCTTGTCTTTATTCCAGTCAGAACAGGGCTAAATTTTGCAGCAGTCAGAAGGGGCATGGCCAGGACCTTGGGGTTATTGATACCACCTCAGACCAGGCCCAGGGGGGTGGAGGAGGTGGTTTTCTTTCTAGTTTGCTGTGGGATGTGGTCGGTAGCACTGTGTTCTGTTGGGTAAGCAATCGCCCATAAATCATTCACCTACCTTGGACACTCTCTCACCAGCACTGGTATTGTCACTCTTTTCTTATCTCACTGTTGTTTCTGGTGAATTGTTCTTATTTCAACCCCTGTTCTTTACCTTTTTGTGCCTCCAATTCTCCTCTTCACCCTGCTGTGAGGTGGGGAAGTGAGTGAGCAGTGTCTGGGGTGTTTCAGAAGGAGCAATAAATCGGGGGATACCATTCCTAAACAATGACAAGATTTTAACTGTTTCATTACTATTAAACATGGAGAGACAGCTCTTGTGGGGTGGATGCTTCACTGGATTTGAGTGTAAAAGTACAATAAAATAAAAGGACAAAAAAGCTATAAAAAGGTCAAAAAGTGAAGGCTTCTTCATTTATTTGGAACCATGTTATGGGAATGATGTTATCAGTTAAGTGAAAATCTTGTGTATTACACAAAAACCTCTCTTCAGAACCTGTTTTAAGCAATTAGGCCAAATTTTGGAAGATACTGACAGGTTCACAAGCAGAAATTCAACAGAGTACAATTACTGACAGATCCTGCCACCTCAGTGGAAGACCTAAGTAAGAATCAGAAAATGCCACCCAGCCTAATTATAAATTAATCATCTGTTCTAAGAAAGTAAAAAATACAGTATAAATACCCTTTGGTGAACAAGTTCTTTAGTACAATACCAGCAGTAGAAGGAAAATTAAAACCTTCATCAACAGAAGTCCCAAGGGATATCAGTGGTTTAAGACTATGTCTTCAAGTGGAATGTTTCTTATTGTCTTTGAATAGCACAGGCAGCTCCAGCCAGAAAGTATCCTGGAAAACAGAAATAGCTGGTCAGAACCTAATTTTCTCTTGAGTAGGACTAGTTTGGAAAGTGAATCTATTATTTATAAAATAATACATTTTGATACATCATGGCAGAAAATCAGCTTAGAAGGAAATGCTGCATCATGGTTGTTTTGTAGATAAAATATGTTTTTCCTTTCTAACATGTTCAGTTTATTGAAGTGGATGTTTTTGTTTTGTTTTTTTTTGTTTAATTCTGGAACAGAGATAATTTCTTCTTTCTCAGGGGAATGGAAGTCACTGGCAAGTATGGACTTCTGTGGCATTGCCATAGAAGTCTGTAGTTCTAAGGAAAATCAAAAGATCCAATTTATTTTCAAATTTAAATGAGAAAAATAGTCAGAAAGTATTAGCATGAAAGAGTGTTCTTAGATTGTATGTAGCTATGTAATAGAACTAATCAAATAGACTGAAGTATTTATTTTATTAATTGTTATTTATTAGATTACTACAGTTTCCATTCATGTAACAACATTAATTTTCATAAAGCTGTAAAAGCTTGAAGTCCTACTGGGTAAAATCCTGTAAATATAATGCATTTCTTAGAACAATGTATTAACTTTGTTTTCTGGTAGTGTTAGATGTATAACAGATTTCCAGTGTTCTTCTAACCCCTTAGGGCATCCAAAGAGCTCCAGGAAACAAAGGTATCTTTCAGTACCTTCTGTTGTTTCTACAAGCATTTAATATTTGATGTAATATACATGCCCTAATAGCACATGAAACACTGTAGCCTGGTGTGATCACGGCATATACCAGATACACAGTGCAGCCTCCTGTTTTTTCCTATTTTTTTTTCTGTTTGGTATGCAAATCCACTCTGTGGTAACCTTATCCATGTGCTGCTTGTTCTGCTCATGCAAATCTTTGTAGATATCCTGGATTCTGATGCCATCTGCATCTGCTTACATTCCTTGCCTTTAACAAAGAGTCAGGAGTTAGCTAGACAGATGGCACAGCAAAACTATTATCAGAGATTATCAGGAAAATATGCTATTTTAAAGACTTTTAAAAATGTAATCACCCTTATTCAGGGTACCATTAATACAGTAACATATTGTGCAATTACTGTTAGAGTTCCATTGCTTCAGTACAGACAGCATTACAGAAGGGTGGGAAGGAAAGATATTTAACTTTTTAAAACATTCTCAATGGCCCTGTTTTACAGCAGTTCTACTGCCAAGGGATTGCAGTCATATTCAAATGATTTTGTTTAGTAATAACTGCACCACCTACTTAAAATCTCTTCTTGAGAGAATACTAAATGATGCTTAGTTGACAGTAACTGAGCATCACTTACTGGATTCTACTTCTGTTAAGAATCCCACTTCCCCACGAATTGCTGAAAGGAGAGGCATCATCCATGCAAATGCATGAAGTAGTTGACCTGTAGTAGTCAAATGCCCTGTGTAGGTGAGCAGGTGCAGCTTAAATTTACAGCTGTGAAGATGACTTTCAAGACAAATCTTGTGCCATAGAATTCATCTTTAATATTTGATTTCTAAATGGTATTTCAAAGTCCACATTAGTCAGTCTTGGACCTCTGAATTGTCATTGAAAAGAAATAGACATTTGAGATTGACACACCAGATCTATCTCAGATAACTGTATTAAAATGAGTCAATGTGGAAAAGTACCCCATTGCTCTCCATTGATCATAAAAAGTACCTTTGTACACTTACTCATTTAATATTGGACACTTTGGTAAAAATATATTAATGGTCCACCTGAGATACCTAAAATTTCAGTGCCAACCATAATTTCAGAACCATGTATCTTCTTTCCATATTTCAAAGAACTGGATGTTTTAAAATCCAAAATATGCAGGTAAAGGGTTTTCCAGGGAAGCTGGAAGGGCTGGCGTGAGGTTCTTCACACCTCTAGACCACTGCATGACTTAAATGTTCATCTCACTTTCCTTCCATATAAATCACTGTGTGGACTCAGTTGCTGACTTGGTGTGTACACCAGGATAAAGGTGTGCAGCTTTTGCAATTTTTCTTGTCTTGTAATTATAATTCTGAATATGATGGAGAGAACATCATTTACAGTGTTTTCATTTTTAGGCAGAAGGCTACTGCACGTTTTGTAAAAAGTGATGCATATCATGAGCTAACAGCAAGTATCTGTCTAAACTAATAAAAGTGAGAGAAAAAACACACCTCAAAGTGCATTCTCCTGAAGTTTTCAACCCATCAAAGATGTAACAAAAAAATCAAATATCATGTTCTCTGTTGGACTTTCTGCTTCTAATGTATCCTCATCCATTTAATTAAAATGCTTAGAATGCTTAAAGGAAGAGGATAAATTCAGTTCAAATCAGTAAAAGAATTACCCAAACTAGGTACAGAAGTGAGAAAACAAATCAGAACTTTCGTAAGAACAGCTGTAGCCATCTATCTTTACAGAATTACAGAACAAGTCAGATCCTGGAACTTGACAAAGAAATCACAGAGAGAGGTATCAAGCAATAAGAAGCATTTTATTAAGGTTAGGATATTCAGAAAACTGTGTACCAGTCATGAAGCTGAAAGATATCAGTGCAGTTTTACTGCAGTCAAGGACCTCACACTAATTTATCCTAACTAAGAACTAGAGTAAGTCTAAATTCAGTAATTAAAAATATTTTAATAGTTTATCCAATTCTCCTCATTCTGTTTCTTAATTATTCTCCTGGTATGGACAAGTTAACAGAAAAAAGCCATTATCACAAGTCTTTTGAAGTTGTAATTAATTTCTTTCCCCCAGCGTGTTACTAAACCCATTTTCTCTAATACTTCTTTAGCCTTCTTACATTTCAAAGGCCTTTCTCATTGTCCTTTGCTGGCAAAGATGCCCCTCTTGGCTCTTTTTGTTGTTTGCCTTCAATCATTTTCTTAGTTTCTTACCCCTTTTTTCTTTTTTTGCTCCTCTACTTTTTGCAAAATAATTAATTCTGGTTTGAACATCAGAAGTACATTTCAAATCATTTAACTTCAACCTATTTTTCTTCCTGGTTACTTAAAACCTGTTGAATATATCCAGTGTTTATGACCTCAGAAAACAATACCTCTTCCTAAATGAAGATGGTGACTCTTACAGGTTGTATTTCAAACCCTGTCAATCCTGGAGAAGTGAAACAGTACAGTAGATACATGTGAACCAGTTACACCTTTGCCTAAATAACTTTCACATAATTTGGTGATTTTAATTTGGAAAAGGATTCAGATTCTACAAGTGCTGAGTTTGTATGGATTTGACTACATTTATATCAGCTTATTTAAATTAGTACTTTTTCAAATAGAGATGAAGATAAAGAAAAAAAAACTGAGCTTTTTAGTATAATTATTGATCTGCAGTACTGATTGTCTCTGTGCTTTTAACTTTATGTCATGTGACAAGACTCTTTTAGGAGAATTAAAAAGTGCTAAAACTTATTAATAATTTTATTAATTCATATTAAGTCTTGCAATTTCTTAACCATAAATAAATAAATGTCAGTTCTGTCTCTTCATAAGGACCATGTTTCATGTATATTATCCCTACACTTGCAGGTAGACATCTATTTTTCTTTTTATAGAAACCAAGTGTTTTTAAATATCCCTGGCTTTGCTAAATCTGCTATCAGCAAGGTAGGTTAGATTGTTACTTCCTATGGATTTGCAGTCTTAACACTGAGTGAAGGAAAAAATTTCAGTTGTGTCAGGAGTTGTTCAAATACTGAATAAAATTGTCATCTCCCCAAGTTTGCACAGAAGGGGCAACACACAGAGAAGTCAGAAATGTATGTTTAGTTTTATTTACTTCCACAATTTCTATTAAATGAGCTTAGCAGACCATGCTTAGTGTTCTTCAGAATTAATAGGGCTTTTTCAGAATGGCATAAATGTATTTTAAATTAAAATAACATTTTTTGTGATTATCCTTAAAATGTATTTAACTGATGCTCCATTTTGTTCTATCATCATTTAAGTGCTACCTCAAGAGCACTAACTCACATCTCTTGAGTTAGTTACCGTCATCTAAAATCATACAGCTTTAGAGAACAGAATCATTCTGTTTCTCAAAAAGAAGCCTTTTCAAAATTTTCAGGCTGAAAAAAAATAATCATGAAAGCACAGAGGTGAGAGATTGAAAAAGACCTATTAAACATATTCTTGCTGTCTGTCACTGCAGTGTTTTCCCCTACGGTCTTTTATTTTATCTTGTTTAGCTTTAAGTCTCTCAAGGCTTTCTATTCAATTTTCATTGGGAAATTATTTCAGTGTCAATCTGCACCTCAGGAAATTTCCTCCAATGCTCAGTTTATGTTTATATTACATAAAATGACAGATATAAAATGCTTTTTGGTAAGCAACTTATGTATGTTATTTTCTTAATCTTATTCAGACATTGCTGGAAGAGGTGGTTGAATAGGAAAAAAATATATTCATAAGCATGCTTCCTAACACTGATTAAATTATTCCACATTTGTGTCTCTTTGTATAAGGGTTTCCATAAAGATAGAATTGATATTTTGTATTTTGATATTGTGGTTGGAAGCTGGAATATTAGCTGCCAGAAAGAGGGCGTAGGGTATGAGACTGAGGAAACCAAGGATCTGCAGTGTGATACACTGAGTGCCATTTTCTGCAGAAATAGTTTTGTGAGGGAGTAGGCCAGACAGAAGAGGCTGATGCAGTGGGAGGCAAGCCCATATGCATAGCCTACTACAGCAATGCTTCATGTGCATAAGGAAAAGGGCTGTAAGGATAAGGAAGCAAATGAACAAAGCTGGGGGGAAAAAAGGACATTTTGCTGAAGGAACAT
Organism: Coloeus monedula; assembly: GCF_965178545.1. Taxonomy (NCBI): domain Eukaryota; kingdom Metazoa; phylum Chordata; class Aves; order Passeriformes; family Corvidae; genus Coloeus; species Coloeus monedula. Next base: position 12,485,590 of record NC_138781.1, read on the forward strand.
GCCCTGTTTAGGCTCAAAAAAATAGAAAATTCATGATGCTTTAAAAAATAACGCTAATCTTTCAATTTCTATGATCCATTTGCCATCCAATTTCTTAAATGAAAGCTGCAGTTTTTTGGAAAGCTTTTGACAATCAAAGCAGTTAACAAAACCTGAAGACTATCTAACTTAGATAACAGGTCATAATGAATTATCTGTAGCTTTCACTTGACAGGTCAGTACATGAAATATATCTTGATGGCATATATGATCTTGTGAATTCTTAAAAAAATTCACCCAGAAAAATTGTACTGGTTGTAGTCAAAAATGCTGTAGTTCATCTGTCCATTGTTTCTTGTGAGCAAACTACCCAGCCCTCTGAATAATAATGTTGCCATGCATTTCTAAAGTGATATACAATTTTCCATAAATACACAAATTCTAGATAGATGTAATATGTACCTACAAATCCTTATATGTAGGATGCTGATGAAGGTTAATATTCATGCTGTGTTATTTCAGCATCATAGATCATGGCTGTTAGAAGCAGGTATGCAGCATAGTGCAAAGGAACCCAATCACAACTTCCTGCATAAAAGATTTAAAGAGGAAAACGCCAAGCTTTTTGTTCTGCTTTGCATTCTGTTTGTAAGGTTTGTTTAGTTACAAGACAAAATGGACACCTGCTTTGGAAAAAGTCTTTGTGTAATTCTAGATTGTAGAAATGGAACAGCTGTGTTGACTGTACTGAAAAAAGTAGGACATCCAAGAAAATTTCACGTAGATTCATACTTTGCACTTGATTTGTTTTTTGAAACTCAAGTTTAGAAACTTTAAAGTTCAAATAACTTTAATGCTAAATAAAGCCACCATGCAGTGCAATACTAGCAGTTATTAATGTTCAGGAATGTTACAGTCTTTTGCATGTATTGAAAGTTGAGGAATTCATGCAAAAGCTGCCAAGTTTCCTATAAACTACATTAAAGGGCATTTACTTTCAAATCAGGAAGAGAGTACAAATGGGAGTTGTGAGAAAATAAATCAGTGAGTCTTAGAGCTCCGTGTCTAATTGCCCTTGCTGATCTGTGACCAATGGGTGAAGCACAGCTGGTGAAAGGTGTAAAACAGATTTGTTACTAATGGTCAGTCATTTAGACATCTAAGGCTGCCACAAATGCAGCAATCATCTGTCCAGGTGACTCCCTGAAAACCTGACATTAGTTGTAGACTAAAGAGCACAAAGCTCTTGTAGCTGCTGATCTCAAAATATATTAGCAAAAGGAAACCTGAATTTAGAGTAGTCTTGCATACATCAAACTTTTAATGTGCTGTGACTGGGCTGTTATGTATTGCTTACTACCCTTTTTGCTGTGCTGAATTTGATAATTTGTCATGACATATTGGCAGATATTCCATTGTTCAACCAAAAATCTAATGTGCCATTCAAATTTCTATTCAAATGAGGCTGAATTAGAAGACGAAGATGTATTTCCATGCAAAAAAATGTTCTCCCTTAGTCCGACAGGTGGCCAAAAGCCATAGCTATAGTTGCCCAAGGACAGAACTTTACACAGAAAAGCTTTAAATATCCTCACTTCACTGACTGGGAAGACAGAGATGAAGCAAAATACATGAGTTACTTTAAATTTCCAGCTATTTCCCTAAAGATGAGCACATGCAGTATAAGACTCACAGTACAATGTGAGTCCACTGTACAGTCCACTGTACATTCAGTACAATGAATGTTCTACCTTCACATATTTTCCTATGGCTTTGTTGGTGTCGAGTATTTTATAAACGGGTCACATAGGGAATTCCACATATGCACCAGACATCTGGTTCATCTGAAACTGGAGTGTTCTGAAAGTTGTATTCACCAGTAATTTTACATCAGTCAATTAACTTACAACTGCTGTCTTCATAAATGTTCTTAATAAAAGGGTTTGTGCATATTTTTCATCATGGCATTTTGTTTCCTTTTTTTTTTTTCAGGCTGAATGCAGTTTACATGAAAGTACACCTGACTGCAAGATTTTCCAAATACTCTTTCTAACAAAAACAAAACAAAACAAAACACACTAACTCAATATCCCCCCTAAAAAAAAAACCTCAAAACCACAGAAAAACTCAAAAGCAAAGCTTTCAAGTAGAACACATTTATTTTCTATCACTTCATGGCTGAATTTTTGTTTGATTTTGGAGAGACCTTTGATCACATTCTCTCCTTTATAAAAGTTTTCACCCTGAATTCTTGAAGGTTGGAAGCTGGACTTCTAACATCACATATTATTCCTCAAAAAATTTAATTATGGAACAAGTCATCCTTGGGTCTGATAAATCTTAGGCATAAATTGAAATAAATCATAACTTGGATATTTAAAGATCAAATAAAATGGAATATTCAGTCACATATTTGTAGGTATTTGGGTGATGGTATGAGAGGAGCACTTTCTGCCATTTCCTGCCCACACACTTTTGTGTGTTTTTTCTGCATAAGAAGAGTTGGGACTGAATGCCCATCCTACAGCCTCTTTGACCTCGCAGAGCTTTGGCTTCAGCTTCTTAATCTTTCTGCTGTAAAAGCAAAAAATTTCCCTGAGGAGTTGGAATTGAATAGGAGAAAATCTTCTTTGACCTTCAGTGTCTTAGGTTTCAGTAGATACTCTGCCTGTTTCTATGTTCTCCCTAGGTGGAGTAGGACCTGAAGATTCAAACTAACTAATTATTTAACTATTATCATCATATAAATTGACAGAATACATTAGTAGAGGTCTATGTCGCTAATCATTGCTAGTCCTTAATCTCACTGGAGGAATAGTACCCACCCAAGAATTATTCCTACTGTTTATCATCAATGCAAATGTGTCTTTACTTTTGTACCTCTACTGCTCTGAAAAGTGGTGTGAACAGATTTTTTAAATGTCAGTTGTGTGTAAAAATTAGAAAAGATTACCATTTAACTTCTTCTGTAAGGATGTGTTGGCTTGCCTGTTCAGAAGAGACTGTCCTTCCTGCCCCTCAAAGTGATCTTCTGTGTGTTCCTTATCATCTCTGGCAGAAAAGGAAAAATCTCACTGTGTAGAGCTGGGACACCAAGTTAGAGAATACCACAAGTTAGTAGAGAATTCTAGCAGACGCATATATCTTCTCAGATTAGCATTGTTCTCAGTTTCAAACTGAACACTGTACCTAAAAATGACTAACAAAGCAGCAAATGAAAATCACTTGAACAAGAAAATACTCTGTAGTGTGCTCTCTATTGCTTCTGAACTACACCAGGCAGCAGTCTCTCTTCTCTTACTGCACTCTATCTTTCATAATCCCCCTTAGATCAGGTTTTTAAAGGATATTGTGTGTTTAGAAGGAAGGCTTCTAAAATTTAATAAATGTTGCTGGGCTTTTTGTAAAGCTAATATCATATGTTATCTCTACTTCAAAGGGCAGAAAGAAAAGCTGCTGTTACCAGCTGGAATCTCTGACTTTTAAAACGAAAAAGTAACTGAGCCCACATTCCTTATACAGGTCAGGGAAACGGGATACTATTGTAACTCTGGTTAAAAAACATCAGAGAGGGAACTGAAGAGGCACCAAGTGAATTTTTCCTCCATTTTTTCGTTAACTGTCAAAGTGATTTGTAACAATTCAGACAATGACAGTCTTCCTCATTAAACTAAGCAGTGGACTCAGTCAAAAATACCCTGCCTTTACTATTATTCTCCATGCCACGGTCAGTGTTTTCCAAGTCAAAAGGTATAACTAAAACAAGGTTTGCAGAAAGAGGTAATGCCTTTTAGGAAGCTGACTGAAATGTTACAATACTTGCTCTTTCAAATCATTATAGTGACTGCAGCATTTCTATCACTACTGTGGTAGTGAAAGATACCACACAAAAGATTTCTACCAAATGAAAATTATAATGACAGGTAGATGACTGCTTTAGAAAGAGACATTTGAGGTATTTTGTGCATGTAGTCTGAATTTCTGGGCTGTATTAAAATATGAATATGAAAAACATGATTAAGTTTTGCTATTCTAAAGTTCCTTCCAGGTTCCTATTGTAGCAGATACATTTGCACAGCCTTACTCATGCTCTTGTCCTGACAAAGCTATGTGCTGTACTGAACTGACAAAGCACCTCAGTAAATACATTTCCATGGGTTTTAGCAGTGTTTGGGTTATGAACCATCTATAGCTTCCCTATTGAACTCAGAGCTCCTGTGAGATGATCCTGTGATCATTCATATTTTCAGAGAGTGAAAGGAGAATAGAGATAATGAGGACGGGTTACATTTCCACATTAATCATCAAAACATCTCAAGCTTCTTCAAAACTCTGTGGAGAAACAGGAACATCTGGAAGGCAGGTCCACAGAAAGTGTCTGAAAATGCTAATAGGTTCTCCCTCTAGAAGTGTTTCTAGTCCCATTGGTAATCGGGGAGCATAGAAAACAAGTTCAAATATTTTAGCGTTTAATTTAAGTGAGAGAAATTCTAACCAAACATAACTCATCTATCCTGGCTAATTATTTCTTTCAAAATCTAAATTTTATAATTATTTCTATTTCTAAGCTATTCTTTTAATGCAAACCACAGTCTCACATTGAAAAGCTTGTCCCATCCTTTGAGGCCCTGTAGTAGATTTTTGAAACGTTCAGTCACCATTGAGAACTTCTCATTTTCAGCTTTTGACTGTTATTCTTTCTGTATGCCTTTTCTTACTATAAGAAGTAATTATTTTCCTGCAGTGCACATGAATTTCCACCAGAAAACTTGACTTAGGCTTTCTGCTCTCTGCTCTGAATTTAAGGTACCTAAAGAAGAGATAATGGAATCTGCCTAAAAAGAGGATATCAGCCCTTTGATACTATTGAATTATGTGTTTGGCCTTTAGTCTAAGAAGCTTGGACTTTGTTGATCTGGTTTCTCCTAAGAGGGGTTTGCATCCAAATGTTGACCCCGTGTAACCTTTCTTAGCTTGTGAATTGACAAGATTGTAGTATGTGATTGTATGGTTCCTCTTAATTAATTTGCCATTATATTTCCACAGTTTTGAGATAGAAAGAGATTTGTAGTGCTTTATTCATTTTCTAATATCTGTCCCTTGGCTGCAGTCCTGAAGTTAATGCTCACTAATAATGTGTTCTTTGTCTGCCCAGTTACCAGGGTCACCGTTTTTCAAGAGGTCTCCAGAATGTAGAAATGATTCTTCAGTCACTGCTTTTCTTTTTAACAGAGACCTTTTCAATGTTCCTTTTTCCTTTATAGCCTGCAGCTCAGATGTTTTGCTCTGCCAATTTTTTATTTGCTGCACAATCCAATTCTTCAGTCATTAGAGAGTGAACTTTGCATTTGATTGTTTTAATAGACAAAGTCACAGTAGACTCTGGTATAAATAATCCTAACCAGAGAGTATTTTGATCTGGTTTTCATTTATACATGAGCACCAAAATATTTAAGTTTTCTTCTTTTAATAAGACATCACTGACAGTTGCAAAGAGATTAGGATGAGTATGGGTTTATAAAAAAAAAAAGAAATTACAACTAAAACTGTTATCCAGAATGAGGTGTTCTGATTATCTCAGTGGAGAAGAGATATAAATGAATGTTTTCAGTAGAATATTGATTTTTTTTCTTACTTTTTCCATATAAAAAAAACCTCAAAAAACAAACAAACAAACAAACAAAAAACACTGCTACAAAAACTAGGAAATATCTTTTCTATCCAGGAACTGAAATAGTCTAAAGTTTGTAAATAATTGGAAAATTAAAGGAGTGAGAGCACAAAAAGGAAACAGTTCTTTAAATTTCATCAGCAGACTTTGGGCCGTGTGATGGCAATCTCTGTGGTTTCATTCAACATTGTACCATGATGGAAGAAAAAGAAGAGCTTGAAGTGGGATCTGAAAAACCCTAGTTATGGTAAAAAATATTAATTCCAATAGCCTGAGCAAGACTGTAATAGATTAATATATTTGTAAAGGAAATGTTTTGTTTTACAAATACAGTGGGCATATTTAGCTTTCTAAAACAGCTTGCTGTTCTGTTCAGTCTTAAAAATAGAATATCCACAATGATTTTTCTTAAATTCACAATGTAGTGTATCAAAACTTATAAAATAATTATACATTTCCTTGGGCATGAGTTATGCCTGTCATTTGGTGATGAAGAGCCCACCAGAACTTCACATCTTCAGACAGTAATGAAAGGAAAAAGATATGAGGGTTCTGGAGTTCACAATTACAACTTGATAAGGAAAAAGTATTTCCACATGACAAGGACCTGAAGTCCTACTCACAGATTTCCTACTGGGATGTATTCAAAAGCCTTCAGAATACTGCATGAACTTTAAATTTTAGCTGACCTACATCTCTGCATTTAATGCCCTTGATCTTTTAAAAGCTTCCCATTCCTTTTTATTATAAAACCCCACCAAACTTCCAATGACATATCTATCCTTTCCACAAAGTGGCATAATTTAAAATATGCACCAGTAGCCTGCTAAATTCATAGAAACACAAAGATTTTTTTGGATTGGAAGGGACCTTAAAGATCATCTTGTTCCATGCCATGGACAGGAAGGAACACCTTCCACTAGACCAGGTTGTTCAAAACCTCATCTAACCTGGCCTTGAACACTTGTAGGAATGGGACATGCACAAGTGAGCCACAAATTCAAGTCAAATCAAGCACAATTTAGAAAGAATTTAAGTCATTTTCTATAAATAAATGGGAGAAGCTTGTGTAAGGTAAACATGAAACTGAGTCATGTGCTGAAGATTGCTTCAGGTGCTTAGGCATTTGGCAAGCACTCTAAAATAATTTTAAATATTAACCTGGTTACATTATTGACATATTTTACATGCAGTTCTTAGATAAAAATACACTGGTATTCAGCCATTCAAGAGCTGGTCATCTGTTATTTCAAGTTCAATATGATTTATCTACCTTTCTAAAAGTACTAAGAAAGCCTACTTCTTCACAATCTGTATTTTCAAGAGAGTTTACGGTTTATGCAGGCTGGTCACAGTTGAGTATAATATATCTATGTGTCAGAAATTGGAACAGGCAGTAGACATTATAGATGAATTGCCAGGAAATTACCCCAGTGTGCTGACTTCCCAAATTCCTTCAAATGACTTAACAGGCTTGACATGGCAGCTCAGTGTTCAGTTTGCTTAGGGGACTTTAGGAGAATCAGTAGTTCCAATCCATTGCTAAGGTTTGAGTTTTTCACATTTACATAGCAGTAAGGAGCTTAGGGAATCTATAACTGGCAAAGAAAAAAACATTTAAGGCAGTGTTATTGCCAATAACAGTGTTTAAGTTCATGGTACAATTAAAATTAAAAGCCTTTCTTTTTCTCAAAAAATTAAATGGACAGATGATATTGTTATTGCTGAATTGTTGATAAGCAGCATCACCTTTGATCTGAATGGCGTTTAGATCACGGCAGCACTGGAATAGCAGACACACTCATTTTTGATGAGACAATGAAGTGTGTAGGGGTGACAGGGTTTATGGCAAAAGGCATCACATATCTTCCACAAATCACTCATTTGTCTAGTTTGGGATGGTATAATTCTGTGACCTATGAAATTAAAAGCAGAAACCCTGATTTTCTCTTTATATAGCTCCCTGCATCATGCAGGATAGAGAATGACTGTCAGGCTCTCATTGCTACGTGACATTAAAGGCATTTTGCAAGCATAGCATCATTCTGTTGAGATTAGGGAATTCCCCTCAAATGTAACACACTGTGGTCTAGCATCTGGGGACTTACACATAAAGCTGTGAGGTGGATACAATGAAATAAATTTTCTTGTTTATAATAAATTTGCCCTTACTACATTTTCTACTGTTATTTCACAGAACCTTTAAATTAGCAAAAAGCTGAAGCAAATAAAGGCTGCCTAGATCTAGTGAGTGATAGGAAAATGGCGTCCAATGAGATTCTTCTAATAATAATTGAACTTAAGGTGTGCCAAACTGTTGTTAATGCTGCAACTAAAATATTATACATGTTGTTAGAGCTTGGATGATTTCCAAAACAACCATAGTCTAAACATAAAAGAAAACTGAACTGAAAATTACGGAAAAATTGTACCACATTAGATAGACCAATAAAGATACCAGGAGGTAATTGTTTTGACTATACCAATGTCCCTTTTTTACTGTGATATAACTGTATAGCAATTAGGTTATTCTTGTAAATGACATGGTGGCTACAGCTGCAAAAAGACATTACTGCCATCTTCTGGTAATAGCTCATTCAGCTTGCCAGCATGTGGGTTTTCATTAATTTATTTCTCTTTTTATAGAACACTACACAGGCAATCAGGGTTTTTTGTTTACAAGACCAGGGAAATGTAAGTATTGTGCTTGAGCATTCAGAATTTTTTTGATCAATAATTTCATGCTGTTCCAGAATTTCTGCACTGCTATATGACTCCTATTGGTGAAACATTCTTGAGACTGATTTTCCTTTGAGGATGAAGATACCATAAGTCCAGAAATTTTCATTTCATAGCAGAATCTTGTATTATTATTTTTTTCCACAATGTGAGTTAACTCATGATTGAATGTAAGGAAATATAAATGCTATGTGTCATGAAGATCAAGCTCAACAGAAAGTCAATGAGGTTGGTATGATCACCCTCATTTATATCTGCTGAGGGTCTAAATCTCTTAAGCAGGTTAGAGTTATGTATTTGTCAGTGTGACAAAGCTCTGCTTTCTGCTTCCACCAGAACCTTTGGTGCCTCAGCTTTACCTCCGATAACTTGGTGCATTCTGTTTATAGCTGATCATCAAACAGAAATAAAAAAGCAGCACTCTGTCTTGCTCCAGGAGATGTAACTCGATTTGTGAAGTGGTCTTTACTCAGATTCAAAAATAATTGCTACTTATAACGAATAATACCACTATTAATAACTAATTCCAATCTTACCTGAAGATGCATTCAGAGTGTCCCCTCCTGGACATGAACTATGGCATGTAATGCAGTTGCTTTATAAAATGTAATACTCATTCACCTAAGTATTTGTTTGGAAACTATTTGTCATAGCTTTGGAATTTCCTCAGACAGTAATTTAAAACATAAATGCTTTTATTTCTTTTTTTTTTCTTCACACTCTTAAACCTTACTGTTGGTAAGTTTATAATGAATTAATAAATACATATGCACACCTTTTTGTGTGTGAACATAGACATAGGACAGAATAATATGGACTGCTTTTTCATGTATGTGAATTGCTGTGTCCTCGTGCAGCATCAGAGAGGATTTCAGGTCAATTCTCCCGTGCAAATCTTTATTTATAGTTCTGACTGAGGTAGTCAGAGACTACAGAGGTTCAGTAGCAGATCCAGGTGGCACTAAGCGACTCAGTACTTTGACCATTCCAAAGGCAGTGGAGATGAGATCTTGCTGGCCTTGCTGGATGTGCAGCAAAGGCAGCCAAAGGGGTTTCATTGATTTCTGAAGTTATGCTGTTGGCAGGAATGATGAGTTATTCTGACAGTGCATATGGCTCTTCAGCAGCCTTATTTTTGCATTATTGCTTGCCACGCTATGAGAAACTGGACAAAATTTTGCCAAAAACTGTTTACATAGGCAAAAAGTAAATTTTATGTAGATGTTGCCATGATCAGCATGCCTAAAGGCTTGTTTCTGCAGTAAACAAGTGTTTGGTCCAGCAGTCTACTGACCACACTGCAGTCTTTGTTTCTGGCCCCAACTCAACATACACAGAACAGGGTGAGCAAATGTGGCAGATCCTGCCAAGGCATCCCCTACCTTTGCTGACTTCCTCTTCACTGAGGCACAGCCCCACCCCCAGCATCTCTGCTTGACTGGTTTTTCAGAAAGGAAAATATATTTGCCTTGTATTTTCTCTGTATTGCAAGCCTAGCCTCGATTTGCAGTCTATATATTTAAGCATAAATCTTGCATTCAAGTCCTCACAGCCACTGTGAGAGTCATATCACTCTTGGAGTTATTTCCCTTTCCAAGCAGCCAGCCTGTCTTCAGAAGAAGAGATCTGAGATAGTAAATTTTTCTGAATCATTTTTTATTGGAAGCAGAGCTGTTCTCCATAAATGCAGGAGCCAACCATCTTTAAACCCAGAGCTGGATAGTGGGTTTTCACTGTCCATTCATGCCAGTGACAGATGCCTGGCAATCAGGAGCTGCTTGTCAGCTCCCAGACAGGAGGCATAGAACATACACTTCTGTTAAAAGAGCAGAGAGGCTGTTGGTTAACATAAGCTTTTATGATCAATTTGGCACACGTTTTCATCCAACGTCGCTCAAAACCTTTTTCACCGCAGCGCATCCCCCAGCTGTGAGCCAGCTGGTGATTGCGAGGGAGGAAGAGCAGAGGTACAGTAAAATGCTTCTCCTGGTAAGCAACTTCACAAAAATGTAGTTGCAGCTTTAAAAAGCCCTCCTAAAGCCCACATCTCTTTGACTTACCTGCTGGCTTTTTTTATTTTATCAGTCCACTGCTGATTTGGCAATTTGTGGTTTGTTAGTATACACTGACTTTCTGCACACTGATTTAAAAGTAAACTGAATAAAGCGATGCAAAGAAAGGATTAGAGAACAGGCTTCATTTTGCAGTTCATCAGTCCAAGCTAGTTTTATGTTTACTAATCACTGCTTTCCAGGGCTCCCAGTAAACCACCGCAAAAATCATGGGAAGCCATTCTTATCATTTACCCAGTGGGTAAATGATAAAATGATAAAAAAGCAGTGGGTTTAAATCAAATACAGTCCCATCAATCAACCCTTCAGAAGTACCTTGCTGCTAGTAGAAGGTTACTGTGCTCAACTGAGTGCTTTTGAAAATATATCAAAAACTTAAATAAACTTTTTTTTTCAGATTCGTTCTGATCCTAAATTTCACAATACAACGCAGCACAATATGATCAATAGTGGTGACATAGAGGGAAAAAACTGTAGCATGGAAAATTCAAGGAGAAAGTAACAAGAAATACTGGAAGGTCCCTTATTCCTAGACTTTTTTCCTTGCTTAGTGATCTTTATAAGTGAATTAAATGAAATGAAATAAATTTATGGATCAGCAGCACATAGGAAACTATTCAATAGCCATTACACCATAATGTCACATACTTTAGTCTTTTGTCCACACTTCTTTTTGTAAGCTGTTCTATATCTTTATTCTGCCTAGGAGTTGAACTGAATTGTGGCACATTCTCAGGAGTTCCTTAAGAAATGCAATATCTATTTTTATCATATTAACCTTAACAACTCATTAAAAGGCCATCTTCCTCCAGTGGTCTTGTCTTTACAACTAGTCCTAGTAGATTGGCAGCTGAAATAGTGCATAGGAGTAATAAAATTTCTGATTTTCTGAGTTATTAATCAATGAGAACAGCACTTGTACCAATGCAGTCTAGGTCTGCAGTTTTTCAGAATTTAAGATGGACTGGTAATAGTGAAATTAATGTGGATTTTTAATGGTAACATTCAGCTTTTATTTATAGGTTATTTGTATACTGTAATATAGCTTTATTTCATTTCAAAGTGAACTATCAAATGCTGCTTTGTTTATTGCATTACTGTTTCTCTTGGTTTTACTCACAATTTTCAGTGGGAAAATTCACAAGAATTGGCACATAAATTAATTATTTTAATATTCATATATGACATTTTCTTATGAAAGCATCATGAAGCAAGCTTAATAAATCAATGTAGAGGTCTTGATGTTTCTCCTGGTTCCATATTATCACAAGCATTTTAAGATTTTTAGTGACTATGAAATACTCTAAACTTTCTTTGTAACCCAGATCATCAGGTTAAGTGAACAATTGTAACCCAAATCTAGAATTTCTCTGCTTCCTTTCAGTCTTTTTTCCTTTCCTGGTTGATTGATACATAGGTCAGTGCTACACAGGACACGAAATAGAGCCCAGAGTGGCTGTCCCTCTGTATCAGAGTCCAAAAAAGGAATTTATGAGATTTCTCGTATAGCAGAAGCTGTCATAGTTGTTTGATAAATCTTAAAATATGCTCTAACTTCCTTCTGAGCTGAGTATCAATCCCCCCAGACCCTGGGAAGAAGAAGATAGAGATATTAGGAAGCCTTTGTAACAACAAGCATTTTAGAAGCCTGCAGACATCCTTCTTTAGGTGGTAGGTTTTTTATTTTACATGTTTTAAAACCTAACAAAATCTGAGATAGATCTCCTCCTGTATCTGCAAGCTAGTAGGATGGGAATTCTCAGGAACCAACTGTGGTTTCCTTCTACTGGGAACCACTGTTTGCTGACACTGGCAAGAATTGGAGGAGTCTAATAAAACATAGGACTGGATCTTTTTTCTTCCCGTGAAATATTATTCCATGATTAATAGGATATTTTTCCTTTCACTTGTGGAACGCCAGCACCTTTCCAAAGGCTGTTCAAATCTGGCATGTATGATACAGTGCTGCTCCACACGTCTGGCTGTAAGAGACATGATGTCAGCTTTAGTAATACCTTCCAGCCATGTTATCTTGCTGCTTTTATATTCTACACCCAGACATTTGGAATTCCGCATCAGCTACTAAAACGCAATGTTCAGATTGGAGACCCATTGATCATTTTAAGTGCTTGAGTGGCCAGAAGTCACCCTTACTAATCATTGCTGCCTTTAATCACTATCATTGCACTAATTACAGGCTAATATTCTCGAACTTCTGGAAAATGCTGAATGGTTGAAAGTGAAAATAATACAATGAAAGCAAATTGGATTCTGGAATTGCTTCCTTATTCAGTAAGAAACACAAGAAGGTCTAAGAAAGCCAATAAATTTTTGCCACCCTAGAAATGTTTGTTGTAACAAATAGAAACCACAAATAAAAAAATAAACCCCCCCACTTCTCTTCTACTATTTTTCCATAATTAAAAGCCTCCAGATTTTTTAAAAAAAAGATTACAGATATTTTCTTTTAAAATGCATTTTAGCAATTCTGACATTTATATAAAAGACATAAAGATTCCAAGCCCCTCAGTGCATATACTTGCATTTTTTCAACTTTTACAAATCTTAAGCAGATTTAGGAAGTAGAAAGTGACTACTGTTTGTTATGAACTGTATTCATAAATCTGCCTTGGATGGACCTAAAGTAGATATGAGTAAATGACTAATGGACCTGAATTATTGAACTGTTACTTGCAGTTCATAAATAACACACTTTTCCTTAAAGCTGCCTATATTTTGTATTGTAAGCTTAGGATCTAAAAGCTATTGCATCAAAGTGAGTCTGGACTAAGAAGCTTTTTCAGAAACTGCAAGAGCAGGAGATCTCATATATTAAAAAGCAAGCAGCATTTCTATGTCACGAGGAAAAGGCACAATACTTTTGACATGTTTATCTCTAAAATATAGTTATACTGGAATTTACTATGTCTCTTCCAGACTTGTTTCACAAATCAGCTGGGCTGGACAAACAGTTTCAAACAGTGTAGCTTGATAAGAATAGAAAATAATATTTTAATATATGCCCCTCTTCTTCCAGTGCTCATCTTCAAGAACTGGTCAAATAATACTTAAATCTCTCAAAACTTATTAAAGTTGAGTATTACATACAGGGAACATTTTGCCTACAGTTGAAATGCAGTGGCTTCTCCAGTAAGCACTTTTTTATTTTTATTTTTTTAAGAAAGCCATGGTATGAAATATACTTGTAACTTATTTCTTCTTAATAACTTATTTTCTTCTCTAATAACTTAAACTCACACTAAAAACAGTTATGTAAAAATTGCTGTAAGGCAGTATAGCTGTTTGTATATAATCATCCCTGTAATCTTTTCTCCTGTATAAAACTGCATAGAGCTTTAGATAATTATTTGGTTTATAAAAACCTTTTTCTTCCTACTCTGTTTTTCTCTAAAACCGTTCTCCAAGTTTCAGCAAGGCTTATTTCTTGATGTTTATTGTTTGCACTTTGATCAGTGGAAGAATTATTTTCAATTAGATCTTCTTCTTAAAGGTACGAAGAGTTCTTGCAATGGTGTCACTGATGCTTTTGCTGTTTCTTTTTTAACTACTGTCTAATAATTTCTGTAAGCTCTGAGCATCACTAGCTTCCATGGGAGTAAACAGTGCCTATGAATGCTATGTTAACAACTAAATTTCAGGAATAATTTTACAAGGGAAAATTGTGTGAGCTTCATTCTAGAAGTAAGCTGCCACTTACCACCATAAAACCAGCATTTTTGAAAGATGTAAAAAATTGATTGAATCTACACCTGGTCTCCACAACTATTTTCTCCCTTGTTTTTCCACACACATTCATCCATTCCAGATTTATTATCAACAGATTTCCCAAAGGTCATTATCTCCATTTAGAGGTGATGAAACTTGAAAAGTGTTCTTGCACATATATCCCATTCTCTTCATCAAGTACATTTTCTGATTGTGTCAGATAAAGAAATTTGTAAGTTTTGGCATGGCTTGATACTGCCATTTTAAGGTTCATGATTCTGTTACCTTCTACTGCTAACATGCATTTTCATGAGGAAATAACAAAATGTTTTCCAATTGGTTCATCTTCATCTCAGATGTTAAGAAATAGAGATTTACAAATTCTCGTGAAGATGTTTATAAAATATATATTTTGCTTCCATCTCTTTGTGGAGGTGTTGCTGAGGTCCCATTTGTTGGTGGTTCTGACAGTAACTACCAAGAGAGTGAAATATCCATCATGGACTTTTGTAAACATTTCACGTTCTTTTGGGGTAGCATCCTCCCTGCTTCTCTTTTGAGAGTCAAAGGAATATTGGTATAACGCCTATGAACTATTTTATAACTGAGCTGATGCAAGAAGCTCTGCATATGGATTAAAATTTGCTTTGGATGTTCCTCTCAGGATAAGAAAAAAATATTCTGAATGTTTTATGCTCAACATGGCTGCTTTAAGTTTTGAAAATTTTTACAGAATAGTGTTCTGTTAGAATATTCATTGAAAATTTTCTTTAAATCATTTTCTAATGTGAGTCAATATTACTGTTCTTCTGTGTGTGAAGAATAGAGAAATTTTATACAACGTATCACTCAATTTCAAAATAATTTTTAAGAGGAAGATCATTTCCCTTTTTACTTCTGAACTTATTGTTATTATATAATATAATAATTTTATTTAAAATAAAAGAATAATTTTTTAACTTTGTTAGACCAATTTTCCCATCAGAGTGAGAGATTTGACACTATTTCCTCAGCTCATGATGAAAACTGCCTGTTTCATCTAAGCTTGGGAGAGCACCAAGCATCTAAACTTGGACACAAGCCCTTTCTAAATATAAGCATGTAAGAAATGTAGTTGCACCCAGAACATACTAGGGCCTAGAGGACTCCTATTTGCTTATTCCAGTGTCTCTTCTCTGTCACCCATAAGATCAGGATCAGAAGATCTTTTTGCATGTGATCATCCACAAAAGGTTGGTCTGGATTTAGCACAGGAATTCAGGGGAAAAAAGTGTTTAATGATTACAGATATTCAGGATATAGTGCAGTGAAAAGACATGGTCAAAATTGATATTAAACATTAAATGCTTGTAAAGGTACTTTACTTAAAGATTTGCTTAAATCCTGGCTCTGATAAACTGCAACAAAGTTTTCCATCTGAATCAGGCTATAGTGAGTCAGAATTACAAAGAAAACTATTTTGGAATCATTGTTGATCAGAAGCAAAGTATAACAATAACTTTTTTACACTAAAATTTTGAAATTTTAATATTGGATAGAACAGCAGACACTTAATAGATAGGAGCTATTAACAAATAAAATAGAATAGCTCAAGTACTGGGATTCAGAATTAAAGAAGAACTAATCAAAGCCAGGATCTTCAGCACTGCACCAAACCCCAGTGGCTCAGCTAACAGCTCTGAAAATCATGCATGGAGAAAACTTACCCCTCCACCCTGCAGAAAATAAAAATAAAACAGGACTCTTCTGTGATAATTACTCCAGTGTAGTGCCCAGATTTCAACTCCATGGACACCCTGGTGCAAACAAATTATTTATCTGACTCATTGCTTCTGATCTCCCCTCACTGGCCTCCATTCATGACAATAAAATATCCTGACAATGTAGACATGATATGATTCAAGATTTCTACCCAGTATTATTCCTGGGTGCCTTCCCTTTGCTGTCATCAGTAATCTGCCAGATCTGCAACAAAGAGAAAAGTCAATTAAGAAATCATCTTTTTCGCTAGGAGCAAACTATTACGGAAAATAACTTTATCCAAAAAAAAAAAAAAAAAAAAGGGAGAAAAAAGTCAAACCAGAATATCAGGAAATCTATTTCCTTCATAATCTTTCTCATGGACTCAGAGGTTCCCCAAAGGTTGGTGGTCTCTGTCCCTCAAGGAAGCACGGCAATGCTGCTGGGGAGGGAGGGTACTTGGGTACTTGTGGGGAACAAATAGCTGGAGAAATGCTTGAAAATGCTCAATTATTACTCACAGAAGAAAAATCCGTGCACAGAGGATCCTTTCTGATCAAGTAATCCAAATGAAGGCATTTTGGTCAAATGAACTTTGTGTAAATCTGTCCATGTTGCAGAGTTTAGCTTTCTATTTTTCCAGATGAACATCAGCGTTTGCAAACATGGTGCTTTCATGACTCACTGCCTAAATTATGATCTACTCTATTTTCTCCTTAGTAGCTTAAGTATATCCCAAACAATTCTCTTTGATTTTGGTTAAAATTCAGAACATCACATCTTATTCTATACAATCTTAATATTTTATATTGTGTAATTTTCTTCTGATATCTATAGTCCTTCCAGGTTCCCTTTCACTGTTTAAATTGCTGGCCTGTTTTTCTGAAGTGAATAATGCAAGAAACTGTGCGAGAAGAAAAACAAATTTCTTAGAGCCTTTGTACATGTTTCTTTTTTAAAGTTTCCTGTTGGCTTAGGCACATTGTGTTCCTCTGTATCACATCCTTTTAGAGCCATATGTGGAAGCAATAAAGTGTATCCTTGCCTTCAAAGATATGGAGTATTTGTTTAGCCAACTGACTAAGGAAAATACTATGAACCCATTAACAAATATGGTTATATGTGGTCAATTAATCATAGAGAGCAGGCTGCAGAGCACAGCTCAGGAAATATTAGTCAGCACAGGCAATGGGTAACTGTCAGTTACTGATCCCAGGAATTCTTGCCAGGAGAAGGCAGACAGCACGTTAGCAGCAAAACACACCAAGTCTGCCTGCACTTTCCATTAAGATCAAATTTCTAACCCTAGAAATGCTTGCAGATATAGGTGATGATAGCTGATGAAATTCAAAAGGAGAGTTCCTTAAACCAAAGGTGTGCCCATTAAAGTCTCAGCCCATTTCCTCTCCATATTACATCAGCCTGCCTCAGTCAAAAATGTTTTCATCACTGTGCAGATGTACAATACGCACCGAAGAAAGAAACCAATTTTGCAAGACTGTGAAGTGCACATCTTGAACACTTCACAACCAAAACACTTGAAGATAATACCTTTTTTCTTCTTGTTAATAAAGAAAGGATTTATGTTTTCCTGACAGATGCTGTCCTGCATAAGTTATGCCTGAGGATGATTGTATTACTAGGCTAAAAGATTTGCCTGTCCTGTGGAGAGAGAGAAAGTTTAAGAGGGAAGCAAGACAAGTAATAGCCCAATTATGCTATAGAAGAAAAACTCAGAAAGAAGTGGCCTTTCTCAGACCTGGGTGAAATTCACAAAAACAGCATTTGATTTTAAAATTCCATTATTTTTACAGGTAAAATTAGAAAGAGTTCTATTAAACATTGAAAATTATTGTGTTTTGTAATGTCTGCTTTTCTGGGAACTGAGTTTTATGAGTTTTGAAAGATTTTCAAATATTTGTGATTTTTTCCTGCCTTCTCAACCTCTAAAATTTGGCAAAACTCATATTTTTTTTTCTGGGAACCTTATTAATATCTTGTGTTAGACTGGCAATTTTCAATCTCTGATCTAAACCAACAGTTACATCACAGTAGAAATTCTCCATGTGTAGGAACTGCAGCCCCTTACACCATTGCTTTGATACCCACCTCCTGGCATGGGCATTCCTTCTGTGCCACATCCCCTCAGAGGGCTGAAAACCTGTACAAAGCCACTGCCTGTAAAGCCTCAGTTTTATTTGCTTCAGAAGCTGGAATGTGTTGATGAGTGAATTCAGGAAGAGAAAGCTGGGTCCCACAGTCAAGTCATAAAAGTATAAACCCCAGGAATTAGCTACTGTGCTTGTAAATCTCTACGTGAAGACATGTACATTACCAAGTCTACAATTCAACTTGATATATAAATGTGATTAATCAGACTAAATAGAGAAGTCTATAAAGTAGCTTGCTTTCACTGTCAACAGAGATCTAGTCAATATAACCACTGGAGTATAGGACACAGTTCACCTAATTTTAAAGATGCTGTCTAAAATTAGCCAAATTAATTAGCCTGTAACTATGCATTATATTTTCTTCTGTTGACATAAAGGCAGAAAGCTCCAAAATGGAAAACCAAAGTTCAAAAAGATTAACCATAAAATCTAAAAAAGGATACAATCTGGCACCTTGAAAGTATTCTCAATATTGATAGGCACTAACAGTTAATAGTGCAATTAAAAGCACTTATTAATCGCAGTTAATACTTTGTTTTTAATTCCTATCTTTCTCTGCCTCAATGACTATGGGCGGCTTTATTGAAGTATGTCAGAGAGGTGGCATTTCATTCACTATCCTTCACACAGGACTCGAAGCTATAATTAAATCCAAAGAATGCCGTGAAGAAATAGATCATTCTATGTCTGGGATTGTATTCAGAAGATTTGTGGTGAATATAAAAAAGGTCGTAGAGGTATAGCTGCCCAAGAGCAAGAGATCATCTTTCTTGAACTGAACCAGGAAGGCCTTATGGAGACAAAAGCTTCACATATATACATCTTTATGTTTTATATCTTCTGAGACTTACAGTTTCTACAGACTCAGCTGAGGAGAGCAAAAAATTGTCATTCTGTTATTTTAACAAAACCTTGTTATTTTTCATTACAGATTGCTTTAAGTGTGGCAACACTGCCGAGTCTGAATAATGATGCATGTTCCATGATATATTGGGGTTTTTTGGATGACCTTGTCTGTTCAGCTGCCGCACTTGTTCAGCTGCTGCTCTGTCACTAAAAAGGACTGTCACTGGTTCCATTATAAAGTGCAGATAGTGTGATAGAAGCACACACCAGTAACTCTTCTACAAAGATTTTAAAAGATCTCATCTCTAGTATTATTTTACACTACAAATGAAATTTTTCAGATCATTAGTCCAGAATGTGAGCTAGTTGTTTGACAAAATGAATTTAAAAGTCTAGGATTATTTCATGTAGAAAAGTGTAGTCTGCACACGTGCCATAATTATTTTCTGTAGAAATTCATAAGCACTATTGTATCTGCAGACTTGCACTGCATAATTAAAGACTCTGTATGTGGTACTGTGTGGACATTGGTGCTATGCAGCCTAAAAGCTCTGAATTAGCTCTTGAAATATAATGAATATATGACAGATGAAAGAGTTATGCAAAAACAGGAAGCTGCTCAAACACCTGCTGTTGCCAAAATACAGCAAGCTTCTTAACAAGGAATTTCATCTTGTGTTAGACTGTACAATGTCTTTGTACTGGATGAGGGAAATAGAGAAGTTATCTTTACAGCTATGAAAATTATCACTGAATTTCAAAATATTTACAAATACAATTAAGTATCATTTCATTTCATTAGAAGGTTTGTTCTATATATTACATCAATTTCTGTTGTGAGAGAGCAAGAGGTCGTTTGTGGCTTCTAAATTTACATGCTATGTTCCACCATGTTGAACTCAGTCCTAAATACACATAACTTATGGATGTCAGTCCAAGTACTCTGTCTGACATCATATACAGTCCTGGCTGTTCATTTACTCATCTTTCCAAAGCAAATGAAAGATGTAATTTTGTTTTCCCGTTCCTCCCTTCCCCCCAATAGTACACAGACGTGAGCTAACTAGGTTTGAGTAGTGAGAACTGCTCCCCCCTCTTACCAATAGCAAAATATTCCCTTTGTCTTCAAAGGTGTACAAAAGCCGATTTTTAGTTCAAGAGGAGGATGTGAACTTCTCTTTAACAACAAAATAACCAGAAAAAAATTAACAGTGCCTTTAAGAAAAAAAATCACTTAAACTCTATCTGAAAATAAAATTAATGTATTTCTTCTTTTTTTGCTTTCCCTTTCAGTATATTATTGACATTTTCCCTACCAAAATGCTGAGGCAGTAGCAAAAATATTTTCCTTTAAGGTTTAAAACCCCTGTTGTACCGTAACAGGGCATTTAAGAAATAACACACAATTATACACAGCTTTCATTAAACAAAAAACCACAATGAATCCACACTCTGGCCATGATTTCTAGGAACGAAGAGCACGTGTATGTATGTGTTTTCTGAATAGGACACTTATTAAGATTTTAATTTGCTGTCAAGGACAACTTACCATATCAAGATGAATCTTTTATGATTCATTTACCAAGTGTGACTGAGGAAACTGACATTAATTTAATCTGTGATTATGAGCATTAGTATTCATAAGGAATCAGAAGCACAAATAGAACCATGGAAGCAATGGATTTCTGTTTTCTAGTGAAGGTCACATTTAGTTGTAGACTTTTAAATAAATGTTGAAATAGAAATAATGAACTGAAATAGTAATACTTGGAGAGATTTAGTACTGCTCCTTAGAGACAGACTTGAGTGAAATACTGTAAAAAATATTTACAAGTGTAATATTTACTCCTATAAAACAGTGTTTAACCTCAACAGTCCCTGTCTTTCCTCACTTGGTGCAGGATTAAATTTTGGGGGACTTCTAGCCTTGATTTAGAATGAATTGGGGAAGGGATGGGAAATAGTTAACGTAAAGTAAACTTTCATTTTTTATGTGTCACATATCCTCCAGAACATAAAACTAAGACCAACAAGATTTTGCCAAATCAATAGTACATAAGAAAAAAATTATGTTTTATAAAAGCAAGACAGCACCATTACATAATATACATGAAACTACAAGGTGTTTAGTGTTAAATTGGTCACAGGAGCATAGCTAACCTGGATCTGAAAATAAAATTTATTAGTTAGACTCCCCCAACAACTTTTCCCTAAGTGGGAATGCAAAGGAAGGAATGACATTATCAACCAAAATACCATCTTCATTTTCTATCCAGAGGGCTTTGAACTCCAGCTACTTCTGTCAGAGATTTAGGGAGGAGAATAAAATGCTCTGCCTGTGCATCTGCTCAGCACAAAACCTGACAGCCCTGTGGCTGCACCACAGTGAACCACAGCATTGTCCCAAAAGTGCTGAGGCTGGCCTGTCAAAAAGAACATGAAGGGACAGATGTTCTTGTTGATTATGTGGTTTGCACATTAATTCAACACCTGTGAACTTAAAATTTCTCCTGATTCCTACAAGTGTGGTTGGAGAAAAATTACCAGCAATTGAACTGTTGAGGAAACAGAATTCAAAAATGAAAATTGTACAGTGTATCTACTGAGGACTTTCCCCAAAGACCCTGATCTCTTACAGGTCTTCAAGTAACAGACCAATGCCTGTTAAATAAGCCTTCAGATCCCAGCAAGTAAGAGATGTAACAAAATAAGCTGCAGAAGAAGTAGCAATCCAAGGAATGACTAGAACCTAGAGAATTTATAGATTTCAATGAGAAACACATTCAATGATATAATAATTTCATCACTTCATATTTGATCTAAGAGTAATCTTTTATTCCAGTACCAATTTTACATTTCAATCTAGACAACCTTCAGCAACTGCATGTATACTTTTAAGTTCTGTCCCACAAAATAATAAAATGATTTTGAAATTAATCTGCCTGAGAATACAAATATTGAGAGTTGCTGGCTGAGTAAAGCCAGCTAATTACGTAAAATACTGATTCTTTCGTTTCCATAGACATAGCCATATGATACTAACAATAGCTTGGAGACAGGAGGTGGTAGAGGAGACAATTAGAGGAAACAGAAGAAGTTTCTAAGCTGAAAAATGAAATACATGTACTTATTTAAGAGAAACTCATTTAATTGTCTGGGTGTACTGAAATAACCAAGAATATAATTGTTGTATTTCTACTCCTTCAAGGGGAATAATAGAATGAAGCTATACAGTAATGGGTAAGAAGATTATTTCCACTAAAAAAATATTTCATGGATAAATTAAGTGTGCCTAGTTTTATCCACATTGCATACATTAATCCTACATAACAACAAAAAGATTCTAACTTTTGCAGATCACAGTATATAGTGAGATCTCTTTTTTCCCTTAATTCATTCTCATACTCCCTATATATATTAAAACTTCAGCTAAAACCCAAATCTGAATTCACAAAGTAGGAAATCCATCTTTAAAGAAAATGAGCCTAGTTAAATCTTATGTTCTTTCCATATGACAATACATGGAATTGTATATTGTAACACTATTGGCAATTATCAGGAACTCATGGCTCAAACTTTTGCATGAAGGATGAATTACTGAATTAATTCCTGATTATAGCAGACAATGGGAAAAGGAAGCAGTCCATCTCAGGAAGAATGTTTTCACCAAAAGGGTTGCCAAGTATCTGAATGGGCTGCTCAGGGAAGTGTGGAGTCACCATCTTTAGCAGTGCTCAAGAAATGACTTGATGTGGCACTTAGTGCTGTGGTTTAATTGATATGGTGGTGTTTGGTCAAAGATTGGGCTTGATGATCTTGGAGGTCTTTTCCAACCTAATGATTCTATGGTTCTATGATTCTCTTATTCTGTGATCTTGATTTTACATTTCTTTTTAAGCGCCCTTTCTTTGCCTTTGTTTCATCTGTCTCAGTTAGCAAACTTCCACAGGACTTGAATGTATAGAAAGAAAGCCAGTAGCGCCCTGATGTCACACTTTGGAAGGATTCATTGGTGGGACTAGAAAAAGTTTGGAGTCTAGAGTTAAATGCAGCAGCCACCTTCATATATTTAAAGGCTTACATCCTCTTTTTAAGGATCATCATTCAGACTGCATTGAAATTAAGACTGAAATGTGCTCTTGAACTGAAACCAAAGCAGCCTGGATAGTAAGATAACAAAAATGAGTGTGGTTTTCTGCTGCATAACAGCACTAAGGCACATCAAAGCACCACATGATAATGGTAGATGCCTTCAAAAGAATGAAGTAATGTGGTTTGTCAGCCTAAGGTTGATCTAAATTTTAGGTTGGGTTTTGGGGTGTAGACTGCTATTTTTGTTTGATTTGGAGACATTTTAGCTAAAATAAATTATCCAGTCATAAGCACTGTCAACAGATTGGAAATTCTGGTCTGAGGTTAATCTCTCAGAAATGACAACAATGCCTCTGCTGCGTGAGAAGGGAGTGAAATCTGTCTCACAAATATCTTCAAAAATCTTTCCGTTAATGCCTCTATTTCTGATGGAACAGTAATTGAATTTTGAACCTCAGAAACATCTGCCTGGTTCTGGTTTTAGGGTGTTGCACATAGATGGGAAAGTGACGCTGGAAGGCCCAAAAATCCAAAAGTTGGATGCTTTAATCTGAAGCCTTTTTTCCATCATCCTTGTTGCAATGTTCTCTATAAATATCATTCATGGAAAACTGCTTAGTGCAGTGTTCTTCCATTGGTCTCAATTAGTCAATAGATGTACTTCCTTTTCTTCTGGGACAAAAGCATTCTGTGTCATTCCCAATGTAATATTTCACACTTAACACAAATCTTCACTAAGCTCCAAAAAACCAACATTGTAAAGTAAATTCTTTAAAAAAAAAAACTTAAAGTGCAACAGCATAAATATTAATATAGATAAATATGATTTCATAACTTCACAGAGGCTGTGCCACAGTGCATGAGATTTCAAGATTTCACAAGAGTACTGTACGAGTAAAGGGATATAATTTTCAATTATTTTGTTAGTTTGTGTTACACAGCTGACAGTGACTGAAAATATAGGAAAAAAGCCACACTGCTGACATGCTGAATTGGCCACATAGTCATCAAAAAATAAAGCTTTTTCTCAAGTGTACGAGATACCTCCAATTTTCCATTGTTGACAGCTACGTTGCCATGCAGTCAGAGGGGAGGGGTGAGCTACAATGCAGTGACTTCAGTGGTTCCTTTCTGACACTTCTGTGTTCCAAATTTCTCAAACATACAGACCAAACAATATTCTATGTTATTTTTGCTTTTCTCCAGACATGTTCCATACCCCTTTACACAAAGTATAACTAAGTTTCCTCTTTAAAAAAAAATATTAAGTGTAGTACTCCCCTTGGCTTTTTGTTTTGCCTTTACATAGTTTTAAGTCTAGACAGATTCTATTAATGCCTTTTTACTTTGGGCCGTGTTATGATGCTCCAGTTCAATAATGCTTTAGGTCAAATGAAATTTTGACACCTTTCTGAAGTTTTTGCAGCTTACTTTCATGACAACAGGTTTTAACACTTGTCTTGTCAAGGAAATCAAGGGGGCAATACAAATATACAGTTGTATTAGGGCAGTTGGTCTGGATAAACCTTCCTGAATCAGTTCAGAGGTCCAGACCTTTGCAATCCTGACCCACCAAAATAATTCACACACAATATTTCTGTGGCATTTACAGAAAAGAGTACAAACCTCAGGAACCAAGGTCTATGGCAGATTATTTAAATAAATGTGGGGTAATTCCAGGCAGTTATTAATTTGGCAATTAAATCCTTTAAGGACCACTGTAACTTTCAAACAATGAAAGTGAAATTCTCATCTCAGAATGGAAAAATCACGATCCACACACATTTCAGACAACACAGAATCTCATATTTCCATATTTGCTCCAGATAATAAAGGTTCTGAAAATTATTAACTGTTAAATCCTGTCATTGCAGGATCATCTTATTACAATGGAGAACTGTTGCCACCCACTGCATCAGTCTGCAAGATTTCCAGAAGACAAATATTGCACCCTGAGTCAGCTCAGATGTGTCTGGGCTCACAAGTTACCTCATACACAATAAGAGGTACAACTTTAATAGATTTGTTGCCACAAATTTAATTTTCAGATTTTACTCAGTTCTGGGTGATAGAGAATTACACATTTACATGTGTCCTGACTGTAAACTTTCTGCACCCACCAGTTTTTGTTAGCTATGTTCGGATTTTTTTAGAATGTTGCTCATTTCACCTTCTATTACCTCCCAGACAACATACAGTTTTCATGATTTTGTCTGACAGCTTTGATCTTGATATCTGGACCACTAGGTTAGCAGTCATAAGCCCATAGTTTGAATATGTAAATTATTATAAATTTTTACATCTTTTTTTATTAATTTTTACATTACTGATTTTTACATCTGTCTAAAGGTGAGGTTTGTCCTGAATATTGCATGTATTCAACTGCTTAAAAGACAGTTGATTTGAATATCTGCATTTTGTCACTTAAATTTCTAACTAATCTTTGGAATTCAATTCCTTAGGCCATGTAATTGATCCCATAATTTTGTTCTTGCTGCTAAAGAATTTTTTGAGTAGGTTGCTTACATGTCAAGAGTGATGCTACAGATTTTACTTCCAGGTTTCTTTAAGCATCCACACTGAGAAGAATAATACTACATGGAGTCAAATAGGTTTATTTCTCCTTTTACAAATCTGTTTTCTGAAACTCAGCATGAGAGCTAAAAGTGTGTTCTGTGTGGGAAAGTGGCCAAATAATATTTCGGGGTCATTAAAATTCAACAAAATTTCCCTTTTTCACGCAGAGTTCAGTGTCGGGTGCACATTCATGCACCAGGTACACCGTGAACTCTGCAGAGGAGCACCAAGGCTCAGAAGGCTCTGGCTGCAGCAGAACTGTCACCAGCGTTATTTTGGGCAGACACTGGCAAAAGCAGTACTGCACAGCCAGACCCATGCTGAGCAGGACATGGGGAAGCATGCCAGATCTGTTCATAAAACAAATGGGAATAGTATTTTAGTGGAATGACGGAGGTAGAAAAAGATAAATACTTCTCAGAAATGAAAAATTAGAAGGAATTGTTGTAAAAGTTTAAAATACTCCAAGTTAAGTTCAAAGATGGAAAGGTGAAACTGGAAGTGGAAATAAACTGAAAAGAGAGCTATCAGCTTTTTCCACACAAATGGCAGGGATCGTATGACACAGCACTGAAGACATATGGGTGTAATAAGGAAACATGATGTAACTGGGGATAACTGAAAGTTGACCATATTAGGAAACTAACTGGATTATATAAATACTCCAGAGCCATTAAGTTTATAGAAAGGATAGTTTATATAATGGGAAATATTTATAGACTTAGACCTCCTGGTTATGTAGAAAGAACCAGATGGAAAGTATTGCAAGTGTCAGCTGTACCTAGCTCTTACACAAAGCAGTGTAAAATTTTGTATCAGTCCAAAATATCTCAAAATCAAAAATATTTCAGTTCAAAGTACAAAATAATTGTTTCAAAGAATGCTAAGAAAATGTGCCCTGATCGTATAATTTTTTTTTTTTTTAGCACAAAAATTTAATTCTGTTTTTCAGTTTATATTTTTATCTGGTAGTTTGTTTTATTTTCTCTGAAAAGTGTAAGATTTTTATGATAATATGTTTCTTTACTTCCTACTGAAAAGTGCCTGGACTAACTGTCTTAATTTCATAAACACATACAGCCACAGAATCGTAGAAAGGTTTGGGTTGGAAGAAATCCTTAGGGTCTGTAGAATTATCCTTTGAACTTCTGTCCATTGAGAATTAAATTCTTATTCCTTAGGGGCTGAATGCAAGGATTCAGGGGTGAGATAGGGTGAAGTAGGTTAATTACTTCAGCTTTTCATGTATGTCTAGGTTTACTAGACTGTGGCTTTGCTATTCAAAGCAGATCTGCTTCATCAAGATAACACTCTCAATAAATGCATGGAAGTGTTAAAAAGATATATAGATGTGGTTCTTAGGGCCATGGTTTAGTGGTGGACTTTGCAGTGTTAAGTTAATGGCTGGATTCAATGATCTTAGACTTCTTTTCCAGTTTAAATGATTCTTTGGCTTTATAACCCGGTGTGGCTCAGATGTCTATCCAAAGTCTTAATGAAATCTAAACCCTCAAATGGAAGGAAAATATAACTTGACCACGATTCAGCAATTGTTCAGATGTCTACAGAACTCCCATGAGTAACTCACCTGTCACATAAGCCTTAACCCAGGGCAGGTTTCCTATCCAGCAAGCACGCACTTACATGTGTAAGTCTCACTAAAGTCAGTAGATATTGACCTCCCTGTTGTGATTACTAAGAACTTCTTAGAAATCGACTAATGTGCTTTATTAACTGTGGTATTAGTGTTAACATTTCAACAGGTTTTAAAGTAAGTGAGCTTAGTGGCACAGAGACAAGAAACAAAACCTTGCAACTCTATTGTCTCTAGACTGATATAGAACTGGTACCCTGCTATTGTGGCTGTTATTTACTGATACACGTATAAAAAATAGACAGTTTCAACTCCATTCCTGGAGGATTTACAGCAAAAAATACTAAAAGTTCTTCTTACTCTTTTCAAAAGAAGCAGCATGCAGGACAAAATCAGACTCTAGTGTTACAGTGATATTCTCCAATTCATGACCCTAATGATTTTACCTCTAAACCTAGAAATAAACTCCATAGATTCAAAAATGTTGGAGATATTCTATTATCTGAGAAGAAAATTTGGAAACAATATTTTCAGTGAAAACCATGCAAAAGAATTAATTATCCAGCTTTTAGTAATTTCATTAATCTTATTTATATTAACACAGAAGCTTATGATCAAAGGAGATATAGAGCTTCTTCTTCCTTATTCTAGAACATCTGCTGCAATTCTGATGCTGGGGGGGATTTTCAGCAAGTATAACTGGTGGCGTGTCCAGTCCTGACAAATGAAAGAAACTAGATGGGCTTCAAAAGCAGCACCATTGCCACTGAAAACTCTCTGAGCTCTATATGCTTTAGAAAAATATAAGCTGGAAGAGACAAGTTATTCAGGAGTTAGGGCCACCGGAAAATAATGCCATATATTGACATCAGTCATAAGTGTCCTGAAATATTCTAGTGTAGAGAAACTGCCTAGGATAAGGGGTAGAAACAGCATCTCAAAAATATTTTCTTCAGAATAATATTTGAACAAACTCACTGTATAAAACTAAAAAGGAACCATTTCTTATAAATAAAGCTAGTAGATTTGTTTTTTATGTTTTAGAATTCCTGTGCTAGAATTTTAAATATAAGGAGTTTATTGAAAGGAAATTTAAAGAAAACCCTTCAAAAGGCATCCCTGTGGAAGGAATTGCATACTTTTTCATTCTTGTTTATAAAAACTATTACAATTAGTTCAGATTGGGGTGGAAATGAAGGAATGAATTTAGGAGGGGGGCTTTACAATTAATTTCCCGGTGATATAACTATAGCGGCAAGATATAATCAATCCCCATCACATTTGAGATTGTGTCACCACAGGGCATTAAAGTAGGCCAGCATATGGTTAACATTTGTCTGCATCAATAAAATATCCACAAAACCTTCCAAAATTTCATGGACCATCAATCACATCAAACTTAGCTAAAGCTTTCATGACAAATTTATAATGTGGGACAAATGAGTTGTAAATTGTACACGCTTTGAGTAGTCTTGTAAAAATGAGAAACAGAAATGAAAGTTTCAGTGATTGCAGGCCAAATTCTGAACAGACTCCTGAGAACCAAATGGGCAAATTCCATCCAAGAAGGCCTTTGGTGGCATTAGTTGAAAGGATGATATTATATTAGAGATAGCTGTGAGTGTTGAAGGTTATAACCAAAGAAAAGGTGAAGAAATCCTAGTTTCTGAGTAGGAAATTAGTCACTGAATCCAAGTATATTAGAAAACATTCAATTCAAACTTCTCAAGTGCAATTCAAAACATGAAATTAGAACCTCTCAGACAATGACAGTCTTGCTATGAGCATCTGGCTTTAAAGTCAAGAGAATGTGACCTTCCTGTTAAAATCTTATTTACACCCACAGCCATCCTGTCATTCTTAGGGGCTTTTGAGACATTTTAAAAGTAATTGAATTAGCATGATCCAAAGAAAATAATCTCCACCCTTTCTTCATAACAAGTACAGATAGTTTTTCTGTCCATGTGTGCTATATTTGTTAACATCTCTGCTCTTACCAAAAAAACCTTCAGCAGTTCTACCCACTGTATCTTTAACCAGAAAAATGTAAAGAGCACATTCAAGGGGTTTCCTGCTGTCGGATACTGTGTTACTTTGCATGAAAAGATCGACACAACAGCACCTGAAAATAAGATGTCACACAAAGCAAATGTAACCGTCAGGCACCGCAGGGCAAGTGGAGCCCTCGGTTCTCAAAGTAGCTCTTACTCATAAATTATCATTGCCAAATGTCTGCACACTCCTTGGGTTT
This sequence comes from Coloeus monedula, assembly GCF_965178545.1. Classification (NCBI taxonomy): domain Eukaryota; kingdom Metazoa; phylum Chordata; class Aves; order Passeriformes; family Corvidae; genus Coloeus; species Coloeus monedula. Next base: position 12,515,048 of record NC_138781.1, read on the forward strand.
CTGGCTGTTGTCAGTAGAAGTGTGGATAACTCAGGGATAAATTCAGTATTGTTTGGCTCAATACTTTGAAGCATTTGATTCCAAAGTACTAAAACATATCTCCCAAGGCTGAAATAGCTACATCAATTCAAATAAGATTTACAGTGTAGGTCAGTTGGAGCTGGAACGTGTAAAAATCAGATGCCAAGATTAGTTCATTTTGAGAACAAAAAAGCTGTTACATTCCTTCAACCAAATCTTTCCACAAAAAGTGTCAGCCCTCACTCACAAAATGAAAAAGGGATGAACCAAAAGAAAATCCACACAAGAAAATTAAATGCATTTTAGGGACGGGCAGCAAGGAGAAGACATAATTTAAAAAATACTACTGAGGGTTCATCTGAGGATTTGTAAAGAAGAAATGTATTTCACCTGAAGACTTTTCTTTATAGTTTGAGTGATAAAATTTTGGATTCAAATACATCAATGAGGCCAGGATCTAAGAAGGAAATTGAAGAGACTTTATTTAAGCAACTGTTGCATCTCACATCAAAACTGGATTTTTCTATTTTATTTTTTCTTTTATATTTTCGCAGTGCAATTGATTGGATATATTGTATACACAGAATAGAAGCACAAGATGGAAAAGAAACAACTTAATTCTCTTCTTCTGTATTCTCTGTTTCATTTAATACTATTAATAGTATAAATAATAGTCTAAAAGTATACTTGTGAGGCTAGCAGAAACCAGTTCAGATTTCATTGGACCCAGTGGTAAAATGTCCAACCTTCAGGACTTTATTTTATACAACAGTGAATATGAAAATGTTGTGAGGGGATGGAATAAAGGAGGAATTAAATTGAAAGGGCAATAACTGTATGTTGTTGGGGGGGTTTAAATGGGTTTTAGAAAAACAACCTTTATTTAAACAAATGTCAGTAGAGGCAGAATGCCATTGTGGCACTTAGGAAAACAGGATTAAAAACAATAAACTTCTCACAGGGTTTGGTTCAGCATGTATTTTCATTCTTTTCAACCAAACTCAAATAAGGGGACTTGTTAAGGAAGTATTTGTGGCATATTTATTTTACACAAGAGACAATACTTCGAAATAATACGTGTGAAGTGCATTAGGCATGTTAGAATGGGGTTTTCTGCCAAACATAGCTGCACTGGAGGGAAAACAAACAAACAAAAGAGGGTCTACAAGTATTCAGAGACAGTGTTAGCTGCTAGAAAGGGGTTTTTTGTCCATAAACATTGGTATAAGCAAGTGAATGCCATTCTTTTATTTATATTTGTTAGAACCAGAATAATATACCAGGAGGTGCAGGGGAGGGACAAAATTTGCAAAAAATTGTGGTATGTCCTAGTAAATGTTTCATGTGCATGGGTACATGGGGGAGGAGATTTCTAACACAACAGCAAAATGAGAAAATATCTTCTTAAGTTAGTGCACCCATCCTAGCCTGAAGTTAAGTTTGCTGTGTGTTCAGATGACTGAAGAAAAATAAGTGGTGTTCTTAGTCAAAGACTACAAAGGCAAAGAGAGCAGTGAGTCCTCACCAGTCTATGTTTGCTGGAGAAGCTGTTTCATTTCTTCATGGTGTTCTATAGGCTTTTATAATTTAGCTCCTCAATTTTTCTGCAGCTCTTATTTGCATGATGCATAAGGAAATATATCAGTTTTATATTCTCTAGTTCTTGCCCCACTTCCCCTGCTTTTCAAGTCCAGCTTTCCTTTTAATTTTTTTTTCTCATTTATTAAATATTAATTTTCCTGGAAGTCCAAACTCAATAAGAATTGAGTGTAGCATTTGCTGTAGCACTTAGTATATTTATTCAGCGTTTGGATGCAACAGATAACTTTATGAAAGTAGAGCATGAATGTGACACACATTTAGTAATTACAGCTGTGATGAAAAAATGGCAACATTGTTTGCGTGACAGGCACCCAAAAATCTCCAGAGATATCTTAATAGGGACATGAAGAGGGACACAAAAGGTCGAGCCCAGTAAACTGTCTCTCACCACATCCTGTAAAAGGACACCTAGAGATTACTGGGGCAGAAGAGGCAGGACTGGTGCTATTTCCCTTATACCTTCTGTTCTTTGTCATGTGTGCATATTTATATAGAAACTAAATAGCCTAAGACACTACTACTTTTCACTTTAGCTCCCTGCATCAGGTCTGACTTGTGCAAAGCTTGTAAGCTAAGAAAAGATACTCCCATCTCATCCTTCCTGCATCAATCCTAGTTAAATTCCTATCCCTTGTCTTCAGTGATTACTGAGCCTGTGTTTCTGCATTCAGAATAATTATAAACTTTCTTACACACTAAGTGTTAGTTTTCTTTAGCTGAAGCAGTCCAAAGCAGTCATTGCTTCCCAATGGAATTGCTACTTCGAAAGAATATGCCAAATTAAATGTTGACTGCAGTTTTCTGTGTTTGTGCTGTCTAATAAATAACTCAGTGATTACGCACCTGCCCTGTCAAAAACTGTACTTTGGAACTCCCTAAGGAAAAATCTTCCTGAATATTTCAGCATCTTGATGTGCAACTACCCTTATCTGTCCCACACTATTCCTCTACTGAATAACCCAAGGGACACTACAGTCTGCCACGCTGGTGGTGTGACTACTCTGAAATGCGCACTGCTGGGCTGAGAAATGTGTCAGCAGAAGCACTCTGGAAGGATAGCCCCTTGCTAAATGATTCATTATGATAGAGTCAGTTAGTTGGGGTGAGCTTCTAAAATAAAACTGCTACAAAACCCTGCTCCCAGCAGGCTGGAAAGTGAATGCCACGTCATACATGGAAAAAGCAAAGGAATGCTGTCCTGATGCCCACACAAATGTAACCTAGTCCATTCTAGGTGAGTTTGCTCTTCAAAGTCTGAAACATTTTAAGACAAATAAGAGTGCTTGGATTTGTTTGGATTTCTTTGGTTTTTTCCCTTTTTCAGGTTCCAAGCAAATTCATTCTATGACTTTATCTCATTCCCTGCTTTCTGTGCTGTGTAGCATGTCGCCACCCACATACAGACAAGCAAACAGACTTGATTCTTGTTCCTTAGTGCATTGTCCACAGCTGAAAATCAGAACTGAGCTGGTTTTATCTCTAAATGAACACTGTTGGGTTCTGGAAGCTTCACAGACTGGGTGTTTCAGTGGAACTCAGGCTTTATAGACTGCACTTCTTATTCACTAAGACCTTTTAATCTGTTCTAGTTTTCAGTACTGGATTCAAAGAAATATCTCTGCAGGAAAAGCCAAGAGAAGGAGACACAGAATTCCAAGCTTACTGCACAGATTATTTATATCAGAGATCTCTTCTTTCTCCAGAGCTCCTATATTTGGCAAAAAGAAAAATCAATTTACTCCAAATAATAAATATATATATATATATAATACTTCTTTTCACTTAAACCAATCCATCTAAGTCAAATGCCTTCTAATCACTATTCCTCCTTACGTTTTCCTATTTTTAAAGACATCATAGCCAAGAATCTGAAGCACAAAATAACTATCTCGTGTGTTGCCATCAAACATATGCCCATGCCCAGCATATATTTGATTGCAAAATTAAAAACTAAAGCTTGGAGAAGGAAAATGTTAAGGTTCAGCCAAGTTGTCTGAACACAACTGATACAACAGTAGGTGAAAACTGGTGACAGCCTCATCTATGGAGACTGCTGGCTAAATGACCTAGAACTGAGATTCATGATCAGGTAACAGAGGAATGAAATGTTATTAACACATGCACATTCTTAGCTGGTAGTGAAAATGTACAAATTAACAGGGAAAGATTGTTGAGTTACCTTTTTCATATTTGCTACCACTCTTAGTGTTCAAATGTGGAGTTACAGGCACTCAAATGTCACCCACACACTCTGTAAAGCTCCTGGTCTTTGATTCTTCAGTTACACTCTGATTTCTTGAGAAGTGTTTCAAATAAAAAATAGAAAAAGATTAGCATAACTTAATATAATGAATATGGGGAAAAGACAGTTTTGATGCTGTTGAAGTTGGAGGGGCTTTTGCCCACTGGGAATGTGTTAGGTAAACAGAAAAGGAGAAATAAAGCTCAAAAGTGTCTCCCATCAGTATTCTGCATCTGTGGGAGATGTGTGCAGTGTGACAGCCAACAGTAATGGAATGTGATCACTGATGTGCCATGGGAATAATGAATTCTGTCACTTCCCTTGTTGTGCAAGTGCCACAGCTCATTTCTATTCTCTCTGCATTCAGGGGGTATATACCCAGAATCAGCACACAATAAGAAAAAAAAAGGATTTGTGCCTCATGTGGCCAGACCAGAGGTTATGTTTGCATCCTGAAAACTCGATTATACAAACAAATTCCATATATTAAAGATATCTTTGTACTTATGCACTGATAAAAAGTGTTATTTGGAGGTCAGTTAATATACTCCTGAAATTCTGGGGGTTTTTCCTAAACATAACACTCCATTTTCATTTATGCTTGATGGAAAAGTTATGTCAAAATATTTCTCAAGATACTTTATATAATTATTGAGATATAAAATAGATGTGTAGCTATATTTGGACAGAAATTTGTCCGTAATCGACTGTATTTCAGAAGGAATATATTTAATGACTAGAACTCACAACCCAATATTATGACCCATTTATTTAACGTCAAATATAAGCTATGAAAAACAATCCAGCTGGATTTCAAGTACAAGTAATATACTTTTCTAAAGAGCCACAAGAGGGAGTAAAGAGTTACCTTAAGAAAACCAAAGTTTGTAAAAATATAAACCCTGTATGAGCATGTATCCAGCATGCAGTGAGCAGCAAAAGTACCACAGACAGAAGTGGAAGATGACTCCAGAAACTGTCAGTGCTACCTGGTTAAGAACATCTCTCAGTGCTCTAAGGGGACTTGCAACACCGAGACATATTAATTATTCAGTTGACTTTTCCTCTCTATTCTATTTTTATATAGTGAGAGAACCAGCATAATTCCACACAGATGTTTTTTACTCAAGTTTAGCAATAGCTTTTAAACACATCTTTTTGTCTGTCTGTGTAAGGTCACATTTTGTCTGCATGTCGCATGGAAAAGCTTTTTGTTTGTTTGCACTGAAACATCATCACAAGGCAGCCTATGTAAAAACTTTTTCTACTGAAAACCTGCATTTTTCTATAGGTGTTGGAGTGGTCTGCAGTCATGAAAAGTTGTTGTCTGGTACTGCTGCTCTGAACTCCCACCATGTCTTCACCTGATGCTGTCCTGATCTCAGCCAGGGATGGGCAATATAGATTTACTTTCCAATGCAGATCTACTTTGGTCAAAATTTACCATTAATAGAAGATATGAATGAAAAGGTAACTGATAACGTGAAATGTGTATAAAGTGTCTTTTAGATAATTATTCTCCATTTCAAATTTATTCCCCCTACATTTATTATTTGATATGTAGTATAAATTGATTGAGGATTGTTTCAGTCTTGGTGCAGTCCTGAATGCAATTTCTCTTTTCTTTGCATTTTCTTTTGCATTAAAAAAGTTGTTCTGCCTTTGTTCACAATCACACCTGAAATAAGTTTTTCCATGATAGTTAGGAAAATAGGCTAAACTGTTTCCCTGGTGGAAATGCTAAATCTCTACGGATGAAACAGCTGTTCTCAGAGCAATTGTTACTCCTGGATCAGCACCTCTCAAGTCCTGATGACATTTCTGCAGGCTATGTAATATTTTTTTCTGCTGACTCTGTCTGGGAGCCCAGCTGTGAACGCATGAGAGAAAGCAATGCTATTGTGTTTCCACTTCCTCCTCATCAACAAGCAAGAGCTGTGTCAGACCCCACTGGTATGCTGCAGTCTGGGAAGGAAATCAAATTTTCAGCACCAAGGTTTCCTAAGGTGATTATGCAAAGCTTGGCTAAGACTACTCAGGAAAGGGGGAAAAAAAAAATGTATCACTGTGTAGAAGCAGCAGATGATTATCATTAATTGAATGCATGTGTTTGGCAACAAGGGAAGATAGTACATACTGTGCTCTGACATACCAGATGGCTTCCCAGAGAGACTCCTCTGAACATACTAATACGTTGGGAACATCAGACTAAGCAAACACAGAAACATTTTCTTGAGATTTATCGAAAGCTAAATATCCTCATATTAAATTTCTCAGCTCTCTGAACTTGTCTTAAACTCTGTTAAGTCCTAAAATGCTTTTTTAGCATGTGTGTTTCCTAAAGGTGTCCTATCCTGGCAGCCTGAATCATTCAAGCTACCTGCAAGAGTGGTAGTGAGAAGGGGCTGGAAAGCAGCCCAGAAAAGGAGCAGGTAGATTGCACCAGTGTGTTTAAACTGTGGCAAATTCAGTACAAAGAGTGTCACCTCAACAACAGGTTTATCAAGCACACTGGAGATTTTTCTAAGATGAGTAACATGGACCTATCTTGGCAAAAAAGTGACCAGGATTAGTTTTCTCCAACACAAAATCTTTTTTGGGAAGTATTAACAGGTCACAGGGTGACAAGGTAGTTTACAGAGAGACTTGAGTGCTGGAGGAGGTGGCAAAGACCTTTGATTTCTCCTCAGCATGCAGAGCAGTATGATCAAGTGAGAAAATTGGTGACTGGTGGGATGGTGTCTGTTTTTCTCTCCGTCCTGCAAAGATCTTGGTTTACAGCTTAGGACCATTGCACTGCAGTCAACTCATCATGTCCATAATCTGAGACTAAAAAGGAATCAGATTCGTGTGTCACAGACTGGAACCACTCTTAGTGGACAAACCTGAAGATGCTGTTGTGAGAGTTAATGGACTCTCTCGGAGAAGCTCTTGAAACACTTAGCAGAATCCCTCTCAAGAGAGACATAAATTTGTACAAACCTATCTTGATAAAGCATGAGGGTAGACTGTCTCTTTTACGTTTTTTTTCTCACCTATAAAATGTGTAATATTTTCTTTGTCCTAATTGCTTTAATTGGTAGAGAGGAAATAATCTGAAGTGACAAACTGCTTACTGTTTAATGCTCCCAAGCTTGGCCATTCCTGCTGTTCCTCAGACACCTACATCTACACATCAATGCTAAAGTTTTGGGCCTTACTCCTCTGTGGATATCTGTGCATTTACAGACAACAGGCTGGCTTTCAAAGCCCATTTCCTATTCTTTGTGCCTTAATTCTAAAGTATTTAAAATTTTTTATGGAAGAGAGGACTGCCCAGGGAAAAGTTCAGAAGAAGTTTTGCTTTAGCTGTCTAAAAGTTCACTTCTCATGTGTGCTAGATTTAACAGAAATATCCCCAGATGTAACTTTGCATCATCCTCTCTATTTGACCATAGGAGATCTATAGGCTTTAGAGCTTCAGCTCTATTATTACATAAGAAATATTTTGGAAAGATAGGATGTCCCACTCTAAATCCAAGATGAATAGACTTATTAAATCATAGAATCATAAAATTATTTAATTGGAAGGGACCTTTTAAAGGCCCTCTAGTCCAACCTCTCTGCCATGGGCAGGGACATCTTCAACTAGGTCAGGTTGCTCAGAGCCACATGAAATCTGACCATGAATGTTTCCAGGGATGGGGCATCCACAATTTCTCTGGGCAACTTGTTCCAGTGTTTTATCACCCACATTGTAAAAAACTTCTTTTATCTGATCTAACCCTTCCCACTTTCAATTTAAAGCCAGCCCCCCTTGTCCAATCACCACATGGCCTTGTAAAAAGTCCCTCTCCAGCTTTCCTACAGGTAGTGGAAGATGCTATAAGGTCTTCCTGGAGCCTTCTCTTGTCCAGGCTGTACAATCTCCAATTCTCTCAGCCTTTCCTCATAGGAGAAGTGCTCTGATCATCTTTGTGGCCCTCCTCTCTACTGTCTCCAGCAGGTCAATATCCTTCCTGTACTGAGGACCCCAGAGCTGGACAGAGCACTCCAGGTGAGTGCTCCTGAAAGAAGAGAGGCAAAGGTGATCTTCTTATAGATTGAGGAAGAAAGGATAATTTTTTTCATATGATCAGTTAGAAAAAAAATACTTTAAAGAACTCGTGAAGATCATAGTTCTAGGGTTTGCCATGTAGGCAATCAGGTTAGACTAAGCAGAAATTTTGCATATTGCACCGTTTTTGCAGAAAATCTACTTACATGTTTCCTGTTGTGCAATCGGAAATAAAAACTGGGAAAAATTGAATGCATATATTCAATAAATTAAGTTCCAAGATAAGCACTGTAAAAGAGTTCCTTTTAGTTTTGTGGTATTGGTTTTCCTGTTGAAATTTGCTAGTAATTTAAGTGGAAATGACTGAAATAATTTGGATTTAGTTTTTCACTCAATCAGTGCCTGCAGACTTAAATATAGTGCTTGGAGCACTGTCTTTTAAAAGACACCCTATTTATTTGTAGTTCTGTCCTGTATATATGATACAAAATCACAAAATTCTAGGATTTTTCACAAACTTTTGCTCTCCTTTAATAGTGCCTAAAATGGAGGGAGAGATAGGAGTGCAAAAGGAATTTTAGGAAATTTCCTAGGTAAGAGTATCTAAGAGACAAAAAAAGGGCCTAATATGCTCAGCACCACCTAGTCCCTAGTTTATTTTGCATGGAGGACGTGTTAGGACATAAACTGTGTTATGGATTCTGGTGTGTTTTTCACAAGTGCAAGGGATTACATAGAAGTGTATTGAGTTAGGGCCAACAAGGCCTTTTGCTGTTATAAGACTGAGAGGTTGAAAATACAGTAAAGAGAAGAATAATTTGAGTGCTTTTAGAAATAAGGCTAGGTCAATATGATTAATACCAAATATTCCTTGCAAACATTTCCACTGGGGACTTTGAGTCTCTGTGAGAAAAAAATAAAAATGTACAGCCTGATCCCAAAGCAAAATTATTTTTCATTGAAGCTGAAATGAGAAAAACACTGTCAGGTACACAGGAGAAGGGAAACCTCATAGGCTAAGAAAAAATCTACTTGCCAAATTTTGCTCAGCCTCTGTCTTCAGCTTCAGTAGGATGTGAAGGATCTTTTTTTCACTTATGTTTGATGAGTATACTAACTTCTGACTTTAATTCTACGCCAGCCTTATGAAGCAAAATAGCCCCAAATTTTTACCTTGCCTGCTTCCTTCTGTGTGGTATGTTGTAGAACTACGACATCAAAGTACTTAAAACCCTGCCAAGATAGTTACAACCCAACTGTTACAGGGAATTAACTGTATTGATTAGGGAATTATTTTTCTCAGTAAATAGCACAGGAAACAATTCTATAAACTGCCAGTAGTGCTCAATATTTATTGAAACATTACCAGTGTAATCCCTCTGAACCAGCAGCTGTGACCATGCCTAAATGCTGAGGGAAAAAGTAGTGATAATCTACTACTGTGAAGGACTGCTCATCTCTTAACCTTTAGATTTCAAACATGCTTCATCAGAATTTGCCATAAATATACATATTTCTCCCTGCCATTGGCTCCTGGCCACAAAGTTTAATCCTGTTCACCTCTCATTGTAGGGAGAAGCAGGCAAGATAGCAAAATCTGCTATATGCACAATACATTTATTTCCTTGTAGCTTAAGCTTTGCCAAATTTAAAGGGTGCTGGAGAAATGCTTGTACTATGCAAGTGCAAAAGGTGACCAACAGATATTTGTCCACAAAACTTCTTCAAGAGGTACCCAGTGTAAGCAGGGCTTGTTCTGCTTCTGTCACAGAAATTGGTTGCCTGTGTACAGAAAGAAAGTTTTAACTCAGCTGGCCTCTACTACAGATTCCTCTTGCTCTTAAAGTTACTTACCAGCTCTCATGTAAATAGGAACGTTTTCTGAGAAAAGTAGTCACAGTAATAGTGGGGAAAAAATATTGTTTAGTAAATCTTCCACCTTAATTTAGAATCTGTGTGATAATGGTGACAAACGGAGGCTTTTTTTGGTGGAGGTAAAACATATAAAGTCTATATAAAGTGTTGTGGGGAAAAAAAAGGTAAAGTGCTTTTTACCGCTAATAATTGATGCAATTACTTGTCAGAATCTCGTGTTCTCTTTAGCCATTTCTAAAAAAATAACAGGTTATATTTTGAGCTTATTTCTTCACAGCACGTAAGAGCGTAGTTTCTGAAATGCACTGTTTTGCAGGGACTGTGTGAAGTTACCTGTGGAGAAAAGCAGTTTTCTTGAGAGAATCACATTTCAAAGTGCATTCATAAAGCGAAATCAAGCGTTCTGCTAAACACACACGCAAAAAAAGAAAAAAAAAAAAAGAAAAGAAAAAAAAAAAAACCCTCGGTTTCGCGCGGGGCCACGAGATGGCGCTAAACACCCGCCGATAGCGCCAGGTGCGCGACAAGCGGTGTGACGTCATCTACCGGAGCGCTGACGTCAGCATGAAACATTCCTCTCACACCAGTGATCTCGTTTACCGTTTTCTTCTCTCTCCCTTTTTCCTGATTCATATTAATGAAGTTCAGTAGTTTTGAACTAGTCAAACTTCAATAAATTCTTTGTTGATATGTTTTGGCAAGGATCATTAGATAAGTATATTTATGATACACACTAGGCTAAAGCACCAAGCTAAATATAAACTAGAAAGAAATTGCTTATAACGAAAAGACACTTCTTGAAAATAGTAGTTTCTTCCACGCTGACTAATAAAGAAGAAATTATTTTTGACCAGAAGTAACTATGAATCTCTACGTGTTTTCGCTTGCTGAACCTTCTGATACAGTTTGGTATGATCACTCCTCAAGGACCACCCTGGTTCTGCCTCTCATAGAAATGTTCAGTCATTTTGGAGGATAATTTGAAAGGAAAAATTCATATGGTAGCAAAGAAAAATGGGGTAGCTCCTCCCAGAGCCAGTGATCAGCAATTAAGAGGATTACCCAAGCAAGTGCTTTATGCCAGGTGTGTGAGAGCACTCCCACAGTGGATCACAATGTGGAGGCCATACTTCCTTTCCTATGGCCAAGCAGAAAGTGCCAAGAACAGAGAAACATTCAAGATAAATTAAACAAAATGGCTTCACAAGGTGAGACAGATTTGCCACACTGACAACACCTCATACATCTGCATGTCCTGATCTGGTGCTCATGGATAGACTCAGACAAACAGGAAGAGAAGCAAGTACTCCTCCACTGCAGCTGTGTTTGGCTTTGACATCAGGCAAAGTAACTGAGAGATTTAAAAGCAGAGAATAAGACTTATTTTTCCTCCTAGAAGTAGTATGAACTCATTTTAATGCTAAAATGTTATATGCTGCTATTTTTCTAAAGAAAGATCTGATTCATCTCAAAAAAGGTACATCTCCCTATCAAAAGAATCCAATGAGAATTCTGATTCTCACACCGGGAATTAAGATGTATTTTATTGAACATATAAAATGACAACATAATGACAATTCCAGCTTTCTAATTCCCCAGTAGAAAAGAAGCAGATTAACTGTCTCCAGAACTGACTGATTTTTTATATATATTTCCCCCCACCTCTCTCCCAGGAGACCAGGTTGATTGTTCAGCTTGTTCTGTTGACTGAAAGAGAATCCCCTCTGACTTTTATTCCTGGAGAAAGCTCAGAGGAGCAGCTACCTGACTGCTGAAGCACTTTGCCAAGTGGCTGGTGTTTAGCTTCCAAACCAGTTACAATCAGCAGCTTCAAATCTCATAAGCATCTCCTCGGTTACCAGCAGAAAGAAACGCAGCCACAACCAAGTAGATATTTCAAGAATTCTGTGCAAAAAAGGCTTTTCAAAACATATTTTCCAGCTGTTTGAAAACAGTAGATGTAAATACGAGGTGCTTTACTCCAATCTTTTTGAAAATGCATTTGGCAGGTCTGTTGTTTCCTTTATAACTTTTTAATGGGCTGATACTAAATTACTTCAAAGAAGTTGCATTTAGTGCTGCAACCAGTTCAGCGTTCCGGGGGATCTCAGGCTTTACATTGGTGTCAGGAATAGAGAGACAGAAAGCTCAGAATTTTGCCCCTCTCTCGCCATCCACAGATCTGTGCTCCAGTCCCTTGCCTGGTTTGTCTCTGCATTGCTGCTTATCTTTGACATCTTTCTCTGTGACAACTGCTTCCTTCACTGATATACAAACACTGAAATGTGGAAAGAGAGCCAGGAGAGTGTTATGGTGATATGTGAAAACAAAATACAATAAAAGTGCAGGCAAAGAATTGCCATCTACATCTTGACTGCATACAATACACAAGTAAGGAAATAAGCCTTAGCTGAGGTACATGGATTTGAAATGGGAACCTTTGTATTTACTGATACAAAGGCTTAGCAGCATCCAGACCCCTTGTGGGACTGCAGCAGGAGCAGCTGTAGATTCTTTGTCTTGGCTGTTTAATTAATATCTCCCTGCCTCTGGTTTATTTGCACAGCAGCAAAGCTTTAAAAGAAGTGTGTTGCAGCTCTAGCATTTAGTGAGGATTGAAATCCATTTTCTATTCACCTTGACCTTTGGGTACCACATACCCTTAGCTATATAAAAATTTTAACCTCCTTCCAACACAGCTTCCTAAAAAGGTTCATACTGTTATTTTGAGAGTCCTGGGTTGAGGGGATGGATAAGATATGTCTGCATTTTTTCCTGTCCCTTAATCTGTTAATAAAACACTTGGGCACACTCTGTCAATATTGTATTGAGACATTTGGGGACTCACAGACAGCTGCTTGTTGGCTGGATCAATATCAAAGGCAAATCTGGAGCAAGGCATACTTTGGAGGGCCAGAGGAGGCTGTAATATAGAGAGAACCAAACATAGAGAAATGAGACCACAGAACTGGAGAGCTTTCTTTCAATTAGTCATGTTGAACCATTTAAACATATTTTTTCCTAACTCTACATACTTTAGTTTTTTCCCTTTTCAACAGGACAGTGTAGCCAAATTAAATAGAAATTACCATACTTATTAAATGGCAATTAGGGTTTGTTTGCTGCATTGCATTTCTTCCAAATTAATTTACTATTACTATATTGGTGAACAGTTAAACCATTTGATATGGTTGAATGTGCACATTAATATAATTTAAAGAGCATAATGATTACCCATTTTATTACTTCTGTATTGTAATGCTGAATTAATTTATGCCAGTTATAGTTGATTATTATGGTTATTAACATCAGTAAGTGCTCTTTAACAATCAGTCGAGATCTAACACTAACTGCCTTGTTAGAGCTAAATTAAATGCTGGAGACACTCTGTTCACTCTGTAACCCTATCCAGTTTCACTGCAGTTTTCTTCCCTTTACCTAGTAACCTCAGAAGCTGGATTAACTGCAGCAATTATGTGCCTCATTAGCAATAAACAATACTAGCTGGCTGCTGGTGGCTGTTGTGCCACAGGTGCACCTAGCCATTACAGCTGTCTCAGCAGACAGAGGGGGATACGGCAAAACCTCTTCTCTCTGGAGTGTCTAATCTCCAGGAAATAGAAGGTGTTTTAGCCTGCTAATGACAAGGAATGAGGGACAATGTTGACATGCCCCATAAAGCTGCAGAACAAGGCAAAATGAAAAAAAAAAATATGGCTGCTGCCTCTCTATGACTAACTAAAGAACCATGATTTATACGCTTAAAAATTTCCGTGTGAACAAACTGCAATGCCCACATTTAATGTAAAATATGTAGAAACTATATTTTCAATGCTCTTGACTTTTACCTATATTAAATATCTTCATGTGAATAAGTATTGCCACTTCCAGCTACATAAGATCAATTTAACTGTTGTTTAAACACAAGTTTATTTTTAACTAGAAAATCAAGGGTGGTGTCAGAAATTTAAATTGATTAAACTTGGAAAAGTTGTCTTCATTTCAGGAAGGGTAGATGTGTTCTGGTCCGTTCTCCAAATCTTTGTTTCCTTCATTTTTATTATTGAATTCCTATTATGAAATAAAAATAAAGCCTGAGAAAATACAGATGAAGGATTTTGCTGTGAGATCCTTTGAATAAGGTGCTGCAGTGAGAAGTGTTGAAGAGACAATTGCAGGGCAAAGACAGTTCAGGTGATGCCACAGGTTCCTGACACCTTGGTAAAGGCAAAACAATAATCTGCTGTCTGTTCAAAACCCTTGAAACACACAATTCTTTTGCAACTGGAGAAAAAGTCCAGTGCCTGCAAAAAGAGACTGGATTCTTTACTAATCCAAACTATAAATAAACTTTTGTAACTGGGGGTACTGAATAAGGATATAGCACTTGGGGGAACCCTTGCCATTTGTTTATGAAAGAGACCATTGGAGAAAATATTATAGGTACTCTGTTTCATAGAGCCTGAATAATTGGAGTTTCGTTTGGGTTTCATATGTGTTTGAAACTTCACACAGTGTTTGTATGTCTGATTGGTACACTATAAAGGTTTTAAGCAGTCTCTTCACATCCGTATCCCAGGTCTCACAGTCCACTTTATCTCTGTCTGTATCTTTCTCTGTGTGTGTCTGCCTACCTTTAAAGAGGCACACAGACGTGTCCCTGCCAGGAGATGATGATAAGGTACAAGATGGCACTGGAGGAAGGTGGGGAAAAGGGCACAGAGCAGTGGCAGAGAAAGCAAATTGTAACCACACTATCATTTCAGCTGGATCTCACGTTGAAATTATAGGTACAGGCACTTTCTGAGCCTGGCTCATGTAAATAAGCCTGTAAATTCATATCTTCTTCTTTTTTTTTTTTTTTTTTTTTTTTTTTTGGCGTTTAAAGAGGAAAAGCTGCAGATATTTGGGGCAAGGAGTGAACACCAGTGCAATGTACTAAGGACAAGAGTGGTTTCTTTGGTGATATTCTCTTTTCCCAGCCTCCCTGTCACACACCCGGAGCTCGCCCCTGGGATGGCTGGAGAATGAGTCCAGATACTCCTTTCCACTTCAGCCTGAAATCCAGTAACTCCATGCACCAATTTATTGCCAGAAAAATAAGAAAAAAATGCATAGAAAGCAGCTGCAGGGAAGCAATCACCATCTCCAAAGTAGAGCAAGAGAGACTCTAATCTCATCCCAAATAAAAATTGCTTTATGAACTGCTGTCAAACCCCTAAGCAACAGGGGCTACAGTATAATTGGGTTTGACAAGGGGAGCAGCATATGCCAAAATTAATCAGGATGCTAGGCTGTGTAAAAGAGAATGGCCTAGAAGGTCCAAAGAAATCTTACACTAATTAGAAGCAAGAATATCAATTGATCCCTGTATATAGTGGAGAGGCAATTCCTGTGTGGGATAAGAGACCTCCAGAAACCACATCTAACCTTGCAAGGAGCAAGACGTGAAAGGATTCACTACTGTTCTTAATAGCAATGGTGTGCAGGATGCCTGAGCCATTGGGCAGAAATGCTTCAAAAGCTGGAAATATGGTTAGGTAAGAGACAGTAAAATACCAGTTTAAACTCTTACAACTAAAAGTGTAGAGCAAAATATTGAGGCCAACAAAAAGAAAATAGTAAACATACCTATTAAATACAGAAACTCAGTTTGATGAATTTTTGAGCCAGAAGTAGGAAATTGGATAATGAGAGAAGAAACCAAGGAGAAGGGGAGAAAAGTTGTATGGAAAATAAACTGACCCCATGTTTTCATGACAGGATGTGGAGTGGGTTTTATTTAAGGTGATAAAGATGATCAAGGGGAAAAAAATCCTGTTTTATGAATTTTGTTAGGAAGAAGTCATGGAACGTTTGAGACCTAAAGTTTGGATGTACCACCTCCTGCCACTACAAGCATAGAGGCACCTTTCAGTCTGTATGCAGCTTCCAGACTTAGACCTGTCAAAACTGGCAGGTCCACAAGCAGTAGGTTTTATGAGTCTCATTTTTCGACATATCTTGGACGCTCAGTAGATCTGCACATACGTGACAAGCCTCCTGTATTGCAGACAAGCCTGGACTGTGCAAGGCAGAACAGCTTTGTCCTTGGTGTGTAGGAGAGCTCTTTTTTGTAGACATCATGTTCTTTTGTCTGGGATTTTTGGACATCTGGTAGTCCGGGCTGTTAGCCATCCTGAAATCTAGCAGTCTACCAACAGGACCTAGAAAGCTGGAAAATGTGAAACTTTTTTTTTTCTTCTCTGAGAGTTTTTATCACAGCTCTGTTAAAATACATCACTCCTTGCTGGCCTCTGAACATCTGCTCTCAGCTGGAGCAGAAGGGGCACCAGACTGCTACTACAGGGCATTTAACTGAGGTATATAATTCCCTTTTGGAGAAAGTGTGCTGGCAGCTGTTGCTTGGTACTCTCCTGACTTGTATTTTTACATACATCATATTCACAGACTTTATTCTCCAGTACTACTTCAGGATTCAAAATATGACTTGGACCTCTCCTGGACCTGATGAGATTACTCTGCAGTGCCCTTCCTCTGCCCAGATTACATTTTTAACTGTCTAAACACTACTGAATATCATGTATCTTCCAGTCATTGTGTGAACTCCAGATGCTTCAATGAAGAGGAAAATCTTGACAAACTATTGCCATTGTATCTTGTCTTGCTGGTTGCTTTTTTTTTATGTAATTTATTCCTTTAATATGTGATGAAGAGATATGACTGGGTGGGTCAGATGATCAGATTAATAACTGATATCAGTCCACTGAAGCCAGACTGTTTTACCCCCTCTTGTGTGCTAGTCTTCTCTCACTCCTCTCTTTTTGTTCTTTGTTTTACAGCAGCAAATGCAGGCTTCAGCTGAGATGGGGCTCTCAATATACTAAGCATAATAGTAAAGCATAAAAGACACTGCCAGTCTCCCAGAAAGTTTGTATCCATGTTCAGACAGCCTGACTTCCACCCAAATCCTCATGCCCAATGATTTCAACTCTTTGTTTCTAAGTTATATTTGTTTTTGTTTAGACTCAGAAGCAGAAAGGCCTAGCAGCCTCTAATAGCTCTATAACAGGGCACAGTATAGCAATAAATTTCCTAGTCTGAGATTTAAGTCTTATGCAGCTTTATTTGTGTCCCCACTGTAATCTAAGGATGTTAAAATTTCTGAATGAAAATTGGATGACTTTCTTCACTCCTGTGCTGGACAGTGTTAATGATGCTTCCCTACCAGCTTGCAGGCTTTCTGCACCTCCAATGTCAACTCAAAACAGAAAAAAGAAGAAGAAGAAGGAGGGCTTTGAGCAGAGCCTGGCTGGCTGACGCTGTACACTCTGTGTGTCTCGCACGCACATTCTGGCCTTCCTGTGAGCTGCTGCCTGACAGCTTCCTGCAGCCTTTGGAGACAGCCAGGGAAAGAGAATGAGAGAGACACGTTCAGAAGTAGTTGTATTTAGTGTGTCAGAAATAAAAGCAGCCCTTGAAACCTCTTTGGGGATGGAGGGGGCTGGGAAGCAAACTCTGGTTTGCAAACAGCTGAAACTTCATCCCTTCCTTTCTCTCTCTCTACATGTAGCACCCTTGTATTTCAATGCTAAGTGCTTTTTAAATTCCTCCTGGGGTGACTATTTACATATTATAATGTGAAGTAATGAAGGGAAAGGGATGTTATGCAAAGCAATTGCCTCTCGTCCTCTTATCCTGAGTGCAAGGGCCAAGCACATTTCCTGCCATCTGTTTAACTCCATCTCCTGATGCTCATAATGAACCTGGCAGTGCTGGGCAGATGGAAATCACTGGCAGGCATAGCTGTTTACTTGTAAAGGCAGCCCTAATTTGTTAGACTTGCCAGGCAAGTCCCCAGTGGTCAGATATTTCATAGTGATGGAGGGTTATTAAAAGAGCTCAGGTGAAGAAAGCTCTTCCCAGCATATGTGCGTGAGCTGAAGGCTGAGTCTTGCCACTGTGCCAGAACAGCAGCAGAGCTTGATGCTGCTATTAGCAGAATGGGGGCCAGGCTCCTGACCTTGTCTGGTGGCAGTTCTCACTAAGTCTCACACTGACCTGGGCTTCGTTAGCTGTACAGCCATCTGCCACAGATCATATTTATCTCAACTTAAGACCTCACTAAAGAACAAGAGGAGAAATGTGATTAGGCTTTTGTGTGTCGGCTACAAGGCCATTTGCCTGGTGAAAGGCACATAGGCAGCTATTCCAGTGAAAAAGCCTTTTTTTAGAAAATAAAAAGATAACGGAATAAAATGTGGATGTCATAATAACACTCCAGGGGCTGCTGGTTGGTTTATCGTTCTACATCATTCAGATCTTTTCTTCTCCCTCACCCCCCTCTCTCTGATATGAAGTTAGAAATGAGAAATTGAGAGAAATAAATACTTAGTCTAACTGAAGTTTTTTCATCAATCAAAAAAAATCAAATGCAGAAAAAGAGAGGGATTAGAGAAATGTGAACCTTAGAGTAATTTAATACATGGGACTTAAAGGAGAAATTCTGTTTCTATTACAGGATTACTTTCCCTGTTTTAAAATTCTCCAGTTATTTTACATAAGGCATATTTTTGACAGTCTCATCAAATCTGGGGTAGAGTACAAATAAAAAAATAAGACAGGAAGCTTTCATAGAAATAATTTATTTCTTAGAAATGTCTGACTAATCTCTTATATTCCAGCCAATTGAGCATTTTAAAATAATATTTTAAAATATTTTGTACAAGTTGCACATTTTGTTTAGAACTGAAGATCAAGTGAATATAGAGATCACTTCAGATTTTTGTGTTTTGAAGCCTGCATTCCACTGTGCAAGCTATGTGGATACATATTTACTCATTCTGCCAACACATTTGACATTCCCCACATTGAACTGTGGCTACTTTGCACACAAACAGTTCTTGATCTTCTGGAATTACCATTTTTTGAGGCTGGCTTGAAACAGGGAAAGGGAGGGGGGAAAAGCTGTATCATTCACTTTAAAAAACCATAAGTATTGCAAGGAATGTCGCTCAGCCATGTGGTCATCACCAGCCGAATTCAGTACCCAGCAAATGCAATGGGCTGTATCAACAGTAGTTGTTGGATAAACTAATCAGGAAGGAACTCTAAATCCATGTGATAAAACATGACCTTGACAGAACTGTTTTATATGGTGGAGAGACAGAATTCATCATAGCTCTACTATAAATTACTGCGGAAGTAAAACTCTTTCCTTTTCTTTTTTTTTCTCTTAGGATGTCATATTGTTTCCTGCAGCATCACAATACATGTGGTAATGTCAATATGTTTCATCCAAACAGTACTTGACTAATTTTTTTCTTTATTGGGAAGACTGAGTTAGGCTTGAACAGAACAGAGAAGGTGTCGGTGTTTTTGTTGACAAACAGGATGGGGAGCTTGGACAAGCGTTCCAGGAGCCTTTTATTATTTTATTCTGTTATCAGTCTGATAAGCTGATCCCTAAACTCTTTTGCTTTATTTCTGAAACCTGCCTTTTTTTCACACCAAAGAGCTTTTTCACCTTCTGTGTTTCCCCACAAGCAGGATAAGTTTAGTTGTAATTGACTGTGAAGCAAGCACCCACACAAGTAAAAAGTATGATTTATTTCTCTTTTTATAGAAAGCAAGCCTCCGTATTTTATGGCTGTTCTAAGACATTAAAGAAAACATTAGACCTGAAGGTTACTATTCATCTAATTTAAAATGTTCCAGTATGATACAATTGTAATATAGATGTCATTGGCTGAGATTCTGCTGACAGCTTTTTTTTATTAAGTATTTGAGACATATAATGGTTTATGTAACAGCAGACATGGACTCTGGTTTCTTACCTTTACATCAAATGAATTCCCCTATATATCACCTTTAAAACACATACCAAAATCCTTGCTAAAATGACAAATGCCCATAATTCCTAGTAAATTTAAGAGTCACCTCCCCTTAGCTTCTACTCCCTGTCTGCTTCAATTTCTGCATGAACTTTCACCTGTCAGCTTCTAATAATATCATAATTTCAGGAAGCAATGAAGATTAAAGGAGAAATATCAAATAGATAATATTTTCCCCTCTTTTCTCTTTCTTTTTTCAGTATCTTGGCAAATTAGTTATTCCTTTGGTGAAACACAACCGCACAGTAAATTTGTGCCCATTTCCATAGCAAGTGAAAGAGGATTTTCAATTTAGCAGAAAGATAAGTCAACTGAAACTCACTCTTTCTACTGTAGTAGACACCATTTTGAAAAAGCAAAGCTGCTATTTACACAGAAATAAATTCTTAACATTGTAAGGCATTGATACAATTCTTCTGTAATGATTTTTTGGGGGGAGGTAGGAAAAAAAAAACCACAGAAACTCTTACAACAAAATAAACACCCAACAACCAATAAACAAAACCAACCAACCATTAAGACCCCAAACTCAAGTTACAGACTTTAGAATTTTGGCATGCCAGAAGTAATACATTTGTTTAACTTGTGCTCTTTACCATGCTGCCATTTTTTAGTTCTGAATATAAAATAAAGGAGAAACTCCTTTTTGACGCTCCAATCTTCTCCGTCTGCAACTGCTGAGCAAGTAAAACTCTGTTCTTAATTTTTTTCCCTTTCAATATAAGGCTCTTCATGGTGCAAGATGACTAAATAAGATTTTCATTAGTAGCTTATCAAAGAAATTAGCCCCAGTGCAAGCTTTTAGCAGAAATGCCAACCTAGGAAGGTTCCATCTACTAGTTTTCAACTGAGCAAGGAGGTTTTTAAGTTACTCTGTACATTGAAACACAACATATTTTGGCCAGCACAGCAGATCTTCTAATCCTTCTGGAAATGTCTGTGTTTCTCCTAAAGATGGAGAAAACTTCTTCTTTTTCCATGCAGTATACTAGATCAGGTAGAAAGTGGAATAGCTTATAGAATTCATGCTTGTTTAATTAAAGAGTCATCACTTTTAAATTGGAAAATACATGAATTTTAGGTTTGCACTAAAATACAAATATCATGTATTTTTAATTAACCATAGGTTTCAATGGTGTGTATAGAGAAGATTTCGTAGCAGACAATACTCATGTTTCCAAAAGACAAAAAAAAAAGAAAAGTTTAGCATTAAGACCACTGCAGTATGGTCTTATGACTGGTCTATGACTGAGCGCCTTCAGGACATGGCTGTATTAGACCTTCGGGTGTTATCCCAAGGTCAAGAATCTTTTCATGGCAAAGATATAGCTGAGTGTTACAGCAAAAAGCACAACAAAAATAATACAGTTTTGACAAATATGGAAAACATCTCTTACATTCCTAAAGAAAAAAAACAGCAGAAAAACCTGGCCACTGCTGAGTCTTTTCCCAGAGGTGAAACATTTCTGAATGTGGAATGATTGTCTTGAATTTTTTCTCATACAATATGCAGTGAGAGCTACTTAAACAGAAACAGATTTTGCCATTAATAATGGCTACAAATAGTGGGTTTTTCTCTTACTTGCTTTTTATTAGTTACTTCACCACTTACAACATTGGGGCAAGGACCTGGTTTCAAGCTTCAAGTTAGCTCTGTGTCACTAATGAATACTTTGAAAATATTACTTAATACTGGGTTGTCTGAAAGAAATGGCTGTCATTCAAAATAAAGCACATTATGAATTACTTCATTAATTTTCTTGCAGTCTAGTCAGATTTATGTTCACATTTCTGTGTGCCAATTTCTCCTTAAAAACAAACACTTTTCATCATTTCCAATTCAGATTTTGACACAGTTCTGCCAAATTTCAGGTATCATCACTACATCCATGTATGTATGTATATATATGTATCAGCACAATTCTTAGTAGATATTCAGGACACTGAGTTAGTAACAAGAAGGTGGCTTTCTTTGTGAGATGGTGATGTTGGTTTGCACAGTACATATAAATCGCTTCTCCTGTGACTCAGCACAGCTTTACTCGAGTAACACAGCCTGCTGGTTTTGGCTGGGGTAGAGTTAATTTTCATCACAGTAGCTGGTATGGGGCTGTGTTTTGGTTTTGTGCTGGAAACAGTGTTGATGATTCAGGGATGTTGTGGTTACTGCTCAGCTACACACTGAACTACACCAGTCCTGCGTGACAGAGTTCTGCCTCTCACTGCACCCCACCAGTGAGGAGGCTGGGGGTGCAGAAAAGACTGGGAGGGGACACAGCTGGGACAGCTGACCCCAACTGACCAAAGGGGTATCCCACACCATGTGGCTTTGTGATCACTGTATAAAGCTGAGGGAAGAAGGAGGAAGGTGTGTGGGTGTGTGTGTTGTTCAGAATGCTGGCGTTTGTCATCCCAAGTCACCATTACGCGTGATGGAGCCCTGCCGTCCTGGGGATGGCTGAACAGCTGCCTGCCCCTGGGAAATGGTGAATTAATTCCTTGCTTTTCTTTGCTTGTGTACACAGTTTTTGCTTTACCTGTTAAGATGTTTTTACCCCAACCCAGGAGTTTTCTCACTTTTACCCATCCAATTCTCTCCCTGATTCCACTGGGGAGGAGGGAGGGAGGGATGGAGTGTGGGGCTGGGATTAAACCACAACACTCAGTGAAACTGGTAATTATTAAATAGTAAATGCAAACACATTTTCAAGATTTGTGAGGGAAATCAATAAATAAGGAAAGGTGTCTATAAAATAAAATATCTTAAAAACTCATTCATTTACAAATTTGTAGTAATTTCAATTGGTTTTGGTATTCCCATAAAATACATTGGTCCAGAAAACAAAAGGAGAGTACATTAAATATGGAGAAATTATATTCATAACCCAAAAGCTCACAGTCTATTTCATGCTTTTGGTGATTAACCTGACATGTGCACAGTGTCACTTACAGTACTATGTAAATGTGCTTCAGTGTAATGTAGTTCTATTTAAACTCTTATTGCTTGAGTATTCACTTAATATAGATAATAAGGTTGTATACTGTTTAAAAATATATTTTTGACAATATCTCCGTAAATTGTCTCTTTTTCTAAAAAGCAAAAGAAGTGCCTAACAATTATTTATAAATTTAAAGCCTGGAAATATATATTTGCAAACCCACTCACTTAAGATAATAATTTTCTTTCCAAAAATAGCATGGAGAACATTTTAAGTAATTTCTACATGTGTGTTCTTATTTTTCCATAACTTTTCATTCCTGTTAATACCTCCACACCATTTGTCACATAGCATGGAAAGTGATCAGACACTTTCCAGACTTTAATATTAAATGACCAAGGAGGAAGCCAATATTTAAATATCTTTTATTTTCTTTTCCATGCTTTTGTTCCCTGTAGGGATTTGAACAACAGAATGGAGCTGGGTGTCTAACCTATAACAGCTTCCTCATTTTACTGAATGTTGTTTTCCTGAGTATTCCAAAGGTCAGTCAGTTGTTCTGTATGGACTTCTTCACTCCCAGGCACATTGAAGAGGAAGGCAACGATTCTAAATTTAACCAGAAAACCAGGGGAAAAAAGTATATATCCTTCATCATAGGTGTTGTATGCAAGACTTCATGAACACATGGAACCAGAAGTTAGAGAGAAAGTAATCCAAGTGTCCATTCTTATCTCAAAACACATTGACATCTCCCTCTGACTTTGCAGTCTGGGTACCCATTTGTTGATAGTGGTATCTTGCATACTTGGAGAGACATACTTACCTTGCAGATGTCCTTTCCCTTAAAAGAGTTTTAAGAAAACAGTGTCTTAGTTCACATACAGCACAGTTGGTCTTAATTACAGCACAGCATCAATTCATGAGATAGGCTCAGGATTGAACTCCTGTATCAGAGGGAAAAAAAGCTGTTCCATGCTTGTAGGTCTTTTTAATGTGTTCTTGTTGTCACCTTTTCTTGGCTAAGCAAGTCCACAAGCCTCTCAGTGTGCACACACTGTGATCCAAGATCAAGTTTCTGGCTCTGATTTTGGTATTTATTCTTTACTTTTCAGTCACATCTCCCAGTGACATACTTGGTAGGGCTGTTTTCCAATACGATGCCATTGCTACTTTAATGGAATATGATAAATTGATGTAACAGTGGCAAGCAGGCTCAAGCAAGTAATTCTTTAAAGAAGTAGGCTCATCTTAGACTGCTTTCTTAAAATGCAGCCCCATTACTCAACCCTGGGGCTACCTGTATGGTAATCCCAAGAGCTCCTAAGGTGAATAATGGAAATATTCTTTGTAAGTAGGATTTGTCAAGATCTGCTAAATTTAGGCTACTCTTATAAATTTAGTACAGCCCTAGGGTTGAATTAGTCTCAAAGAATTTCATTTGTTAAAAGTACAGGACTCTAGTGTTTGTTGTTCCATAGTCAATGGAAAGTTTCCTCCCAGAAGATATTTCATCCTATCTATTTTAGACTTGCATCTAAAGAGGTGTGATTCAGCCTTTGGAGATGCATGTACCTCTATGGTAACTGTGCCCTGGCTGCACATTTTAATCACTATTGTTAGGTTATGCCTAAATTCCTTATTCAGGGCATCTGAAACTCCTACAAAAAAAAAAAAATCATCTGCCTGTTTCAAGGCAACTAATTCACTTTCCCCTAATTTAAGATACATACTTTGGGTTTTTTTCTTTTAATATTTCACCAGAGAATTATTCAGGGGCCAACAGCAAGTGCAGACAGTTCTCATAATTTGGTCAAATTGATGTAGACTTTGGAGGAGGGAAGCCACTATTAGCCTTCCTAAAAGCTGCTTAAAAGACAGAGAAATCTAGATTCAGTTGAACATAGCAATACCTAAGACCAGTTATTCTGAGAAATGTAACTACGAAATGAGCCTTTTGAGAGCTTGCATGGCAGTCAGGGGAACTGGCTCAGATCTGCTGTGTTCAATACAGTCACAATAGCTCAGTTCCTCCCAAGAATAAAAAAATTCCAATATTCAGAGATAACCTGAATATTATAACATTGATTATCTGTATGGAAAGTGTATTGTAATTTCCTTTGGCAGCGTGCTTAGCATAGGAGGAGTAATCTCAAAGGAACAGTATTCTGTCTGACCATATGCATGAATAGATGGCTGTCAAGTGTATACTGCATTGTCTTCAGGCTGGCATCATGCCAGCCCTCAGGCAGGCAGAAGGAAGATATATGTGGAAAGAGGTAGTCAAATTGCTTCCCTATGGCTGCTTTATAAACATACATATGTTAAACACATTTATTAGGGCAATCAGCAGCAGCAAGTGCAAGGGCCCTTCTTCTCCCTCATGAGGGATAGTTGTTGCTTACATAGGAGTGAGAAGTTGGAAGCTGGCCCAGAAATCTGGAAAGCATATTATGCTGGATTCCCCATGGAGGATCACTTTGCTGCCAACATATCTTGCTCTGGGGTTTCGACACGCCATCAATCTGGAACCTGGCAGCCACCATTCCCCAGCTCACCTCGGCTCATGCAGCGAGCAGACACAGTGCAACTATTTGTCTCAGATTGCAGCCCAGCTACTCAGGGAAGGGAAGGGGGAGGACGGGTAACAAAACCCCTCCGGCGGAGCTGCGGTCAGGGCTGCACAGCTGCAGCAAGTTGCTTGTTGCAGCAACACGGCTGTTTGAATGACACACTCGCTGCTCTTTGTGGGACCACAAGCTATGGCAAGTGTTGCTGTTTGCACAGGGATATGGCCCTGAGCAAGGAGGAAGAGGAGGAGCAGGAAGAGCCTGACTGGGGCTTTCAGACAAAGTGCTGTCAATTACTTTTCAGTGTAAGCTGTGCTAATGGATTTAAGACTCTAGAGAATTTTACAAATCTCAATTAAATCTCAAATAACGTCCACTTATGAATGCAGCTGTTGTTCAGAGAGCATTGTACTCCTTGTGGGAAGGAAGTTACTGATCTCTTATCCTGGAGACCTTGACAAATGTGAAGGGAATATCAGAGATCCACATTACATTGGCCAGGGAGAGTAGATGGGGTCAGCACATTCCCAGCATGGCCAGCCCTGCCCACATTCACATACTCGGGGGCTCTTACAGCCCTCAATGGAGGTCAGGTTGCCTGTATTGCCCTTGCTCCCCTACTCCTTGCTCTATTTCCACGACATACTCCCAGGAGTATAAAAAAGAACCTGAGGTAACCAAGAGAGATAAAATTCTAAGTCTAAGAGCTAGCAGAATCAAATTCTTGATTTTCCTTCTCTTCCACAGCAGCAGCTGATTATGCTCCTCATTTTAGTTGTGTTTACCACTTCTGTTTGACCCTCCTGAGACTAAAGCCCCTGGCAGTAAAATTAGTTCAGTGAAGAACTGCTATCCAGCCATTAGTACAGTTGAAAATACTTGGTTTAGGTTTAGTCCCAGCCACTCAAATTAATGCATTAACATGCACTGAAATTTTTCTCTAGCTCAAGGCAAGTCATTACAGTTGTCGTCTGCTTGCAATAAACCTGTTCTGTCTCTCACTTCACAGTAAATGTAGACTTTGAAAATTATGTACAGAAATAGGCACTGGCTGTGCAATGCAGTTATGAGAGTGACCAAAGTTTGTACTTTGAATTAATCTAAAACAAAGAGCGGGAGGTGGTGTATTGGAGGGCAAGTGCTGTTCCACCTAAGCAACATCAAGTTACTTTTATATCTTTGTAGCCTACTTAGATTTTCACACTTTTAGTTTCACACTATGAATTGGAGTGTGAAGCTGGAGGCAAATTTATGCTGGAGGCTTAAGGCAAGGCAACACACAGGCAGAGCTCAGTCCTCTGCCTGTTCTTCGAGACAGATGGATGTGAGTTAGCTTCAGTTTGAAGTCCATCCAGTTGCATTAGCTCATGCTGTGATTGAGCTAATTAGTTCTACTAAAATCTTGCATCTGACAGTGTCCAGCTGGGGAGGTATGGCCTGAGAAAGGTGGATCCAGCTCAACCCCCAAAGCTCTATAGTAATTCAAATGAAAATTGGGGGTTTTTCTATAAAATACAAGCCTGGGAATCAGGTCTGTAGTGGGGCACATTGATTTAAATCTGGCGTCTGCTGCAATAAACAGACTGCTCCTAGAGAGTAATCTGGCCTTATCTTTTCCTCTTTCCAAAAGAGAAAAAGCTAAATGTAAACAATAAATTCCTGACATGTGACTGACTAAAGGTATAAAAAGTGGGGGGAAGGGCTTCCCCATTTTGTTACTAGATATCAGCAGTGAATTACCTAATTTTGATATATGTGTGGTCTGTAGCCATAAGCTGTGTCTGACACTGTAAAATGGTTTAATTTTAAAACATATGCTCTGGACAGGAATCATCTCATGTAGCATATGGCTTACAGGAACACAGGAAAGTAGTGAATTTGCATGGGAATTCTGTGTTAAAATCAGGAATTGCTTTACTTCCCATGCTGCCTCGAGTATTTAATAGGGGACTCATTTGTTCTGTTTGATAGTTCAGGCTAAAAAAAACATGCAATACATGAAAAATAAAGTTGTCTTCACTTGGTCAGTTGCCAGCATATCTAGATGCTTGTTGTGCCTATTGTCACCTACAAATATATGAAGGAAAATTAATTTTGGAAATACAGAATCATGCAGATAGTTTAAGTCCCTTGGTTCCTATCTTGTTCTCTGTCTAAGCACACACATGCACATGTAGGCACTTCTGTGTAACAGAAGTGGAAAAAGAGAACTTGAAGTAAAATTTGAGTTTGCTTTCTACATTTGCATCTGGGATTCATGTCTGAATTATAAAGATGCTTTTTTACCCTTATTGACAAGTTTCATGTATTGGTTCCAGGAGGTCTGTAGTTTGGATAATCATCTTTTTATTTTTAGGAAATAGACATTATTTGTTTAAAAAGTCTAAAGAATGAGAAGATGCAAGGGAGACCTTAGAAAGTAGCCCTGGGTATATTTGGAAGCTTTGAAAAAGTCAGTCTTTGGATTTGAGAATTTTGAATTAGAAATTACAGGTTTATAATAAGGAACTGGGTGACATCAGTTCAAGTCTTACAGTAGTGATTATTCTTAATTTATTTCTTGTTCGGAACAAAATGAGTTTCTTATAATGAGATCTGTGGGAATTTCAAAATTCAATTTTAGTTAAGCCTCTGCCAGATGAAAACTATAAAATTTGAAGTTTAAAATTACAGGATAAAAATGCTTCTGTAGGGGCTGAACTTTATCTTGAAATTAGTATGTGAAGTGAGCCAAAAAATTTTACAGTTTGTATGTACCCATATGCAGGAGTAATGAGTCTTTGGTTATAGATAAATTTTATCTCCCTATGCAATTCCAAAGGTAAAATTCACCCTTCTAAACAAAAAGATGTTGAAAAGAAACAAATGCCCTCGAAATGTTCAGAAGACATATTTTACCTTAGAGTAGAGAATTCTTTTCTCTTTGAAACGAAGGACTGAATGAAGGAAAGGTAAAGGTAAAAGTCCAGGCCCTTCACTGATGTAGTTTCCTATAATTTCACGAATGTTAGGTCATCTATGTTAATTTACGCTAAGAAATGTTGTTTTATGTGATGTTTTAAATAATCTCCATGGCATTGAACTTTAGAAGAGTCCATGGGTTCTTTTGGTCCTTAAAATAATTTGCCGTTAAACCTCAAAACCATTTTATGTCAGAAAGGCTTATAAAAAGACTATTTTTCATCTTTGGTGTAAGAATTTTTATGTCTATTTTTTAAAAGGAATCTTGAAATGGAAGCTTAATTATAACTGACTTAATGTTGGCATGTTCTATTTTACAGCTTATAAAAACTCCTGAAGATAGTGTTAATAAGAAACAGCTGTATAGTTGATTTCTTTTTCATGCTTTTTTCATGCCATCAGAAACTTACTTTTCTAATTTTTTTATATATAGCATTCACAGATTTGACCAAGTTGCTTTTGAGAGTTGTTCCCCAAGCATCTTTTAGAAATTTCAGGCTCTGGATGGGAGGCACTTCCAGACACTAAATAAACATCCAGGTAGTCCAGGCTGACTTCACATAAGCATGCAGTGATGTACCACTGAGAGGTATATATAATATACCAACCTATCTGCCATTTTCAAATTTCTCCCCAAATCTGTGTATCTTATTTAGGAGAGTCCTTTTGAGATGTCTTTGTTTTCTACGTACATTTTTAGCTTTTCTTCTCATAGAACTGTCACAGAAAAAGCAGCATTTTTTTTAGTACCTTTCCTATACAGACATCAAAAAGCTCCGTCTGTCTCAGCACCTGCCTCATTGCTAGTGACCAGCTTACTTTCTTCTTCATCCCTGTGATGAGAGTGGCTCCCTCCAAGCTCCAGGGAGGCCCCCATGCCTCTGTGACTTCAATTTTACATTAAAATAAGCTCAAAAAATTTCCACTGCCAAAAATCTTTCTGTCCCTCCTTCCTTCCATGTTATTTCTTTCTTCATCTCTTCCTGCCAGAGGAAATTAACAGTAACCCAATTCCTGTTCTTTATATATTCTACTGCATCATTTTTTCCCAAACTGACCAAATTTTCATATCCAAACCACACAACTGATGATGAATTCAGACTTTCATTTAGACTTTGGTGACTTTGACACATGTTCTTCTTCAAAAAGTCTTGTTGGATCGTAATATCCTTAATGTCATTCTCCCCAGTGTCTCCATCTATGATTCAAATGGTTCTCAGTATGTGAACCATGAATCCTTTAATTCCTCCCTTCACCTTTCACTACAAACTGCTGCACAGGCTTCTGGTTATGGACTCTTTTTCATGCTTCACACCTCCTTGGATGATTTCATACACAAATTTGATTTCCACCTCTGCTGACGATCTGTAGAGACACATCTCTCGTTTGCACAGCTCCTGTTCAGTGCAAAGTCTCAGACTGTCTCTGATGCCTCCTCACAGCTATTTAACTATGAACTCAGGCACCACAGGGCTAAGAGTGTGCTACTCCAAGCCGTCACTTCGACTTGTTTCTGCTTGATTATGCTAAACAGCAGTGAACTATCCTGCAAGTCACTGCAGTCCAGGAAAATTCTCCAGTAGGTTTTCCACTAGATCCTTTTACCAGCATATGCTTAATTCTCAAAGACTTGTTTCTAAATAACTTCTCAAAGACACAGCGTTTCATATCCTCTCATTTCCACCCAGACTCTCACTTTTTCCCTTCTCAGTTACCTTAGTGTTTTCCCTCAGACAGTCACACTCAGGCAATGCCTCTGCCCATGAATCCGGGATGACTTTGCAAAGATTCTTTTCCTGGTGTGCTGTGCTTTGCTTCCATCCCCCCATTTTGATTTTTACATCTACCAGACTCCCAGCCTGTTTTGTATCAGACATGAGCCATTTGTCCTCAAGTCCTCATAAAATACCAGTATGCTAAAAATATTTTTCAAGCTTTAACCACAAAAGACATTGTTTTGGCTTTGCAGCTTTGTTCAATTTTTTTGAAACTTATTCCAAATCATCGTATTGTATTTGCTGTTTCAGTGTAATGGTCTCATGACTTATATAGAAGTTGTGTAAGCATCAGTAAGGTCACAAGCTGACAGATTTTTATTTTTGTGGATGCATTTTTCATAAGCACTCCTTCTTAATCACCTATATCTCACAGAAGGAGAGAGAAATATAGCACCCATGTTGACTGGAGCAGTTTGCAAGTGTTTAGTTCCAGGGCAGGAATACCAAATTTCCTTTGAGGATAGGTTTATACAACCAGATACAAATATGTCAGCATGCATTCAAACAGCATAAACATTACAGTCATATGCAATTACAGTTGATTATTTAACATATGAAAACGCTTCCTTTCAAATTCTCCAGAAAGGATAGTGCCTGTTCCGAGAGATTCAGTTACTTTGATTTTACTATGGACACAGGGATTCTGGCAAGTCTCGCACCTGAATTTGCTGACTTAGTTAAGTGCCTACAATTAGGTGAACATCTTGGATCTTACAGATTTCTGTGGAACTGGTATCAAGTATTATTTTTCATTGCCTTTTCTGAAAAAAATAAAATATTGTCTAAACAACTGAATATTCAGAATTGCTTTTTTGTTTTTCCTAGACAGATGTTGCTGCATACAGGACTCTCAGTAGTGTGCAGCCTGTGTTTTATTCAGAGGTGGTTCATTGTCTACCTGGTGCTGCTTTTCCATAATATTATATTCATGTTGGGTTTGAGAACTTCTGCATCTGTACAGCACTTCCTCTCTCTTTCTCTCTTTGTATAAAACTAAAATACTACTTTTTTGCATAGAAATGTTGGCTTCAGCTAAAGTCAAATTTATACCATAGTCTAAATCTTTCAACATTCAATTAATTTTATCATTTATTATTTTGAGTTTGGATGAAAAAACCTTGGAAAATAGCTTTTCTTTCTTAATGGATAAAAGTCTCCTGGTATATATAGGTATATATTTAGGAGTCTCCTTGTCTTGATAATTGATGTAACTTCAAGTATCAAATATTCAAACATTAGGAGAATTCTTGAAAAAGATACCAAAGCTAGTTATTTTCTTCCCTCTTCATCCCAAAACCTAAATTTATTTCTGTATTTTATATTTCACATGCTTTTATATATGTATTTTAAATGTCATTTTGGAAAATGCAAGTTATAGCCTGCTTCTTTTAATTTTGCACAGTATTTATGTTGCTAGACTAGAGATAAGGGAATTAAAAAAGATACACAACCAATCATTTTCAGAAGGAAAGAATTTTTTTCTGTGTGTATAAGTCCTTTTTTGGTTTAATTGTGTGTCTGCATTTTCAGTCACGACTAGAGGTGCTGAATTACCCCAAGAGAAGAGAGCTTGCTTTGCAATCATGACTAAAAGTGCTGAATTATCCCTGGAGAAGAAAGCTCACTTTTGTCAGGATTCCAGTCCAATTTTGAAAACACGAAAGGAGATAATCACTCAAATGTGCATGTGTGCTTACTGGAACAGAGTCCAAACTCTGAACCTTTTGAGGTTTGCCCATCTGTATTACTGGCCTTATTACTTAAAATTGCACATAGCAGATTGAGAAAGCATTTTTATGTCCTCTGGCTAGGAGTATCTCAGTTAGCACACACTCATATGACTAAGTAGTTACTGAAGTTGCAAGACTGCTAACCTTAGTGATTTTTTCATTAGGCATTCAGCTCTTCCAGTAAACACTGCTCTTTTTTTCGCTTTTTTTTTTACGGTTCTCTGCCTCATATGGCCATGAATGCAAAACCAAGACTGTTGTTATTATAGGAAATGTGTGTTCCAAACATTATAAATCTCTTAAATTCTGTTTCTGTACTCTACTTTCCTAATAATTAGTCATGCTTACAGTTCAGTAAAGGCCACTTCAGTCAGTCAGCCAATAAGACTACAACACTAAGTTTCCTGGCAATGGGTGACTAAAGGGTAAATCACCATTAGAGTGAAATTTAGAGCTGCACATAAGGCCCATTGTAAGACTAGAATACCTATATATATAGTTTTAAAACCATAAGAAGTGAAATAAAGAGTGTTTGCTAGGATATGGTTGTGGGGTCTTTATGCTGATAGCAATCTTCATTTGAAACCAGTTTTCATTATTCAGGGCAGGGATGAATATAATTTTATTACTTTGGATTGTTACTCAGTGTGTGATAATTCACCTATTAACACAGCAGCAGAAGAAAGTTAGTCTTGACCTGGGCAGGGAAACATAAACCTCTTCAAAGTTTGTGACTCACAGAACTGGGAGACCAGCTATGGAAATTATTAATCTTTTTTTGGTTTACATTAATCCCTAAGGGTGGACAGACACCTAATAAGGTTGAGTTTCTGCCCTGATGGCAGGCATTGTGTTATTCTTATGCATTTCTAGGTATAGGAATCAAGATCTAAGAAGGCCTTGCTTTGAAAGTATTTCCTTTTTTTTCAGTGGAAAATAATTCTGGCCTTATCTTCTGGAAGGAGAATATCCCATATGTTAATTACTCCTTTCCAGACATTGGGCCTGCCACATCATCACCAACCCCAAAATTGTCTCTTAGAACTCTAACACATCCACCCAGAACTGCAGCTTTTCTTTTTCAGTCTTGTACCTGGTTCAGATGGAGAGGTTGCCTTGGGTATTTTTTCTGACTAGGAAGTCACAGTTTGAAATCCAACCTAAATAATTCTGACGTGAAGGATTAACTGGACATCTAGTGTCTTTCAGAGCATGGGGCTATATGAAGTGTTATAAAATTTACGCCAGGTACTTAGCCAGTCATTTGATGTGGTAGCACCTAAAGGTTTCTACAGTGTCACATGCTGTGACATACAAGGATTTTGCCAAAATATGTAAGACTGTTTTAGTTTTGTATGTTTGGGATTATCTGTTAGCATAAAACCATCCACTGGTTAGTTTTTGGATGACCACAGGCAAATATGACAGCAGCACTCCAAATTCCCTTAAGGTTTGCTCTTTGGTTTAGCCTGGGCTTACAAAGATCATTCTGACTTGCAGAGATTTTTTTGCAAGTAGGGAAACCCTGTCTAAAATTATTTTACCAAACAAATATTTGTATTTTTCTCTGGCAATGGAAAGACTTGGTATTTCTAGCACAGAGAAAATAATAATAACAGCCACTGTCTGTGAAGCTCACCAATGGTGTTCACCAACACCAAGGAGCAGCTGTAGCCATTCCCAGTTACAGGGAGAGTGAAAATCTAAGAGAAGTTTTCCAGTCGACCAAAGCCACTCTTACAAATGTCTTAGTCAAGGTTCAGCAATTGTCTTTACCTTCAGTTATAAAACACACACACTAATTCTCTACTGTGTCTTTCCAAGGAATTGTGCTATTTTTCTTCTCTTGCACAGACATTTTATCAATGGAAAGTTGATATATATTTACTGATTTCCGCTGATGAGCTGTGCAAGATATGCAAGCAATCCTATTTTTTTTAAGTCTGCCATGTATTAAAAAATTGATTGTTTTGAATTACATTTTTATTTTGCAATTTTGGCACTAGAGCCAGCGATTTGCATTAGTTTTGTCTCTTGTTGAATTGGGGTTTTTTTGAGGCTGGGGCAGAGAGGACTGATAGTCCATGTTTCAAGAAGGTTAGTGTTTACAGTGGGGCTTTTTCGCCTGAAAGTTAAATTATATGCACTAATCCTATTTTATTCAAAATTATTTAAAGTCAATTTAGAAACTTAAGAGTGGATACATTTTACTTTTTATTTATTTTTTTTCTAAATAAAAGTTACAATACTGAAGCAGCTGAAAACTAAGAATAAGATCCAGTAAAATCCTAAGATAGGTTTGAATAGAGACTGGCTAAAATAAATATCAATTATATTTCTTTACTCTTTTTGGTTAGGTTTTCTCAGCCTTAGAAATAAATTTACTTTATATTCACAAACAATTTATACTTCCATGATGTCTAAAATATAATAGGTTTTTGTTTAAAAAAAGTGAGGAGTATCATGAAATTACACAGTTCCAAGAAATGATTGCTTAAGAGAAACACTATAAACTCATGACAAAACCAGAAGAGTTAGCAGCAATACATATGAGTTCGCTTAATAAATCACCTAAGCACCTCATTGCTTAAACCAACAGAAAACTTCTGTCTTTTCCTTGCACATAACTCAGAAGGCTTAGAATAAATTAGAACTGATTTTATACACAACTTATCATTTTACACTGAAAGGCAGCAACCATGATTTCTGTATCGAGAGTCAGAAAATGTTCAAATGAGGAGGGTTTTGACCTTTTTTCAAAGAAATTTAAAAAAATAAAACTATTCTTTTATAGCTGTAAAATTCTCAGTGGAAGACCAAAGTCATCATTTGGTTTTCAGTATTTAAACAGCAAGTTTCTCAAACAGTAGATGTTTATGCAAAAAGCCTTTTTCAGTTCAAGAACATTAACTTCTAGGGGAACTGTTAAACAAGATAAGAATGTACCGAATCCTTGCTCTCAAGCCTGCTTTGAGCTGTTTGTGGGCACAGTTTCTATTCCATAGTGAAGGAGTTTGGCCTATATTTTTTAATGCATGCAAATGATAGTGGGAGAGTCAGTATAATATTTGGCAAGTTTCCCATGGACACAGAAACAACCGAGGCAGAGGCTTTCAAGATAATTTTCAGTATAAAACAGTAAAATCAAGCCAGTCTGCTGATTTACACATATTTTTACTGCAGCAATAAACTTATACAACTTGTTCCTGTTGAGGAATTGAGCAGTGTGTGGCTTATTGTGCTGTCTTGTAAAAAGTGATGAAGACAACAAAGTTTTCTTCTGAGAGACACGACTGATGGCAATGGTGCACATATAAAAAATGTGACACTGGTAATGCTGCAAAGGTAGACACTAAAGCATAGCCTGATCAGCTGGTGCCGTTCCATTTTTTAACATATCAACAGTCACAGATTCCATAAGAATAAGCCAACACTTTTTAGTGATTTTTCTATCTATTGTAGTAGGCATTTTGAGCTGCTACAATACTTTAAAGCACTACAGAAATGTTTAAACCCTGTTTCAGCTCAAGTTCTGTGATTGCTTTAACACACCTCTCAAAGGAAGAACTCGAGGCCCATAAAGTCAGAAATGTAGGCTCCTCAGTGTGCAAATAGAAAATTAGAGGTCTGGAGGAAACAGGACAGAGTGGAAAGGATGGGTCCCCCTGATGCTCCCAGCAGTGGGGCGCCTGTGGCCAGTGCAGCTGCTCCGATGTCCGGGGGCACAGCTGTGCTGACCCAGGGGAGGCACAGCCACCTCTGCTTCCCAGCTGTGCCGTGCTCTATGCTGAAAACCGGATCCGCTGCCCACATTTCTTTATTCTGACAGTTTGGGGGGTGGGGGGAAATAATCAAATACAAACGGAGAGCGGGTCAGGTGTCCTTTTTAGGTGCAAGCCGCTGCTGGGACGGGGGGGGGGGGGGGGGGGGGGGCGGTGTGCGTGAGTGAAATGAACACATAAGTGAAAACAAATAGGGAAAAAGAACTGTCGATGTTTCCCTTAACCCCCGACGAAACACCAAGGGATGCTTCCCCGTCTGCCTGTTGCCACGAGGCTCAGCAGCGGGGGTGCTCAGCAGCGGGGGTGCTCAGCAGCGGGGGTGCTCAGCAGCGGGGGTGCTCAGCAGCGGGGGTGCTCAGCAGCGGGGCTGTTCCCGCCGCCGCCGCGCGGGGTCGCTCTGGGGCCGCCGTTGCGGTCCCGTTGGACAAAGGCGCCCGGAGCCGCTTCTCCCGCACCCGGAGCGGCCCGAGCCGCCCCGTCCCGGGCGCTGACGGTGCGCTGGCAACAGCAGAGCCTTGCCAGGCCTTAGGGCTACAGATCGAATCTAGCGAACACTGATAAAATGCCGTTTATTTGGCAGGATCTGGTGGCAATCGTGTTCTGCTGTAGGTAGAGAAGCAGAACGCAGGCCTGGCAGTGTGTCGTGGGACATGCGTGTCTAAATTTTGTGTTTAAAATCACACAACAACATAGAGGTAAAAACAAAACAAAACAGGACAAAAAAAACCCCAAACAAAATATTTTTCGTGATGGAATGGCTTGGTAGAAAAGAAATCAAATTTGCCGTAGACTTGAACAACATTTGGCCAGCATAACAATTCAAGGTACGTGAGCCTACTTTTTTTTAAAGCTGAAATATTTGCAAGAATTTCTATTCCTCGGGTGTCTAAACTATACTAACCCTGTGGAAGTAGTCATACACAAGTTTTATTTAACCTAAACCTCTTCGCAGTTTGTGAAAACAGTAAGAGCCAGCCAGTTGCAGATGATAAATTGTCCAAAGTGGTCAGGATTCTCTAGCACATACCTCCAAACACTGAAGCAGCTCCACTTTGCTCAGGGAGATATTTAATTTGGACATGCTAACCTGCTCCTCATTTAAACATCTGGTTTATTGACAAGGAATCCCAAAATTTCCAGCATAACAACAACAAAACTTACAAAATCACGCCTCTTGCTTGTATTGATTGTATCATGTTATTGAAGCCTTTTGATTAGAATTAACATCATGCATCTTCAAGCAATTTAATGGAACTGGCGCATGTCACCCCAACCAGAGTCATTTATGCCATTAGTGCTTCTCATGACAGTCCTTCTGGAGCCTGGGGATGTATAGGGGGTCCTTCTGTATAGATCAGCCAAGGAAGCTGCAACCTCTGTCTTTGATACAGCTGCTGTGACTTTGTCAGTATTTTCTAAAAGTCTAAGTCAAGCCAAGCTATAATGCTGGAAAGAGTTTTAAATTAGACAAATTAAGACCTTGTGTCCACAGTAACATCCTCCATGAAAATCCACTATAAGAAATTGTCCTTATTCTGAAGACTAAAGTACCTTATGCATTGATAAATAAGACTGCCATCATTAGTGATGTTTAGAAAAAGGGTCTCCAGTAAAATATCTAATATGTTTCTAGAAGTCAATCATAAGATTTCACAGGGCTTACAAGCAGTGTCCTTGTATCTTAAACATAAAAGTTTTTCAACAAGGGTACATTCACACTGGAAGTAGTTTCTTTGTATGTTACAATAAGTAAAGAGTTGATTCTCCTATGCATGAGAAATACTTGTGCTTTCATAGAAAATTTTCTGAGAGGATCTGTAGTACAAAAATGAAATATTCATTATTACTAAACAGCCACTTTGACTTAGTCTTGTCTCTGCTGCTAATTCCAGACCTCTACATGTTTATTAAAGTCAATGTATTCAATATTTAAGTCACATCTGAGTCTTCTTATTTCTCTTCATGGTAGCATCCCTTCATTTCCATTCCATACCTACATTGCTTTATCAGGTCTGCTCATCACTTTGGATGATTTAATTTCAAATCCCTTACAATTGTATAAAAAAGATTTTGTATTTTAGTTTTCTGTTGAGGTTCCCTTTTTTTTTTTTTTTTTTTTTTTTTATGAAACATTTACTGCTTTTATATTCACTTTAGGGCAATTTCTGGCAGTACTCTTTTTAATCTAGAGTCTGTGTGCTAAACAAAGCATTAAACTTCTGACTAGTCCAAATTGAAAAATCAGAATTAGAAGATCTAGTATTCATATATCATTTGGTCTAATCTGAAAAGCCACTCCTTTCCCCACACTTCAAATCATTGAAACTCAGTCTGTTTTTCTCAACAGATTAGCAAACATTAGCAAATCACAATGAACTTCATTCTTGAATTTATAAGGAAACCTGAAACCATAAGAATCATGAGCAGTTTCTTGTTTCCCTGTGAATGCTTTACACAGCTGTAATGGGTAAAAAGTTGATGAGTAAGGTCTACCAGTGCTGTGTGGTGACTCGGAGTCAGGCCAAGGTTTCTGAGTAGGTAACCTCCTGCTGCATCATGGCCCCGAACTTCTGCTTGGACACATTTCTCACAGGTTCTGTAGAGCACAGGCAACATGCAGAGGGTCCTGTGCAGTTCTTCACTTACCTCCTCTCTCCACCTTTTTCTGACATTTTACAGCAGGCTTCAAGTGGGGA
This sequence comes from Coloeus monedula, assembly GCF_965178545.1. Taxonomy (NCBI): domain Eukaryota; kingdom Metazoa; phylum Chordata; class Aves; order Passeriformes; family Corvidae; genus Coloeus; species Coloeus monedula. Next base: position 12,553,173 of record NC_138781.1, read on the forward strand.
CACAGAAATACCTACCCACAAAGCTGAAAGCATTTGAGGAAGCACCCATGGGAAAGACAAACCAATCAGTCTGGAAAGATAGTTCAAATTATTGGAAAATTACATAAATACATTCCATCTCATGAAGTGTTGCTCCCAGTGACATTAGAGGAAAATTTTTACACAGAAAGTGTGGATATAACCATTTTAAGGGAACAATTGTTATGAGGACAGAGGAAGGCAAAAAAAAAGTCAAGGGCTCCTTTCTTAAGTGACAAGTGAATTCATAGCTAAGCATCTGCTCAGAGGAAAACATTGAGGTCAGATCTTGGCCTTGGTTTTAAAGTGGGCCCAGGGAGTTATATAACTACTTTACAAGCAACAAATACGTGTCTAGTGACAATATCTTCTGTCTTGTTTCTCTCTCTTTTTTTCTTTTCCCTTCAGAGTAGAAAGTTTTCATCTGTTTTGTATTAGAACCAGGATGAGGCTTAGGTCAGTCAAGAAAAAACCCTCTGAGAATGATAGAGTGTTTGGCGGTGAAAGATCCCCAAATCTACATATGTGTGCCCAAACTAAAGTGGAAGAGGGAAGAAAAAAGCATAATTTTTGTATCAATATGTCTTTCTTGTTGCTTTTCTATTAAAAAATAAACTAAATATAAAACTATTCCTTGTCATACGAGTCATCTTTATCCCACAAAAACGCTTCTGTATTTAGGAATAAATCAGAACTTTATTTTAACATGAGAGTCACACAACTTGTTTTGTAGAAGAGGAGAAGATACTCCAGGACAAGGAAACGCTCAACAAAAAATTGCACATCTTGAAAGACCTGGCAGGAGACTTGTACTCTGTGAGGGAATATACATTTGGAAAGGGATATGGGAATCAGTGGATGGCTGGAATATTTTGGCTGGGGATGGCACTGTCAGTATCTTAGGTGCTGCAAACCTTTATTGCTCCACAACACGGATTTACATCAGTGTGCAACGGGCCCAGGACCTCTCCCAGGAATGGTGTTACCTCACCAGTGGATGTGTTGGTTGCAGTGATGATATTCCTGGCAGGCTGATCCATGCACTGATAGAGCTGTGACTTGGAGAGGGCAGCATGTCTGTCATTCTATCAAGAATAAATAAGCCATAGTGGAAATGAAAAACAGAAACCAAGGCCTGTGGTCAGGCAACAAAACTGTCTGGTAAAACTTACTGAAGCCTGAGCTGCTAAAGAATTCGGAGCTAAATTTGGAATACAGCACTTTGCTGGAGGCATGAAAATCTCTGTTCACTGTTTTATTGACGTGTGTTTCAATGACTTTAATGTAAATTTAGAAAAACATAGAGGATTTGTGGATATAATTCCAGAAAATTGCTTTAATTTTCAGTGCTGTTTTTAGTAGCTGTGCTACTTACGTTGTTTGTTACTTTTGCTGGGGTTTTTTTTCCCTTCTCTTTTTTTCACTATGAAAATCAAAATGCTGTTCTGGAGAAACACTAACTGCAATACTGTTTGCTAAAGAGAAACATAGTTCTGAATTTTTCTGTTCTTTTTTTCTCAGGCATTTCCAGCAGAAATCAAAAAGGGGAAAAGAGAAGACTTGTTCATGTATGATGAAACTCTAATATTATAGAACCTGTTTTGCAACATGTATCATACAGGAATGTGTGGGGGTTTTCCCTAAAAGATCAAAAGCCTGGTAATGCTTACTTGCTTTCAGGTTCCACTACAAGCTCAGCCAATCTTTCTCTGAAAGCCCCTAAACTGTGGAGATTTAGGTAACTGTGGGCAAGACTGAACCCACTTCTGAGGGGAAAGAGGATGCTTCTTTTGTGTTTCGTTGTGACTGGAGTTTTGGTGGTGGCAGTGAAAGAGACTGAAATATTTTGTTTCAATTTTGCTTTGAACTTTTGGATTTTCTTTTTTAAAGGAGTTGAAACTGAATAAAATATGTTTCTTATTCTCCTTGCAAGGGATTGCACACAGAAGACATCTAAGCAGAGTCCTGGGTGCTGTCTAGTGGGCACCAGAAGTTTGTGGATGACGCAGGGAAGCCATGAAGTGCTATACACTGACAACTTGGATACGGTATACCAGGGGAAATCCAGAGACAACTGTTTCCAGGTCTAACTATACCAGCATCAGCCTTCCATTGGAATGTATTTGTCACAAACTCATAGGAAAACATCTCTCCAGACCAGGGTAAGGAAGCGAGGCCTGCAAGCTCAGACTTGGTTATCTCTTATGTCCATGTTTATCTCCATCCCCTTTCAGAAACATATATGCTAAAATCTGGATTGTATGCTCTGAAATGATCTCAAAAGACATATCAAGATTGTTTTCTGGTGCAGAAAACAATGTATAATTTCATAGGACTGTACTACCATTCCAGCACTTTTTCAATACAAAATTTGCTCTTACTGTACTAAGACAAGCATGGAAATCTGTCATGATTCCTCTTACCCTCTGGTATTTTGAACACTGCATAATAATAAACCAAAACCTGTGCAGACTGAAAAGCAGAGATGTAGTATCTCTTTGTGGGAGTGTAAAGTTTCATAAACCACAGTAGGTGTCTAACTATGTTATCACCCCTTAAATGACAAAGAGTCTTTGGAGCTGCAAAGCAAAGCAAAGTAATACTTTTGAAGAACTTTCCTCCTGTGCTAAAACCAGCAACTCAACACTACCAAAGATATTTTGACACACCATTGATTTCTTTTGAAAGGTGATTAATCAATCTACCTCGCTAGTGTCAGTGAAAATCTATAGAATTTAACACTTTTTAAAAGTATTTAGATCTCTGAAAAGATTTTTTTGGTACCCAAGTTCATGCAACTTCATTGCCTATAATTAAGCGAATTTTATAGTAATATTCTGTCCCTTCATATATATATATATATAAAAGTAATATCTTGAATGTTTATTTCAAAGAAATTACCAAGAATTTATTTCAACAAGATTTTTAAAATGTTACACTGCTGGTAAAGTCTTATCTTGCTACAAGAAAATGTATGCCTTTGGGTAGCTAGGTCTTAAAATCATTACTTTGCATTCAAAATTAGTCACTAAAAGTCTTCAGGTATTTTTCATATTCTTAAAATTGGACAGATCAGTCTCATATTAGGTACATCACAGAACAGCTCTGTCTGAGGCCTAAACAAGGAATGTTGATCTCATTTGGAAATTTTATTTGTCAATAAAAGGTAAGCAAGTCTGTAAGTATGCTCACTTGAACCTAATAATAGAAAACATTTGCAAGTCAAAACACACTTATCAGCAAAACTTGAAAAGTGTTCACAAGCTTTTTTTGTCCTTTTGTTTATTGGCAATACAGTATCAAATGCTGCTTCTGAGAGATAAAAAAATGACATGTATAGTACCTCTGTGTAAGAAATTCATAAAAGGCGAAGTATTTTTAACTGAAGAATAAATAAGTATGGTAAATACTAATATAGATAGCAATTATATCTAAAGGGTCATTTTGAATACTTCAATTGGACAAAAATATGGTTGCAATGAAGAATATTTCTTCTGAGTAGGAAGCATTTTACACAGATTGTTGGTTTAAATAATTTTCAAGATTTAAAATAGAAAAGGGGAAAATCAGCGAAACACAGATTAAAGCTATTTTGCTAATCTGCTGCATTTCCCTTTACAACATCTGCATTCTCAGAATAAACTGCAAGTGGTACAGTGCAGTTGTTAGCAGGTCTGACACATTGTCAGTGTTTATGATGTCATACTACAAATTACCAAATATGGAAGTTTTTAAGCATCTTGCCTCACACTTAACTGAATATGGCAAAAATCAAGATGTTCATTGATAAATTTTAGCAAAAAATAATACACTTTACATGTTAAAATAAAAAGAATCACATTGAGAAAGGTCTCACTGTCATTAAATCGAATGTGAATAATAATTTCCTTCCGGGCACTAACATTCTCAAAAGGTCCGTTGTTGTTTCTTAAGGTGACCTGAAAGTATTTGTCATGGCTTTTTCTATGAGGCTTAAAACAATAACTTCAGAGACAGATCGAATGAGAGGCCTAGTCAAGAAAACTGCCTTTCTTGGAAAAATACAAGTTTCTTCTTCATTTGAAGGAAATAAAAATTACATCCCCATGTAACAAAAATGTTTCCAAAGGGAAAGCCAAAACCTACCTAAATTGTTAAAAAAAAAAAAAAAATCTGCCATGTTTATTTCACTGTTGATGTAGAGTATAAATTAAGGCCTCAGAAGAAGAGGGAAAGTGCATCTTTCAATTCGGCAGCCTTGGCATCAGAAGAAAGTGCTATATTGTTCTTCACACAAACCGTCCCCATTAGAGCTCAAGATGTTCTTTTCCTTTTAATCCTCATTTGTACCCCTTAGCCATTTGTTTAGAATTAAATTAACTGCAATTTGGAAAATGTGGATGAAAGGTAGTGCATTGAGTAGATATCACATGTTTCTGAATAGTGCCTGTTCTGCCTCTTTCACAGCCATTCATTGTGCCTGAAAGGGTGTAGTGTGTGAATTGTTGGACTGTCACTCTGCAGTGAAGTCTAGTAGCCAGTATTACCATGGAAACAGCAGGAAAAAGACAATTAACAAAATGGTTCTGATTTTCCTTATTTCTTGGGGGAAGGGGTGTTCATTAGTGATTTTTTTGTTTTCTTTTGTTATTTTCCCAAAAGAAACACAGGGTAAGGGAGGAATATTCATGTTAAATTAGACATTGTCATCACTGCAGGCCTAGTAATGCAACAGAAATGTGTGTTTGTGCAATAAAATGTGAGCTCCTAAGTGTTGTCTAGTCTTATTCCTCCCTTTCTCATCACAGAAAAGAAGTCTCAAAATATTCTTAGGTGAGCGACTGTTAATGAGCAGAGCCTGTGAGTTTAACCCTCACACATTCATTGGACTTTTAATTAGTCCCTCTCAGAATCACTCCTATGACAGAAACACAATATACGCCTGGGAGGGGTTTAAACCAAAAGGGGGCTCTCTTTAGATTTTTAGCAATAGTTTAAAATCAAATAAGTTGGAGGGAAGGGCTGTGGGCTGCTGTAAAAGGCAGATTTTTCTGCCTGAAGGACATTCCAGTGCAGGGGTCCAGCTATAATTTCAAGTCAGTCAAGTTCACATTCTGCATCCAGAAGCACATAAAACAAAGGGGAGAAACTCAAGCTCTTAAAAACAACTCTGCCTTCAAAATTGTTATTTCTCCCTAACAGTGTTAGTGACTTTTACAAATTGTAATTAAAGGAAAAAAACCTGATGCATATTCTATGCTAACACTTTATGTCAAACATTCCCAAATACTGAACTCCAGGTTGTGTTCATGTTGCACATATACAGGGGCTTCAGAAACAAAAAGAACTCTTCTCCCTTCTTATACAGATGCAGCCAAGATCAGTACCCCTCATTTTCATCTATTGATCCTTTCCATTGTAGGAGCAAAACACATAGCAGAAAAACTGATGGTGAGCATTGTGATTAGACAAACCCTGCTTCTTTATGCTTAGTTGCAACAAAATTTCATGTGCTACTGCTAGGTTTCTCTACTCATATACCAAAAAAAAGACACTCAGTTGTCTAACACTGTTAAACACACCCTGATAAGTGTATTTTGTAATATATCATGCATGTTGTTGGAACAGTTCTGCTCTGTATTGTGTATTTGAATAGCACCTATGCCTTTGGGAAGAAGGACTCTCCTGGATCTCTAGACTGCACTGAGCAGTTATTACACTATAAGAATAGTTGGCTTGGGTTTTTTGAGGCAGAGGTTGCTGTGAAGTCATACATTTGCTCTCTAAATAGCAACATGGAAAAGAAATTGACCTGCTTTTTTGTCCAGCAAAGTGAATTATTTACAGGAGTGCGTTGTATTTGAAGAAAGGTGAACAATGAAGGAATAAAATGACAGAACACATACTAAGGACATAGTGCAGAGATTTGGGATGAGCTAAAAGCAGAAAGGAGAATAACAAGAGGGAAAAAATTAGATGGAAAGTGCTAGTCACTGTTTGTCCATCCTAGGTAAATACAACATCTCTGAAACAGTGAAGGGCAAGCCTAGGGAAGAGAAGCTGAAGGCATGCCCTGACTCAAAGGATATATTCCAGCAGCATTCAAGTAGATGTCTAATAGGGGAAAAGCAGGAAAAGAAAGTTGTAAGAACAAAAGTTGAAGCAGCCATCAGGTTATCTGATTAGTATAACACTGTATAGCCTAAGACTTAATAAATCTGTGAAGTAGAAAGATGAAGGGAAGACATGGTTTTTTAAAGCATAGCAGTGAACTAATGCAATGTTTTGCATTACTGGCTTACAGGAGAATCAGTGTGCATGTAACTGTAAGTGGAATTTAGCACTGAAGAAATACATTTTAATGCCATCTCATGGGCAAAATAAGTTTCTGGTTTTGTTTTTTTTTTTAGTGTCTGATTAAGGAATTTTCTGTAGTCCTTGAGCTCTGACCTAGCAGCCTTTTAGCAATGTTATTAATATCAGTCATGAAATAGGCTGTTGTTGATGAAATCAATGAGCAATCTTGGCTTTAGATTATAACATAGATGTCAGCAGAAACCCCAGAAATGCAAACATCAAACTCTTTACTTAGAGATAAACCATCCTAAGATAGGCTTTTTTTCCCACTTCCCTTCACTGTCATTATGATTCCAACAATGCTCCATTCACTCCCACAAACTGTTTTACTTTAATTATTGGTTGAGGTAATTGGTGTTTTCACTGGGCTCAGCATGTTCTGTGCTTTACTGAGTCCTTAGCATTAACACTAATGCACTTGGAATCCAATACTTTATAGGTTTTCCTGGGGTTTAACTTCTTCAGGAGTGAAGCACAGGCTTTCCCATCTTACTTAAAGATCACACAATCCAAATAATGAGAAAGGAGGGAAACAGCACTAGGTAAAAATCTGAAGAGTTGTCATAAGCTTACTTTAGCCCCAGTCAAATAAACCATGTTTATTTGTTTGCTAAGCATGGAGGGTAATTAAGGGTAAAAGTAATTAATTAACTTCTCTGGGACCAGTTATGCCAAAGTACGTCCATATTTTGTGCCTACTTGAATTGTGGACTCAAATATCCAAAGCATTCACAGACATTTATTTGGGCATGTGTGGAAACACATATTATTTGATCTGGTATGCACGTATGTAGCTATTCTCATAACTAAATGTGGAAATTTATATGAGATTGCTTAAGGCTGACTTTGTGAAAAAAGCCCTTAGGTTTTTTGATAATTCTACTTTAGCGTACGTAAATCTTTCTATCCATCATAGTCTTGATTGCCTTGTTTTTTATTTTTTTAAATATTATTTTGGATTTCAGTGAACTCTCAAGTCTCATCAGTAATATGCTGTCTGAAAACAATGTTTAGGTAGTTTAGATATCTTAGAATTATTATTGTTTAAAAACTCCTGAAAACAAAAAGATAGCTATATTAATGACTTGAAATATTGCCAGGAACAGTAAAAGAGCAAGAACCTTCAGTCTGCTATCATGACCTCCTATGCACATTCTGGAGGTAAAAATTGTGTCAGTTTTGACAACACTTTTATCAACACAACTTCAGGAAACTCTTACCCTTCAGGTAAGTATCCTTTGTAGGAAGAAGACCTCAACCAATGCCTGTCAAAAGAAGATTAACTAGTGGCAGATAGTTTTCAAAGGAAGCTGTAAACTTAATTGTGTCTTGAAATGATTGTTTTCTCTTTTTGTTGTCTTTTTTTTTTTTTCCCCACAAGAACACTGCATATAAAACACCTGTTTTCATACTCTTTCCTGTTGGAAAAGACCATTGCAACTTTCCACGGAAATCTGTGCAGTGATACCAGTCACATAATAGATTGTCTATTACAACAATAATTTGCTCATTTTTATAGTGAGTGGAGTAGCCCATTTGCTTCCACTGAGGAGGCACAGTGAGATTGCTACAGCACTGGCAAGTTGGTTATGAAGGAACATGTTCCTTCCACTTTACACTTTCCATGTTGTAGAGCAGACACTTCCCAGGCCTACCCATGGATGTATGGGAAAAGTTCTTCACTAGTGTTTAAGTTCCCATGTTCACCAAGGCCATTTTTCACTACACAGATGTAGGAAAGTGTCACGATGAGTGGTATTTTAAGGCTCCTTTATAATGCCAGAAGTAAAGTAGCCGTAATTTGAATGAGAGGTATTCCCCAAGGGTATGGATGAAACATCAAACAATTACGGACATCTGGCCCGGGTCCAGGAGAGGAGCTGATTGTAGAAGGATCACAAAGCTAGTTTTTATGTGTCAGTAGGACACATGTAGGATTCCATGCCAGCAGAAATCCAAAGATCTGTTGTCACAATCCTACCCATGGAAAGAAATAAAAAACAAAAAACAGAGAGAGAGAGCTAATTGGAATTTTTCTGAAATTAGATCATATTGTTTATTTTTGTAGAGATGCTGTACTAACAGAACGCATTACCTGTCAAATGTGCTTCCACCATCCTGCAGATTTTCATTCTTTTCTCAAAGAGCAATGCCGCTCCAAAGCAACATTCCTATGTAATTATATATTCAATTAAAGTAAAGCTGCCTTAACAGCAGCTGAGTTCTCCATAATTGTTTGATGTCATGAAAAACAAACAACTCCCCAAAGAATAATGAGTCAACATCTGTTCTTACCCCCTCTTCCCCTCCTGGTTCTTCTGGTAGCTGAGGGAATCTTCATTTGGGGCTGGTCAAACAATCCTGGGCCAACTTCATCCTTGATGTAATTTCAGTGAAGTGAGTGCTGCTGCACAAGGTTTTAATCTGGTCTCATTATTTTCAACCAATGTTTAAATGTGCCACAAACAGTAATGTTAAAAAAACAGTCTGTAAAACTTTTATGGATCCATTCTTCAACCTCTATCTAGTCAAAATCATGGTTTAAACAGCCATGATAGAATCCAGAAGAAATTTAGACCTTATATAACACTGTATTACAAATATATATATATGTACAAAAAGAGTTTTTATTCATTCAATGCTACAAAAAGAGTTTTTATTCATTCAATGCTACATTTATGGAGATGAAAAAACTTCTCATCTTATCATAAAAATTTTGAGAAATTAAATTTTTAGACCAGCATCAACATTTGAACCTTAAGGTAATGTCTAACTGGAAATTAACAACAGTACATTAAGAGAGATTTGATTAAAGGAAAGATGACATAGACAATGCCCAAAATTCAAGCAATTTAATATGTAAGTAATTCTCTGTTTTAAAGGTTTGCTAGTAGTTATTTATGGGGAAAAAATAAACCTTAGTACACTAACATAAAATCAAAAGGAAATTTGTATAAAGTGACTTTTTTACTTCATCTGGGCCAGTACAAGAAAGCACTTTTCATGACATGAAAAAATATGTCTTCACTCATGTTTTATATATTCCAGTGTTGGAAACTTTACAATTCTCTGCAGATCATTTCCAGTCTTTCCAAGCTTTTTACCATTTGGATTTTTTCTGACACCTACTATGTCTGTTTCTTGATTTATTTTGAGCACATTTTTTCCTATCATAGCTCTCATAGGCTATTATTTTCCATTGTACAACAGTTTTGAAGACTATTGTCCTCACTTCTTCATGCTGGAACCATTCCTCCATGAATCTGATATTTGGTTGATGATTAAGACTTTCATCTCCTCTCCTGAAGTAACTAAATTAACTCCTGATTCTTCATTCCATACTGTGTAGTCAATTATTCCTAAATTGGGCATTTTCTACCAGGCTTTATTCCATTTTGTTCTCTTTTTCTTCAGTCTGCTATTGCCATTTTGAATTCCAGTCTATTTTTTTCCAGTGTATATTAAAGTCCCTCTCAACTTCATGACACTTGTGGGCTTAACACAGGTTTCTGTCTATTAAGGTTAGTAGTAAAACTCTCAGTAGAAACAGATCTGGACAGAATCCTGGAGAACAGCTAATTGTTTGCATTTTGCTTGACAGTGAGTCATTGACAGATATGCTCTAAGTTAAAATTCTGACTTCCTCCCCTCAGTCATGTGTATCTGAATTGCTGACAATTTCCAGAAGTTTTAAAAACCTTGATGTGTTTTTCATTATTTCGTTATTTCATTATTCTGGTAGTTATGTATTCCATATTAATTACTACACATAGGCTGTCACACATAAAAGCTCATACTTTTTATTTATTGCTTTTGTTTAGTACAATGTTCCATTTCTTCACACAATTAAAGTGCACCAATACTTTATGGCCTTTAAAGAAGAGGGCAGTGTTTGCAGAGATTTGCTCCTTTTTCTTTCCAGGGTTCCTATAGCCCAGTAGAAGACTTTGGCTATGAACTTTTATCCTATTTATTGTTTTTTATTTGTAAAAATAAAATTAATGATCTCTCTAGGTTGATTAACATAGAGCAAACATTTGTCAGCAACTGCTTACTGTGCAATAGAGGACTTTTTCAGCACATGGCCAGAGCTCCACAAGGGACAACAGTAACTGAAAAAGGAGGCAGCAACAATATGGTTATGAATACATTGCCAATTTGTAAATGAAAAGCTTTGAGTGTTTTTTTCTTTGTTTTTTATCCCCTGAAGTGTAGAGCACATGGGCATTTATAAGTAGATCTGGGCAGGCCTGCAGAAAAATCAAAACTTAGACAAGCCAAAGACCTGGCTGTTTTCCACAAGTGAAAATACAAGCCAAGCTGACAAAATTGGCTGCCCATTAAAAAAACAAAAACAAAAACCAAAACCAAAAACCAAAAACCAAAACCAAAACCAAACCAAACCAAAAAAAAAAAAGGCAACAACAACAAAAACCCAAACCAAACCAAAATTCTATAATTCTGTGTAAAGATACATAAATTGAATATGACCAGGAGGAAATCATACCAAATTATTGTCTTTATTCACAGATGTGAAGCCGAGGCAAGCCTTGTAACTCAACAGGATCTCAAATTAAGCTTCCCTTAAACCTAGTCTAACTTTATGTTCTGTAAATTTATATAATTAAAGAAGGATAACAGGAACTTTAATGTCAACACAATCAGGTCCCAGGAACAAGTAAATCAGCTCTTTATTGGAATAAACAGTTCTTACACAGCATAGAATTACACCTTTTACAGAAAAGGAAGTTAGAGAGACATAGAAGGATGAAAGAGGAGCCTGTTAGAGACCTGATAATTAAAAGGGTCTTTTTGAAACACAAACAGAAGATTATGACTTGAGTTAAAGAAATACCAGTGCTTATATATGCACTTACTATCAAGAAACGGCTTTCTATTTAACTAAAACAATGTTTATGAAGAAAAATAAGATGGGCTATACACAGAAATATTTTCAAAGCAAAGCGTTGTTCATGGATTTCCATAAAAAATTGGGGCTGTTTAGAAATGTCCCTTTTAAATTATCATGGACTAAATCAGAGACTAGAACTAAAATGTAGCTACACTCTGAAAGATAATGGCAGTGGAGGCTGCTCTTGTTTATGCGTGCTGTTCACATTTACTCTGCAAATGTATAGTTCAGTTTAATTAGCATGTGATTGAAAAGTGTTGACGTCTTGTGTTCTGTGTTGCTAAAGGGATTTCTTCAAACTGGGGAATATGTAAATTCCTTGAAGAATTGTTTATACTACCAGAATGGCTTTTAAGTAATTTTGATGACAAGAATTAAAGTAGGCAGTCAACATAGTTATTTTGAGGATTTAATATAGTTGTGAACACAAGAGTGTAAATAACTTTTGCAAGGAGCTGAAGCAGACTGTGAAAACAGCTGTACAAATTTTTTATTTTTTAATTTTCTTCTAGTTTATGGAACAGTAGAGTTTAATTGCAGCTGTTGTCCCTTCTCATTTCTGGCAGCTTAAAATAAGATGAATAAATGTGAAAAAAGCTACCTCTCCTTCGAAGCTCTGAGTATAATTTAAAACAGAAAAGATTTTAAAATTTCTGTGTGATTCTTTTCTGGGCTATAAAAACAGTAAATGTCTGTAACTTCATTTGTTTCACAAAGTGTATTTCTGATTCGCTGTGGTTTTATAGGAGTAAAATATGGATTAGACAGTAAATCACACTTTGAAGACTGCATATTTTTGTCTGCGTGGCAGAGGCAAAGTACTGTCAAAGGCTTGCACAGTTCAGAAAACTCTAGAAATATATGGACATTGAAATTTCCACTCCACAGAAAGACTTGCAGCTTCAGAATCAATTTTATTCTGAACCAGAGTGTAAAAAGAAAAAATTAAAATGTTAGACTGAAATGTTTTTTGGGCTTATAATATTTGGGAAAAAAGACTAAAGTGAAAGTCCTTGAAGAAATAAAAACATAAAAAAATAAAAGTTCTTGTCATGAGAATGTCAAATATTTAGCTATTTATTTTCAAATTGGAAATGAAATTAACGATGATTGCAGGGTTCTTTAGTTATATCCTAATGTACAGATGTTGATAATCACGAGCTGTATGGGAGCATGCAAGAGCCAATGGCAGCAGCTGCAGCCATCAAGATAAACTGCAGAGTCTGGGGAGGTTACTGGTAAGCCTTCCTCATTTGTGAGGGTGATTTCTTGTCCACAATACTGACCCACCAAAGTCCAGAAATATCTCAGTGGAGAGGCTTGTACCTTTTTAGGCAGAATCTAAGCTGAAGTGTTCATCTAATTTGGGTCTGTTAAAGATTCTAGTCATAAGGTCTAAGACAGCTTCCTCAGCATCCTTAGGACAATGCAGAATCATTCAGCTGTTGTAGCCAGATCCTTATGATAGAAAGTATTTTTTCTTTTTTTTTTCACATTAGATCTGTCTGCTGAGGGGTTTGGATCAATAGATGTTTTACTTTTATGTGGGTAAAGTTAGGTGAAGTTACACTCCCTTTAAATGTCAGAATAAACCATGCAGGAGAGAAAATCCCTTTTTGGTGTATTAGCCAAATAATAATAACACTTTGAATCAATTGTGTTCATTGGGTCAAATTGCACTAATAGATGATGTAGTTGTACAAAAATTATTTTTCCTCAAAACCAAAGTTAACCTACCTCACCAAGCTACACATTACACTAGCTAAGTACTATATTTGCCAGGCCCTGCTCTTTTCTTTGGAATACCTCTGAATGTCCCCTGCCACTGAGGTACAGGGAACTGCTGGAGACTTGAGTTCTATCCCCAGCTTTTTCACTCTATCCATCAACAGAAACGCTGGTGGGTGTTCTTCAATAATTCTCATCAGTCAAGTGGGTTTAGATAAAACTTCAGTAAAATCACAACGAGCACTGCTCCCTCTGAACAAAGGGCAGTTCAAAGAGGGAGTGGAAAAAAATTAACACCATGATGTCTTATAATGAGAACATAAATCAGACTGTGATAAAGGAGAGGGGAAAAGATATGGGAAGATAAGGGAAACAGAAAAGACTCTATAATGGATCAGCTTCCTCAACTAGTTCTAGAAAATGTGAACCCAGAAAACCAAGTAGATCCAGCCCCTTAAAATCAATAAAAATTTCTATTTACTTAAGTGGTGCCACATCACAGGCTCTTTTCATCCTTAAACCTTGGAGAGATACTAGGATAAGACAACTGCCTAACCACATGAAAGAAAACTCTGCTCTACCAAGTCTAAGATTAATTTAAATTTAAGGAACTTTGGTAAATACTTAAGTTACCCTGTATCTCTTACCTAACAGGCCCATAATGAATAGCTTAACAGGTGATAAATAAGTGTTCCAGGGTGCAAATCTATCCAAGTGCAGACAGCATTTTGTTATAATAGACACAAGTAACCAGTCACAATAGTAACAGTAAGAAACAAAAATAGTACTTTTTTTACTTGCAGCTACATTTTCTTTTGTTCACATAGAAGACTACTCTTTATGGATTGCAACGCCCTTCTTAGAAGCAATAAAATCCCATCTGACATTTTACAGACGTTAGTTTGACTTCCAAAGGCATTTCTTAAAACTGCAAGCTTTGTGTGTCCAGTTCCTGGGGTTAATACTTTATATAAAATATACAGAATAATTCCTGATCTTTTCAATACATATTGGTTTCATGAGGTTTAGAAAGTGAGGAAGGAAGAAATCCTACCATTAATTTTCAGTGTTGATCATTCTGATGTGTCAGGTTTTAAAATTGGTAGATGAAATTCCAGAGGTGTTTAAAAAGCAGGTTAACATTTACTAATATATTGAAAAAAGATAATCTTCTGTCTTCAGCAGCAGCCAGCATAATCAAGTGGTTCTGCTTTTCTTTCAACTGTTCTAAGACACAAACTATGTCTGCTGGGGAGCATAGTCACCCATACACTGGTTCCCAAAAGGAATGGAAATTCAGTGAAATTTTGGTGTGCCACAGGGATTGGCTTGATCTTGGCTGCCTAACTGACTTAAGCAAGACTCATATTTAGGACTGAACAATCACAATTTTTTCTACTGCAGAAGCGTTCAGCCAAACTACTGGTTCCCACTGCATAGAGTAAATAAAATTTAAATTTAGAGTCTTATCATAATATCAGCTTTTGTACCTGTGCTACAGGAACAGATGGAGTATGGGAAAAATTTGAAGTGTTAATTGATTTTGTTTGAATCCTGTTACCCTCTGTTTGGTGTGAATTGTTGAGTTGTCAAAACATTAAGTTATATAAGGAATGGAGCAGAGAATAAACAAAAATATAATTCTATTGGTATGAGAGGTGTATCTTCTGCTAATATACCATGTTCACACTAGTTATCCTATCTCAGACTGCTAAAAAATAAGCAGAATAACAAAAGACCAATAAAAATTAAAGAAAAACCCTGTTCTCAGAAACTAAAAATTAGTTTTGCTTTCCTTAGAAAGAGAAAAAAATACAGAATTTCTTTTACAGGAAATTTCTGGGGTTCAAATATTTAAGTACATTTACATACGCTGAGAAAAAAATGTACAGGAATATGAACAATATCTTGGGGTTTGATAATTACCCCCAAAAGCAAAAAAAGGAGCATTTATCTTTGCACTTCCCAAATGTAACTATCAGAAATTAAGATCTAATGTGGGGAAAGAGATCATTTGTTCCTCCTGTGAAGTCCTGTCACCTTCCTCAGATGCACATGATATAGGGAGTTTATGTAGATAAGGTTTAGAATGATAGAGTAAGAGCCTATACAGAAATTCCTGTATTTACATGTACCTAGGAAAATATCAGTAGGACAAAATAAAGCACATGGAAACCTCCCAAAAATTCTGACTGCATCCTATGCATCATGTGTTTGATCACATGTAGTTCAGATTATAATCTGAAATAAAACTAAATGTCTCCACAGGATTACATGGAGTTTTCTCACGTCAAATACTTGCACACTGAAGGCAGGAAAAATAAAAAAAGTGATAATTAACCAGGCTGAGATTAACACCTCTTCCACTATCATGTCTAATTTCAGTGCAATGCAGTGCTTCTTTGACAAAATATTAGAAACCAGATTTTAGGCCACAGTTTAGCTCAAAATTATTTCTCTAATTAAAAATTAAATTTCCCTTCAGGAAACTGACCTTCTGTCTGAAATTATTTTGCCTCCACAATAATACTTTTGATCTATAAGAAAATATAAATGTTCTTTTACACCATAAGCAAATCATGAATTATTGAAGATAGAAATCAATAATGACGTTTGAGAAAAAACACTTTTTCTTTGTATTTCATCAATGCAGAATAGAAAAATACTACAATGACTATGGGCAAATATGGGGATTAAAAATCCACTGTCAGAACCACCTCAACATTAATTGCACAGTACAGAGCAGAAGTCTTTGTAAGATAGCAAATCAGATGGCTCTACCTTAGCAAAGCACACCCAAGAAACAAGCACAATCAATAGAACATTATGCATATAAATTTTAAAGGGGTGAATTAGTGCAACTTCAGGAATTTTTGTTGGTTTTGTTGTTGTTTGAAATATTTCTTTTTGTTTGCAGGCATCTAAGCATAAGAAGTGTCTGGGGTTTTGTAATATTTCTTGAATGTCCCCTTTCCATTGTGAGATCTTTCAATATTATTCGTTTTAACTTTAATGAACAAAGAATTTGAAATCTGCTGGCAATTTTCTTGTTATCATGACTGAGATAATTTGTTTTAATTAACTTTTGTATAGCCAGGGGTTTTTTTTTTCCCTCTGGAAAATGCAAAATGAGAACCTGTGGATCCCAATTACATGGGAAATTCCAGCTTCAGGGACACTGGTTGTTTCATAGAAATTTGTGGAAAAAAAGCACCATTACAAAGTAACAAGTATTTGTCAATTTTTGTGGGGTTTAGTCCTAGTTCTGCATGTAGAAAATTGCATTCATTCAATTGTAACCACTGTTCATTTTCTCCGTATTTTTGTCTTTTATTCTTGAATCTTTTCCTTTGCAACATATCTGAACACTGCTTGCACTCCATAATGATATCCAGACCTTGAATCAGCTGATGAAGAATAGTGTATATGGCTGAAATAATCCTGGGAGCAGCTGGAATTGCTTAAAGCATTTCATAACTAAATAAAGAATAAATACACAAAAGCTCTCTATTACGGTGACATTCTGAAAAAGAAGAGGGTGAAGAATCCAACGAAGCAGATCTTCCTATAACTAAGCCAATGCTGGAAATACAGGTTAGATAATCTGCTGTTTATTAGTATCTGGTTTTCTACCTTTCTCCCACAACAGCTACAGCTATTTTATGCTTCACTCCCTTTTTCTAGTGGCAGATCTACAATGGACTTATGCAAAGCAAGCTGCATTGGCCATAGGACTCAAATACCATGACTCAAGGTACACATAAGGGATTCCCGTGTTTTATGAAAACATGAGAAATGTCTTTATTTTCCAAAGGAAGAAGGATATCTGTGCAATTTTTAGCCTTATTTAAGAGTATTGTGATCACTTAGAATTGAGATAAGATAAATTAATTAAAATAGTTATTTTTTTTTATTTTGTAGTGGCCTTGTAAAATTACCTGGTTTAGAATTTTCCTTTTAAAACATCCATTTACATAGTGACATTTTATAAAATGACATAACAGTTTGTTTAGTGTCCATAATATATTGCTGGATGAGGAAGACAACCATTAAAATTTTCAGTGATATAGGGGCTTGGCTTTTATGTTAATTCTGACAACCATGTATTTTAAAATATTTCATCACAACTCTTATTGTTTATGGTGACACTGGTTGAAACTATCCATTTAAGAAAATGCTAAGACATGGCAATAATAGCTTTTAAAAGAAACTTTACTGGCTGCAGACAGAGAAGAGTGAGTTAAATTCATCTGCATTGATAAAGAGCTACTGGTTTGAGTGGATTCACCAGAGAGATGAAGTTGGCCCAGAGTGATGGAGAACTGCCAATAGAATGTCAGACCAAAATGAAGAACACATTCCCATTTATGGTATAGTCTGGAAATCTCCATATATTTGATAAGTACTCAAGTACTTATATTCCCTTTTCTCTGCCCTATGCAAAACCTGAAATACATCAAGCAGAACAACTGTCTAATTACCAGTAGCTAAATGAAAGTTGTTCCTTGTCCTTAGTGCTAAAAATGGTCTTTATTTCAGTTTTTATTTCAGATCTGGACTGGTGAAAGGAAGGATGAAAGTGTGCAGAACAAATCCCTGTGAAATCTGGTTTTTAATCTGGTTTTTAATCAGTTAACTGAGACTATGTTTTCTCAATTTGGGAAGATGAGTCAACTAATTTACTTTGTTCAGACACTGATTCCTATCCCAGATATTACATAAGGATCATTGCACTCTTATATAAGTAATAAACCTTACATTGTTAAGCACTGTATGGAAATTGTAAGGTACAGGACATTTTTAAGGACTGCAAGCACATCTACATAGTTGTATTGTGTGCATCTTAATTTTCTCTGTTGAACACTCAGATGGTACATGACAAAATTTGATTACTGGCAATCTGTAACTTGTTGATAAAAAATCTTCTTTTCAAGGTTTGTAACACGTTTCTTTTTTTGCTTTGGTTTTTTTTTTTTTTGAATGCGAAACATTAAACTCTCTTACTCATTTATTGCAACTAATTTTTATATAATTACTAATGTGTCCTGTGTGTGCCTCATCAGCACTGATTTCATAAAGGTAGTTTTAAAAACAGTGAAACAAAAGGCAACAGCAGGTTTTGGTCAGCCTCAGAAAGCATCACACCTGCTGGATTACAATGTAAAGAGAAAAGTGGAAAAACAGGTTTGCCAGGAGAGAGAACTGAGAAAAGCTTCTGCATGTATCTGAAGGAAATGGAGATCCAAAAATCATTTAATCCATAGAAAATCAGATTTCCCGTCTTTGATATTGTCCCCTTTAATAGGAGATATTAAGAAAAACAAAGGAAACAAAATCCTGTAGTTCTTTTGAAGTTGAAAGAGGAGGTTATACTGTTTAGTAAAATGCCAGCCAGGTATTTTCCCCCACTTCTGAGCTTTGGCTCTCATCCAAAACATGACAAACCAAGCAAATGAAAATGTGGATGTGCCTTATCACTTTTGTTTCCTGTTTCATAAGGAACTCTAAATTATATTGGTGAGAGAGAAGGATGTTAATCGAGCAAAATCATCTATGGTAAAATATACTTTTTGTATCATAACCTGCAAATTTTGTTGTTGTTGTTCAAGTGCTGCAACTGAACTGGTCTTGTAGCTTTAGAAAACAGTTTAGAAAATAGCAAGTGCTCTTCAGACTGCACAAAGTTAACATAACTTTAAAGTTTGTTCCTTCTATTAAATGAATGGGAAATATTACCTGAATTTCAATAGAGCCAGAGCCACACCTTCACTGACATGAATTTCAAGGCACTTTCTTGAAACTCTAATAATTACATTAGTGATACCCAGGGAGATCTTCAGTATTTGCCTTGATAGTGAGGATGTAAAAGAAGAAAGCTAGGTCTCAAAGGAAGTGCAAGTATTTTAAATAGTACAAAAGACATGTTTTAATATTTCAAAAGCTCGGGGAAAAAAAAAATGTAATACAGAAATACTTCTTCCAAAAAAGAGATTCATGCCTATTTTAATGTCCTGCTCACTGTGCCAGAGGATATGTTGAGAATTATATCCTTTTAGAACCACTCTATCACCTGCACAAAATGGACTTTCACTGTCTCCTGCCAAGGATGCTGAGTTGCTGATTTCCTGTAGAAAAGCTGTGTCCAAACTGAAGACTGGGGAAAGCTTGAACATGAACATATGGAACACTCCTCAGTTGTACAAAAGACCATCCTAGTGGCTGTTTTCTGCACCTCCTGCTCAATAAACTAATTCAGCTTGATTGAAGAAGTACAAGGTGTTTAGAGTAGTCAGCACAGTGCTGCAGTTAATGTAAAAACATGTCAGTAATTCTACAGGGAATTAATCAGTAAGATGAGAAATTATCAACAGGTCTTACATCAATTTTTGAAAGAATAAAAGTAACTAATATTCTTATATTTCATTTTAAAGTGACAGAAAAATAGCCCTGAGAGGGGAACATGGAGGGAGTTAAAAGCAGATACTTTCTAAGCAAATAATTATAATTTAATTGCAATATTGTAGAGAAAAAATATGCATTGTATTTGATTTGAATGTATAGCATATACACTTTGTGCTTAATAATCATTTTCAGTAAAAAAAATAAACCAGGATAAAATATTACCTGAATGCCCAATGCCTCCTTGAAGAGAAAATGGAAAGAGATTGTCTAAGGTTCACATTAAAATATCTATAATGAAAAGGAATAAAAGTTAATACCATCATATAGGCTTCTTTTACACTAACTTCTGAATATTATTACCTTTTCAGATTACAATAGCTGCAAAAAGGACTTGGGCAAGTCTTCCATGAAGGGTTTTACAGCAGACAAATCAGGCATTTAATGATACAGAGCATTGCCTTTAGATATGTCTGCACTGCAGTCAGGTGTCATTGAAACCTCAGGAGCTTAGATACTGAGAGAAACAAAAATGTGGGAAGTGGACTTCAGCATAAACTACAAAAAGTTTTCTTGAGATCCGGCGTATATATTTGGCAACTAAAACCTATGCTGTTTAAATCACTTAATTATAGCATAGTCATGCCCTGGGGTAAAAATACATTGCATTGACAAACTGGAATCTGCAGCAAAATGACTGTGAGTCTACTGTCTATTGGATATTGAAAGGGCACTGGGAAGTTTCCCTCACCTAATTTTAAATGTCTAAATTTAATCCCCTTAGACTCCCCACGCAGCCTAGGCACATCCAGAGGTGTGTCACTTCACTGCTTGCACTTGCCTGCATTGCAATGGACTGAATCACACTCTCCAGGTACTTATTTTTCCCCCCACCAACCAAGAAGAAAATCATGGGAGTCTTGTTTCAGCCTTGGCTATCTCAGGGCAAAGCAATCCCCCACAGTACAACAGCATAAACCTTTGAAAATAGGAGTACTCAGTAACAGTTGAACACTGGAAACTGGTGAGAGGGAATTTGGTTTTGAACTGAATAAGGGTCAGGAAACCATATAAAAGAGTTCAAATTATATTGTCACAAAAAATGCATCTGTTTAGTTGTACATTTCATTTGTTATGATGTGTATATAACTGAAATCCAACTCCTTTTCCTACAGCAATTGCTTCCTCTGATGGGGGTTAATTATCTTATAATCACAGTGCAAATTATCTGAGATGGTGACATGTTTTACTTTTTCAACTTCCAGACATAGTACCTGGGATGTAATCAACTTAACACAATGCCAGTGCAGTCCAGAGGATTACATCACTGATAGATTTGACTACTGACTCATAAAAATGTTTTATTTGTGAACAAACTCTGACTTATTCAGATCAGAACTGCAGATGTTAAAAAAAATTAGAGCATAAAAAACCAAAGGAATGCATCTTTCCATGTGAGGTGACAGCAAGCAGAAGGTTGCAAATATTGGCTTTCACTTCTAAATGGTGATGAGTTCCAGGTTTAGAATCCATATATAAAGAGCAGGAGATGCTCTAGGAAGCAAATGCAAAGAGATACAGATCAGTCTGAGGACTTGTGTATACTTTAGACTTGAGGAAAGACTGTATATTCAAAAGTTGATTCATTTTTCTCAGATATAGAAAATGATCTAGTAAAAATACAGTTCTTTCACTTGAAAATATTGCCTTTCTTGAAAATTTGGATAAGTGCTATAAGCTGTTAGCTCTTGTAGTCATTGAGGGGTTACTTACCTCACCTAACTTTAGCCAGCAAAGAGTTAGAGATCAAGATATCTGCTCTAAACTGGTATTTGTCATAAACAAAACCTGACAAAGTGGAGGAAAAACCAAATAATATGATGACTTTTTATTTTTGGAGATTAAATTCCTGATTTCCTCTAGTAAAACTCTATATCTTCTCACTGATTTACACAGAGATCAGTATATTATGTTGTTTCCATGAAAATACAAACCAATGATAAAGTTTAAAAAAAACTTCATCTTCTGTTTTTCACTTCACACTCTTAGTCACATATGTCCAGATATACTTATGAAACAATTCAGTCTCTAGTTTTATATAGTAATATGCATGTTCTAGTTTACAACAACTACAAGATAGATCAAAACGTGAAATGATAGAGTTACAGCTACAGTAAGAGCCAATATTAAGTAGATAAGAGATGCACACCACAATAGTGATATGCAGGAAAAAGAGAAAATATTCCTATCTTAGTTCATTACTAAACCCCTCCAGCTGGTTTTCTTGGCAAGGAGTAGCAGAAGAAAAGCTACGTGGAAGATGCAGCTTAAATTGCACAATCTTGAAAATGTAAATCTACTTGCAAAAAATGTATAAACCCTATAGAAAGACTGGATTCTGCCAAGTGACTCATTATTTTAATGACTTCCTGCTCTAATGCACTTCCTCTCTTTTCCTTCGTGCAAACTGCTCTAATCCCTGTTAAGGATTTAGCCTTACAATGAAGCTTTTACAACTTTCTGGAGCCTTGTCATGTTGGCATATGGGTCATTCCCTTTATGTCAGGACAAGAAGAAGGTGAAGAACAGTTGTCCTGTGGTATAAGGAAAAGTTCAAAGCAGAACTGGCCAAGTATCACTCTGAAATACAGAGTGAGTTGGTTTTTTCCCTTAGGAGCTGAATGCTGGCAGGTAGCAAGCGTGGAGTAAACCTGAACATGTTTCAATGCTATCTCTTCCAGCAGATGTCACTAAGAGGCAATGCTGTTTATAGAATGGCCAAATTGGAGACAAGCAGGTATTTTTAAATCACAAAAGTATGGAAAAGCTTTTCCTAGCTATCAAAGAAATGTTTCAACACTGAAACATTTTTTAGCTCCCAAATAGGACTTTACTTTGGATCCAGGTCTGGAAATAAACTCCTGGTTTCCACTACATTTCAAAGGTTATGCTAATATATACTCTTTACAGGAAACTGCATGGAGATCAGGAGACAAGCTGAGTGCCATTGCTAAGGAAATAGTGAAGGTTTAAAAGAAAAAAAGGTGTCTTAATCTCCATAAATTGTGTATTTCTAAAGAAGGAAATGACAAGAATTTTTGAATACTGCAAAGGCATACATTGTTGTTGTTGTTATTATGATTAAAAAAACCAAATATTTGGAGTATACGAGAAGAAAAAAAATAATGGTGATTATTTCCCAGGTGCATATCATGCTTGTGTAAGCTCTCTAAGACAAGAAACACCTCTGCTGTTTGGCTGTGCAGCATCCAGCACACTGAAGTCTCAGCCCATGAGAGTTACTCTGGTGTTGCTGTGACATCTATTAACAAGGTCAATTGCAAACAGAAGATGGACCATTATGTCAGGTCATGGATTAATCCCCATATGGTTTTAATAAGAACAAAGCATAGGCTACACTTCTATTTGCTGTTGTTCAATCTACTTTCCTTAGCAGGCACACCTTTTGCATGAATTCTTCATGTGTTTCTGTTCATGGGTAGAGTTTGAGGTCAGAGATGGGAGCAAGGAACATACAAAGAAAGAGAGCAAAAAGGTTCCAAGACAAAGCTAACACTTTCCCCTCCAAAGGAGGAGAGCCTGCAGCCCCAAGAGTACAGCCAGATGCTTAGAGGTCTGCAACAGAAACACCCAGCTAATGGTGTGAGAACAGTGTGAACAGATGGTCCTACAGCACTCTCATATTCCCTACATCTACACCCACCTGCTGTCTAATCCCCTTCCATTATCCAGCTTCCTAGTAACAAATTATTACATTCTCACCTTTTATTTGTTTTTATATCACATCAAGCCCATCTATGCTCAATCTGGGTTTATACTACAAAAGTTTGTGTTGTTTTAGGATTCCTGACTTTCTAGAGCTGTGAGAGGAAAGTCAGGCCCTCAGTTTCATTAAAATATATACAACCTAATGTGCAATCTGCCCTATTTTCTGCCCTTTTAAAAGACATACGAGGAAACACATACTAGAAGGGAAACAGCAAAATATCTTATAAGCATGCTATGCAAGGTTAGTAAGCTTGCTGTCTCATTTTTCCTGTCTGTAGCCTCACAGCACTTTAATTAAAAATGCCAAAAAACCTAAAGATGCCTTGAAGAACACAAATTCAGTTTCTTGGATTTTTTTTCACATGGGTATGGTCCTGACAAACATCTGTGTCTCATCAAGAATTTGTCTTCATAAGGAGGTCCTTAGTATGCCCGTAATTGTGGGTTATGACTGTCCAAATTCTGAAGACTGCAAATGTCAGCAGTTTGTAAAAGCACCACAGCCTCCCAATTTTAGAAAGGTCAGTAGGACCCTATTACAGTCAAATGTTCTCTGCAGGCTTCATAATTCAAACCTCTATTATTCTTTGCTCTCTATTCCTCTTCCTTATTCCTTTTCCAAACACCCTGTATGAATAAAAGGATCATCATTTCAGCGGAATGCAGCTACCCCTTGGATGGAAGGAATCAGTTCAGGGCCAGTAGCACTACAGTACACAACCATTTCCAGCAGCCAAAATCTGCCCTTGGACACAAGTCAGTGGAAACATGCACATTCAGTGGTAGACTCTGGCCCCAGAGTAACAAGAGTAACTAGAGTGCCTGAAACTGCCAAAGAGATTTAAGCTGGCAGAATATATTTAACCCAATTTGGCATGTGGTAAGGATACTAGAAGCTAATAGCTCATTGCTTAAAAGAGGTGGTTCTTTGTTTAATACATTAAACATTAATACATTAGAAATGTTCATTATATTGGCTTCATATCTCATCTGCTAGCTCCAAAATAAAAAGAACACCCAGTTTTCATAATGTTAATATGTAAGAACACTTGTTGTTTTGACTCATTGCAAATCATGACATAAATGAAACCACCAGATGCAGTTTCTCCTTGAGAGTTTCCTGCTTATTGGTGGGCCTTGAGACCCGGCATTCCTGTGGAAGTGTTGGTACAATACAGGTAAGATGGAAGAACAACCTTTCAGGAACAGAAAGGTGCCTCTGATTCTGCCAAGCTACTGGAGAAGCACATCCTTACAGAAGAAACTACCTGACATCCCAAGCCTGGACAACATATTGCCTAATGATAGAAAATGACTGGGAATTTCCATATTATCAAAATTGCGGCCTTGAAAATACCATATACCCTATCAAAATCCTGTTAAATTGGATAAAATAGGGGGTTTTGCTTAATAATTTTATTATTATATAATAATCAAGCTATATATTAATTCTTATTTTCATTAATTTTCTTCTCCTTTCTGCAAAGTAGCCATTATAATCCTCATTTGTTTTAAGTCTCTACCATGCCAATGCATTCACAAGCGTATGTGCTCACATCTGTGCATAGTCCCACTGATGTCAGAGAAAGATTATAAATATTAAATATGGAATTGGTTGACTAGAGTCTTCTGAGACTGTCTAGTATTTGGCTTCTGAAATATTTATAACTGGTCATAACTTCTAATAAGAAGGATATACTTTCTGAATTGAGCAAAATTTTCCTGGTGCATGAATATAGGTTTCTTCATTCTTCTTTGAAGCAGATTTTTAATTTTGTGAATGACAGTACTGCAGTCGTCTTAGATTTATGTTTTCAATTTGAAGAACTATAGAGTCACTTCTAGGAAAGTTATTAAAAGTTATTATTATTATAGAAATCATACTTCTTGCCTGTAAGCAGTCTTTCTGCAGCAAACTGTGTCTTTAGTGGAAGATGGTCTCTAAAGATCTTCAATTTTAAAAGTGAGGAGCTTAGATTAAGATGCTAAAGGTGACTCTTAGAGGCGACTCATCTACTTGACTCTCAAGAGGGTGAAGGTGGCCCAGTAAAAAACCCTGACCCTTTCCAGAGTTCTGAGTGCAAGCTTTTCCACTTTTCTCTGTACTTAGGATCACTACCTCCTTAGTGCATTGCCTTTGTGGATCCCATTTAGAGGTGTTTAATTCTTTCCACATACACAACACAGAATTGAAATGACTAGCTCATTTTGTGGAAACAGCACACCTATATATAACCTATAGGTTTCCCTGGTAACAGAAAACAAAATTTAACACCTCCATTTTAAAACTGAAAGACTTAGTTCATAATTTTATTAAGTTGTTTTATGTGAGAAAATATTTGACCAATTTGAATTGGTTTTTCTGAAATTTCCCTCAGATGAAACTTAAAATTTTGATGGCAAAGAAACTTTATTCCTGAATTTAAAACAGAAATCATCATAAAATATTCAAGAACAAAAACAGTGTGATATTAGTACTTGATACAGAAATAATATAACAACTGACACAAAACACACAGTTGGGTAATTCTAAAGATGTATGTTCTTAACTTCATAGATCAGTTCCTAGATCTACAACCACAAATGTTATAAAAAGTTTAAATTCCACTTCTACTTTTTAAGATACAGTATTTCAAAACTGAATCCATGTTAGAGGCCAATTCCAAATCTCACATTTTTCCTTACCAAGGACATATCTCGACCTCATTGTTCCTGCCCAAGACTTGGCCTTGATATATGCTATTTAGAAAGCAAAGAACATGAACTTCTTCAAACTCTGGGAATATTTCAGCCTACAGCTCAACAAAAAACCTTTATGTGAAACCAATGAACTTCTCAGAACCATTGAGAATTGACCACAGGGGCCAATTAGCTGTTGCAGTCTCACTGATTCTGTGTCAATAATTTATAAATTTAGAGAGCAGGCAGGTTTTTACTGCTTGTTTAAAATTGAAGAGCTAGTTCTTACAAAGTCTGTGCCACTCAACTGAACTCTGTGGACCAGCACAGATATAAACCCACTGAAGATTTAACATAAATAGGTATATCATGTTTTCAAACATATATTTTCCTTCCAAAATCAAAATTTAATTCACCATTGAAAAAACATTAATTAGATATCCATATTTTTTAGAAAGTGAAATAGCTACCATTTCTTTTATCTTTCCAAACAGTTTGGAAAAATCACAGATCAGTTTTACATCAAAGGTAGGCACCTAAAGGATCTGCTTTCTGCCTCACAGCAGCAACAGCCAACATCTTAAGGCATTTTTGGTCCCCTTCACATTGTACCCTGTGGTTTTTCTGACTATCTAAGAAATAAATTTATGTCTGATACCATAGACTGCCTTTGTCTTGGCTAATGTTTTTTAATTGAGAATATTTTATTGGCCATAGAATATGAATGTAGTAGGTGACTTTTTCCATAAAAGCAGAAGGCAAGTATCATAGGTACCAGAGCCTTTATGGTCCCACTGAATTCACTTATTTCTACCCTCTGCTGAACAAAATGCTAATCCACTTACTTGCCAAAATTAGGCAAATTAAAGTATATTCTGGAGTGTAAAATCTGCCATTACCTAGCTTGGTTTTGGCAGAGATCACTAAGGGTATCTAAACCAAAGATTTTTAGACTCTGCTGCACAGAAAATTTGCTTCTTGGCTCCAGAGCTGACTGGGCACTTACTGCTGCTCTTTCCAGCTGCTGCTAAAATCTCTAAACTCACTTTTTTGCCAGGGTATGTGTAAAAGCCCATCAGTCTTCCATGCTGATCACTTGAAAACCAATTAAAGTGTATTCATGCATTCCAGACATTGATTTTACATATGGACAATAATTTTTTACCACCATTCAGGTTGCTCCACAGTGACAAATTTGACAGAGGTCCACCCTTACATCCACGGATTAACAAAAAATAAAAAATTTAAAAAGAAAAAAAAATCCAGAAGCCTCATGTAAAAATTAAGGTAAATAAGTTCCCAGACTATCATTGATTAATATTACATATCTGTGTATCTGTATGTCTTAAAAAGACACTGCAGGAAGTAGTTTTCAGGAGGTCCAGGGAAGAGTGTGCCCATGAACAAGCAGTTGATGGGGTCCAGAGCAGTATAATTGTGTTCTGAGAGCGTTTCCATTCCATATCAGCTAAGAAATCTTGGGTTTCTTTACATATGTGGTCTGATAAAAACTGATTTAGTTTGAACAGTAATCCTCTTCTGAAGCTATCATATCTGAATATCTCTGGTGAACTCTCTCTGGTTATTATGCACAAGTCTAGGATAAGACCTGACTAAACTAATTTTCATAAGGTGTAAAAATAAGGTATTTTGTTCAGTGCACCACCGAAATCCTGGCACTGCTGACTCCACAAAGATTCAATTCATATTTCACAGTTAAAAGATAAATTTGCTTTAAAAAATGTAGGTGGTTTTGTTTTTTTAAGAGAGCTTGATGGCTTTAAGTCTATGTCTTTTTCCATCAAAATCAAAAGTTGACTTGGAAACATATAAGAGACTGTAAATTCAATTTAGTGAATACCATTTTATGATCCATCCTGATGCATGTAATTGCCATAGGTAGAAAATACATCTGTGGTGAAGAACTGGAAAATTGGAACATTATGGAGTTTCCACCAGCCTCCCTTGTTAGTGAATCTAAACTAATCTTTAGTGAATTCCTGAGAAAGCATAAAGAGGTTTCTTCTCCTAAAAAAAAGTGCTGTGCAAGTGAAAATGGAGCCAGAACAGACACTACCACTTTGCTTTAAGGATTTAGATATGTTATTTAATTTGATTTCTGCAGAGACAAATCTAAACAGTGATGGCAGCTGATTCTCTCTGGAGTATCTGGTAATCTATATTAAGAAAACTTAATACAGAAAGTAAAACAAAAGTCTCTGGATGAAAAGTTGTTCCATACTGGTGGTCAAACTGAGTTATCTGGAGAGATTCACAACACATAACACTTGAGTTAAACTATGGCTAAGGTTACCCTCCTGTAGAAGCAGAATAGTGTATCCATACGTGATATGATTTTAAACTAACCAGCCAAAAAACTGCAGCCAGTCAGCTTTGGCAGGGCAAAGCTCAGTGAGGTCTAATCGACCTAGGTGTTTATCCAGATTTTTTGGACAGATTTTTCAGGCTTGCTTAATGCCATGCTACCAACTTCTTTTAACCCTTCTTTGATCAAGCTATGCCACTGAGTATCCTAGGTGATTTTTAATATTATATATCATGAGGAAGGGCTTCAGAAGGACAGAAATGAGATCGAGGCCTCACACCACAGAAGGTGGAAAGGAGGACAGAGAAAGAAGGTCTCCCCTTTTCATCGTGTCACCTCAGCTCCTCTTCTGCAGCACAGTGGGACACTGTGGTGGCACCTGAATGACCAGCCCCATGCAGGCAGGATGATCCTCTCTGGTATGAAACCACCAGAACCTAGACAGGGTCACACATCACAGAAGCACTGTGACCCTCATGGTCTACTAGTTCTACCATATACGAAGGATAACTGGAGGCTTTAAAGACAGCAGTCAGCAAAACAAATTATACCTAATTAGAGTGCCAGGGGCTGCAAGTTTCTAACCCTGATTCCCCATGAAAATCTCTCATGGATTCACAGGGCTTTGTTGTGATTGTATGTCTGTACCACAAAATTGTTGGAGAGATAACTGTTTCAGCATACTCGTTCAAAGACATGAGACCTATAATTTTACACCAAATTGGCTCTAATTGCCAGCAAAAGCACTGCCTGTGCTGAGGCATTCTCTAAGGCCTTGTCTTCACTGCACAGAAACTCAGACCCTCCCACTGTCCACAAAGTAAAGCCCTCTGACCTAGGGCTTTAAATATGGACTAATTTATCTGGCTAGATTACCCGCTGAGAAAACCATTGAACACTAATGATCTGTCCTTTCCTCTTCCCAACACTGAAAAGCAGGCTGGGGAGCATGGGGCCAGATTCCAAGCAGAATGGGTAGAATGAAAGAAGTGGAGGGAGGTGTCCACAAAGCCACAGGGAGAAATTAAGATAATGGAGAGAGGCACCAGAATACAAGCTGCTGGTAGAAGCTGCTGAGAGGAAACTGTTCTGAGGCACCAAAAGATATATTGCAGCTTTTAAATAACTTTTCCAACTGCAGGATGGGAAGAACACTCCACTGGTCAGACCATTAGAAAACCTGGCTTGAAGTAGCTGTTCTGTCACAGATTCTCCTTAGGCAGACGGTTGGCTTCCTTTATGCCTCAGAGACACGAAATGTAGCTACACTGCCTTTTTTCACCCATCTGCAAAATTGGGAAGGACAGTTTTTCACTACTTCACAGAAAACACTAAAGACTTTAAATTGCTCTAACTTCATGGTAATAGGAGCTGTAGAACCACCTAAGCCAACATGGTTTTTCCTTACTAGTAAATATAATTTCTTTTAAGAAAGCTGCTTTTTCTTTTCCTATTCATGAATTTCCAAAGAGAAGAGACGCCAGTGCTCATTAATACCTATTAGTGGCAAGTATACTAGAGTACAAGTTTTATTTATCAACAATTTGTTCTAAAGTGAAACTGGAATAATATGAGCTTCTTTATTAATATAATGAAATTACAGAAACTTCTTTTAAATATGGAGTTGGACACCCAAACTTCAGATTCTGGAAGTAAGAAGTTGCTGATGACAGAACATGCTGCTCTTCATGGCAGCTTCCCAGTGCTGCCTTCTCAATGTCAGCTACTGAGGATCACTATCTTCAAGGTTTTCTAGAATTATCATGAATTCTCAAAGAGAAATAAGAATGATTTGACAATGGCATTATTTATGTTCCTAGTTGTGTGGGTTTTCGACCCCTACATGTCCTCCCCAGATGGGTGAGAAAGTCCTTTCCAGGAATAAGACACGAACGGGACTTTTGGATCTTCTCGGTCTTCAGATTGTTTATTTTATCTTATCAGTAATTTTCATGCCACCAACGTAGCATGAAGCAGAGCAAGTACCAAAAGACAAAATGCAGGAAACTCAAGGACCTTTTAAAGGTAAATTACCCAGTTGTCATTAGGAACATATATTATTATTATTTTTCTACCAATGCCTAATGAACTATCCATTCACACAGCGTGTGCTGCGGCATTTCCTAACCAATCATTCTGTGCTACCAACACTGCAGAAAATGGAATAGGTGAAGAAGAAGGAAGAGACCTGAAAAACGACAGGGATCCTCCATCTTGCCTTCATCTACTTACCATATTAATAAACTTAAAACTCTAAATTTTTCACCCTGTGACAAACTATATATTGTACTACCATCTAACTCACACCCTTGTAGATTCTAATTCATCCCAAAGCCTTGGCAGCTTTCTCCATGGATGAAGGTTAAAAACAGTGTTTTCCTGGGGGGATGGGTCCCTCAGGACAGGCAGAGAAACATTCCCTGCACTTTGGGTTCCAGCACTAGTATTTTTGTGTGAGCATAGAAAGACCTCAGAATGAGCAAAGGATCTGATGAATGATGTTATGTTTTCTTTGGGACAGTCTGGAGTGTCAGAGAAATATGGGCCACAAAGCAGTGGTGGGACTGGAAATATGAAACAATTAAGCACACTGGGGGTTTTGGTTGGGTTGTTTTAATCTAAAAAAATGATCATATGCCATCCAGGTCACATAAATCCTGATTTTATGTTTCATTTTCTTAGTTGTTTGAAGACTCAATACAAGTCTGCAAAGAGTACTAAGCTACTTATTATACTTGAACTGTTGTGAAGCAGCAGAGAGAAATGTAGATAAAAGAATGGAAGAGGGATTTAATTCTCTGGAAAACCATCTAGACATGTGACTCTGCTTATTTATCAAGAGAGAATAAAACATTACTTTCTTGAATAGAATGAAAACTAAAGTCTAATTGAATAATATGTTAAAGTGTCTCTTAGATGGGGGATCCATACTAGGGCTCACTGATCATGCAGAACAGAGAGAACAGAATTTCCTGGTTTGGTTTTGCTTGCAGCTCCTGGTGTCAGCCAATTTCCAATAGTCAGTGGCTGTGTGTCATTTGACTTGGAGGAGACTTGGATCAGGCCCTAGGCATCTAATGGAGTACATCGACAGTCAATTTTGCTCTTGTGCTATTGGAAAACAGATTATGCCCTTTAACTTTAATAACTGAAGTAGTTTGACAGCATGAGATGAAAAAGAAATATATCAATGTGGAAACAGAAGTGTGAAGTGAAAACTTAGTCAGGATTTCTGCTTTCTTTGTGCTACTGATTATTTCTATCAGCCAGTTGGTGACCCATTATGTCATTTTAAACCACTATTTATCTTTGCATGACTATGAAAATTACAATCCTTAAGGTAACTTATTTATAACAAAATGCTAATGTTTCTTTCTTCTAGATGGCCTTATTCTCAAATTACCATTTCTATATTGTAAATGCCTAAAAGAAAAAGGGGAATAAATGAAAAAAACTCTTTCAGTTTTCACTTGTTTTTCACCCCCTAGACTAAAATGAGACAAGGAAACAGCAGAAATCTGATTAAGTTTATTTCACTTTTGAAAAAACTCTCAACTGATTTTCAGTCAAAATTGAACTATTATATAGCTAAAAGGGCAGGAGTCTTAGCATGGCCAGTTGTAGAAGAAATAACCTTCCTGATTATGCATTTCTCATTCTGCACATCTTGACATTAGGCAAGACATATCTTCCCAGAAATCCAGAGGTTGGAGACCAGATTAGTTACTGAGGTAGCTGATGCATCATGCCCTGGAAGGAAGCTCTATGCTCCCTGGGAGTACATTTCTTCAGTCAGGTATAGGTAAGTTTTGTCAGTTTTAGCTTCAGGGGCATCCTAAAGCACTGCAAGTGCTAGCTGGGAACACAAGGTTCTTCTCCTCAAGATACGAAAAAAGCAAACTCTTGTGTGCATTCCTAGCTGAGGTGGTGGGACCCTGTCCTTCCTCCCAGAATTACTGAAACGAGATGTTATGACCACACCCCATCCATTTTTCTTTCACTTGGATTCCTCTACTTTCAGCTTCACAGAGAGCCCAGAAATACAGAATCAGAGTTTTTACTGGTAATTCTCTGATATTTATCACACCTAGCTTCAGACTAGGATCTGCCTGTGCTACAGCACAAAACTAAACTTCAGACCCTGGGATCCAGCCCAGCCTGGACAGGCTGGATCAGTGGGGCAAGGCCAGTTGTATGAGGTTAAAAAAGGTGAAGTGACAGGTCCTACACTTGGGTCACAACAACCCCAGCCAGGGGGAAGAGTGGCTGGAAAACTGCCCAGCAGAGAAGGTCCAGGGTGTGCTGGTATGCTGGTTGACAGCCATCTAAACACGAGCCAGTGTGTGTGCCCAGGTGGCCAAGAAGGCCAGTGGCATCTTGGCTTGTACCAGCAGGACGTGGCTTGTGGCCACCAGGACCAGGGCAGTGATTGTCCCCCTGTGCTCAGCACTGGTGAGGCCACACCCTGAGACCTGTGTCCAGTTCGGGGCTTTTCACTGCAAGAAAGACACTGAGGTCCTGGAGCATGTCCAGAGAAGGGCAATGAAGTTGGTGAAGGGTCTCAAACGTAAATTCTATGAGGAGCGGCCAAAGGAGCTGAAGTTGTTTAGCCTGGAGGAAAGGAGGCTGATAAGAGACATTGTCAACTTGTCCTCAGGTTGTTTCAGGGGAGGTTCAGGTTGGATATGAGGAAAAAATATTTTACTGAAAGGGTGGCTAAGTATTGGAAAAGGCTTCCCAGGGAAGTGGGGGAGTGTCACAACCTGCTAATACAAGAGAGGGTCGTGATGGTTCGTTTATAGATCTCAGAGTGCAAAAGGACACAAGGGATTTCAGTTTTAATCAGAACAGTGCACCTTTATTAAGCGCCCACAACATGATAATGCGATAGAGGAGAGAGAGAGATAAAGAAAAACAAAGTAAAAGGGTAGAGAGGAAGAAAATGGGGATAATAGCTACCAATGGATGAGACAAAGTCCTCATGGCCTTCTGCCAAGAGATTCGTCTTCTTTCCGTGGGGAGATCTCATCTCAGTTATTTCAGAATGTCCCTTTATAGTCTTTTTCAGAAGCAAGGGGCAACTGGCCAAGACCATATCTATATTTCATAATAACATTGCAAAACTAGGAGCTAGCACTGACTATCACAGGTACATACAAGCATCCCTTCCAAAGGCAGCACTGCCTGCCTTGGTTTGTGGCCTAGCAGCGTTAGCTGACATGAGTTTAGCAGTGCTCTCACTTCTGCTTTCTAGCTGTATCTCCACATCTCCCTCCTTTCCCCAAGAGGAGGGGAGATCTACAGCCAGTGTTATGAGGCCCATTGCTTTGGGAAAAAGGCACAGGACAGGTGTACAGGACAGGTCATTCCTTTCCACATCAGCGCAGTCTTTCCCACCTGGGCAGCAAGAACGGTGCAGTCCATTGTGACCTGCACAGGTTTCAGGAATGCCTACCAGTTCCCAGCAGGCATTCCTGCAGGCAACACTTGGCAGACACCAGGACTCCTGTGTTCAGTCTCTGTCCTTGGCGATGATCGTGAGGCAGATGAGGGATCTTCGGACCATCTCTTACAAGGAGTCACTATCTCTGGAAGTCAAAACAAGTCAAAATGGTCAAACAACAAGCAAATGTGGCACTTCTTGATACGCTTTTGTTAACATGGTGGTATTTGATCAAAGTTTGGACTTGATGATCTTAGAGGTCTATGAGGTGTATTGGAATTTGTCTAAATGTGGAATTATAAAATACATTTCCACCTGATCTTAAGCCATATAGAGTCATATGCTCTGAGTAATTTTATTAGCATAGAAGTTAAATAAACAGTTATTCAAAAATATCCCAGGTTATTATTAGGTTTACCATGCTACAAATTTGTTTTTAAAGACCTGTGCATTACTATTGATCACGTAGACATTGACCTTTAAAGGCTGCATTTATATAAAGTAAATTCTAAGGGTTATTTTTAACAACAAGCCCAAGGAACTTGAAAAAAAAAATAAATAAAAATCCTTATCATGAACATTTTCCTTTTCCATTTCCCCCTGCTTCATTCACAGGACTGCAGGGGAGATTACCCCTTTAACAGAAAGAAAAAGCATATGTCAACTTGCCTCACCTACACAGCCTTCAGGTAAATGCATAACTTTTTTGGGACTGTCAAGGATTGAATAAATCAGAGATAAGTGGGTTAAAATGTCAGCACCCACTGGGACCAAAATAAACCTACCATATTTTTTCATCCAAGTTAAATCCTATCTGCAATACCACCAGCACTTCATTCATTCATTTAGGAAGACAACTCAAAATTCTTAATGATTAACTTAAAATTTTATCTGAAAAAAAAAAAAAAGAAGGAAATAATAAAAAAAAGATGAAAACCAAAAAAAAAATGGTTGGGTTTTTTCCCCCTCTCATTGTAATAAGCCTGTGAAAGTCATCTTGTGCAAAAGGTCAGATAAGAGTGATGTTAAAGATGGTGCTAAAAGGCTTTCAAACTTTGTTTATTAATAGACATAACCCTTTCACCTCTGCTACATCTGTCACTGCTAGGTTAAATATCATTAATCTTACTGGTCACCTGACTTCTTGTTATGAGTATGGGGAAATGCCACAAAAAAACACTGAACAGTCACAAATCCATTATAAAAAATGCAAGAGAAGAATTGCCTGAGCCCTTCTAATAAAACATAACCTAACATGGAGTAACTAAAGACACTGAGGGTAGCCCCTGGCTTTAAAAGCATTCACTAGGCCATTGATCATTGAAGACAACATGCCGTGACCTCACACAAACACAACGTAAACTCCCAAACTCATTGATGGCATTCCTAGCACTCTGTCTAAATTTATATTGCCTCTCTGTAAACTGTTTGACATAAGCAGTGAAAGATGGAAAGAGAAAAGGGCCTCCTCAATATGATGAGCATACCACCAAATGCAGCTGGATGCAAGTGAATTAACTTGTAGCTTACTTTGATGTTCAAAGAAGTCTCAGGCCAAGATGTGTGCTAATGGAATTTTCTTAAGATTCTTGAAAGTATATTTTTCCTTCTGGATAGTCCAAAAATATGCTAGAGCATAAAGACTACCTGAGTCTATTTTGAGGAGATGAAGAAAAGAAATGGAAAAAAATATACTGTGTTATTATCCATTTTTCAGGAAGAATGCCATGGCAATGTAAGTCAAATCATGCACTCAGAAAGGCATGTGGGTGTATGTCTGTAGGTTTATATATGTGTCCCTCCTTTCTCTCCCTTTCCTTCCTTCCTTCCTTCCTTCCTTCCTTCCTTCCTTCCTTCCTTCCTTCCTTCCTTCCTTCCTTCCTTCCTTCCTTCCTTCCTTCCTTCCTTCCTTCCTTCCTTCCTTCCTTCTCCCTTGAGCACGAATAATGTACAAGTGCAGGACACTCAGTATTTTTCCATTTACTTTCACGAAGTGTGTAGCAAACACTAAATAAATGCATCTGCTTTATACTCTAAAATTATATAAATTAATTGTAAGGCAAATGTCAAAATGTGAATTCACAGAACCAGAGCAGGAAGCTGAAGAAAGCAGCCGAACATCAGTTAGCATGTTAGCAGTTTAAACAAGTGTGGGTTTTTTTAAAAAAAAGTTTTAATATGTTTGATATTTAAAATATCAAAGCTTGGATTACTGTAGATGGAAAGCTACAGTTTGGTTTTTTTAAGAAGATGCTTCAAGTTTTGCAAAGAATTTATTATTGATATTTTAGACATTGTGCTCCTGCAATGAGTAAGTTGACAGGAAGTAGACGCTGTTGGAAAGTTCTCCCTTCTGTTTTTAAGCCATCCATAATAGCAATAGGTAAATTCTTTCCCTGTACTCAAAAGAAGGAATAAATCAAAGACAAATAACTACAAGAAAGACAGAGAGGGACATTTACAAAGGCATACAGTGACATGACAAGGGGAAGTGATTTCAAACTGAGAGTAGGCATAGATTAGATATTAGAAAAAAATTCTTTACTGTGAGTGGGGTGAGGCACTGGCACAGGTTGCCCAGAGAAGTCATGGCTGCCCCATCCCTGGAAGTGTTCAAGGCCAATTTGGATGGGACTTGGAGCAACCTGGTGAAGGGGAGTTCTGTCCATGGCAGGGGGGTTGGAAACAGATGATCTTTAAGGTACCTTCCAACCAGGCCATTCTATGATACTCTGATTCTAAGATATGATTCTATGAATGAAGTTGTATCTTAATGTGGTTTTCATCCTGCTTCTAAAATGGCATTGTACCTTTCTTGGGAGCTGATTACAAAGCTGTATTACAGCTCATTGCTAATCAACTGTGAGACCCTACTAATTGATTACTGCTAGCATAGAATGCTGTCATAGTGCACACTACAAGGCCATCTCAAGACTTTCCATAATTCCAACTGAAGGTTCCTCTGGTGGTTCAACAGCTCTTGTTGGAGCATTTTCTAGGTTTTCATGTGAGGATTTTCCATCTAGTAGGATGAAGGCTTATATAAACAAGTAATTTTTCTTTTTTTTTTTTCCAGCAGAAGTCTAATATGATTCAAGTAGGTCAACTAATCATTTTGACCCATTAGCTTAGGTTTAGTAACATAAAAGTTGCAATGAGAATCTGGGCAGGTAAAACCCCTCTGGTTTAAATTTCAGTCCATTGTCTCCTGCTGCACCCACCTACTGCTTCCAGAACCTCTTCTCTTCTAAAAGGGCAAAGGTGTTCATCCTTTTCCAAATATAAACCTTTTGTAAATCTATCTGGTCTATTTTAACTACATTTTCAAAGCCTGTATCTCCCATTCTCCACTACTCCTAGAAACTCTAGTCATGACATATTCTTAGTTAGCTATGAAGTGCAAATGGCTAGAACTTCTCATCGGGCTAGCTCAGCTCCTTTAGCCCTCTCCTTCTTTTGATTTCTATAAACCTATGAGTGCATTTTCACCCACTTGAGGAAGAAACAAAAGAGAGAGACTGAAACAAAAGAAGCAAAAATTCATTATAATTGCATTTTCTTCCATTCACTGCAGCCTACCGTGTGAGTAGGTCCTGTCTGCAACTATCATATAAAGAGCTTTTGGAAACATAATGGAAATTATTTCAAAATTGCTTTGGGATAGAACACTTTCTCTGAAAGGGTTGTCAAGAGTCAGGTTTCAAGTATAACAGGATTCTGAGCCATGGGATTGACAGTGATTAATTGCATCACCAAAACTGGTTGGCCCTCTCAAAGACGAGACCAGGCACTCTGACAGCAAGTCTTCCTGGGAGGTATTTAAATCTAGACTCTGATGTATCATCTGAAGGCATCAGCTACTGTCTCTGTAGTGAATCATAGCTCGTATGCACTCCTGTAGCTCTGCCGGAGTAACACACCTTCCCCTGGCTGCCTTGCGTCAGCCCAGCTCCTGGTGCTGTTCCCACTCCTAGAGAAATCACTAACATCTTGTATGGTCCTTTGCCCTCAGTTCTTGCCTTGGCTGGACTGCTTGGCTTGATGCACAGACTGACAGAATGGCTGAGGTTGTAAGGGACATCTGGATGCCATCTGTTCAACCTCTCTGCTCAGGCAGGGACACTGAGTCAGTTGTCCAGGACCATGTCGAGACAGCTTTTTAAAATCTCCAAGGATGGAGACTCCACAACCTCCTCTCTTGGCAACCTGTACCAGTGCTCAGTCACCCTCATAGTGAAAAAGTACGTCCTGATGTTCAGAGGTCACCTTCCATGTGTCTGTTTGTACCCATTCCCCTTTGTTCTGCCACTAGGCACCACACAGCACAGCCTGGCTCCATTCTATTTGCACATTCCCTTCAGCTATCTATATTAGTAAGATTTCCCCCCTTCTTTGCCCACTCTTCTTTCTTCAGAACAGAAACGCCACAGCCTCTAACCATCCTGGTAGCCTTTTCAGTTCTCCAGCATTCCCACGCCGCTCCAGTACTGAGGACAGACCTGGACACCAGCACTGCTCCAGAAGCGGCCTCACCAGCTCGCAGCAGAAGGGGAGCTCCCTTTACCTCTGGACGACTCCACGTGGAACGAAGCCACGGTCAGCCCCTGCTCTCATTCTGGCAGGGGCACCTTTGCTGGCTCTTGTGCAACCCGGGATTCCCATCAGCACCCCCATCCTGCCGATCCGGGCGGACCCCGTCTATCGGCGCCTCCCCTGCCGCGGGACTCCGCCCGTCTCTGTGTTGAGCTTCCCGAGGCTCCCGGGAGGGAGCGACGTCAAAAACAAATGTGCGTTGGCCGGGAATCGAACCCGGGTCAACTGCTTGGAAGGCAGCTATGCTCACCACTATACCACCAACGCCCTGATGATGATGGTGCTTCTTTGCTGGTGCTCCTGTTTCTCTTACTGCGTCCCTCTGTTCCCGGTCTCTCCAGAGGGTTTACTACCTGCCCTCAAACCTGGCAAAGAGCTACTGAGGGAAGCATGCAAGTTTTCTCCACAGCTGCCAAAGCTACAAGAAAATCAGAAGCTTGTTTGCTTGTTTGTTTTGTTGAAAAAAAAAAAAAAAGCTTGTTTTGCTTGTTGAAAAAAACCCTGAGGTATTTTACAGTGAAATATTGCCAACATCCTCATTGGTATAAAAGAAATTCCAAATAGAAGGATTAAAATCTTCATAAAGGGGACTGTGGATAATAACACAATTGGAAAAAAAGGCTGGCTGGCAGCACACATCTCATGAAACAAGCATCTTCATTTTTAATAAAAGAAATAGTCTTTCCAGCATTAATGTTGAAGGTGAGATTTTTATCTAATGTCTGAAAAATTAGGTGGAAAAAATGATAAAAAACAACCTATGTTGTCCTTTCCATCAACTACTGCTTTTGTCTTGTCAGTATCACCCAAAGAAACTAAGATTACATGGAAAACAAACTAAATAGATTGGCAAAAGGCTGAACTTTTAAAGAGGATTATCTGAAACACAACACTGAAATGCTGAATCTCAGACTCAAGTACATTTTTATGACATAATGTGTGATGAAAAGTTTTCTGCTACAGTGGATAGAGCCAACAAAAACTCAAACTCACAAGCTGTGAGGATATCCTATGAATAAGCCAGGGCATTCTAGGGCATCTGTGATTTCACTTCTGAGAATGTCCTGTTTGCAAACAGATCTGATTCCTAACATGTGGGAATAGTAGCAAGTTTATGGTTTAAAGAAGTCAGTGCCAGCTCATAGGTCATAAGTAGAGAGACCTTCATGTCCCTTTCCGTCTTCAGCTTGCTGCAGTGGTAGTCAGAAAAGTTGTAAGACCTAATATTGGTCAGACATCCATCGATCTCCTGATTCCAGACCCTTTCTGTCACTTGGCATCTCAGGAATGAACAGGTCCAAAGCAGCTACCCCAGGCCTGTGCATACTCTGACCATTTTACAGTGTTGGTGAAATTTTGTGCAAACTTAAATGAAATTCTCTGGTGCACAGTACACCGTAGGAAGGATATAGGGTCTTCTCTCTCATTTTCTTTTCATCTTTTACTTTAAAAATCTGCAAAATCAACCAAGAGCCTATTTGGGATGCTCTGCAAACAGCTCATGAGGACACATTGTTAAGGGTATTCACGACTAAAATTTAACAAAACAAACTAAGAGGGTTCTGCTGAATGATGCAGTCTTTTTTGACTGGATGTGAGATGCAGTGCACATGTATTGCTTTGCAAACTCACACTTCGGTTATGTGGTGCATGAGCAGCACACCATTGCTTTTGGGATCCACATTTTCTGTGCATTCATTGTGGAACCTTTTCACACAGAGCCTTGACCTTAGCCAGTAGGCTAATAATTTAAGAAGTTACAATGGGAGACACACCAGACTCATTGATCATAATCACTTCTGAAAAATACATACCTTATTGTAATGATTTTCATGCTTTTCTACTAATCTGTAGACACCATAAATATTTTCTAGTAAAGGGAGGGATAGTAAATTTAAGCCTAGTGAGAGTTGTTTCCAACTTTACTGAAGAGTATGGTTTAACAATCATCAAAAATGGCTGTTGTTTACATACTCCCTTGCAGAAAAATTCCATAGAACCTGACATTCTGCAGACCAACATTTGAAAATAATTACCTTTCTGTTTAGGAAAGTTGAATAACTTTAGTAAAGAAGTCAGCCTGAAGGAAGTGTGGATGTTTTTCTTATAAGAATGATATTTCTCCTCTTTCAGGTTATAGTCTTAACTACACAATCTTTGTGAACTCACCATCCTGTATTTTAAGGCAATATAGAATGAAGGAGGTGATTTTAAAACAGTGTGATAGAACTGAAAAGAGAGATGGGCCCCCGTTGAATTGAGAAAAAGCACTGGATGAGGATTGCCAGCTCTGAGAAAGCTGGAAACTGAAGTGTATGGGCAGGACATGACAGAGAAGTGGGACAGGCTAAGGTGATCTCTGAAAGGCAGCCACCTGCATCTCAGATTGTAAAGCTGCTTAAACATGCATGAGATTCCTAAAGTATTTAAGCACCAAAACTTGCAGATAAACTCAGAGGGCCACATTCCCAAAGTCAAAGTAGTCTTATCCTGCTTAAGGAATTCTAGAAACCCTTCTGGACTCTGAAGGAACCTGGAAATCTGTTGAAATCTGACACCAGTGTTCCAGTCTCAAATGGAAAGCCTCCTAGTATTCAATAACTGTTGTATGTTCAGGCAATAGACACACACTGCCAAATTCAAGGCTCTGAATGAAATTTGTCCTGATTTTGGTTTTGCCTCCCTCTCTCTTACACACACATGCACATATTCCTGTAGCACTTGAAGAACAAGCAGATCAAATTAACCCTTATTATGTTTTACCAGAACACGAAGAATAACCAATGGTAGCATTTCCTAATCTGGTTTTCATTCACTAGGCAACAAATCTGTTGACTATGAGTCTACTGCATACAGCTTATAGTTGAGAGGAAGTATTTTACCGTGGCATAATTAAAAGAGTTCCTACTGCACACGTAATGACACACTCTCTGCTTTTTTATTAAAGGTTTTCTTTGT
Organism: Coloeus monedula; assembly: GCF_965178545.1. Taxonomy (NCBI): domain Eukaryota; kingdom Metazoa; phylum Chordata; class Aves; order Passeriformes; family Corvidae; genus Coloeus; species Coloeus monedula. The sequence continues at coordinate 12,594,354 of NC_138781.1, forward strand.
TAGGGCTTACACCAAATAAGTTGCACATGTGATTGATTTTGCTGCAATATCATCTTCAGCTACTTAGTGCATCACCACATTAACCTCTCGATTAACCCTTGCTTCAAAGGTTGCTCCATGCAGGTGCAATATCATGGCTTTCCTGGCAGGGGACATGCCTGGCTCTCTGCTGGTGACCTCTGTCATTGCTGAGGACCTGGGCATGCTACATATGCTTTTGGTTTACAGCTCAAAGCCTTGGCTAATTGCATAATTGATGTGCTGCAGATCCACAGCCTGTAGAAATCTAGAAGATATTCAAATGGAAAAGATAAAACCTGAGTCTTGCCAACACTAAATTTGTCCAATTTTCTGGCAATAAGCTTCTCTGCAGAGCATAGGTTTCAATTTAGCTAGTCTGGAAGAAATATATGGTTTTACTGTAGGTCCAAAGGATTCCTTAGTCCTTATCAGAGAAAAAGTTTGAAAGTAAGAACAACATATGTCAGGAGATTTCAAATCACTTCAGTGATACAATACGAACAGAAGGTTCATTACCCATTACATTACAAGTTTTATTAATTTCTCTAGAAGCATTAAATCTTCAAATTAAAGACGTCTAAGTGTTGGAAAAGAAAACTTCCTAAATATGTTAGGCAAATAGTGGTAAACATTATAAACGTGATCCTTTGGAAGCTGTTTGAAAGTTGCATGTATTTACACCTAATGCATCAAAAGAAATAAAAATAAAAAGCTTTAAAAAAAAGGTTTTAGAAGTAATTTACTTAAGATCAGCCAAGTATAAGTTTAATTCAAAAATAATAGCCAACATTTATGGGGCTCTTGCTTGAAAATATTCTTTCTCAGAAAATATTCTTTCTCACAATTGCTGTTCTTTTATGCATAAACTGATTGTCCCAGTTACTGATTTCAGCTTTGCCAAATGCAGTTCTCCAGTCAAATTGTTCACATAGTTATTTATATGCTTTTTTGTATCAAGGTCAAAATCTGTGAGCGCTCAGTCCTCAACATACAATAAAGATAATATACACATAAACACCTATCAAACATCTCTATCAAAGAAGACATCTGCTCAAATTTAGAAATACTTTAAAATGTACTGTAAAGAAAGATGGTGTTGCAAAATTCCTGACTTGTTGCTGTTCATCAAGTCTTGCACATATTGTTTAACATTTGTAACACTTGTTAACTTGCTTGCCTTCATTTCTAACAGTCGTAAATTACTTTTTCCCTTCTTAATAAAATGGCATGATTTCAGACGATTCAGAACATTCTAAACACTGTAATTCCTCATGATCATAAATGAGGATTTTTATTAACACCTAGATGTTTGACCTTTCCAAAATAAGCCAAGTATTCTTTTCTTTACCAATAACTGAACTTTAATGGCAAGCAATAAGATTCTTTCCATGGTGTATGAAAAATTTGTAATACTTCAATAAATAGATAGCTGTTAACTTGAAAAAATAAAGTAAAATTTCCTGAGAAATATTATTCCTGATTTGAAGGAGAGCTCACCATCCCAGATGCAGTGAAGCCCCAACAAGGCTGGCATAGTACAGCTAAAATAAAGCGCTCAGCAGTCAGCTTCTTACTAGTCATTCCGATGATGAAATGAACTGAAAATCTATCAACTTTGCCCAAAATACCAAAAAAAATTTTAAATATCTTACATAATTTTTAAGCCATTACTGGTTTTGGTTTTTAGCTTTTTTTTTTTTAATTATCAGGAGATAGGAACTTTAATGAAACCTGAACTGAGACTTTTTTCACACAGTCACTTGGCTTCAGAAGCTGGGATGCTGTGTAGAAATGTCTACGGGCATCTCAGGGAATGGTTCATCTCAGGTTCATCTCAAAGGCCATCACAACCTTAGATAAGAGTCTAAAATAAGCTGGTGAATCCCCTTCTGGATGGATGTCTTTCTACCAAGTTTAAAAATAGGAAGTGGATAGCTCAAACTTAAAAGTTTTACACACAATGGCTTTAATACGGCCAGATTTTTATAGAAATGATGAATCACACAATGACAACTCACATTTTTTTACAGTCTGAATGGTTCTATAGGCTGTTATGTTATGTTGAGACTGGGAGTATCACCTGGGAAGACAAAGTCTGGGGTTTGTTAATGTATAGATATTGATATTTTTGAGCAGAGTGGATCCCAGTCATCCAGCAGTGACTTAGATGTTTCCAGGAGTAACAAAATGCATTGCTCAGAAATTACTTAATATTTAGAAATGAGCTACTCAATTAACCAGACTTTTACTGGCTCTCTGTGGTGCTTCAAGGAAACAGAAGTCCCTTAACTTGCTCTATTTCATGAGAATGTAAACAAACATTTTAAAAAATCCAACCCCAAATGAAGAGGATTATTAGATATAAGATGCTGGGGTTTTTTTTCTTTGAATTAGGGTGGTTTATTCAAGAAGGCAGCAACACACCCTCCTGTCACTATTCCAGATTTATCAACCTGATAAGTTCTTAAGTAGGGAGGATTTAGTCACTTACACCCTTATATTTGCACCCCTTTCCATACCAATATCTGTTCTAGATGATCAGATTTATAGACACAACAGACAAGAGTAGTAAAAGAACCTCTTTATTTCTACAGATGTACAAGTCATATACATAGTGTCATATGTTACTAAAGACATTCAAGGATTCAGTAGGCTATTTTTCTTCTTTTTTTTAAAAACAGACAAGAGTAGTAAAAGAACCTCTTTATTTCTACAGATGTACAAGTCATATACATAGTTAGTGTCATATGTTATTAAAGACATTCAAGGATTCAGTAGGCTATTTTTCTTCTTTTTTTTTACCTTCCAGCACCCATTCCTCCTTTTCTTGGCATGCTTCCTGTCTTTTGGCATGTTTTTTAAGCAAACACACCCATAGCATTCACCTAACTTTAGAAGACATCACTGGAAGTTATGACTGTGGAGGCTGAACACAAAAACTGACAGAGAGTAGGAATATTTTTTTAATTGCAGGAAAATTCAGACTCCATAGAAAAAGATCCAGATTTATTTTTTCACTTTATCACTTCCTTTCTTACTATCTCTTGTAGGGGAAAAATTTCTTCTTTTGTTTTAGGCTAGGTTATCCTGATTGATTTTGGCCACAGAAATAATTCATCTTATTTTATTTATTCTTGCTATACAATTTATCTTTGCTATATAATGCTGGACACGTTAACAGTGGTCTGGAGTCTAAGATTCTGTTTTATTCCATCTCCATCTTTCTGTGAACTGAAAAGGCTGAAGGGGAATAACAAGGAATTACTTATTTCTGCATCTTTAGAGAAATATGCGCATGGAAATACATATAACATGGTGCTTGCATTTGGTTGTGTAGGGATTTTTTTTTTTCCCATCGCCTTCTGAAAAGGTTGGCATATTTCATTTTTCATGGTCAGTCCAAAGATTTATGCTTTCCAGAACCCTGTCAAATGAGTATGATTGATGCACTACTGGAAAATAAATATGGGGGAAATTACTCTGGAGTATTTATGCATTGAATAAACTAACATTCTCTATCCCAGAGGCTTATAGACAAATGAGCAATTAAACCACTTGATTCTTGTACTTCCATGTAGAAATTGACTTCTATGAAAATGAAGAGCACTGTTTAAGGTGGTTGTGGTTATTTTTCTGTGCTAGACCGTTTAATGACTTCCGTCTGAGGTTTAGCATGTGTGCTGTCTCATATGACCTATCCCTGGTCAGGACTGTCAGGCTTAGTCATTTTAGAATCATAGAATCACAGAATATTCTGCACTGGAAGGGACCTACAGGGATCATTGGACTCCAACTCCTGGCCCCACATGGGGCAGCTGAGCAAGTTTGCTATAAAAATAATATGGTTTCAAAGTACATATTCATCTTAGGGGGAAAAGTTTTTATTTTTACCAGTTCTTGCTGCAGTTCAGAAAAGTCCATTCTACAGTTCTGCCTTAATATTGTTAGGAGAGATTAAGACTGAATTTATAAACATAAGTGCACAAAAATAATTCTATCACTCATAATTAATACCTTTTATTATCTCAGCGTCAATTTCTGTGCAAGTTAATTTGGAATTAAAGTTTTTCAGCTCAATACTCTGCATCTGAAGTATGGGAGAGCTGCTCTGAGGTTTGCTTATGCTAATGTAGCTTTCTCTACTGATAATTACATTATTTTAATCAAAACTTTCTGTAGAGACTCTTGAATAGTTCTTAAATTGGAGTTTTATTGCATAACAATTAAATTACATTAGAAGCCATACCAACATTCCATTGGATTAACTGTAAATGCATATTAGAACAGATTTGGGTGCACTGGATACGTTTTCTTACCTTTCTTTGTTATGATTTGGTTTAGAATTTGATTACTTTGATATCTAATCCTCCAGCTAATCTGGTTCACCAAATTATCAGACATTGTTTGCTGGTCCTTCAAGCATTGGCCATTATCTGCAAAAGTAAGTTGTACTATGGAGCATAATTCATATTCACTGCAAATCAAGTTGACTATGCTTTGGTTAAAAACAGAGAGCAGTTTCCTCAGATCTGATATTTTATAGTAGATTTAAATTATCATTATTGGTAACTTAAGTTAGCAAATCCTTATTTTTTAATTTCTAACTTTGTTTATGGGAAACCATACGTGTTAAGGAAAGAATTTATTGTTAGCCCATCTAAAATCTAAATAAAATGCAAAAAAAGTTAGAATTAATAGTCCAGTTATAGCAATTATATTCACATTCACCAAACTCATCAAGTAGTTAAGATTCTTCTATTCCAAATTCTCTACTTAATAGAAATCAAATGCCATTAAAATTGTTAAAACTACAGATATAAAAAATAGTGTTACACCATGTAATATTTTTGAAAGACAAGCACAAGTCAGGTGAATCAGAGAATAGACAGCTGCTCTTTGGAAAGATGTTACAGTTTAACAAGGAAGAAAAACACCCAAAACAGGCCAAGAAAATTTCAGGCAAAGTCTGGCAAGTCATGATACCAGGTTCCCCATTCCTTAATTGCTCTATCATATCCAGCTTAGCACTTCTGAAACCATCACATTTCTGATATCTTTATAAGGAAAAATGTGGGTCTCATGACTGTATTAGCTGAAGATGTGCAATACACCTCACACTGATGCCTTTTATCAGAGTCTCTTGGTTTTCAAAGACACCAAGTTTCACAAACACCCCAGAGGAAAAGATTGTTTTCTACAGAGTCCTGCTGTAAGAAAATAGAGAGATTTTAATCAGATAGTTCTAATGAAGTCATTCTGAATTCTTTTTTCCTTGCACGTTAATTTAATACTTATTAAAATAAAACAGATGCTTTAGACACTTCTCTCTCAAGACACCCCCACCTTTGCCCTTGCCATGCCTATTTTGGCAGGGGAGATTATCCAAGAGCTCTGTAGACCTCTTTTCCTTGTTCTTTGGCACTCAATGCAGGTTCTGCAGTTTTCTTCATGAATGCCAAGGCAACAAATTCTGACTTTTCCTGTTAAAGAAAGTTTTCCTTGGAAAAGTTTTCCGCCTTAAGGACTAGTATATCTCATATTTAGGATCATTTCTTACAAGGACTCGGAAGTACTGCCCAATTCCTTTGTAAACTGTCAAATGAAAGTAAAATGTCTTTATTCTATTTTTTCTGTCCCAAATTATATGGGTTATTTGGGTTTAATCCATGTTATGTAGTTTTAACTCCCTCCTTGCACTTTTCCCATTCTGTTTCTATTTAGCATCATCTACTGTAATTTTTCCAAATAAGCCATAGCCAGCAAGTTGGTCATATGGAAGGAACAGTTTATACAGCATTAGATGAAATATGAATTGGGGAAGCACATTTTGCTAACAGACATTCCCTTTTTCCTCCCTCCTGAATCCACATGTGTGCCTGTGTCAAGATAAATCCCTTTACTTCCACTGGATTCCTGTTGTGTTTGGCAGGCTGGAGAAGTGCAATGGAAGGGCATGGGGCTAATTTTTCAGAGATGCTTAGGATGCATTCCTCCAAAGTTAGTGGGAGCTGCAGGTGCTCAACACAGCCTGAAAATCTTGCCTTAGTAGGAAAACTTGTGCTCTCCCCTACAAAGACCATTATTTTTAAAAAGCAAATAGAGACCTTCTGTATGATCTGAACTTTTCTTTGATGAATTTCTTTATTATTCTGGAAACAAAAGGAGCCCTAATGAAAACAACATTGTTTATTTAATGTTTTAGAGGTAAACTATGAAAAAAGAAAGGTTATAAGGGAAAGAATTGTCTAGGACACAATCCCTGGATAAAAGTGAAACTTCCACAAAACAGATAATTCTGAAGAAGTATTTCAAGAACATTAGAATGAAGTGCTGAATGCTTTTCTGACATATTCAAGCTTGTACTCCTAAAACCTGAATAAATGTAAAAGAAAACATGAGGAAGAGTAAAAATGATAGAAGAAAATGAAAATTAATTAAGTTAAATTAAATGCAATTATCAAAAAGCAAACTAGAGAAGAGAAAATAATGGAAAAAAGTTCATTCCCACTGAGATTGCAATTAACTAAATACACTTAAACCACAGAACACACTTGTCTTACTGTCATCATATTTTGAATGTTTATTATTCTATTCTCTAATTTCCTTTGGAAACCAAAAAAAGGAAAAAAAACCCAAGAAAATAAAAAGAAAAAAAAACCACACATGCACAAAAATAAAAACCAAAAACAAACAAAACCAAAACCAAACAAATAAACAACAAAAAGCAAGAAGGAAAACAGATAGTATCATCCATAAATAAAAATTCTAAATGAAATAAGATTAAGGTAGTGGAAAGTGGCTAATTATTAAAATCTCACTGAAACTATTGTTAGAAGTAGGAGCAAGAAAAGAAAGCATGAATCTGAACAGGGAAAGAAAGCAAAGCACAGCAGAGGAATTTATAATATGAGGACAAATTTCATATTCCTGCTGATGCCTATGATCTTCCTGAAAACAGTAGAGATGATAATATCATCTGTTAATCAGTATAATCAGGACATTTTTCAGTATCAATATGTCAAAAATCTTTTGATGCTAAGGTGACTATGCTGTATCAGGTTTGATTGCAACACAGTCACTGGCTAAATCAGCTATTCTTTCCCTCACAGCCACCAATTTCTGTAGCCAGTTTTATGCTGCAAACAGAATTGCACTTTTGTTGTTTGGAAAAATATGATGCATTTCACACAACACCGATAGCTATAATAGAGAGGATAACCTTGTACAGGTATAATCACAGGTACCAATACATCTTTTGCCTTCACTTATAGTATTTTTAAACCAATCTTTTTCCTAAAGTCCTAATTTCCTGGCTTTTATTCCCTCTTACTCACAGGTGAAATTTGCTTCCTGAGAAAAGTGGTGTAGTATGATGACTGTATGGCTTATTGTTGAATACTTAAGCAGTTTTAATAAGAGGTCATTAAATCTGATGGATGGGGCCTCTACAATCAATGTCATCTGTCACTCTATGCTCAGTGAACAGAAACAGAAGAACAGTTGGTTTCAGTTTTCATGAGTGTCACATTTCCCTTGTGTTTGCATCACATGGGATAAATTCCTTACTTCTAATCTGGCTTTTTAGTCACAGCTGAAATACAAAGGAGAATTTATATCTGACTGGATAAGTTTTGTCTAGGTTTGAGTTGAGAACATAAGCTATGAAGTTTGACCATGGGTTTTTTTTCTCAGAATTTCTGTACCAGCCCATTTAATTTTAATTAGGTAGAAGTTTGCAAACTTTGCTAAATTATGCAGTCAAACCTTGTTAACTCCTAAGAATCAAAAAGGCCTCAAACGAGTTTGCCTTCACCTGATCACAGGTTTATTTTTATTATAATTCTGGCAGCCTGGGGGGAAAAAAAAAAGTCTAATAGATCAGCTTTTAGAAGATATCTGCCAGATACGTGGTGCCTCATTTATCACATTAGTGAAAGCCTACCTAGCTAATTATTGACTCATTGTTGCTTATTTCTGTGAGAACAAGCACAGTGTCAATAATGTGTCATTGCTCCCTAGACCCTGAAATAATGGTTAACTTGTAATTCTGTCATTACTAAGCCAAAATCTTTGAAATAAGTCAAAGAAAAAAATAAATGCTAAACAAGAAAGAAAGAAAGAAAAAAAAAGATTTAATTGTCCTAAGGAAGTCTACATAATGAAGTACCAAAGAAAAAGCATAAAATATCCTCATAAAACTAACAGGACAGAAATTAAATAAAATATTGACTAGACTTCAGAAGTTTTAGTGGTCTGGACTGATACTGAAGAGATTCACTTCCTACATTCCACCTCCCCTAAAATGCCTTCCTTATTAAAGTGTGAATTTACAGAACATTTGATTACTTGTATTTGATTCTTAATATCTGTAAGGTCAGGTTACCTTACTTGGAAAGTAAAATTAACCATATCTCTGAACAAAAAATGTTGCAGTGAGTCATCAATAAACATCAATGAAATCATTAATTAGTTAATAAAATGCTGTTTATTCAATTACAAATCTTTATTACAGTTTTATTTATTGGCTATAAACAGAGATCTCAGAGCCTGAATGAGACACAAAGTTATTTATGAAGATGATGATGATGAGGCTACTTGTGCTGGCTTATTATGTTTAACACAGATCTAGAAAACTACAATCTATCAACTGTTAATAGTTTTATATTATTTATTTGCTGATCATATTAGCCATTAGAACTATACAAAAAAATATTATATGTTCTGATTTCATAGAGATTTCTGTATCTGACATTGAGTAGTCACTTATTTGCTGAAGATGTTACAAAATAATCTGAACATAAAGTAGTAATTCAATAGTCTTAGTTTTTCTTCTCCAAAAAGAGCTGAGAAATCGAAAATCATAAGCTGACCTTTAAAACCACATAAAAAATAAGTCTCATGCTGTGTGGTAATATAGATTACCCCCCACCAGATCCAAGTCACAATATGGATATTTTGGCTTTAACTAACTCATTGTACAAACAAAGGCCAATATAGTATTTGGCTCTAACTTTTGGTAATTTATACAAGGTAGCATTTAAATTAGACATTTAAAAAAAGGAAAAAAAGAAAGAAAAAGCACAAATCCAAATATTTTATCTATAAAAGTTTTCAAAGGTGTCTTTTTGTTTGTTTTATCAAAAAACAAACCAAAAAAAAAAAGGCAGAGTCAGTCTGCCACCAAAACCCAAACTTTCCAATGCGTAGTCCACGAGCAATGTCTCACTGATCACAAAGTGGTCTCTGGAATGATGATGATGATGATGGAGTCAATGACAGAATCACAGAATTGACCCCACAAAAGACTCCTTCCCCACTCAGAAGGCATTTGTGTCTATAAAGCAGATTTGCAAACCAGACTACAGACCCTCCACATTGTTATGCCATGTGTCACACCACAGGACATATTACTTGCAGGATGCTACAGTAATTTTATGATGTTCCCCATCTCCTTCAATTCCCACACTTTCTAAATTGTCCCATCAGCTGACCTTGCCTACAAACACAGCTATTCTCTAACTGCACTATTTCAAAACATGTCAAAACAATGGGGATGCTCTTCTTCCATACATAGGAAAATGAAAATAATCTGAGCTCGTTGTATTGGAGAGGATTTCAAAACTAGCAGTTTCCCTAACTCATCTGCTGCCTATTGTGGTTATACCTTCTTCCCCTTCTAAATTTAATATATTAATCTTTTATGAAAAAGAAGGGATCCAACCCTAACAAATTCTCTCTGAGTCTCTCTGAGCTTCTGTTCTTGTCCTGATACTATGCATTATAGCTCAGATTCAGGAAGAGTACTGAAGAAATGTTTTCTTTATACTATTTACTCTTTGTCATAAAAAACCTGGCACTGGAATTCAACCTTTGTCCTTTGATAACTGGTATCTGAGTCTTTCTAATAAGGGAGGAATCAGTGACAGGAAACAGACAGATAATCTCTTATTTTATCTGTCAAGGCTCACCTCTCATAAAGAAAATGGAAAAGCATGTAACCACCAAATTAAGCACGTTTTCCTCATCCCTTAAGAAGGGAAACTGCTAAAGTCTTTCTGAACAACCTCCTTCTAACATAGTCTGTATGCTGGATCCGAACTCTGCAGCCTTGATGAACTATTTCTGCAGTGTTTGGTGAGCAGCTCCCTAGATTTTTCTGAGGTAAATAGGAATTTTCCTCTTGAAGAATCATGCTGATATTGTTAGGGACTGCAAGAAACTTTGGGATCTTATTGCAGCACTCCAGTGAATATCTGGCTGGTCACTTGGTGGGAATGAGGAGGGACATCCTTTTTTCACAGCTGTCAATTCTCTGCAGGGAAGGGATGTGAGGGATGTTAGGGATTAGGAATCCTGATTCTGTTTCAATTAGAGACAGCCCTGTCATTTTCTCCACAAGCCCAAACCCCTGCCAGCATCTTTGTCTTTATCCAAATCCAAGTCTTTCTCCGGTACTGCCAAGAACATTTCCAATTGGCTCCAAGAATCTCACAGTGGCTTAAGAAAAGTAATTGGTCTCACACATACATTTGGATGTGGATGTGCTCCCAGCAGGATTGCCAGATCTAGGCGACTACATGACTGCTCTTCCACGGTGTGAATAAGACACATGCCACAACAGAGAGCTCTAGCAGGGAGGAAGGTTTACAGCCTCTTTTACTGAACCTCCTCCTATTTTATCTTTTATTCTGCTCTGAGGTGCTTCACATGAACTCGGATAGGAAGCCGAGACAAGAAGAGTGGTTAACAGCTGCCACAGAGCACTTCACTCATCAGTTTGATTCAGCAAGATTGAATGCACAATTTTGCAGTTAATTTATATATAGTTGCCATTCCTATGCACAACTGAGAATATAAATAGGAAAGGCAGGATACAAGGAATGCAGCTTAAATCATCTGAAACTGTTTTAAAGAAGACATCTGGAAGCTATCTGTGAATAACCCATCAGGGTAAGACTTTTTAAAAAAAAATGTCAAGGAACAACCTTTCCACTGAAGCAGAAGTTAGGAACCCTCACTGCATCACATAAGGACTCAAATCGAGTTAACCATCACATTCATGAACTGGAAGACTGACAAATTTCACATCAAAGATAAAAACAAAGAATGTCAAACACATAGATTTGTATGACAATTGATGTGATTATGAGAACTACAAAGAGTAAGTGTGTAAAATCTGTGAAACAAGAATCAAAATTACTCAAAGACAGAAGGAAAACAATGTGAAGACAGAAACTAGAGAGGATACAGTTTAAAAAGGTTAGGTAAAAAGAAGCAAGGGAAAGTCTGAAAAGACAAGAATGTGTTAATCATGATCTCATCCAAAGTTCCTTGTAGAGCCATGAGCTGCACATAATGATACAACTGTCATTTAAACAATTTCTATGAAAGTACTAGAAAAATGAAGAGAAGAAAAATTTTTCTGGTTTCTGGTATCAAGCCAGAACATTCCTTTTTACACATCAAGGATGGAGGTTTTTTCCAATCTTAATGATTTTATGATTCTGTGATAACTTGAAGTGGCCCACTATTATGGCATATACATATGGAGAGATAGAATTTGCTTTTAACTGCCAGCTGAATAGGAAGAAGATCTAGCTGTCTGCAAAATATAGAATCATAAACTTGTTTAGTTTGGAAAACACCTTTGAAGTCATCAAGTCCAAATGTTAATCCAGAACTGCGAAGTCCACCACTAAACGTAAAGTGCCACATCTTCACATCTTTTAAATACCTCCAGTGACTCAAACACTTCACTGGGCAGCCTGTTCCAATGCTTACCAGCCTTTCAGTGAAGAATTTTTTCTAATACCCAATCTAAACATCCCCTTGTGCAACTTGAGGACATTTCATTTTGTTCTATCACTTCATACATGGGAGAAGGGACAGACCCCTACCTGGGCACAACCTCCTTTCAGGTGGTTGTATAGAGCAATTAGTTTCCCCCAAGCCTCCTTTTCTCCACGCTGAACACCCCCAGCTCCCTCAGGTGTGCCTCCTAAGACTTGTGCTACCACCCTTCCCCTGCTTCATTGTCCTTCTCTGGACATATCCAGCACCTCAGTGTCCTTCTTGTTCTGAGGGGTTCAAAACTGAACGCAGGATTTGAGATGTGACCTCACAAATTATTATGATCACCTATTTATTTTGTTTAAGCACATTATTTTGTATTGTTAGCAGTCTCCTGAAGAGCCTAAAGACCAAAGAGTACAAAATAGCTGTTTGGGTTGTCCTAAACAGATATTTTTTCGTGTGAAAGCAATTTTTAACTTTCTTTGATGAAGCTCTTTCATTGAAAAAATCTTTGAAAGACATTCCATTTCCTGTTAAGTCTCCTTGCCTTCATAACCCTATTTTTTAACAATGGTTTACACTTAAGGACTGATTAAAAATTTTCTGACAAAGCCTTGAAATCTACTAAAGAGTTTACTATATGTAATTTGGTTTAGTTTAGACAAATATTTAAAAATGAACAGTTGTCCTTTTTCTCTAGGTACTTATATGTGTCAATCAGGAAGCATGGGGAAGATAGGAATTGTTGAGTTAGGATAAGCAAATATTTTCTAATGAGTGGGAAAGGCAAGAAATTTTTAGCAATTTTATTAGCATACGTAATCACTGGGATATTTAATAGTTAGCAGTTTGTTTTGTGCATGAAATGTAGTCACAAACTCTTCAAATTCAAGACATTAGGAAAGTTACTTAAAAATTCAAATTGCAATTTTACAGAACAACTTTTATTGCTCACACAAATTGGGAGATAATGAACAATTTTAGAGATTATATTTAACAAAATTTGATTACAAAATAGTAAAGGAAATTATTACCATTTAATTATTTTTAATTTGCTTTTCAACCAGAGCAACTGGATGATAAGATAGTTTATCTTAAATTAATTCCACAGATTCTGAAAGTGATTTATTTCTGTTTTATCATGTGAGGTTCTCTGACAATAGCTTCTGAGTTGATCTGTCTGACCAACTTTGTTGTTGAATTTATTTAACTGTAATCTGGGCCAGGGAGAAAATTATTTCTTGTTGGTTTATGAGGCAAATACTGATGTAAGAATGTCCTTGTCATTGCTGCGTGGCCACAGTCACTATTACAAATATATTATTAAACTAAGTAGTGAGAGAAACTCACAGTGACAAATATATTATTAACCTGAGAGAGAAACAGAGGAAGAGTTATTTTTGCTTTGTTTTCACATTTAGGAAGATAAAACCTTTCCTTATATATAAGTTTTCTCTATGCTCATTTTCACTACACATATTTGTATATTTTCCTACTGAAAGAAACATTCCGAACAGGGAGCTGACTTGTGCTTGACATAGTGGGAGGACACTAATTTGGCACAGCTGATGTTCTGGCATGATACCATAAGTGGTGCAGATGTGACCACCAGGGAAGCAAGTGCCAACAACATCACACACAAGCAATAGTGTTTTCTCTGACTGTGTGGTGTAGAGAGCAACTGCTTACTTAGTGTAAATCTCTTCCTGTTCCACTAATCCTGCTTGGTGCTCACAAGGACTGAATCAATTGTTTACTCATCATAAAGATTAATTTCAGCTGGTGCTGCTTTGCTGCCTGCAAAGAAAAAATAAAAAAGCAAAGCAAAACAAAATTCAATCATTAACTGAAAGTGAAGTTTCAACTCTCTTGTTCCATGCAGATGGTGCTGTTTACCAGTTAACTCTCAGAGCAGGAAGAAGACCAAAGCCTAGATGAATTACAGCTGGTTCAAACTAATCCAGGCAAAAGGTGAAGTTAATAAGGAGTAGAAAAGTAATTTGTTGAATTCTGTGATTACCATGATCTCACAGTTAGTCAGACTATAGCCCCGCTAATACTCTACTCAGTACGCAAAAATGGCATCTATGATACCCAAATTATAGTGTTGCCAAGAACATTTTCTGCATGAAGTGATTACAGACCAACCTCTCTCTAACTACTGTTTGAAAAAAAAAAGACCTCATCTGTCCCATTGAGAATGAGTCACCCTTTGCTGTCTTTTAGGTAGGACATGACTGGGCTGATCCACTGCCTGGCTTGGAAGGGAAGGTCCTGCAGGAGCTGAAGCTAACCTGTGTTATGGACAGGCAGCTGCTGAGACAGGGAGATAACAACAGTCCAGGTACTCCAAAATCCCTCATAACAGAGTGTGCTTGACCTCATCCAGACAGATCCATCCTCTGTGCTGTGTCAGGAAGGTATCAGCAAGTGACACTTCTTGGTACATCTGCAGATGAATGCAAGCAGGAGATGACAAAAATCACTTGCATCAGTCAGGAAAGGTCTAGATAGCTCTGTGTCATGCAAGGTACATGCTTTTTCATTGCACGTCAGCTTGAAGGAAGAATATGGCAATGCTCTGAGCAAATAAAGTATACCTTGCTGTGGATAAATGAATATCAGCTGGGGGGAAAAAAAAACAAAGAGAGAAGGAGGAGCAAATAAAATACCTAACTAGCAGTGGCACACATATCTCTGGTTGTGGGTGTAAAGGAGGTGTTTCTTGAACTTCCATGTGTACTTGCTAGCTGCCAGCACAGATGTGCTGCAAAATGGAACCACATCTGTGAGAATAAGACCTGCTCTTCAAAAGCAGCTTTTCTAAAAATGGCAGACAAATGTCTTCATTTTCTATTGTATAATTTGGCTGAATGTGTATAAAATGGACTGTTATTCTTGGCAGTAAATCACTAATATTTTCTTAGCCACTAAACTCTAAATATTGGGTTTGCAAGAAAAAAGACACATGGATTCTCATATACTTACTTTGCTTCAGGTAATCTATTGTTATATATTGGGATCCACTCATAATAATTCACTTGTTTGAATATCGTTTTCTCCTATAGACAGAGAGTTTATAGAGTCCTTAACATCCACAATATCATTTTTATTTGACTAATGAAGTGAGGATTCATTATAATTCCTAGACTTAAATGCCATCACTGGAAGAAGGCAAAAGTCTGATTCACACTGAAGAAACAGATGAGAAATCTCACAGTGATGCAAGGGAGCTTGGGCAAGAAACATGAGTAGTCACCTTATTGACTTCCAGACAATTGCAAGAGTTAAGAACACACAAAGATTAAAAAACCTTCTAGCACCCATTTCATGGAGACTAGGTCAGACAAACATCTGTCAGGAGTCATTGATCCTGCCTTCAGGCAAAGCAGTGGACAAGATGACCTCCAAAGGTTTATTTCCAGCCCCGTTTTCCTGTGATATTGTGATGAGACCTAAATTGCCTTGGGAGCATCAGTTCATAGACCCACAGCCTTTCTGTGGAGTTATCCATTAAGGTTGGGAAGGTTATTTACATAAATCCCAGTGTAAAAATTTTTTATTAAGCAGAGTTATTATTACTTTGATTATTTTTTCTTTACTATGTCTTGTTGCAAACCTATGCTGAAAACCTTCATGCAAGGTAACTCCTCAAGGACAATATTAGAAATCTTACTGGATCAATGCATAATTTTGTAGAGCTTTTTGCTGCTTGCAGATGAGAGCAAATTTTTTTAACCCCAGTCATACTGAGTCTGAAGTACAACTACTTTATGAGTCTGCAAGTGATAGGAAGCAAGAACCCTATTTTTAGGGAGACCTGCCCTTTCTTGACTGCAGAGTATCCACATTACATTGTAGAATTGTCTGATTTAAATTTCTTATTTTAATAAAAACAACAGATCCAAAGGCATACAGCTATTCATTTATCCAAAAGGATGTTGATGGGGAAAAAAATGCACGTGCACACACACACACACAGATCATAACAACACGTAAAAGACCATGGTGTCCTGAAAAATGTAATTTTACATCCTCAAGTTGTGTTCCTTCATAAAGAATTAAAATGTTGGCATTTCTTGATAGGCAGGGCGATTATTTGATAAGATTACACAGATAAAGTGATGCTCATCATTTTTCACACATAATTAAATACAACAAAAGTAATATTTAAAATAGATAAGCAAGCCCACAATGGGTAATTATGTGTATGGAGCTTTCTGTGTTACAGTGTATAGTGTTTAATTGGACCTTAAGGGACAGTGCAAATTTACTAATCATATGTGCAAGTCACAGCCAAGGTTTCATACCAAAGTTCCAGACTCCTGTCTACATCTGCATGTAATTTGCTTATTAGTTTAAATGCACAATTTCAACTCTTTAACATTCAGTTTTGATTGGTTTTGCTATATTAATGGGATAACAACATCATTCATAATCAATGTTCTCCAAATGTAAATTATTTTAATTGTTCGCACATAATAGTGTTCTCTATTAAGAACACATACTGATGCCTCGTTGAGAAAATTAATTTGCTGTGTTTGTTAATATAATGAAATAAAAGTTGTTCCAATTTAATGAATTCAGCAGTAGATTTCATAACTTCATTATGAACACAAACTCAATTTTCTGGGGGTAACTTACCATTAGTTGAAATGAAAAGATTCATGCTCTGGAAAATTCAGGAGTCACTGGTTCTATTTCTTGGGGTCATTCCAATTAATAAAATGAGAAATATTTAACAATGCCACAGACTGAATATTCCAACATGCAATTGAAATAATTCTTCCTGCATCTTGAATTTCAGAGTTTCCCCAGGTGAATAGCTATTTTTAAAAAAGTTTCCCAAGGGAGGAAACAGAAAAAAAATAGTGACAGTATCATTTAACTATTTTCATACTAAATTATTTAAGTTCCTTTTGTAGCTTCTCTCATGAACTTGAAATGTATGGCCCCATTTTTGTTCAGCAGATCAAAAAAATTGAAAAGCTTATCACCATTCAGCTTGAAGAAAATGAATTACCACATTGTAAAACCAAATACTTTTAATGCACAGATGTGGAAAACATCAGCTCTGAGGCTTACTTAACGAATACCATACTTGGTTATTTCACCACTGCTGGGTGTAAAGCTGTGGATGTTCATACTGAGCTCTTGCTCAGTAGTACGAAGAAGATTATGGTAAGCCAAAATTGACAATAAATTTAATCTGATAACTGACATCTGACGTCTAGCTTTGGGGCCTTCTTTTGCTATGTCTGAAAACCAAGTTACTAATCTTCAGAGCTTAGAGAACAAAACCTTAGGGCTATTAGTAATGTAGTGAGAAGGCATGGATAAAAAAGAAATCTTTTCTTGAACCCTGATATCTCAAATATTCCTCAACTATTATGTCTGTTGCATTTTGTCATGGGTTAGCAAGCATAGTCCCGGAAGTGATGTTCTTGCAAAGGGGTGCTTACAGCTTCCTCTGTGACCTGACAGAACCTATCAGCTGGCCAGTTTGAATATGGACAATTCTTTAAGCCACTTAAAGTTGTGACCGCCTCTGTGATGCACACTTAAGAATAGGAAACTCGGAGGCAGATTCTCTCTGTCTCGTTTCCGCTGCTGGGACAGGTGGCTGTGGGCCCCGTGCGGGGGCCAGCGGGCCCGGCCCAGGCCCTGCTCGGGCCAGGCTGGGCCGGGCCACGGCCATCCTGGAGCCGATGGGCCCTGTTCCACCCGTGAAACCCCCTCCCCCCCCACCCTTCACCCCCCAGTCCTGCTGTGGGCAGCCGGAGCGGCTCAGCTCCCCCTCTCCAGTGCGGCCAAGATTCAGCTGAAACTGCACCGGTGTCCGGCAAAGATCATGTGACCAACAGCGATAAGTGAAATTCCAGCTGCAAGGCCTAGGTGAGATTAACCCTTTTAGTGCTGTGAAGAGCTGAAAACCTGAGGGAAGAGAAAGAGGAGATGCTTAAAGCTGAAATTCTGTTGTAAAGCTATGATATATCAGAGTATCCCATTGTAATTTCATGAAGGCGGGGGGGTGGAGCATTCAACTTGTACTTGTGAGCAAAAGCACCTGCGCTGAGATAGGCAGATGCTGACGCAGCTGTAATTTCATGAGAAGTTTGAACAGGGAGAGATGGAAGAGATGAGGACTTTTGCTCCAAATGGAAAAGGAGAAGACCTCAGTTCCTAGAGATGCTCCCAGAGATAGTCCTAGAGATGAAGATGAGGAGGACCCTTTGCTCCCAGGGAAGGAGAAGGGCCTCTGTTCTTAGAGATGAAATGTTCCCAGAGATGGGTGAAAAGAACTTTTATTTCTGAACGCCTCAACCTTAAATTTATACCCCAGTAATTCAAGAGTGGACCCTCAAAAGCAGTTGTGGGAAAAGCTGCAAGTCGGGGGAAGGGACTCACATGCGAGCAGAGAACCCGGGTGGCTGGCTCGTTGTGATAATGTTTTCATAGCATGGGCAAGAGAGACTCCTCTTCCTAAATGGACTGAACGAGGTTATTATGGAAGTGGTAAACAGACTGAACATCTCAAGGGTTGTCTTTCTA